>NC_047053.1:51173073-51773073 GCF_011762595.2 Tursiops truncatus
ATGCTATTATATAATTACCCAAACTATAGCAACAGTGAAGATGTTGATAATACAAATGAGAACAAAACTGGATACAAAATATATATGCTATTATACAGGTAAACCTAAAAAGACGGAAGAATGAAAATGGCTGCACTGTTAGGATCATGGAATTAGGTGATTTTTTTTCTTTTCTTAAATATTCAATCTTGCTTCTCTAACAGGCTGACAATAAAATAGGCACAATACAAAAACAACAAAACCCTGACAAGATAACCACTAGAAAAAGTGCTATATGACCCTTTCCATGTCAAAGACCTCTAAGAAAAAGTCCAAGTTTAAGCTCTAACAAGATAACCTTTGCTGTCCCATCCTGAAAAATAATTCTCCATAGAACATTCCTCAAGTGAGGGTTCCCCAGAAGCTCACCAAGCAAAGGCACACAACGACCCATCTCCACTCGCTGGAAAGGGCCTTGGTTCCTCTGCTGCACCCCCCAACCTGCCCTCTGAAGTAGAACCCACGCTGCTTGTCTGTGAAAAGCTTAGCATCTCCTTTTCCGATTCCAGAGTCCTGGAGGTATAGCAAACACACCCAAAGCCCAAAGAGGAAAACATTTTGCTCTGCATGGATCCTGCGGAAACTGGCAGCCTCTCCCCTTTCGCGGTGAATAAGAGAATGGCTGGCAGGCTCCCGAAAGTTCTTCCTAGAATCAGTTGTCAACAACAGACTCCTGTTGTTGAAACAAGCTCCTCGGGCTGTTTTCGGTCTCCAGATCTTTGATTCTGACATTTTAAAAGATCAATAATAGTGCTGGGTCGGGGCAGGGGGGTGGGGAAGGGCTGGAGAGGAGAGGAAGTTTGGGAATTACCGAGTCAGTTCTTCCCGAGGCAAATCCTTCATCTAAACTCTGAGTCAACTAACAACACATGCCGATGAAGACGCTCGACCTTCTTGAGGGAATTCAGGTGTGTACGTGCAGCCACCGAAGGCAGAGGCCCATTCACCGCGCTGAGCGAGGCCTTCACCAAGCCCCACCGCTCTGGGACTCTAAGACTATCTACCAGAGCAGTTCCCAAGCTGTCCATCAAGGCCCCCCAGGCCCCCCCACCCGACAAAATTAAAAATTTCAAGGGAAACAGCATTACTTGACATCTGTCAGATACCACACTAATTTATGTATTATTTTTCTCAAGTGGCTACTAAATTGTGAGGACACGGATGCTGACTACAGGCAGCAAATTACTTAATAAACAGAATTGTTAGGTCATTTCTTTGGGCCTGGGAGTTCTGTGAAAACTTCCTGTGATACCAAGGGTGCCGTGAACTGACAAACTGTAGCAACTTCTGACCTCCAGGATGAGGGCGTAGAATCAGACTGTGTTTGGGTGAGAAGGCTGAGTACTGCTCACAGCTGCATCTTAGGCTGAGAAAAACTTGTTCCTACACGTTCTCTCCTATCAATGCCACAATCACCTGGAACAGTGGGTATCATGGCCCGGACTTCAGCCGAGCTGAGCACAGTTTAAGTTATGTGCCTGTTGGCCACAGCTGGAGGGCAGCTGAGCCAGCGCTCAACCCAGGTCTTCTGACTCCAAACCCACTAGACCGGCTCTGAGTTGTGAACGCCACATTTCTGCACTACTTTTGGGCTCGAAGGATTTTTTTTAAATGTTTTCTTTGAGCTGGGGTTGTACACGCCTTTTAAAAAATGCTGGCACAATTTTTTCCCCACCCGATGTCACCTCTTTGACCCAGAGACACTTTTATTTTGACAGATGTTTGCTCCTTGGGCTGAGAGGATTCTTTCCCTGGGTCAAAGCCTGGACCACAGCGCCTCAGGGGGCCGGCCATCCCACCCCGCACCGGGAAGTCGGGCCTCCCAGTCAGCTTGGCAATGGGCTGCTCCAGCTTGCCCGTGCCAGTTCATCAGTGCCCGTGTTTATTTGCAAAGGAAGAGTGTGTCAGGGACAGTGAGTGAGTGTAAATACCTTTATCCACGGGAACTGTGGGAGTGGGGAAAAAAATAAACAAGGGCAAAAGTTCCAGGGCAACTGAGGTAAAACAAGGACAAAGGAGAGTGGTGAAAAGGGAAGCTCACAGGCCAAGGGCAAACACATGGAGGAAACACTTGAGCCTTCGGGCCCCTGGCCCTGTGCTAAGGACGACTGCCACTCCTAGTCCGACTTTTTCTAGGACAGCAGTGCCACCTTCTGCTGAGTAACTGAAACATCTGAGTCGGGCTGCTTACTGAAGAGATGAGACCAGAAAGTTGAAGTCAGAGAACAAGATATGGTGGAACAGAAATGCTGAAGCACTGTTTCCTGTGGGACACTCTGCCACGTCCTCCAGCTCCTTTTCCCTAGTTTAGGGCAAACTCAGCAACCTGAGGGCCCCATCCCTGCCACCCCGGGCTGATGGATCAGGACCAAAGGCTCCCTACAGAGGGGGGTCTGGAGTTCTCATCTCTTCCTCCAATTCCCAAATATGGGACTTGGCACCCATAGGTAACCCCAAACATCAGAGTGATAAAAATAAGGGCAATTTCCAGTCTTTGTACTCTACATTTGTACTTCCTAAAGTCAACAGATGATACAGTTGGAGAATACTCAACTTTGCTTATCCACAATGCCAAGTCCTTTCCCAGAAACACCCTGGGGGTCTTAGTCCAACCCCACCCTCACATTTCTTTTAGGACATTCGTTCCTGAAAAGGCCAGAAACAGAGCGTTCACTACCTCCTGTGGCACCTCGACTCACTCCTGGCCAGAGACGAAGGGCAGCTCTTCATTATGCGAAGGCAAACATCTCCTCGTTGCTTTGAGTTCTGTGTGGGGCTGCCACCGCCCTTCCCTCACCAGACCTTCAAACAGCAGACAGAACTTCCCACTCCCAGCTCCTTAACTTTCCCCCACGTGACGTGGCTTTAAGTCTCCTCACCTCTGCTCTCCTTGGAGCACAGTCCGGTTTAAAATGCAGAATCCAATACCCCACAACAGACCCACTGACATGTACGACCAGCCTGGGAAGCGTGCTGAGGGGGCACTGGTCGTCGCAACTAACGCTACTGAATGCAGACGGGCCAGACACCAGTAAGCTAAGTATTCGTTACACATGCTCAGTGAATCGTCACAAAACAAACGAGGCAGATTTGATTATGCGGTCTCGGTATCCTCCAGACGCTCTACTGCCTCCAATACGGCTCAAGACCCCATAAGGCTAACAGCTCAATGGACAAGTACAGGGCAATGAAAGCAGCTATCAAATAGTTAATTAATATTACCAACCCAAGAGTTTTGTTTTTGAAGAACAGTAGTTCTTGAAGTTGATCTGTGGACCCCTGGTGGGTCTGCAAGGTCAAAACTATTTGTGTAATACTAAGACATTATTTGCCCTTTCGCTGTGTTACATTTACAGGGGCAACAATGGGTAAACTTCTTGGCCCTTTAGAATAAATCAAAGCAGCGGCACCAAATTTAGCAGTAGTCATACTCTCGGTTTAAAAAAAGCAAATTTCACTTAAGAATATCCTTGAAGCAGTAAAAATGATTCACCTTGATCACTGAGTACATTTTAACATTTTGTGTGACTGAGCTGCAGGCTGAACTAGCTGCTTTCTTCACGGAATATCACTTTTACTTGAAAGAATAACTGACAAACTATGGTTATTCAGACTTACGTAGCTGGCAGGCATTTTCTTAACAACAAAGCCCGCAACTTCAGGGAAAACTCTCATGGTATTACTTACTGGCAACGATAAAATTCAAGTCCTCAAGCAAAAATTAGACTCTGGGAAAATACATACTTCCCACTGTGAGCATGACAACTTTCTGATACTTCATGGCTTGTTTGATGAGATCAGAAATGTCACTAACAAATAAGATTTCTTTTGGATACTACAGAACAAAATGTGTCAACATTTAGGAGACCTGCATAACTCGGTGAACCAACATTGTCCAAATCTCTAGTGTCTGATGATGTAATATCATGTATGGGCAAAAGAGCCATTTAAAGTGCGAGAGACCCGTGGATTTAAGTGAAGCAGAGTCCAAAAAGTTCATTGATTCACATTTTCGTTGCAACTAACCTTTAGGAAACTACCACCTGTTGAGTTATGATGAAGCATCAAACATCCACAAGTACTTGAAGGGCTATCAAAATACTCTCCTCTTGGGCTTCCCTAGTGGCGCAGTGGTTGAGAGTCCGCCTGCCAATGCAGGGGACGCGGGTTCGTGCCCCGGTCCGGGAAGATCCCACATGCCGCGGAGCGGCTGGGCCCGTGAGCCATGGCCGCTGAGCCTGTGCATCTGGAGCCTGTGCTCCGCAACGGGAGAGGCCACAACAGTGAGAGGCCCGCGTACCGCAAAAAAAAAAAAAAAAAAAAGTTATGTGTAACTTTAAGATGAAAGGCATCAGCAGCTGCTTAGAAGAGGATAATCCAATCTTCTGGAGACTTAATGAGATGTAAGTCACTGGAGCTTCTGACTTGGTCTGCTGTTAATTGAATCAAAGTCAATGACAATCTGGCTGCACTTTGGTGTGAATTTCCTGAAGGAAACCCTGGCCATTTCAAACATGAGCCTCGCGGCTATTGTCTCATTGCTGTCGTGGTATTTATCAGACATGAAAATAACTTCTTTTATCCCGGCCTGGATGATGAGCTTAGCACATTCATTACACGGGAACAAGGCGACATACATGGTACAGCCTTTCACGTTGGCTGAGTTTTTGTTCATAATGGCATTCAGCTCGGCGTGGCACACCTAAGGGTATTTGGTATCCAGTATACTCTCCGCTGTCCTCCTCCAAGGCAAGAGGTCATCACTGCATCCATTTGGCATTCCATTGGACCCCATGCCCACAATCTTGTTTTCTGCATTCACGATGCAGGCTCCCACCTGGGAATTTGGATCTTTGCTCCTCTGTGCTGATAAGAAGGCCACTGCCATGAAATACTCAGGCCATTCCAAATAGTCATCACGTTTTTTACAGGGAAATTCGCTCATGCTGGGTCCACGCGGCCCTGCCGCCCACGTGGCAGCTCCTCTCGGACGCCCCGGAGGCCACCGCGTGCCCCGCGAGGTTGACCAAGTGCCGCCGGCCCCACGCCGCTTCCCCAGCAGCACGTTGGACCGGGAGGGGGCGTCCCCGCGGCCGCCCGCTGCCCCGGCCGCCCCTCCACTCCCGGCCCGCGACCTGCAGGCCGGCGCCCGTCCCCGCTGCCGCCGCCGTCCCTCCCAGGAAGGAAAGAGGGCTGGATTTTGTGTTCTCATTTCTGAGGGCTCCCTAACAGGAACAGAAATTGTTCCTTGAGGACTTTTCATTTCACAGATTGGAAATTCACACGACTGAATGAAATACAGTAACGCACATCAGTCAACCTCCACATGGGACCAAGAAGGGGGAGGCTGAACACAAAACGACACTAACCAACTTCCCCATCCTACCCCCTCTCTTTCTTGGCCATTCTTCCTCTCTCATACAGGAATGTCATTCCCAGGGGATTTGCTGTATTCCAGAAGGGGTGACAGTTAAGGGCATGCACCCTGCTCTCCAGCCAACTTCCCCAGGAGGCTTCAGCTTCAGGCGAAGGCTGGCAGCTGTACACATAAAGGCTCCAGGTCCCACAAATCCTCCTTTCTGTCTACACCTGAAGCCCTGACACTTGGCGACCCCCAAGGCTTATTTTATGCACAGGCTCCAAGGCCCAAATACCCCAAACACTAAGACAGAAGATGGACACTAACACTACTGACCATTTTCTTTCTGTGAGCCCAAGCAGAGCTGGACGGTCCTTGATGCAGGCCACGGGTCTACCCTCCTGCTAGTAATGCTTGGCCAGGTTCCGAAGCCTGCATTCCTCACTAGGCACAGAAAGGAGCTGGCATTTGTGGTTTGTAGGACAACATTTCTTTTTTCTCCTGCATGCTGGTGCCTAAACGTTCTTTCTCGGTAAAATTTCTTATCTGCATCATCCGCAGCTCTTCGTGGGTTTATTTCAATGGTTGGCACAGTTCTAGCCAATCACAAAATCAGCTCAAATTTGGAACAGCTCATGCTATATTTTTGGATATACCCCTGCTTTACCTTATAATTGGGGATAGTTCTCCTAAATTCCACTAGGACACCTTAAAGGCCTCAGCTGGTTTTAAAGCAGTTTTTAGACACAAAACTTGGTCCCTATTCCCCAGGCCCAGAGTAATGGAATTACTCTTTTTCTTTGGGAAAAAAAAAAAAGTTTGTCCCCCAAAGAATGCTTCCTCAACAGGCACATTTGTATTAATGCCCAGCACACAGTACCCAACACTGGGGGGACAGGGTGGTGGTGGTGGTGGTGGTGGTGTGTGTGTGTATGTGTGTGTGTGTGTGTATGTATGTATACGTGTGTGCCTTAACCTTCATCACGATGGGGTCAAGGATATGTAAATTACTCTCAGCTGCTACTGGGATGGAAACAAAAGAAGAAATGACTATGTTGTTTCAAAACAAGCCATTGTGTGTGGTTTACCCGAGAGTGGATGGGCACAAGCCTGGAAAAACAAGGCTGAGGCTCAGCATCCCCCGTAGCTGGGAGAGGGCTCATTTTGTCTGGCTCTCTATGCCCTTCTTCACATCTAGACGACTAAAGAGAGCCCATGGTACATGAGGCAGCCCTTACGGCTTCCTGATTCTAAACACATTCCCACACCTGACCCACCTGCAGGGGCAGTGACCCCCAGAGCCCACCTGGGTTTGGAGCAGAGGTGGGCTGCTGCACTCAGCCCAGCCTTTCACCTTGGCAGCGAGGCTGGAAAGTGAGCTGCCTCAGGACAGTCCAGGGTAGCCTCCAGGCTTCTCTCCCTCGACTTACACATGGTTACACAGTATGTTAGTGAGACAGATCTTGACTAGACACACGAACTGAGCCATATTGTTAAAAATGCCTTGTTCGTATCCAGCCACCCCACCACAGCCAACACCAAATACCTTTGGGTCATCAGCCTCAGGTTTTTCAGTCTCTGAATCGTCATCTTCCTACAAGACAAAGAATTTAGAGGATTAAGCTTAAAGGACTGGGCCTGAGGTTCTCACATGCATAACAGGGTTTGGAGCAAATCTACCCAGCCTGGGTTGTCCCACCAAGAACCCCTCCCCTACCATATGACCCAGGCTCTAGAGAAAGAGAAGGGGAAAAAGAGATGTTGCGGGGGGGGGGGGGAACGACAACGGCAGCTCAAAGTTGTTATGCCAGCAGTGCCATAGCCTATATTAATGAAAATGCCTGAGATTAAAAACCACAAACACAAAAATGGAGAAAGGTGGCAATATGCTTGAGAAAAGGATAAGATCGGGCGCCACAGGATAAAACAGAAATGGCGTTTCCAGTGAAGTATCGGTGATTTCAAACCCGGTATGAGTCTTTTTTTCCTTCTTTGTCTTTCATGTACACAAATACATCAGACTCAGAGCTCCAATAACATTGTTCGCCCCCGGAGTGCCATGACCCCCACACGCTATACCCCAGCGCTTCAACCGGCAACACCTGCACCAACATGAACAGTAGGAAGGTAGGCATCAAACGACCAGGGCGAGTGAGCGGGGAAAGGCAGGACTGAAGGGCAACGCCCAGCCTGTCCTGGGTCCCAGCTGAGTGGGCCCTGCCTCCATGCAAGCGCTCACAGAACTGCCGGTGACCCGTTCCATCCAGCCTTGCTCCCTATCCAAAGGGCCTGCCTGACACAAAGCACCACGCGGGCAAGGCATTTTCCAAAGTGTGCCCTGACCTCACCCAAGCTAGCCCACCATTCCACTACATGCTAACGAAGGTCAAAGACCAGCTACCCTGTTAGGTAGCTATAATCCATATCCGTTCCACTACCCAGCACACCCCAATACGCGGGAGCCATGACTTAACATCCAACAGAAAACGGTTTCATTTGAAACTGCTTTTTTCAATCACTTTAACCCCCAAATTAAAAAGCCTGCCAGATGTTAATATAAACACCACCTGAGAGACCTGAACTACACTGATGGCTTTGAGATTTAATTGTCCTGCAAGGCATCAGTGAGCCACAGGTTTTAAACGCAATCTCCAAAATCTCCTCCAAATGAAACCCATCAGGCCAAATAATCAGAGATGTAGCTCAGCCAAGTACAATCACATTTTAGAATGTCTACATTGGGATTGGATGCGAGGATTTTACTAAAATTTGAAATAAAGCTTAAATCTGGTAAAAATTCTATGCAAAGCAAATACAGAATAACACTTCAAAAACACACATCGTGCAAATTTGCTGAAGAAAATAGTTATGGATGTTAAGCCACTACGTATGCACTTAAGAAAAGCAGAAAAATGAAATAACTTAGAAAGCTTTTCTAAACAATTTTAGTCAATTCTGAATTATCAGCAATCATGGGGGAGGGGAGGCCTAAGGGGATAAAAAGGTCTTCCAAAACAACAGAAAATACAAAACGCGTTTTTGTTTAATTTGTAAAGCATTTTATCCCCGCCCTCCCCCCACCCCCCGCTTTTTTTGGCCGCACCTCACGGCTTGTGGGATCTTAGTTCCCCAACCAGGGATTGAACCTGGGCCCTCGCAGTGAAAGCACAGAGTCCTAACCACTGGACCGCCAGGCAATTCCCTGTGAAGCATTTTAATGTTAACATTTAAGTATCAACGAGTAACAAAATTTTCAAACAAATAATATAGAACACTGAGCGTTTTAATTAGAGCTGTTGCTAAATAACCAGATTTTATATTGAGATTCAACTTTGTATGTCTCTGTGTTAAGCACCAGCCTGAATCCTTGTTTTTCTCCAAACTTTAAAATTCTGGCCCATGATGCTCAGGTGACAGTGTACCTAAAGTCTTTCTGATTAATTAAGATGCAAGTTCTCTTTCCTTTGATAGTCAGCACATACTAAACATCAGGCAAGATTTGTGATCAAGAACACTTTGATAAAAAAGTGCCAAGTAAAAAGTCAAGAAAGGAGTTAATAAGGATCAAAGCACAAATAACTGTCCTTCCTTGTCTTTCTAATAAACCGAAAAATTTGAATGAACCCCAACCAAGATTACAAATAACACAAAATTGAGTGCAGATATAAATTATACACCAATTAGGATGAATGCACTGTTACAAATGGAATAAATTATCTAAACAGGGAAAACCAACATAAAACACCCATTGATATCTGTGTTAAATAAAATTGTCCATTATCTTTTCCCTCAAGTTTCAATTCAAAGGTTAATACAAAATGGTTCAGGTGAAAATGAACTTGATTTTCAGATAGAACTACTGATATCCAACCCAGTTTCCTCAACTGATACTTAAGAAAATAAAAGTGGGGGAGGGGATGAAATTAGGCATGAAATGGAACACTGTTGGTACAGGTCAGAAAGTTTCTGATAAATGGTCCTCTGAGCAGCTCTGGATTTGGGAACAGACTTACTTACCGACTGTTTGCTATTCTCATCCTCCTCTTCTTCATAGCCATCTTCATCACCCCCAAGGCGAGAAAAATCATCCTCTCCATACGCTTCAGATACCAATCCGCCCTTCTCCTCTTAAACAGAAGAGAAAAATAAAATGAATGAATGGGGAAAAGAATGCAAAAAAAAACCACCTGAGTGATCTGAGTTGCCAGGACTATCTCTGAAGAGAAAAGGAAACCTAAATCTCATGTAAGTGACCTTAGGCCCAGATTCTGCTTTTCGGAAGATCACAGAATTTAGTGCATGAATTCATTAAAAGAACAGGGAAGAAAACCAAGTAATATTAAATTCCGTTTCTAATGCTTCCAATCCACCTATTATGCCAGCTGAAGCCTTCCCTTCTCTGAACTATTATAGCATGTTGTTTAAACATCTCTTTTGAACAAACGTATGGACACCAAGGGGGGAAAGTGGCGGGGGTGGGGTGGGGGTGGGTGGAGGGGGTGGGATGACTTGGGAGATTGGGATTGACATATATACACTAATATGTATAAAACAGATAACTAATAAGAACCTGCTGTATAAAAAATAAAATAAAATTCCAGAAAAAACCCCATCTATTTTCATCTGCATATGTCTACCTTGTATCATAGCACCAATGAACTTGTCTTCTCATCAAGACAAGGACTCTGTCATTCTCGTTTTTGTGTGTCCTCCCCTAGGAACAGGACCTTAAATGGGGGCACCTGGAGAGGTTCCCAATCATACCTACTTGAGAAACAAAATCTTTTCCTACGTTTAAAACAGAAACAACAACAAAGCCCCAAAACAAAACAAATTACTGGGAAACCACCAGAGAACTTCCTGACAGGCAGAGACCACACAAAACTGAGAGAAGCTAACCCAGTCCAAGGCCCCCCGACCCCCATCACTTTCCAAATGAGGAAACCAAGGCCCAGGCACGTTGGGTAACTTGCTGCCTCTCTACGTCCCCATATAGATCTGTTCCCATTTCTTAACACTGTGATTCTTAACCAGGGTGGAGCAACAAAATCACCGATGGGCTTTAACAACTCACAAAGTAATGGAATCACCAAGAAGCCTTGGAAAGCTCACAAATGCCCAGGTTCTTCTCCAGATCTACTGAATTAGACTCCCTCGCAGTGGAGACAGGATGGATGTATTTTTAAAAGCTCCAAGATATGGCTAAAGCATATTGTTAATTAAAAGTTTCGCTCTCCCCCACCAAACAACAAGGCCGGAGAAAATAGGTGGTGGTTCAGTAGCCTTGGACCCTCTCCATCCTTCGTCCATCCTTCTGCCCAGCACGATACTCAGCAGGGAGAAGACTTTCAGTAAGTTTCGGAAGAATAATCCAATCAAAAGAAGGAGACGGTCCATTCTTGCTACAGAGCATCTAACGCTCCGTCTATCCCAGGACCCTGAACGCCCTTCGGGGCTCCAGAGCCCGATACTTGGGACACAATGACCATCTCTTTCCCTCCCGCCTGCTAGGGGAGCAGCATTCCGAGCAGACATCCGATTCTCCCCTTCCAGCTCCCTACTCGGGCCTCACCAGCTGTGCCGCCCGCCGTTTCAACTCCTGCCTCGCCGTCAGACTCGGGCTCTGAATCTTCCGCGTAAACTGCCAGAGACGACAGAACACTTTTCTTCCCCGCCATCTTATTCCCACAGCCCCGGCGTGGCTCACTCCTATGACTCCGAAGAGCCGACTTCCGGGCGGAAAGTCAACTACTTCCGGATCCCAGGAGACTCCGCGCCCGTTTCAGACCTAGAACCAATCAAAACGGCCGTTTCCGCGTCTGGCTCCGCCCCTCGCGCCAACGCTTGCGCAACGTCATCACTGCGCGACGGATACAAGGTTGTGTGGGTTTACCTGACGTTGCGTTCCCAGCAGTTTGGCTTTTGAGAGTTACCTGTGGCTTATGGGGGTCTTCGAGTAGTTCCCGAGCCAGCGGGCAGCAACTGCCCGACAAGAGCCCCTCGCTCCTTGGGGCCCACGGCCGGCTCTTATATCTTGGGGTGAAGAGAGGGAGGCTTCGGCTGGGGAAGGGAGGAAAGAACAGATCTAGGGTTCAGAGGAGGAAAAGGGAAGAGCTCTCCTCTGGGCGCGGGGGTCGTGCGGGGGGAGAAGGGGTCGGGGTCCTGGGGGGAAGAATGGTCGTCATGGCTGTGCTTATAGAGCAGAGGGTGGATCTTAGAAGAAAATTCCATCTTCTCCAAACTGTTCTGAAGACATTTGTGTTTTTTCTCGTGATCAGATTTCTAGCTCTGCGCTTTACCGTGGCCTGGGATAGTTGGGTGTTTTTATTTTCACCGAGCATAAAATTGGAGATAATTACCCAGGAATGTATTGCTTGAGGCTGTTCACCTGGAGCTATACTATTAGAAAATAATATAGTTTGAGTGTAATAAAGCAAACTTATAGAAAAAATAAGTAGGCTTTGAAAAGCAGAACAGAGGGTTCTCCTTGCAACCATATATGATCATCACCTTTGCCTTAACCTTTGGCCACTGTCGTCAAGATGAGTACCAACTCTTCCTCTCCTTTTGACCCTGAGCGTCGAGTCCGGAGCACGTTGAAGAAGGTCTTTGGGTTTGACTCTTTTAAGACGCCTTTGCAGGAGAGGGCAACCATGGCTGTAGTGAAAGGTAATGTTGCCAAACTACCTGCATTTATGTTTGTGCTGGCTATACCATAGCGCTGCCACTACAGAAGGAAGAACACCTTCCTTCTGACCCTTCCTTCCTCCCCACCCTTGGGCCATATTTGGTTTTGGAGCTCTTGTAGATCTGTCACCCAAAACTTGCAGTTTTATTGGCAGAACCACCCAGCTGTTCTGGTTCTGATATTTCGTAGACAAAGCTAAGGTTGTCTTTGAAAACAGCTCATAAATTTCCTTTCTCCTTTTTGTGTAGGCAGTGAGGTGGAGGTGGGGTGGGGGCATGGCAGGAATAGCCGAAACCAGTCACCTTCTAGGTAATTCCTGTGTTGAAGATTGAGTGATCTGGGTCCCAAATAGGCAAGGAAGGAGTAATAATATTATAAAACTGAGATATGTTGACAAATGGTTGTTGTCAAAGGGGAGCAGCAGTGTCATGTTAATTACATCATAACACTTATAAACAAAAGCCCTCTAAGTAACGTTGTTTCCATGTCTATACAGATATGCCCACTCATCCAGGAGTATTCAGCTTTCATGGATGTTCAGTTCAATCATCCGTAGCCCAGCAGACTCAGACTTCTTACCCTTGTAGTTGTTGTTGCCACTACTGGAAATGGTTTGTGTGCATTGCCAGATCTCCCTGGACCGCTTCCCTTTTCGTAGAAAGGATGGGAAGAGAATTGAGGTTATATTGAGACCCTTGTACGTGCCAGACACTCTGCGAGGAGTTTTTCCTACATTCTTGTTTAATTTTCAACAGCCTTGATGAAGGGGAGAGATTAAAAGGCAGGAAGCATTGAGATGTTGCCTTCTTGTATTTTTGCAGGCGACAAGGATGTCTTTGTGTGCATGCCCACAGGGGCAGGAAAATCCCTCTGCTATCAGCTCCCTGCTCTGTTGGCCAAAGGCATCACCATCGTGATCTCTCCTCTCATTGCTTTGATTCAGGTGAGGCTCAGGGGAATGAAGGTGGCAGCCCAGAAAGTTTAGAGGAAGGTGTTTTTTTTGGGGGGGGGGTGGTTAATAGCTGGAAATTTTACTTCTCCTTTCTTTGGTCTTTTTTAAAAAATTAATTTATTAATTAATTTATTTTATTTTGCGCTGTGTTGCATCTTTGTTGCTGCACGTGGGCTTTCTCTAGTTGCAGCAAGTGGGGGCTACTCTTTGTTGTGGTGCTTGGACTCTAGGCACGCGGGCTTCAGTAGTTGTGGCACGCGGGCTCAGTAGTTGTGGCACGCGGGCTCAGTAGTTGTGGCTTGCGGCCTCTAGCGCATGGGCTCACTAGTTGTGGCACACGGGCTTAGTTGCTCCGCAGCATGTGGGATCTTCCCCGACCAGGGATCGAACTTGTGTTCCCTGCATTGGCAGGCGGATTTTTAACCACTGCACCACCAGGGAAGTCCACCCTTCTCTGGTCTTTTGCCTCTTATTTTTCTTTGATTTGCCTATATCCCTCTCTGTATTGGGTTTCTGAATCACCCAAATGTGGGGTTCTCCACTAGTGCATATCACTCTGGTGGGTTATGAATGAGTCTTCTGTGTTTTGATGGCCTGAGGTCTCTCACCCTCCTTTGTAACTTTTTGCCTGGAGGAATATGGAACTGTATGTGTATGCACATACACACTCTCGTATGTACACATGCGCACTCTTTTTTTTTTTTTTTCAATCTTCATAAACTTTTTTTTTCCCCCTTTTTGTGATACGCGGGCCTCTCACTGTTGTGGCCTCTCCCGTTGCGGAGCACAGGCTCCGGACGCGCAGGCTCAGCGGCCACGGCTCACAGGCCCAGCCGCTCCGCGGCATGTGGGATCTTCCCCGACTGGGGCACGAACCTGTGTCCCCTGCATCGGCAGGCGGACTCTCAACCACTGCGCCACCAGGGAAGCCCACATGTGCACTCTTGATGTTATAGAAGATGCAGGTGGATAGAGAGGTATAAATCAATATGGGGGAATCCCTGGTATATTCTGCTTTATTCTGGCGAGAGCACAGCCATGAGACAGAAAAAAAGATGAGAAACTTATTGGGATGTTGTTAACATCTGTTCTGTGCTTCTGACTATATTTAAGGCCTGCAGATGGACTGATAGAATCAGAAATGAGGAAGTGTGGCCGTTGGTTAAGAGCCATCCACCATGAAGAAAAGGAGAGAGAGAGAGAGGATAGAGAACAACAGTAACAATGCTTAGTGCGTGTGTCCTAGTCTCAGGCTCTGTGCTAAGTGTTTAGGGGCATTAACGTACCTTCCAAGTATAAATTTTCATTTAATTCTTAAAACAATCCTATTAGGTAGTTTTACTCTTTTTATAGCAAAGTGAAAGAATGAGAGTGAGAAAATTGAAAGGTTAAGGTTAAGAACCAGCTGAAGAGCATGTGGTAATTGAGCCGGGATTAAATCCACATCTATCTGGCTCCACACATCAACCACTTCACCTTCTGTACTTCTTTTTATGCAAAGAGAAGACACGTTAGAGGGTAGGAGAAGGATGTTTTATGGCTGTGAAACACCCCAGGGAGTCACAGTGACGTTTACCACTGAGGCCTGAGGGCCACTTATAGTCCCCTCTCCCGCTTCTGCCCTCAGGACCAAGTGGACCACTTGCTGGCCCTGAAGGTCCAAGTGAGTACCCTGAACTCAAAGCTCTCGGCACAGCAGAAGAAGGAGCTGCTCTGTGACCTGGAGCAGGAAAAGCCCTGGACCAAGCTTCTGTACATCACGCCAGAGATGGCGGCTTCTGCCTCCTTCCAGCCCGCCCTAAACTCCTTGGCGTCTCGCCACCTGCTCTCCTACCTCGTGGTAGATGAAGCTCATTGTGTTTCCCAGTGGGGGCACGACTTCCGTCCTGACTACTTGCGTCTGGGAGCCCTGCGCCCCCGCCTGGCCCACGCCCCCTGTGTGGCTCTCACTGCCACAGCCACCCCGCAGGTCCGAGAGGATGTGTTTGCCGCCCTGCAGCTGAAGCAGCCAGTTGCCACCTTCAAGACTCCCTGCTTCCGGGCCAACCTCTTCTATGATGTACAGTTCAAGGAACTGCTTCCTGATCCCTATGGGAACCTGAGGGACTTCTGCCTTAAGGCTCTCGGACAGAAGGCTGATAAAGGGGTGAGGGCATTGAGGTTGGGGGGCCGAGGTACATCAGGGGTGGCGGGCTGCTGTGTGCGGCCTAGAGAAGGATTCTCATTTCCAGGCTCTTTGCTTTTCTAGCTTCCTCAGCCAGGACTAGCCATAGCTTCTTAAAACTCGTGCACAGAGTTGTCCCTTTGGTTTCCTGGCCTTGTCCCCCTTACTGGGGTTCCCGTGTCCCGGAGTTCTCCTGTTGGGGGGCCTTTGCAGACCTATCCAAGGCTCGTGGGGAGGAGGCAAGGGTTAGAAAAGTTGGGTTTTGAGCTGCTTTGGTCCTGCCTTGTTAGAAAGTAGCAGGGCTGTGCTAGGTGGTCTGCCTCAGAGGAGACTGTGAGCCTGACTAGAGAGAGTTAGAGCTGCTTTTAAAGCAGGGACTTCCCCGGCGGACCAGTGGTTGGGACCTGGCTCTTTCACTGCTGGGGCGTGAGTTCAGTCCCTGGTCAGAGAACTAAGGTCGTACAAGCCGCGTGATGCGGCCAGTAAATAAATAAATAAATAAAAAGAGCAGGCTGCAGTGCGATGGGTTGTTTTGTTCTTCCCAATGCTTACTTTCTTCCCGTGTCTCCCCTTTCAGTTGTTGTCCGGCTGCGGCATTGTCTACTGCAGGACGAGGGAGGCCTGTGAACAGCTGGCTATAGAGCTCAGTTACAGGGGCGTGAATGCCAAGGCGTACCACGCAGGTAAGGGGCACCTGGGCCACGTGGCCCTCCTTACTCTCAGAAGCCTCTTAGCTGGTCTTTTGTTCCTTAAGAATCCTGGATAATCAGGTGGTCCATCATCTTTTTCCAGATACCCAGGCAGAACTAAAGTGATTCACTTAAATTCACAAAAAGGAGTCTAGACCCAAATGAGATCTAAAAGGAGAATTGTGACTCCTGAATTCTTATTGTCACCCTGTGCCCACCCAGCAGCAGATGATGAGTTTTTTTAGCCCAGGTATTGGTATCATGGAAAGAGCACAGGCTCTGGAGGCCAATGGACTTGGGTTTGAATCCTGGCTGTCACATTTGTGGAGTGCTCTGTGCCACACACAGGCCTGGGTCTCTATGTTTACTGGCTCAGGCTTGGTGGGTTAAGTGCCTGGCCTGAGGTCATACAGCTGGTAAGTGATAGATTCAGTGTGTGTACTGTGCCCAGCACAGTGTCAGACCCCAGGTAGACCTCAGGGGAAACCCAAGGGAAATGCAAGTTCCCTTCTTCACCTTCCCCTCTTTTCTAGGACTGAAGGCTCCTGAAAGAACGCTGGTGCAGAACGAGTGGATGGAGGAGAAGGTCCCTGTAATTGTTGCAACTATTAGTTTTGGAATGGGAGTGGACAAAGCCAATGTCAGGTGAGCCCTTGTTCTTGTCTGACTTTGCCAGTTGGGGCCTGGCTCCGGGGGAGGGGGGTGGGCCTCCTGGTGCTCTGTCTGGGGAGCCAGGTCTGTGTGTCCTTCTAGGGCCAGAGGGGAAGGAGGCCCCAGGATAGGGTCCCTGGTACATAGTCCAAACGCTGACAGGTTCTGTGCACAGTTCCTCTGCTCCCTGGTGATGGCACAGCACGGTTCTTCCATCCCCCAGAAGAGGGGGCAGCATGCAGACCATCAGGCTCACCCTTTAACACAGCCCCGCTCACTCCCACCTTAGCATCTGGAGCCTGCGAGGGGGTGGAATTAACTATCTTAAAACTGCTCCCTGTGCAAAACTGAAGGCAAAGATCTCGTTCCCGTCACTCCTTGTTACTGTTTACTGGACAGTCCAGAAGAGATGGGTACATCCCAGCCTCCTAGCCCCACACTGGCCACTGTTGGGAAGTCTGTTACCTCCAGGCATGCTTGACCTTCCGGAGACATTTTGGGCTGCTGCCTGAAGTCCTTTGCTCTGATTAACACCAACAGTAATGCCTTGTGTGATTTACAGAGCACTTTTGCATACCTGGTCTTGTTAAGCCTGATAGTGACCCTGAGTTGGTCAGGGTAGGAATTAGACTGTGAACTATACTTGAGATAACGTGGACTTTGGAATCAGGGTTTGAATCCTGGGTCAGCTGTGTCTTATAACAGATCAACTTTGGAGTCAGACACTCCTAGGCTCAAATCCTAGCTCTGCTGTCCCCTTGTACAAATTTACCTCTCTGAATCCCACATTCATTGTCTATAAAATGAGACTACCTCACATGATGGTGACTGTAATGATTTTTTTTTTTTTTTTTTTGCGGTACGCGGGCCTCTCACTGTTGTGGCCTCTCCAGTTGCGGAGCACAGGCTCCGGACGCACAGGCTCAGCGGCCATGGCTCACGGGCCTAGCGGCATGTGGGATCTTCCCAGACCGGGGCACAAACGCGTGTCCCCTGCATCGGCAGGCGGACTCTCAACCACTGCGCCACCAGGGAAGCCCCACTGTAATAATTTAACAAGACAAATATATACACTGGCTCATAGTAGGTACTTCATAAGTATTATCCTTTTTCCTCTTCAAAGATGTTATAAAGGACTTACCCAGCTCATAAGTGTCCTAATCTTGTTTCGTTAAGTCCACTAATTTTTCCATGAGCTGCTCCATGGCGAGAAGGCCTGCTGAAGGACTGCAGGGTCCTAGCCATGCTTACTCTGGGGCCTATCTCTGCCTCTCTGCCTGCCAGCCTCCTACTCCTGGTCCCTGTGGAGACCCCTGCTCCGCTGACTGGGAGTCACTTCTCCCCTCAGCTTTTCTGCCACATCTCATGCTGCTTGACCCTTGGATCTTACAGGTTTGTCGCCCACTGGAATATTGCCAAGTCTATGGCTGGGTACTACCAGGAGTCTGGCCGGGCGGGCAGAGACGGAAAGCCTTCCTGGTGCCGTCTGTATTACTCTAGGAATGACCGGGACCAAGTCAGCTTCCTGATCAGGAAGGAAGTAGCAAAACTCCAGGTAAGTCCTGGGCAGTAGGAGCCCTTCTTGTCCGAACCCACCGCTCTGCAATTTCCGAACCCAGATGGAGCTTCTGTAATCTGGAGGGGTGCTCCTGAGGCTAGAAGGTACAGCAAGGTGGGGAATGGGGGTTGGTGGATAGCTTATAACTAGGTTAGACTTTTTTCTTTATACTTAATTGATCTTCGTACAGTCTGGTGTGTGTGTGTTATTTTACATAGTCAAGATCAATCCTGCCTTGTTTTAAATTAGCATTGTTACATAAGCATTTTCCCATATTGTTGTAAGTTCTTTGATTTTAGCCTTTTTAAAAAACTGGTTGCATATTCTTTGTAGAGAACCTAGACACAGACTCAGGAATATAACAGAACTTGGTGTATGATAGGTGGCATTAGAACTCAACAGGAAAATGACGAACTGTTGAATAATTTATTCTAGAAAAAGATAAAATAGAACGCTACCTCCCATGCCATATACATATGAATTACAGGTGGATTAAAGACCTCAAAAAACTGTAAAACTGGGGAGAAAATATTTCATGGCCTTGAGGAAGGGAAGAGTATGTCAAGATTTTATTTTTTAAATTAATTTATTTATTTTGGCTGCACCGGTCTTAGTTGCAGCATGTGGAATCTTCATTGCGGCATGTGAGCTCTTAGTTGTGGCATGTGTGCAGGATCTAGTTCCCTGACCAGGGATCGAACCTGGGCCCCCTGCATTGGAAGCACAGAGTCTTACCCACTGGACCACCAGGGAAGTCCCTATGTCAAGATTTTTAAAAGCAGAAATCATCAAAGAAGACTTGATCTGTTTGACTAAATTCGAGCTAAAAATTTCTTTATAGTGACAGACACCATAAACAAAGTGAAAAAATGAGCCATTTGGGGATTTCATCATGATAGACATCATTGGCTGGTTGTATAGAACTCCTGCAGGTAAAACAGTAAAAGGCAAACAGCTACATAGCAAAAAGAATGGATTTCACAGAAGGGGAAGCCAGAATATCTAATAAACATACAAAGAGAAAAAAAAAACATACAAAGAGATGCTCAGCCTCACTTAGGAATCAGATAAATGCAAATCAGATGACAAGCTATCATTTTATACCCATCAGACTGGCCAAAGTGTAAAACATCTTCATAGTCACTGTTGGCAAGGGTGTGGGGAGAGGGCAGCTCATGACATGGTCAGGATTATAAGCTAGAACGGCTTCTTTGAAGAGAGACGAGGTGACACGTGTACGTGGAGGGGCCTGGTGCACTGTGACTCAGCAGTTCCACATCTAGGTAGACAGGGTGTCAGTGCACATGATGGACTGTATGAGGGTATACAGGGATGTTGGCTGCAGCAACACAGTGGGGAAATAAAAACTCTTCCTCTGTGGGGTGTGGGGTAAGTAAACAGTGGGCTAGTCACACAGTGGAATGGTCCAGAGCAGTTAAAAATGAAGCAGTAACTCTCCATGAATCAACATGGATTAAACCCCCCCAAAACATAATGTGTGACGTTGCAAAAGGATGCACATCGACTTTTCCTTATAAGAAAGGTTGAACACAAGGGCTTATTCCTGATCCCCACCAAAAGGACGATAAAAGGATGAAAAGTATATAAACTCACAGGGACAAGGAGAGAAGACACCAGCAGATAGAAATTTTAACAAATGTCTGCCTAGGAAACCCCAAAGGCTCTACTAGAAATCTACTAGGATTCATAAGAAAACTTGGCAAGATGGCTGAACATAAGAGAAACATTACTGTAAATACCTAGGAATAGAAATGAAAATGTGTTTAATTTGCAAGAATAAAACTTATAAAATACCTAGAAGTAAATGTTACAGGTTCTTATCAAGAGAATTTTTTTAAAACCTCCCCAGTTGATGTTAATATGCAGCCAGGGATGAGAGCCACTGATTTAGATGAGAAAACTAAAACCTCATTGAAAGAAAACAAACTCTGTACAGATACAAAAGTGATTGGGAAGACTTAAAACTGTCTTTTCTCCTCAAAGTTAATATAAATATTTCATGAAGTCCCAATTGAAATCCCAAAAGACTTCTATTGGGAAGTAGAATCTTAGAATTTATGTGCAAGAATAAGTGCTCAAGAACAGCCAGGAAAAGTATGAAAAAGGAGAATGATGAAAGGGGTGTGCTTAGCCCAGCATCAGAATATGCTGTGCTGCTACCCCGATCAAATCCATGTAATACAGTAACAGTCATTGGAACAGATGAGAGAATTAATAAGAGAGAATTAGTAAGTCCTAGAGAAAACAACAAATAACATACAAGGGAACTCCCATAAGGTTAACAGCTGATTTCTCAGCAGAAACTCTACAAGCCAGAAGGGAGTGGCACGATATATTTAAAGTAATGAAAGGGAAGAACCTACAACCAAGATTACTCTACCCAGCAAGGATCTCATTCAGGTTCGATGGAGAAATCAAAAGCTTTACAGACAAGCAAAAGCTAAGAGAATTCAGCACCACCAAACCAGCTCTACAACAAATGCTAAAGGAACTTCTCTAAGTGGGAAACACAAGAGAAGAAAAGGACCTACAAAAACAAACCCAAAACAATTAAGAAAATGGTAATAGGAACATACATATCGATAATTACCTTAAATGTCAACGGGTTAAATGCTCCAACAAAAGACACAGGCTTGCTGAATGGATACAGAAACAAAACCCATATATATGCTGTCTACAAGAGACCCACTTCAGACCTAGGGACACATACAGACTGAAAGTGAGGGGATGGAAAAAGATACTCCATGCAAATGGAAATCAAAAGAAAGCTGGAGTACCAATACTCATATTAGATAAAGTAGACTTTAAAGAATGTTACAAGAGACAAGGAAGGACACTGCATAATGATCAAGGTATATGTACCCAACATAGGAGCACCTCAATTCATAAGGCAAATGCTAACAGCTGTAGAAGAGGAAATTGACAGTAACACAATAATAGTGGGGGACTTTAACACCTCACTTACACCAGTGGACAGATCATCCAGACAGAAAATTAATGAGGAAACACAACCTTTAAGTGACACAATAGACCAGATAGATTTAATTGATATTTATAGGACATTCCATCTGAAAGCAGCAGATTACACTTTCTTCTCAAGTGCACACAGAACATTCTCCAAGATAGATCACATCTTGGGTCACAAATCAAGCCTCGGTAAATTTAAGAAAATTGAAATCATATCAAGCATCTTTTCTGACCACAACACTATGAGATTAGAAATCAGTTACAGGGGAAAAAAAACGTAAAAAACACAAACACATGGAGGCTAAATAATATGTCACTAAATAACCAAGAGATCACTGAAGAAGTCAAAGAGGAAATCAGAAAATACCTAGAAACAAATGACAACGAAAACACGATGATCAAAAACCTATGGGGGAGCTTCCCTGGTGGCGCAGTGGTTGGGAGTCTGCCTGCCGATGCAGGGGACACGGGTGCATGCCCCGGTCCGGGAAGATCCCACATGCCGCGGAGCGGCTGGGCCCGTGAGCCATGGCCACCGAGCCTGCGCATTCGGAGCCTGTGCTCCGCAACGGGAGAGGCCACAACAGTGAGACGCCTGCGTACCGCAAAAAAAAAAAAAACAAAAAACTATGGGATGCAGCAAAAGCAGTTCTAAGAGGGAAGTTTATAGCAATACAGTCCTCCCTCAAGAAACAAGAAAAATCTCAAATAAACAGTCTAACCTTACACCTAAAGTAAATAGAGAAAGAGGAACAAACAAAACCCAAAGTTAGTAGGAGAAAAGAAATCAAAAGATCAGAGCAGAAATAAATGAAATAGAAACAAGGAAAACAGTAGCAAAGATCAATAAAACTAAAAGCTGGGGCTTCCCTGGTGGCGCAATGGTTAGGAATCTGCCTGCCAATGCAGGGGACACGGGTTCGAGCCCTGGTCCAGGAAGATCCCACGTGCTGCGGAGCAACTAAGCCCGTGCGCCACAACTACTGAGCCTGTGTGCTGCAACTACTGAAGCCCGCATGCCAAGAGCCATGCTCCACAACGAGAGGAGCCACCACAATGAGAAGCCCGTGCATTGCAGCGAAGGGTAGCCCGCGCTCACCGCAACTAGAGAAAGCCCGCTTGCAGTAATGAAAGACCCAACACAGCCAATAAATAAATAAATTAAAAAATAAAAATAAAAGCTGGTTTTTTGAGAAGATAAAATTGATAAACCTTTAGCCACACTCTTCAAGAAAAAGAGGGAGAGGACTCAAATTGATAAAATTAGAATAAGAAAGGAGAATTTACAATGGACACTGCAGAAATACAAAGCATCATAAAAGACTAGTACAACTCTATGCCAATAAAATGGACAACCTGGAAGAAATGGACAAATTCTTGGAAAGGTATAACCTTCCAATACTGAACCAGGAAGAAATAGAAAATATGAACAGACCAAGCACAAGTAATAAAATTGAAACTGTGATTAAAAATCTTCCAACAACAGCAACACAAATCTTCCCACAAACAAAAGTCCAGGACTGGATGGCTTCACAGGTGAATTTTATCAAACATTTAGAGAAGAGCTAACACCCATCCTTCTCAAACTCTTCCCAAAAATTACAGAGGAACACTCCCAAACTCATTCTACAAGGCCACCATCACCCTGATACCAAAACCAGACAAAGATGTCACAAAAAAAGAAAATTACAGACCAGCATCACTGATGAACATAGATGCAAAAATTCTCAACAAAATACTAGCAAACAGAATCCAGCAACACATTAAAAGAATCATACACCATGATCAAGTGGGATTTATCTCAGGGATGCAAGGATTCTTCAATATACGCAAAGCAATCAATGTGATACACCTTATTAACAAACTGAAGAATAACCATATGGTCATTTCAATAGATGCAGAAAAAGCTTTTGACAAAATTCAACACCGATTTATTATAAAAATGGTACAGATGAACTGGTGTGCAAGGCAGAAATAGAGACACAGATGTAGAGAACAAACATATGGACACCAAGGGGGGAAGGTGGCAGGGGGGATGGTGGTGGGATGAATTGGGAGATTGGGATTGACATGTATACACTAATATGTATAAAATAGATAAGAACCTGCTGTATAAAAAATAAATTCAAAGAACAAACAAACCAAAAAAAAAAAGGTCCTAGAATACATCGTTTAATATTGATGAAGCTGATAATTCAGTTTAATGGGAAAAGAATGAATTGTCTAATAGCTGGTGCTGACACAGCAGGAATAAAATAAAAGTGCCCCATTTGACACCTTATATAAAAGACAGATTAAGGACCTCATGTAAAAACTAAACAAAATTTAGTCCAGTGTGCCACCTAGGGCTGGAAATATGGTGAAGATATTTTTGTAATGAAAATTAAAAATCCAGAATGCTGTCTTTTAAAAAACCAAATATTTGAATATATAAAAAATCTTAAGTTTCTATAAATCCTGAACCTATGGAAAAAATATACGTGGTGAAAGATACCGTAAACAAATAGACTGTAGATCTGGAAAAATATTCAATATAAAACGCAAACAAAAGGTTGAAGTTGAGAATAAATAGAGAGTTTTCACCAACTGACAAGAAAAACAAAGGATATGAAAGGAAAGTTCCCAGAAAAGCTCATCCAAATGGCTCGTCTAAAGATGTTCAAATTAGGTAGTAATCAGGTAAATGCAAATTAAAGTAAAATGATTTGACACGTGTGTAAAAGAGCTCAAACTCCTGTTGCTAGTGGGCACGTGAAGGAAAGAGTGCCTACACTTCGCCAAGAGAAAAATGCAGTGTTACAGTCTTTTGTGGGGAAGCAATCTAGCAATATCTATTTAAATTTTAAAATGCAGATACCCTTTGACCTAGATATCCTATTTCTGGAACCAAATCACCTGAAATAAGAGTGGCAGTGGGGACTTGCCTGGGGGTGCAGTGGTTAAGAATCAGCCTGCCAATGCAGGGGACGTGGGTTCAGTCCCTGGTCCGGGTAGATCCCACATGCCACGGAGTAACTAAGCCCGTGTGCCACAGCTACTGAGCCCACGCACCCTAGAGCCTGTGCTCCGCAACAAGAGAAGCCACCGCAATGAGAAGCCCCCGCACTGCAATGAAGAGTAGCCCCCGCACTGCAATGAAGAGTAGCCCCCGCTCGCTGCAACTCGAGAAAGCCTGCATACAGCAAAGAAGACCAAAAAATGCAGCCAAAAATAAATAAGTAAATAAAAGTGGCAGTGTGCCCTTATGTGCTCAAGGGCTTGAATGGTAGAATTGATCATGAGGACAGAAAATCGGAAACAAACTAAATATCTAGCAATAGGGAGTGAAAAAGAAATGATAGTAAATACTCCCCATAGGGTAATAGGCATAGCTGGGGGCCCAGGAAGTCTCGTATCTTCCTTTTTATAAAAATCATATTTATTACTGTTTCACTTTATAGGTTTGCTATATTGAAATGTAAGTTCCATGACAGCAGGAACCTTTCCTGTGTAGCTGTAATTAATGCTTAGCTCAGTGCTGGGAATGTAGTTTAGTGCTTAATAAGTGTTTATTGAATAAATGAATAAATTTGAATGACGGGAGAGAAGGTGGATGCAAGTAGCGATTGGGAATGAAGAGGTCTTGCGAGGACCAAGGATGATAGTTTGCCATGACCTAAGGGAGTGTGATTAACTTGTCTGAAGTTCAAATTAGACAAGGAAAAGATTTCAGTAAGGTGATTAGGTATAAGGTATTTATTTAAAACTTACTAACACAGTGAATTACAAGAACTCACACTGGGCTCATCATTGAGACATTTGAGATCATTTGAGATAAAGAGATGATCCAGGGGCTTCCCTGGTGGCACAGTGGTTAAGAATCCACCTGCCAATGCAGGGGACACGGGTTCAAGCTCTGGTCCGGGAAGATCCCACATGCCGCAGAGTGACTAAGCCCGTGTGCCACAACTACTGAGCCCGCGTGCCACAGCTACTGAAGCCCATGTGCCTGGAGCCTGTGCTCTGCAACAAGAGAAGCCACCGCAATGAAAAGCCCGTGCACTGCAATGAAGAGTAGCCCCCACTCACTGCAACTTGAGAAAGCCTGTGCATGGCAATGAAGACCCAATGCAGTGGAAAAAAAATTTTTAATAAAAAATAAATAAAAAAGAGATGATCCAGAAAGCTTCCAGAGAGGTGTTACATGGAGGACGGGGAGTCCAAAGAGCACCAGTTTTCACCATTGTAATATTCGAAACGAGAAACAGTGCTTCCAAATGCTAAATAAACCATCCCATCTAGAATTTCCTACCCAGCCAATCAGTTAGTGTGAAAGTAGGATAAAGACATTTTCAGACAGACGATTTTAAGAAACTTTCTCCTTTGGAGAAGCTACTAAAGGATGTTCTCCACTGCAGAGGCTGTCAACTAGGAAAGGAAGATGGAGACCTGACCCAGGAGCGAGGCAAAGGGAGTGTCCTAGGACGAGAGTGAAGGGTAGTCTCGGCTGTGCACCAGGCCTGGAGAGCAGAGGCCCAGGTGGAACATGGGAATGGAAGGCACCAGGAAGGACGTTTCCAAAGATAAAAGTGGACCTTGCCATCATTGGCCCCCGCTTCCCGAAGTGAATTTTTCATTACACCAGAACATTTGGGGGGGTATTCGTGATGCACTGAAATCTAAGGAAATGAAAAAACAGGTCAGCTGTTAATTTCAGGAGAAACAACGTTGTCGAAGGATATGTGATCATGGGAAATAGTAAAAATATAATCAAGCGGTTAGCTCTGAAGAATCACCTTAAGGGAAATTGTGATGTAATAAGAAATCGTGATATAAATATATTGGGAGAATGGAAGTAGAGGAAGTATGTGGATTTGTGTGTTTGGGAGATGGGAACCATTCAACTTCCGGAAGCAGAAAGAATAGAGAATGTCTTGGGTATTAGTGTCTGCTATATTTTCTTGGCTCTTCTGTATTTTAAACTTTTTCACAATTTTTTTTTAAGATTTTTTTTTTGATGTGGACCATTTTTAAAGTCTTTATTGAATTTGTTACAGTATCGCTTCTGTTTTACGTTTTGCTGTTTTGGTTGCGAGGCATGTGGGATCTTAGCTCCCCGACCAGGGATCGAACCCACAACCCCTGCATTGGAAGGCGAAGTCTTAACCACTGGACCGCCAGGGAAGTCCCTTCACAGTTTTTTAAAAGGAAAATTTAACAAATAGCCATGTACCAAAAGGCAAATAACGTATAATCCCAACTCTCAGAAGTAATGACTGTCAACGTTTAGTGTATGTCCTTCCACACATACAGAGGTTAGTATGTTCCTTCACACACTCGTGTATGTATTTAACCCCTATTAAATTAGGTCATATTATACAGTGATTCCCAAATGCCATTCCCCGGGCCCTTTGCATGAGAATCACCTGAGCAGCTTTTTGAAAATATAAACTCCCTGGAGCTCCAGGTTCAGAAAGTTCAATTCAGTAGTCTTGCTGAATTGGGCCTCAGGTCTTTTAAAGTTACCCAGGTGATTCCGATGCATGGTCAGGTGTGGGGACTCTGTTTTGTGAATGGCTTTATTAGTGTCATTTGATATTTTTCTCTCTCACCATTTGTTGGGCTACTACATTTGTAGTCCAACTATGTAAGACTTTTACTGAATGGTCGTTTCTTGTCTCCAGGAAAAGAGAGGGAACAAAGCATCCGATAAAGCTGCTGTCTTGGCCTTTGATGCCCTGGTGGCCTTCTGTGAAGAATCGGGGTGAGTGACTTATCTTGTGTGTGGAAACAAGTGTTAGTGAGATCTTTTCCTCTCCCAGCACTGCTAGTTAACAAGCTAACATAGGACAGTTCTTGGGCCACCAAGGGACCCCTGCCTGCTGAAAGCCATCGTGTGGGAATATTTCCTGTCGGAGCATGGAAGTTGGTACCCTCCCACCTTTCTGTGGAAGGCCCCAGAAACTTTGGCACTGTGAGGATTCGTTGAGTATTTTGGGTGGTCATCCACCCATCCCACTCCACCCACTTCTGGAGTGGCTGGCACCCTGGGTGACTCAGTTCCGAGAGATGTGACCAGTTCCGAGCCATTGGCATTGTGGTGATAATGTGCCACTGCGCTGTACCACTGCTTCACTTGTGGAGTAGTCACTCTCATCCCAGACCCAAGCAGAGACGTGTGGCCCAGTTTATGTCTTGGGAGGGCAGGGGCGGTAATGTGCTTGGAGAGAAATCAACTTTTCTAACATAACACCAGCCTGCCTACTTGGAACCCACTTATCTATTTGATCTGAATCTGCTGGTGGTGGGGGCCATGAAAGAGCCGGATAGCTGCTCAGCAACAGGCAGACTGTGGCCGGGAGAGCCCTGGGCACGAGCAGCTGTGGGCGCACTGTATGAGGGGCATCCAGAGCATTCTGGACAAGCTGGGAGCACTTGCATTTGTGTAGCCCTTTGCTCGAAAAACCTGTTTGATTCCTCTGCTCTCACTGGTCAGATCTCGTTGGACAACCCTGTAAGGTAGATGAGGCAGAATTGATTGCTTCAGACTTAAGAGATGAACAGACCACTGTCCAGAGAGGTCGTGGTTGGGAGTTCCCTGGCGGTCCAGTGGTTAGGACTCGGTGCTTTCACTGCCGAGGGCCGGGGTTCAATCCCTAGTCGGGGAACTAAGATCCTTCATGGATGCCACTAATCCCCCGTTCCCCAGTTTGCAGTGCTATGCACATTTTCATACACACATGCCATCTTGGTTTCTGTAAGACTGGATTCTTGAAGCATGGAGTTGATTAGGTGCATGGTACTGGTGGTGCCCACCAGATGTTTGGGGCTTTCTTCTGGAAACCAGAGAGGCACTTATTTGGGCCATGTGTTCTGATTCCCACCCCCTCCTGTTCACCAAGTCTGTGGCTCCTAGGCTGAAGCTACTTGCTTCTCTAAGCTGCCATGTCTCATTTGGCCTCTGTGGCAAGACCACGCCCAGCAGAGGTGGTTGGCACCCTTGCCCACAGCCATTGCAACCAGAGCCCTTTTCAGGCACTAACATAGTGAGTTGCTAAATTAGGCCTTCTTTGGTTCCTTGAGTAAAGCGCTTGTCATGAAAGGGCTCAGTGTCCTTGCTAGTTGTCAGAGTCCCCTCTGCTTGGAGTCACCCTGGCTGGACTCTTGTTTGGGGTGAGTATGAGGCTCTGTGGAGCTGTCTGGAAGCTTAGCTCTGCCGTATCCCTCTGGGCTGCAGCAACTCACCAGGCAAGAGGACAGGTCCTCCCAGGGCCCTCTGCTTTCTGTCTCATACCAGAGACCTGGGACCTGTTAGAGTGTCAAGGGTCTGGGCATCAGTGGGCCTCCTGTTGCCCCGTGTGCAGCCTCATCTCTTCTATCTCATTTGCTACACATGAGGGCGTCAGATTCCAGGACTTCCAGACCCTGGGACGGAGTGAACACAGCTGGTATGGCTGGATTTGAAATTGCTCTTTGAGTAGAAAGGAATGTTTCTTCATTGCATAAATGGTATATAACACGAAGGCAAAGCCCCTTCCTCACCAGATACTTGCCCTTTTTCTGAGAATAGCCTGGTTTGAGGTTGACGTTGAAGCAGCTATTTGCAAAGAGAGGGCACTTGGCAGCGAGGGACAGGCCTGCTTGATGGCTTCGGCAGAGGCGGGGACATTTCTACAAGGGCTGTGTTGTAGGGTCTGGGGTGCATGGGGGCTGGGGGACCCTGTGAGGGATACCTGGGCATCTCTGGGACCAAGAGAAAAGACACTTGGGTCACATGAATGAGGCCAGCGTGGGGCGTCCAGATGGCTTCCTCTCTTCTTTGCGTGCAGCTACTTTCTCTGAGCGTGGCCGTGAAATGCATTTGATTATTTATGACAGGGCCAAATTTACCTTTGCGTGTAAAAGGAACAGTAATTAGGTTCAAAGCAACCTTCCTCCAGCCTAGAGGCCTCTGGACCCTGAGATGGGAAAAACAGCTTTGGTTTAGGCCTAGATTGTACTGGGCTCTGTCAACTCCTGGGGTCTCCAGGCTGGGGGAGCCAATGGCCCAGCATCCCTCTGTTTATCCATTCATTTGCTCATTCGTTCATTCATTCATTTATTCAACCGGCAAATATTGATTGATACTGACTCTGTGCGAGGGCACATCAGAAAAGGGGGTACAATTGGGAACAGAAAGAGACCCAGCCCCTGCTTTTTGTTGCTTGGACCAGTGGGGAAGACAGGCACTTATCAGATAATCACATGAAAAATGTATAATTCCAGACTGTTAGAAGGGCTTTGGAGAAAAGGTACATGGCGTTTTGAGAGTGTATAACAGTGGCCCCCTTCTTGGCCCACAGAAAGTCAGGTCACGACTCTTCACACTCGTTGACCCTATCGAGTGCGGGGAGTGAACCAAACACAATAGCAAACAAGATGAGAAACAGGACCGTAATGATGAACAAGCAGATCACTACCAGGCCCCCCTGGTCGAAGGGGTTCTGCCAGAACTCATCCTTCCAGGTGCGTTTTGTTAGTAGTCTGTCCATGTGAACCTGGAAAAGTGGGGACAGAGGCCCTGAGTGCAGGGGCTTCTCCAAGGCCCTGTCCCGGGTGCTACTCCCTGCCCCCAACTTCACCCTCTGGTGCGATCTCAGAGAACGGCGGCCACCTCTGTAGCTAGCAGGCATTGAAGGGATGGTGGGTCATTGGGCTCAATGCCTCCAGCAAGCAACAAATGGGCTTTCTTCCTCCACAGAAGCAAAAGCAGGGACTGGCACCAAGAGAGGGGGGTCCCTTGAGTTCTTCCTGGAGGCTGCCTCTGTCTTCTCCAGTCCTTTCCTGAACAGCCCTGCTGTGAGCAGGACTTTCTCTCCCATCCCTGAGAACTGCTCAGCCAGGATCTAAAAAGCAGCGCTCTAGACCCTTCCTGGGTTTCCTGCCTCGGTTGCCAAACATTTGGGAAGCATTTTGAGAGATCAGCACAGGAGCCCAGGAGTGGATGGTCTCAAGCTGAGGCCTCTGTAGGCTTCCTTAGAGGCAGGTGAAAACAGAAGGACTAACTAATCTTGAAACACAGCTGAGATGGGCAGGCTGTGAGTCTGTAGCCAGTTGAAGGGAGTAAAGGCAGAGAAGGAAGGAGCCATTACCGGGGTCTGCTGTTTGTACTCCTGTGTCCTAAGCGAGGGCAGGCAGGTCAGGGTAATCCTTCAGGCCCCACGCCTTGGGGGCCTGAGCTGAAGAAGCCACCAGGTGACCAGAGCTGCACTGTGACTCAGAGAAGCAACTCGTGGGAGGAAAAGGTGGCCGCATTGCTGACTGCCCCTGACCAGACCTGCTTGCTGTCACCAGAGCAAACAAAGGTGGGCTAGGGCCCATTGCCTAGCAACCGCGTTCTCTTTCAGCCTTTCACACTTACCCCCTCCGCCGCGTTCTGCCCTTTTGTGATGCTGTTTTGGGGGGCTGCTCAGGGGCGTGGGTTGAGGTGTCCTGGCTGAGAGAGGTCAGACTTGGGGTGGGTGGGGGAAGAGACTGGATCCGGGGCCCTTGCCCCAGGCCTCCCGTCCACCTCACCTGTGGCTGGGTCCTGCCCCTCCTCTCAGTCCGGATGACCCGTCTACTGAAAGGACCTGCCCAGAGCTCGGGAGGCCCCAGGGCTGGGGCTGCCATGCATGGCCGCTCACTTCCTGTGGCGCCGGGTTGATGATTAACCACAGCTCCAGCTGGCACCTCCTGGAACCAGCATGTGGGTGTTTATCACCATTGAGGCCCCAGGCTCCTGTGGAGGCCCAGCTTCCCCCTTGGTGTCTTTGTGTGCCGCTTAGGCCCGGCCGCAGCTGCTTCGTGTGGCTTCCCACCCCCTGGTGTGATGGGGCAGCCGGGAAGCAGGAGTGGGGCCTGTGTCCCTTCTCGTGGAACCTGGTGGCTGCCATTCCATCCTTGAAAGACGGGAGTCGAGTGCCCACGGTGGCCAAGAACTGCGCCAGGTGCTGCATGTCCAGTCGTGAGCGAGAGAGGCAGGCCCTGCCCTCCCAGGGGTTACATTATAGGGTACTGGTCCTCAACCCTGCCTGTTCCAATCATCCGGGAGCTTTTCTGAACGCCGGTGCCCAGGCCCCACCTGGTAGCACAGAGATCAGCCTCTGGGCGTGTCAGAGCCCTGTGCTTGGTAAACCTTGTTGGGTGATTCTCCTTTTTTTTTTTCAATTTAGTGGGTTTTTTTAAAAATTTATTTAATTTATTATTTTAATTTTTGGCTGCGTTGGGTCTTTGTTGCTGCACGCGGGCTTTCTCTAGTGGCGAGTGGGAGCTACACTTCGTTGCGGTGCGCGGCTTTCTCATCGCGGTGGCTTCTCTTGTTGTGGAGTGCGGGCTTTAGGCACGCAGGCTTCGGCAGTTGTGATAGGCAGGCTCAGTAGCTGTGGCTCGCAGGCTCTAGAGCTCAGGCTCAGTAGTTGTGGTGCACGGCTTAGTTGCTCCGTGGCATGTGGGATCTTCCTGGACCAGGGCTCAAACATGTGTTTGAGAATCCACCTGCATTGGCAGGTGGATTCTTAACCACTGCAGCACCAGGGAAGCCATCATCGTGTGATTCTGACATGCAGCCGGGGCTGGAGGAGATGATGGGCAAGTTCCTTGAAGTCCTTCTTAACTATCCTGGCTTAATTGACCTTGGCTTACCTGCCGCTTCGCATTTCCTTCTGTAAAACACTCTGACTAATGCCCTTGGCCTGCTGAATGCTCAGAGCCAGCAGGCTGGTCTCAGCACACCCTCGGACTTCTGCTCCATTAGCTTAGTTGGATGCTTATTAAGCGTCAGCTGCTTGTTCCCAAACCTGTTTTGTGGCAGTTGTACTTGTAATTACGTAATTGCACTTAACATTACATAAAAATGAAGTGGTGATAATAGCTGAAACCCCAGTTTTACAACTGGGGAACAGGCACAGAGAGGTTAAATAACTACCCAGGGTCACATAGCTAAGAAGTTACTGCTTTGGGGTTTGGACCCAGCTGTTCCTGTCAAAAATAGATGTGGACAGGACAACTGTAAACATTTCCTAAAAATGCAGAAGTATTTCACACTCAGGTTTCCTTGCAGATGTCTTCAAGTTCTTATTCCGCCTTAAAGAAATCGAAATTAGCAAATAGACAATTCAGGAACTCTGGTCGGCAAACCCACACTTGGAGAAAAGACCTCGGCCCTGCATCAAAAAGATTGACCAAGGAATGTGCGTCTGTATGTTTCCATTTCAAATGAGAGGTGTAGAGAACGTACATCTCGGGTACACAAACGTTGCTTTAATTGACTTTTTCAATTAACTTCTGGCCCTGATCGGAAAATCCTTCTGAAATGATCACCACGAAGGGAATGATGTGATGGGAAGAGGTAGAGAATGCTGTTGGTGCCCATGGCATAGTCTGGCCTGGGGCCTGAGGAGACTCCCCTGGGAGGAGCGATGTTGAAGTTGAGATGGGAAGCCGATGTAGGAGTTAGAATGAGGAGACAGTGTTCCAGGGTATGCAGCCGGTTCCCAAGGAGAGCGAGGAGACTTTTCCTAAGGGCAAAATTAATTTGTCTTCAGTTTTTTTTTTTTAACTTTTATTTTTTTAATTATTATCTTGTTATTGCCGTGCGGCTTGAGGGATCTCAGTTCTCTGACCAGGTATTGAACCCAGGGCATGGCAGTGGAAGCCCAGAATCCTAACCACTAGGCCACCAGGGAACACCCTGTCCTCAGTTTTTTATGGTCTGTAATTTGTTATTACCCACAAGCAAATATGTCGTATTGAAGATTGTTATCTGTAGATTGCTTTCAAATGTTAATGTTTGGGAAAACAGGAGAAAACTGTTTTGTCTGCTCTGCCAAGTTTTGCTAATAAGATTCTTGCACCGGTGGCTTTACTGTAGTTTCCAATAAGGCGTAACATATGTACAGTAAACTGCACAGATCTGAGGTGTAGAGTGAAACCCTCGTGAGGGACCGTGAGACCACAGTCGAGAGACCGGCTGGGACGCTGGGGCAGTGACCGCAGGCAGGCGCTGCTGGTAGCTTGTTCCAGGGTGGCATGGCGGTGGGAACAGAGAGCTGTGGCAGCCAGAGTCAGCCAGATGTTCTCTGGGGCTCAGACGGCCTGATGGCCGCCCCTTCCATGGTCACCACCTGCCTTGCTGTACCTGTTTATTCTTTGCCGTGATGGGGGAATTGCTGCCTCCTCTCCATGCCCATCTTCCCCAGAGGACCAGCCAGAGTATGTCAGGCTGCTCTTGTGCTGGGGCAGATCTGGTTGGTTGATCCGAGTGGGATTGGAGCCTGCCTGGGACCTGGCGTGACAGCTTCAGGAGGGGAGCCATTGGTGGTGGGGCTCAGCGTGCCCCCGTAAGCCCTCCAAGGGGAGGGACAGAATCTTATTTGGGGTCAGCAGTTAAGTACTGCCTGGCCTGGAGGAGGAGAACGCGAATGAACCTCCTGTCAACCTGTCGGTGCCCAGGTCTGCCGACTTCCTGGCAGCTGGACCAGGGAGCCTGAATCTTTTCTAGAAAAGATGCTCAGCCTCAGCCTCACTGAGGAAGGATGTTCTTGATGCCGACGTACCTCACGTAAGGAAAAGTCACACGGGGATCAGGCTGCTGCACCGTTGGAGCTTCTCCTGAACTGAGGGCTTCCTGGGGACCCGCCAGCTGTTGGTGCTGGGACTGGCAAGGGCGGGGCTTCACATCCTCCCACCCTCCCTCTGTTTTTCTTCTGGGTGGGAGACATAGCTGGGCCCCACCCCAGCTCTTAACTCTGAGGGCACACCCGCTTATAGGGAGGTTACTTTGAGAAGAGCTTGGGGTGCAGCTGTTTGGGATCTAGGGTTGATATTGTAGGTGGTGGATAATGGAGTGAGAGCCTTATCAGTACTACAGCTGGAGGCCTGGGGCCCCGGGTGTGGTGAGCAGGGGCTCTGGAGCCAGGTGGGGGGTGCCCAGAGGCTGGCTCTGCCACTTTTCAGCTGGTCAAATTTAGGGAAGTTACCTATTTCCTCATCTTTAAAATGGTGATAATAATGGTACATTTGGCATTGAGGTTGTCATCATGACAAAATGAATTTATCTGCATCAAAATGCTTAAGACACTGCCTGAGCGGGGATGAGTCCTCAGTGAATTTTACTTATATCTTTATCCTCACCATTGTTGCAAGTATTACTATGGTTATCATTATGTTTCCGAGTCCCGTTCTTTCGTGGTGTGGTGGGGGTGGTAGAGAATACAGACAGATTCTTGAATTTCTTTTATTTTCTATGGAAGCACTCTTCTCTGGGTCTTCAACCCAAACCAAACCCGTCAGAGAAGTCCCTGGGCACCAGGAAGTGAAACCAACCAGAGAGAGAGCTTCTCCTGCCTGCCTGTCAGCTGGAGATGGTGGGGCCGCAGGGGAGTGGCAGGGCTGGCATCCCCTCTCCACTCCCTGTTTTCTGAGTAGATGGAGCTCTGCCTCAAGGCAGGCAGAGCATGGGCTGCACAGGCCAAGATGACAGAGGCGTATAAAAAACGCAGACTTCTTTATGGCCCCGGCGGACCAGGGTTGTATGTGTGTGTCGGGGCGGGTACCGCGTGAGCCTCTGCCTCCCCTGCCCTCGTTCCTGGCTTTGTAGCTCTACCTGGAAAGTTCTGTGGGAGAGAAAGTAAACTGAAGGGAAAGAGGCCAAGCAGTGTTGCATGTCAGCAGGCCCAGTTTTTAAAATGAGTCCACATTGCTCTGGCTTGGCGCCCTATTTAGAGGGGCAGATAATGATGCTTCATATCAGTGGAGGTCTTAGGATATGCCCAGCACTGTGCCAAGGTCATCTCGGTTTATCCTCACAGGCTTAGCCCAGGAGGTGGGGACCAGGATTAGCCCCATTTCACAGGGGAGGAAACATGGCTTGAAGAGGTTGAGTCACTGACCTCCGGTTTCGTAGCTGGCGGGGGTGGGAGCGTGAGGATGTGAATGCAGACAGTCCGGCACACGGTGGGGAAAGGACGGAGCGGTCAGGATGCAGGTTATGGACAATAGTAGGGGCCTCACCTCTCTTATTGCCGAAGTTTGGGAAGACCCAGTGGCCTGAGCCTGGTAGGACGGGGTGTGCTGGCTGCGGTTAATGGCAGTGGTGACCGTGGCGTGGCTTTCCTGAGCCCGGCACCTGCCTGGGGCAGACGCAGCCTCCGCCACTGCCGAGCAGGCGTCTGGGGAGGGCGGAGCTTGTTAGCAGCTGGTGCTCGGCAGGAACGGCGCCGCAGCCCTCCCCTGGTTCCGCAGCCTTCCCTCTCGCGTGGCATTCCTGCCTGCTTGTTTTTCCAGCTTCCGAGAGCACAGGGAGAGCAGAGGCCTGGCAGGGACGGTCACTGGCCATGTCCCTGGAATTCTGGCACGCTGCCCACCTGATGCACGTAACCCAGCCCAGGGAGTCTGGCACCACAGACACACATAACCAGAAAGCTTTTACTGGGAAAGAAACAGGCAAATACTGGAATGGAACACAGACGTGTGCGTGCTCGGGGGGAGCTTGGGACACAGGAGCTGCCGCGCAAAGCCCCTCTCCGATTGGCCTGCTCCTCTTTGGCGTGGGAGCCTTGAGCCAGCTCCCCACACGTGTGGGCTGTTCTCCAGGTGTGGGGACCCCACTTCTTTGTTTTGTTAGAAAGCGCAGGTAGGCACAGAATCCCCGGTGGTTTTCTGTCTTAGAAACAGTCGAGTCCTCCTCGGCACCCTGTGTTCACTGTCAGGTGAGAGTTTTGTGGTCGGCACAGCCCTTATTTCCTTGACGAGCCTCCAGCTCTCGGTCAGTGTCTGGGTTCCTGGGCTAGGCCAGGGCTGGGCCCGTGGATCTTTGTCTTGAGGGTTGAGGGCTGCAGGGCCAGGCTGATGCCCTGGGTCATGGCTTTGGCGGTCTCCTCTCCGGCTCCTCCTCGGCCGCCGCCCTGGCCCTCACGGTGGGGTCATGGGTCCCACCAGGGCCCTCCTGCCTCCCCGCTTAGGGCGGCAGCACCGGCAGCAGCAGTAGCCGACGGCCATCAGCAGCAGCAGCAGCACGGTGGCTGGGGGGTTGGGGGAGAGAGCAGAGAGCGCCGGAAACTCAGAGGCGAGGAGGAAAAGAACGCCCGCCATACTTCCAAAGAGGCCCCTCTGGGGGCCTGGAGGACCTTCACCAAAGCCCTGGCTTAGTGGTCAGAAATACCCGAGAGTCTGGGAAGAGGTGTGACTGTCCCCATGCCGGCCCCCAGAGCTTCGCTCCCTCCATCTGTGGGTTGGGGTGCCGGAGGCACCTCTGGGCCCTGGTGCCCAGCACACCTGTTTCCTAGAGCAGCATGTCAGGATTAGGGGGGATCCCCTGGCTCCCCCCAGGGGACATCTGCTTCTCCTCCTCTGTCTGGGGGACCACCCAGCCACCTCTGCCAGCCCCGTGGCTGGTACCATGGTCTCGTCTCTCCTGGATGCCAGGAAGAGCCATGGGCGCTGAGGAGACTCTGGGAGCCCCAGCTTACCTGTGAAAATGACAAGGACCGAGAAGGCCACGATCTCCACGGGCTCGGCCTGGGGCAGCATCTGCAGCTTGTGCAGCAGCCTCTCCCCTATGGAGCGCATCTCCAGCGCAAGGTTGGAGGCTGCCATGTTGTGCCGGGTCCCTGCCGGGGTTCCTCCTGAGCTGCAGAGCAGGGAGAGGACCTGGAGTCCCCACGGAGCTGCCTCCAGAGAATCTGCCCTCTCACCTACCCCAGCCTGCAGAACGAGTTTGTCAGGTCTCACCCCTCACAGCCCTGGTGGCTCACAGCTCACGAGGGAGGCAGGGAGCCGGCAGGGCCCCTTGCTTACCGCTCCGCTGTGGCCCTCAGCCCCCACCTAGCTGGCACTGCTCGGGCGAGGGAAGCTGGGGATGACAGTGAGCCGGAGACCCTGCCGCAGGAGGGGTCTGCCAGCCGGCCGAGGTCAGCCACGGTTGCTGACCGTGAAGGAGACTGTATGCTCCTTTGTCTTAGACACCACTCCTAGGTGTTGCCAGGGTGCCTCGGATGGGCATGGCTCCCCTGGCGGCCCCTGAGTGCCTCCCTGGTGGGGACATGGGGCTCCAGGATGCCAGCCTGGCACCCTTGCTTTTCATCATATGTGGGGACAGAAGGGTCGGCTTCTTCCGAGAGCAGGCTCATGGGGGCTTCTGGCCGGGGTCGGCCGTAGTTGAGAGCTGACTGGGGGCAGTGGTCTGAGCCCCCCTGGGGCCCCCCACCTCTCCCACCAGCCTCATTTCTTTACTCATACCGTGTCTTCCTGTGAGAAGGTGGAGGTGACACCGTGTCCTTCTAGTTTTCCCCAAGGGGTCCTCTCTCAGGATGGGACCAGGCGTCCCAGGGGGCGTTTAGCCTCCCTCTCTTGCTGGCTTGGACCTGCCTCTCTGGCTGACCAAGAGAGTCCCCTCCGCTCCCCCCTCCCCCAACACCCCCTGCCCCCGGCCCCAGGTGAGGGGCAACTGAGCCTACAGGCCCCAGGACCGAGAGCCTCCTCCTGTCTGTCATGCCCAAGGGGCCGAAGGTGAAGGTCCAGGCCGGGTCAGTGAGTCAGAACACATTATGCCACAGACCTTCTTTCCCCTTCCGCCTCCCTGGTGGCCACGAGGGAGCCAGCGCCTCTTCAGAGAGGGATCAGGGACAGCCTGTGCCAACCCAGAATCAGCCTGTTCCCCGAGGCAGCTCTTAGCCAGCGCAGGGCTGCAGGCGGCCAGGGGCCTGAGCCAGACTGTAAGCTCTCATTACCTCCGCCTCGTCCCTCAGCCAGGCACATTCGCCCCCAGGTGGCTGCGGTCTGTGAGGCTGGTCACTCCTGGCGCCGCCATCACAGCGTAGCGTCCTTAGAGCCGCCTTGAAGGTCATCCGCTCCAGTCCTCTGCGCCGCACTTGGCTCCCTGCCCTCCCTCTGGCATGCGGCCTTTGCTCGAGTGGGGAGCCCCCCTGCGGCCCAGCCCGGCCCATTCCTTCTTGGGCAGCTCTGATCGTTAGAAGATGGGATCGCCTGGTGACCTCGTCAGTCCCACCTGTGGTCACTCAGGCCAATTCCGCCCCCTTCCGCCTCACAGTCCTCCAGGGCCTGGACGGCCAGCGTGGATTCCTCCTGCATCTCCTTCCCCACAGGATAACTGCCCTCGTCGGGTCAGGTGCCCCCCCCCCCCCATAGAATAGCATTCAAATCATCCTGGGTTTGAATACTGCCAGCCTTCTTCCTGCTTTTGTGACACGGGAGTGGCTCCGTTTCTCTGAGTCTGTTCCTTTTCTCGTTTTCCATGAAGATGAGGTGCCCGTCTCTCGAGGCTGTCGGGAGGGTTGAGCACAGGGCCGGGCTCCGGGAGTACCCAGCCCATGTGATTCCCCTCTGGGCGGGGTCCGGCCAGCGCAGCAGAGGCCAGGCGGCCTTTGGGGGTTGTCACACCCCCACACATTCGCTGTCAGTGACCTTCCTCCAACACCTTTGGGGAGTTCCGTCTGTGTCCTTCATGCCCGGGATGTTTGTGGTGTATGAGGTGAAGGAGAGTGGTGGGGGGCCGGCTGGAGATGGGGGGGCTATGTTTTAAGTGATGATGGGGGGTAGCAGGCAGGTGATGGCTCCGTGGAGGATTAGATGGTCTCCTGTCAAAGGGCGAGCTCCTGAAATTAGAGCCTCCCAGCTTCTCCCATGCCCCACCCCAGGGTCTGCACATTGCTACAAAGGAGATCAGGATCCCAGTTTTCCAATGTACTAGGAGGCATAGAATTCTAGAATGCCATGGGTCATCCACTCCTGCCTCCTTTCTTTTGCATATGGGGACACTGAGACCAGAGAGAGGAAGGGACTTCACGGTCACACTGCAGGAGTGGGGCCTGGCAGCGCTGCCTCCGCCATCCCTCCGTGGGCGCCTGTCTCAGGCAGCCTGCTCTTCGACGGGCAAGATAAGTCGGCCCAGGAGCAGCCCACAGAGGGCCTGGCCCATGCGATGGGCTCAGCACAGGGACCAGGGCTCTGCGTGATCAGCCCCACCCCACACGGGAGTCTGGAACACAGCTCTCATCACTCACCAGGCCACACTTGCTCTTTGAGAACCTCCTGTGACTTGTCACCAAAGGCAGATCTTGCGAGTCTTTCCATCTCAGGCTCGTGAACTCCTTCCCAAGCATAAGACCCCTCTCCTCAGGTCACACCGAACAGACCTCCTCCCACTGACCAGTGGAGCAGGTGTGCACAGGAAGGTGGTCCCCTCCCTTGTTCTGGGGCCTCCGGGCATCTCGCTCCCCGGGTTTCCAGGAGGACGGGAGCCCGCCCGCTGGTCCCATTCCTGGAGGAGGGACCGAGGGACCGGTGGGCCAACCAAAGCCGAGGGGGAGCTTGCCCCGGGCTCAGGAGCTGGGCTGCTTTCCCCTCCCCTCTTCGGCTACTTGGCCTGGCTTTTTCAGCCTGATTGGCCCAGGGCCTGCACTGCCTAATGTAGCCATCAGAGACACTCCTTCACAGAGAAGGCGGAGGCGAGCGGGTCGGCGGGGGGCTTTTTCACCTGTGCCCCCCACGCCCAAAGACCCAGGAGGGATTGCAGAGGGGCGCGCCTCCGCTTGTGAGTGAGAGGTTGCATGGAGACCCTGGTCAGTTGGGGCGTGATCTCCAGAGCAGGGAGGGGGAAGGTGGGGCCGGGCTGAACTGCTGTGCCAGAAAGGCGGGGCCTGTTGATCCGAAGCTTCGCCTTTAAAGTCAGCCGTCCTCCAGGGGTTAGGAAGTCTGAAAGCTGCAGACTCACGCCCAGGGGACCCGGGCCCCACTCTGGGGAGAGTGTCGGTCCACTCCAGCGGGCCACGGACGTGGACAGCCAGGACCTCTAGGGACTTGGATTGGCCCCAGGGCTGCTCACTGCATCCTGTCTGCAGGAGTGGGGCTGCTGGACACGGCTGTTCTGCCCCAAAGGCTGAAGCCCCCTTTGCTTTTCAGTTGCTGTTTTATCATTTCCAGCTTGGCCTTGAGCAGAGGAGCCTTAGTGGGGACTGTGGGGGGCTGGGAGGGGCCTGTTCTCCTAAGAGGGCGGAGGCACATTCCAGCAGGTCCCAGGCGGGCTTTCCAGCACGCTATTTAAAGCGAGGCCAAGGGGTGCCTGACGCCTGGTGCCCGATATAACCAGCCATCGTCAGGTGACCGTGAGGCCTGTGCCCCAGCTGTTGCGTTGTAGGGAGCCCTGAGTGTTCCCAGCTGTGGCCCAGGGAGGGTGGGCATCCTAGGGCTGGCTGCCTCTTGTTTTCTTAACCTTCCCAGGTTTGGAGAGCGGAGGGCAGGGAAGCCCAGTGGGGCTACTGGTAATTCTCTCTATATTTTTCCAGTCTTTCTATCTCAGCTCCACCACACTCCTTCCCAAACTGTACTTTCTGCCTGTGAATGAGGATCTCCCCCAACCCCGTGCTCAGTAGCACCTCGGTTAGAAGCAGCCAGAGCAAGTGGTGGCTTCCCCTGGCCTGGCTGCCTGCATGGCCCTTCTCGACACCTTCGGAGGGTGCTCCCCGGCTGGAGTGGCAGCCAGTGGAGGGGGAAGGTGAGCTGGGCTGAAGGGAAGGCTGGCAGAGCTGGAGGGACTAGAAAACATGCCTTTGTGTGGCACCTCCTGGCACAGAGAACCTTGCAACAGAGCAGGCAGGCCGCCTGCCGGCCCGACAACTGCCACTTGGTACTGAAGCGTCCCTGTTTCCTCTTTGCAGAACTGACACTCCAACTCCAGATGCAGCTGCGTGGGGAGATCCCAGGCAGCGGATGTGTGCTGTCTGATAAGGGTGTGTTGATGGCTCAGGGCCCAAGGGCTTCTTGCCTTGCCCTGTTATTTTGTCAAGGTGGGTTTCAGCCACCCCTGCCCCCTGGGCAATGTCTTGTTGGAGAAAGAACTAGAATGAGGCATAACTGAAGGTTGGGGGAGTCTTGCGGGGTCCGGTGGCCTAACCAGCAAGGCAGAGATGCCCACTGTGCGCCGCGCTTTCTGCCTTGGCCCCGCCTTCCAGTGGGGTCCAGTGACACTTGGACCCTCGGCAGCCCCCGCTTCCCCAGCCCCTTAGCTTTTCCCGGGCAGGAGGAGGCACTTCCTGTTGCCGCTGATTGCTCCTGCAGCCCCAGAAGCTGGGCATCACCCTTCTGTCCCCGCACAGGGATTGTGTTTGGGGGTCCCCATCCACCTGTGTCCTCTGGATCTAGGGACTCTGATCCCTGCCTGCCTGCCTGGGCCATCTTACAGATAAGAGCCGGCAGGGGTAGCCATGGGCTCATCACTGCGTCCCTCCCTCACCCGGCGTCTGTCCCCTCTGTGCCATCACTGCTCATCGCTGCTGGGCTTTTAGTCTCCCCAGCCACCAACCCAGACCAGATCCCACAGCCTCTGCCGAGCCAAGAACACGTCGACTGATCCCTGGTTTCCACTTTAACCTGGGTGGTTGTTTTTCTAAGTAGACACTAGCTTGTTCGCTTTGGGGAGAACATCTGGGGGGTTGGGGAAGGGGACTGTAACGCTGGCGTGAGGACAGGGAGGCAGGAGGGGTAAGCAGCCAGCCTCGGCTCGAGACTCTCGGGGCCCTGCCCACGGGAGCTGATCTCAGTGCGCCGAGAACTATCAGCATTCTGATGGCCGCGGAGGGCCAAGTACGGGGCGGGGCAGTCCCTCCCCAAGCCTCACTTCCCCCCCCCCCACCCTGGGTTTAGGGCCCTCATGCTTCTGGCGTGGCATTCAGGGAGATCTGGGGGATCCTGGGGACCTCTGTGGGCCCAGGGAGGAGCACCTGGGCCTAGCTCCGAGCTGAGAACTCCGAGACCCCCATGAGAGGCGGCAGCTGCTGCTTTTGTCCAGGACACGATGGGCAGAGCTGCCACAGGTTCGCATCCTGGGAGGTGCGAGGTGGCCGGGCAGACCCTGCCCTGAGCCTCCTTGCCTGGGAGAAAGCAGGGACTTGATCCCCGGAAAAAGGGAGGCTCAGTGGGCAGGCGATGGTTCTCCCCTAGGCCAGGCCAGCCAAATCCCTCGTTTAAGCCCCCTGAATAGGAAAAGCTTAAACTAACTTGCCGAGTAAGCAGGCACTCCAGGCCCCTCTGCCTGCTCAGCAAGCCAGCAGAGGGCTGCAGCCTCGGCCTGTGCCCCGTGCTGGGTCCCAGCAAGAGAAGGGGGAGCCTGAGTTCGAAAGGGAGGCTCTCCAGAGACTACAACCAAGCGTGTCCCCCAGGACCCTCCTCTCCGTGCTTGTGGTAGATTGTGGCCCCTCCACCCTTGAGACAGGGGACCCTGGCGGCTCCCTTCCCTTCGTCCCCGCCTCATCTGTGAGCGGAGCCACTCACCTGGGAGCTCAGGTGCTGGGGTTGGGGGGCAACCGCAGGTGCTGGGGAGCCCAGCAGCCTCCGCGTGCCTCTCCTCCGGCCTCCCCTCCAGCGGGGCTCACACCTCTTCCTTCCTTTGCGGACGCCTCTTTCCTGACCCGCGGCTGCTCCCCGGGTGCCTCTGCTCAGCGCAGCGGAGCTCCTGGCTGCTGACAACCAGCTGCTGTCTCGGCCTTAGCTTTTTTGTTGTTGGTCGTCCTGGAGATTCAAGTGTCACATTACATGGGGCGGCTGCCGAAGTAGGGAGCCAGTGCCACCGCTGCCCCCGCAGGCGAGGGAATCCCTGCTGGGAACTGGTCCTGCGGCTGCAGGTTCCTGCCTGCTCCCTGCCCCGAAGGTCTGCACGGCCCTCCTCTGTTCCTCCTCCTCTTCTCTCCTCCCTCCTGGCGGGTGTGGGCTGGGCCTGGGCTGTGAGCTGATGAAAGAGGAGGTCGGCTCTCACGTTCCCTGGCAAAGATGACCCCTGGGAGGTTCCACCTGAGCGGTGGAGTCAGGAGGGAGGGAGCGAGGGAGGGGGCCTGCACCCCTCCCAGTTCTTTGCCTCCCGCCCCGCCCTCAGGAGCACCTTTGGGCCCATGTCCCTCAACCCCCAACCTGTCCCTCAGGCAACTCCCTGGCAGGTTCCTCTCTGTTTTCTCCTGGGAAGGAAAGTAAATAGTGGGGGAGCTGCTGGACCACCCAAGCAGTCAGCCCTCTGGGGAGGCATCTTGGGGAAGAACTTGGGAGTCTTGGGAGTGGCCTGGCCTTAGCCTGTTCCCGGGGGCGGCCCCTGGAGGAGGAGAGAGGACACTGCTGATCTCGTTCTTGCCAAAGAGTGTCGGCTGGGGCTGTCTCCACACTCCGGGCCCGGCTGTCCGGGCCGGGCTCCAGAGCCCAGGGGCTGGCTGCTTTGACATTTGGCTGGTCGTACCACCCCAGCAGACCAGGCTGTGCCCGGAGCAGGACAGGAGCCGACCCCAGCCCGCATCTGCGAGCTGTCAATGGAGCCCTTTGAGTGTGAGCACAAAACGCCAGTGAGTTGGGGCTTGGGGGAGGCGCGGGGGGAAGGAAGCCAGCCTTGTGGCCGCACCACTTGGATGCCAGAGCCTCCCAGAGGCCGGACAGGCAGCCACTGTGCGGTCGCACAGGCTTGAGCCATGGAATGAGTTACACATCGGTTTTGGGTGTGGCGGGAATAGCGCCCTCTGGTGGCCTCCATGCCCTCCTTGCCGGCTCCAGCCGTTCTCTCCTCAGCTAAACAAGGCAGCCAGCCCGGGCTTCCTGGGGGCTGTGTCGCAACCTGTTGTCATTCCTGGAGGCTGGCCCTCGGGGTCCTGGCTCCTCAAAGTGTTTCTTGCAGCCCCAGGCAGTGCTCACGTTGAGAGGTGTTCTGGTTAGAGCAGTGACGCCCACTCTTCTGGTCTTTGGGATGTGGTGACTAGACAGCCCTACCTCTGCTCTGGCATCTCCCCTCGGGTTCCCCCACCCCGTGCCACATTCCTGCTGCAGGAATGGCTGTTTGTAACAGCCCTGATAGAACTGTGGCCCCCCGGGCCTCTGCATCTGCCCCGGTGACCGACTGTGCCCCCAGCCTGGGGGGGTTCATTCTTCCAGCCTGGAAGGTACGATGAGGAAGACTCCAGCCACGGCTGCATCTCCTCGCTGCCCTCACCAGTGCCGGCTCTACGGTGCTGGCCCTGAGCTGCCCAGTTCCTGCTCTCAGGCAGTCCCCCTGGTCCCGGGCTGTGTACACTGGGCTGGGTACACACAGGCTTGTTGGGGACAACAAGGAAGAGGTCACCAGGAGACAGAAGTAGAGCAGAGTGCTGAGGTGGGGTAGGGCCACTTCCTGCTGTTCTCTCCCTCCCTCCCCGTCAGAAAAAAGTGAAGAGTGATAATAAGAGCCGTGTCCTGGGCACTGTGCAGCTTACTTCAGAGCGTCATCCTGGCCCTTATGCAGCCCAAGGGGCCAGTGCTCCTCTTGCACCGGCTTGTAGGCAGGAGTGTGTAGGCTTCAGGAGGTCAGATGCTGTCCCCAAGGACACAGCCTCAGCAGCAGAGTCAGCGTCTGCACCCAGAGTCCGTGCTCCTTCCAGGGTGCCCCACTGCCGAAGGATGGAGAGGGGGCTGGGGCCCGGAGGAGTACTCCATAGAGAAGCAGGACAGAATGGGGTCTGTGCCCTGGCTCCTCTGGATACGTGTGTTCCATGACTTTGAGAAAGCTCTCAGCTCACTGCCCTCATCTGTAAAATGGGCACCCCAGCGATGCCTTGTGAGGCTCGCATGAGATGCCTACCACAGTGCCAGACATGTAGCTGTGCTCAACCAGAGTTTCGGGATCGGGTGAACGAACGCTGGCCAGCGTGCGTCCCTCACCCCTTGCCTGTGTTATGCTGCCTGCTCCAGGTGCCGCCACGCTGCCATTGCTAAGTACTTCGGGGATGCGCCCCCCGCCTGCACCAAAGGCTGTGACCACTGCCAGAACCCTGCAGCTGTGCGGAAGCAGCTGGACGCTTTGGAGCAAAGCTGCAGCTGGAGCAAGACCTCCATTGCGCTCTCCCAGGGGAACGGCTTTGACCCTGAGCTGTATGAGGGAGGCCGCAGGGGTTATGGGGGCTTTAGCAGGTGAGAGGCCATGAGGCCAGGGGCCCCCAACCCACTGGAAATAGTCTGGCATTCTCTCCCTGATGCTAAGGCCAGACCAGAGGCGACACAGTGCCGTAGTCCACCCCCCAGCCCTGAGGGCCACACTGGGGCCAGGACTTCGGTGTTGCCCATGAGCTGCCAGGGCCTCAGAGACATCACTGTCCCAGCAGACACGTGACAGGAGGGCAGAGCCCAGACCCAGGACTGCTCATGCCCAGCCTGTCTTCTAGGTACAACGAAGGCTCTGAAGGCAGTGGGGATGAGGGCAGAGACGAGGCCCACAAGCGGGAATGGAATCTCTTCTACCAGAAGCAGATGCGCCTGCGCAAGGTGAAGGGGATGGGGGCTCAGTGGGGTCCAGGTGGCCCCCTGCTCACACCCTCTCAGCCCCTTCCCTGGGGCTGGACTGGGAGCTGTCTTGCTGCAGGGCAGGATGCCTTACGGGCCCTCATGTCATCTTCCAGGGCAAAGACCCCAAGATAGAAGAATTCGTACCCCCAGGTCAGTACAGAGATGCCCCCTGGGCTGGTCTCAGGGTATGGTGGAGGATGCCTCGCTGGGGGGTTGGGGATGCCAGAGAGCAGAAAGTAGAGTGGCAGGACTTGCCTCTGCTCCCCCCAGATGCAGACTGTCCCCTGAGAGAGGCTTCCAGTAGGAAGATCCCCAGACTCACTGTGAAGGTAAGAGGTGGGCAGCTCGTCACACCTGCCCCCCCAGGATCCCCCCACAACCTGAGACTGTTTGACCAACTTCCCTCCCCTGTGCAGGCCCGTGAGCACTGCCTGGGGCTCCTGGAGGAGGCTCTGAGCAGCAACCGCCAGGCCGCAGGTTCCACTGATGGGTGAGTGTCGTCAGGGCCGAGGAGCGGTCCCCGGGCTCCTGTTCCTTTGGAGGCCACAGGAACCCCAGCCCCCGTGGCTTATTTGGGCACCCCTCCCCAAATTGGGACTCATCTTACTCCCAGGGGGTGTGAGTCTCCACAGCCTCACCAGGGGGCAGGCTTGGCCACAAGCGAGGGGCTGCCAGGAGCTGCTGAGGGACAGTAAACCACAGGGGGCGCAGACAGTCCAGGTCGGAATCCCTGTGCCCAAGGCCGTTCCTGCCAGGCCGTTCCTGAAGCCATCTCCAGGGTCCCCAGGGGGGATCTAACAGGGAGGGGGCCTCAGGTCTACCTGACACCTTAACCTCATTCCTACCCTCAGATCTGACCTCCAGGCCAAGGCAGTGGACCTGGAACACGAGACATTCCGAAATGCCAAGGTGGCCAACCTGTACAAGGCCAGCGTGCTGAAGAAGGTGGGCACCGGGCGGGGTGGGTGGGGCGTGCTCCGGGCTCTGGGTGGGAGAGGCAGCCTGCCACACAGGGCGCGCTTATTCCCGGGGGAGCCCGACTTCCCTCCTTTCCCGGCTGGAAGTATTTCTAGCCAACCCCGTGTGGACTAGAACTTGTCTAGTGCCCAGGTGCCGCGGAACCCACTCGTGGGAAGCCTGGGCTGGGGGCTCTTGGGAGCTAGGGGTGCCGACCATGGCGTTCCCCCCTGTCCCTGCCCCAGGTGGCTGAGATCCACAAAGCCTCCAAGGATGGGCAGCTCTACGATGTGGGAGGTGGTGCCAGGAGCTGCAGCGCCCAGGCCGAGCCCCCAGAGCCCACCGAGTATGACATCCGGCCGGCCTCCCAGGTGTACTCGGTGAGCGGCGTCCTGGTGTCCCCCCCAAACCTGGGTCCAGGAAAGGCGCCACGGCCCCTTGCCCTCAGCGAGGGCATAGTCCTTGCTCTCCTGGCATCACAGCCCTGGCCCTAGGGCGCCCCAGGGCAGGCCTTCGCGCTTCCGTACTCTGCCAGCTACGCCTCTGCAGCCCCCCACAGCGCCTGTCTCGCCAGCCCGATCCCCAAGCCTTGTCCCGCCCAGCTTTTCCCGCCCCCACTCCCAGGAGCCCCACCCACGCAGCCATCCCTGGGCCCTCTAGAGAGTGCCCTGGAGGCACCTGGGGTCAGAAGCCTCTCTCCTCCTCACAGCTCAAACCCAAGCGGGTGGGAGCTGGTTTCCCGAAAGGCTCCTGCACATTCCAGACGGCCCCTCAGCTGATGGAGAAGACGCGGCTCAAAGAGCAAGACCCCCGGCCGGTGCAAGGAGGCGAGCAGGAGCCGCCCGGCCAGCCCCGTGGCCGCCAGGATGAGGACCGCGCTGAGCCCCTCCCTGGGCCCAGAGCAGAGGCCCCCGGGAGCGGTGCTCATTGTGGGGCGTCCTCCCCCGAGAAGAAGGCAAAAGGCCCTTCTCCGGGCAGTCCTACTGCCAAGGCCCGGGTCGGCAAGAAGCAGCAACTCCTGGCCGCGGCGGCCCTCAAGGACTCCCAGAACATTGCCCGCTTCTTCTACCAAAGGACCGAGAGCTCTCCTCCGCTCACTTCAGCCCCAGGGGCAGAAGGTGCCAGCCCTTCCCGTGACGGGGCGCGGGGACCCCTGACGGCCCCAGAGAAGTGCACAGGGGAGGAGGATGGAGCCATGGGACATTTGGCTGCCCACCCCCAGACCGAGGAGTGCTCCGAGGAGGGGCCAAGGTGAGGTCACGGGCAGTCCTGGAATCCTCTAGAATCCCCTCTGCTAACTGGGCCTCTGAAGCTCGGGGCCTGTTCCCACGATGGGCTTCACTGGGCCACCTGGGCTGAGGGCGCGGCTGGCATCTGGAGCTCTGACGCCTGCTCTCCCTTCCGGCCAGTGCCTGCCTGCTGCTCAGAGACCAGAGGCCCCCAGAAGGCCAGCCCACCCCCACAAAGGAGGCACAGAGAGGCAAGCGGCCCAGACCCCAGCAGGTACTGAGAGGGGGGAAGATACCTGTCTACCAGGCTGGTGTCTGCTCTGGGTAGGGGTTTGGGAAAATCATGTCTTCTTTCCACATCCCAGGGCAGATGGGCTGGGCTAGAGGGAGCCAGGAGGTACTGAGGCCCAGTCTTCCAGGAGGGGAGGGGCCAGTAACAGGGAGCCCAAGAGTGACCCTCCACTGTGGCCCTGCCCAGGAGAACCCAGAGAGCCAGGCTCAGAAGAGGCCATGCCCCTCAGCCAAGGTCCCCATCTTAGCTGAGACCAAGGGCAGCGTCTCAGCCAGCGATCGGGGCAGCGTGAAGCCTCAAGGCTCCTGCCAGCTCTTGGCTCCTGGCATCTCGCTGAAGGAGGCTGCGAACATCGTGGTCAAGTGTCTGACCCCCTTCTACAAGGAGGGCAAGTTTGCGTCCAAGGTAGGGTAGGTGCATGGGCTCTGTTCTCCCCTGAGCCTGGGGCACTTGGGTGCAGTGCGTGGGTGGGTAGGGAGCGTGAGCCCCAGTGAAAAGCAGGGCGGAAGCAGGCCAGTCCAGAGGCCCGCTCCCGCTCCCTGGGTCTGCCTCGCTCTTGGGTCGCAGCTGTGGGTCGCTCAGAGCAGGGTGAGGTTCTGCGCACTCTGCTCCTCTCCACTCTCTGTCCCCAGGAGCTGTTTAAAGCCTTCGCCCGCCACCTCTCACACTCGCTGACCCAGAATCCGTCTCCGGGAAGGAGCGGTGAGTGCCTGCGTCACCGGCCGGGAGGTGCTTGTGGGGGCCCTGTAGTGGGGAGACTGGCTCTCACGCTCCCCCATCCCGAATCCAGTGAAGGAAGAGGCCCAGAACGTCATCAAGCAGTTTTTCCACGGCCGAGCCCGGTGCGAGAGTGAAGCCGACTGGCACGGCCTGTGTGGCCTGCAGAGATGACCGAGAGCTGCCCGATGGGGCCGGTGTCCTCCCCGGACTCCACCGCAGCCCAGCCCGGGCCTCGCTCAGTAACGGGGAAGGTGGGCGGCCTGCTGCTGCTGGGACATCGTCTGCTCTCAGGCTCTTCACCCTTCCAGCCATGCCTTGCTTTGGAAATGGGTCTGGACACCTCCCAAATCAAGGTCAGAGGTCAGCCCACTTTCCTCTTTGCTCGCGAAGCCTGAGGTCCTCTTTCTCCTAGCCTCCCTGCCTCCCCGGCCCTCGTGGCTGGGTTTTCTGGGCCAGATCCACAGATCAGAAAGTGACAGGTGGTGTGGCTGCTGCCAGAGGAACAGAAGGAAGGAAGGTCCCTCCACCTCGTGTACTTTGCATGTTTTCAGCCGGGGGCGAGGCCCACCAGTCCGAGGCCTTGGGGCCTACTCAGAAAGAGCCCGGGCTGGCCCCAGGTCCGCCCCCACCACCGTCTTCCCTCGCGATGCCAGCCTCCAGCCCGACCCAGGTGCAGAGCTCATGGGAAGACGGGCAGCAGCCAGGCCCTGCTCCCTCTCAGCCCCTGGCCGGGAAGGCCAGGCGGGGCTTCGACAGTTACCAGGGGAATAAAGTCCTGTTGGTTCTCGTGCACACGCACACAGCCCTGTTCTCTCAGGAGTTTTATTTCCTCAGCAGCTGCTGCTCCCGGGGCTGGGCTCATACTCGTGTCGGGCCAGGGCCCAGGTGGGCATCTCCCCCAGACTGGGCAACATCGGACGCCCAAGCCAAGTTCCTGCAGCGCCCACCCCAGGCTCAGGCCCAGGCCCACCCCAGAGGGAGTCTCATGACTCTTTCCCAGTTGAAGTCACTATAGCAGCCCCTCCCCGTGGGCCAGCTGGGCTGTGCTGCAGCAGGTTCCAGAACCAAGCGGTGAAGTCCAGGCCAGACTGGCCTGACAGCACCCAAAGGAGACTGTCCGGGTGAGACTTGGCCAGAGAGGCTTCCTGTCCTCGTCTCTGCCCCTCCCCCACTCCTCTTGGGTGAAGCCCGGCCACTAAGTGGAAGGAGAGTTGCGGTCCAGCAGGAAGGTGATGGTGTGCTTCAGCTCCTGGGCCTGCGCGGGCACAGGCATGTGAGGCCAGGGCTCCCCAGCCAGCCCCCTGCCTCTGCCCCCAGCCCCACCACGCCGGAGCAGTGGGCAGAGGCCCGGGCCCAGGCTCCCGGGCACACCAGGCCTGGGTGAGGCGCTTGCCACCTTCTCAGGGCGCAGAGGCCACCCACCTGCGGCAGCTCAAACCAGATGGTCTGGGGGTTGTCAGCCGAGCCATAGTTGAGTTCCAGGCCAGGGGAGTCCTCAGGCCCCAGTGGGCTCAGCACGCGGAGCTGCTGCAGGTCCCTCAGGGCGATGGAGCAGCACAGGTCCTGGGGGCGGGGAGGGGGGACGGGGAGAGAGAGCGGAGCTTGGTTCCTCTGGGGGAGGGGTCGGTGGAGGTGGTGGGAGACAAGTGGCCCAGGAGCCTGGCCCACCTGAGAGCTGGGGTCCATGAGGATGAGGTGCTGGCGGTTCAGCCCCAGCAGGCCAGGGCTGGGCAGGGCCGGCTTGCTCACTCTCAGCACCATGTAGACAGTGTAGCCAAAGAGGGGCAGCTCACTCACGGCCTCTGCGGATGGAGGGGTAGAGCAGGAGTTCTGACCGCTGGGGCCCTGGGACCTGCCGGACTTTGCCCCCAGGACAGAGGAGAGGGCAGGGCAGGTGGAGAGCTTCCTCAGCCCCTCCACCCTCTCCCCTTCCTTGCTGGGGCTCCCGCCTCTGCCCCAGCTGCCTCCTAGCCCCAGACCCACCTATGAAGCTGATCTGCGCTTCCTGAGAGCTGCATCCTTGCAACTGCCGCAGCTCCTGGCCCATCAGGCTCTTCACAGCGGCCACGTTCATCTGGCATTGCAGCTGCTTTGGCAAGTAAGCCAGTAGGTCTTGCCTAGGACACAGCCTGGTCAGTCAAAGCTGGGCATACAGCAGGTGCTAAGTAGATGAACCAGTGGCTACCGTGGGTGAGACCGGGGATCCAGACACATGAATGAGGCGTGGGTTCTGCCCTTGAGGAGCGTGGGGGGGTGGGCAGGTGTACCCAGCCCCCATTTGGTTAGGGCCACAAAGGGTACAAGTGGCCTTGACCTTGGAGGAGGGGGTAGGGGTGGTGGGGTGACAGGAGGTGTGAGGGCTGTGTTCACACTCACTCTGAGGGGGGCTCCTCGTGGTTCCTGCTGAGGTGCTGCAAGGCAGCCAGCCTGGCAAGTTGGGCATCTTCCTGGGCGCTGACTAGCAGCTTCCCCTGCAGGTAGTCCCGCAGCACCTGAGGGGGGAGCAGTGAGGGGGCAGCTGTGCCCCAAAGCCCCACCTAGTGGGTGGCTCCTGGGCCTCAAGCCCTCCCCCCACCCAGGGAGGGACTCTCCCTCAAGCTGCAGCCGAGGTTCCAACTACCAGCGGCGCGGCAGCGCGGGGCCGAGTGGGGCTGACCTGGCCGTAGTGGGTGCTGACGTAGGTGGGATTATCGAAGTGCAGCGGGGTCTCCCAGCCGAGCCGCCGGCTGTGCAGGCTCACGTCCAGACCCACCACCTCGCTGTTGAGGTACTCCCGGGGCCACAGGGGCCGCACCAGCTGGCCTGCGCGGGGAGCCTGGGTCCACAGCCTGCCCTGCCGCCCGGGGCCAGCCCCGCCCACAACCCTGCCAGCCCCAGTGTGGGAGCTGCCTCCCCCGTGGCCAGAAGAGCAGACTTGGCAGGCAAGGCCACGTCCCTGAGTCCAGCCGGGCCACGCTTCCTCCCCAGGCCAGGTGGCCTACCTTCCCCTTTGATGAGGAAGAGGGCAAATTCCTGCACTTCATGGGGGTCCGTCATGCCCATCTGCCCACACATCTCCTCCAGTACTTCTGCTGCCACCTGGACATGCGGACAGGGCCGTGACGGGGGTGCTGGGGAGGGAAGGAGGCTGCAGCAGGGGAGGGATGTCCCCAGAACTGATGCCCATGGCTTCCCTGGGTCTCCCCAGCCCCTCCTCTGTGTCCCTGTGCTCACCGTGAAAGTGTGGGTGTTGGTCTTGTACTCCACACCCCCGGGCAGGTGAATTAGGAGCAGGTGGACTACTTGTCCTTTCTGCCAAAGTAGGTACGGGGTCAGCCCCCCAGTGGGCAGAGGCCCCGGCCCCCCCACCCAGAGGGAGCCCCAGAACACCCAGCCGCCTGCACCCCCCGTACCAGGAAAGCCTGCATTTCGCCTGGGGAGGGCAGCTGCCGGCGCCCCCCGTACTTGACTGTGTGCTGGAGGTGCCCCTGGCAGCGCCGGGCCAGCTCTGCAGAGAGGAGCCAGGCTGGGGTCATGAGCATCCCCAAACCCCTCCCCAAGCAGCCGAGACCCCAGCCTGGAAGCCCCTCCCCCCGGCACCGTGGCTCAGGGCTGAATGCTGCAGAAACTTGGTCACGTAGGGCATCAGCGAGGTTGATGGGGGAAAGTAGCCTGTGAGGAGGCTGAGGAAAGTCCACCCTCGAGCGCAGCGTCTCCTGCAGGGCAGAGAGCCTGGGCTTTGGGCCGGCCGGGCAGCAGCACTTTGGGCTGCCCCTGAGAGGCCCGCCACCGACCCCCGCCCGTCCCCCACTCTCACGGCCGGGGGTGTCCTGTGATCTGCTTGATGGCCTGGCAGTAAATCTCATCCCTGAGGTTCTCCTCCTGGCACAGCTGTGGGGAGAGGAAGGGCAGGGGGCAGCGGGTCGGGGGCAGAGCTGCAGTGCAGTGCAGTGGAGTGAGGGATGGCGTGGGATCTGAAGTCGGAGAAGTCCTGCCAGTGGCGTGGGCTGGGGGCCAAGTCAGGGTGACAGAGGTGACAGGCCACTGTCATCTCTCGGCCTCGGTTTCACTCGGCTTAATAGCATCTGCACAACTGGCCACTCAACTAAGTCGCCGTCTTTACCTGCTTCCAGGCCGTGCTCGGCCCTGTCCTCTTTCTCTGGTCCCTCTGTCTTAGTCATCTCTGCTGACCCTCTCATCTCCTTGACTCCTAAGGGCTGCAGTGCCCTTGGGCCTCTGTCTGCTGATGACTCCCAGTGCCTGCCTCCAGCCCAGACTTCTCCCATGAAGCCCAGACCTTCCACTTGGAAGACTGGGACTTCAGACTTCATGCATCCCCAACAGATTCCTCCACCAGGCTGGCCCCATCCTCACTCAGGCTTCCTGTGGCGACCAGCATTGCTCTGGCCTAGGCCCCCGTGTCCCCCTCGGCCCCTCGCTCTCACACCCCACGTGCACCCCTGCTGCTTGGGGTCCTTCTTCTCCCCTCTGCTGCTGCCTCTGGGCCTGGGCCAGCCACGTCTCACCTGGGATTGTGGCAGGAACCCTCCCCTTGCCCTTAAACTCCCAGAATCGCAGACAGCCGCCAGAGCGACCCCACGAGATGTAAGCCACGTCTCTCCTCAAAACCCTCCAGTGTTTTCCCAGATCTCGAAAAATCCAAGTCCTGACAGTGGACCACAAGGCCTCCCGTGACCCGGACCCTCTGTCCCTCCTGGTCCTCGCCTCCACTCTCCCCCTTGCTCACTGGGCTCCAGCCACACTGGACTTGCTGGGGCCGAGGCTCACCCCCGCCTCTGCCTGTGTGCGTGCCCCCATGCCCTGCCCCCATGCATACGTGCCTCACTCGCTGGCCTTCTTCAGGTCTGCTCCAGGGTCACCTTGTCACCAAGCCTTCTGCACTGAAGCAGCCCCTCCCCTGCTTTATCACTCTGCACAGCACTCTTTGCCCTGGACACGTTGCCTCAGGGTTTACTGAGTGTCTCCTCTAACCAGGCTGTAAGCTCTGCAGGGACTTGGCCTGCTTGGTGCACTGCCCTGCCCCCAGCACGTAGGTGCTCGATAACTAATTTTGGATTCTTTGAATGTATAGTGACCAGGGGACACGGGGTCCCATGGAGGCCCAGGCAGGAGGACAGGAAGGGGCCCTCAGGGCTCATTGACTCCCCACAGCTTCCGGCTCACTTTCCTACCTTCAGCAGCCCGTAGAGGAGATCCAGGTCGTTCTTGCCCCGGGGCTTGGACTGGTCCCCCATAAACTGCATCAGAGCTGCGGGCAGGATGAAAAGCACGGTGAGCTGGGCTGGGGGCCTGGCCCTGGCTCGTGCTGTCGCTGTGCAGGGCCATCTCATGCCTTGCTCTCAGAATGCGTGTGAGCCAGGCGGAGCAGCAGTCTCAGCTGTACCGACGAGGAGACAGAGTTCAGAGAGACCCTGTGGCCACCCAGGGCTACACCAAGCGCACAGCAAGCCAGACCTACCGCTGCCTTCCAGCCCAGACTCCACACAACCCACACCCCCTGGGCATGAGTAGAAGTGGGTGAGGGCCACGTGGTATAGGAGACACCGGTGAGCTTCCCCGAGTCGGTGAACTCAAGGACAGAAGGCGACCAGGTGCCTGGGTCCCGGGCACTGCAGACATGGCGACCCAGGACACCGTGGCTACTTACCCTGGAAGCTTCCCACGGCCCGCCTGTTCACGTCCTCGTCACTGATGCTGATGAGTGATGCCTGGATGGGAGCCTGCGGCCAAAGAGGCTGCCTGTGGGTCTGGGGCCATGGGGGCCAGGGGCCAGGTCTGCTGTCCCGGCTCCTCCCCACCGTCCCCCTTACCTTGCTGTACTGCACCAGGCTGGCCATGGCCTTCCTCTTGGCATCTTCACTTGTCTGGCCCAGCCTGAGGGGGCGGAGGGGAGGACAGCCCCGCTTGCTCAGCCCTCCCACCCCCATCCCAGGCTGGGTAGGGAGGGTGCTAAGAGCCCTGGCCCGGTGACTCTGAGCAGGGAGTGTCCCACTTCAGGGACACTGAGGATGGGCAGGCATGGGGCGGGCCCAGGGCACTCACAGAGTCTGGGGCTTCCGGAAGTAGCGCAGGGCAAATTCCTGCATGGTGTAGTCGGAGTCCGTGGGCAGGGTGACGCAGGCCACAGACGGGGATGGGCTGGTGGCCAAGTTGTCACTGTGTGCCTGGCTCCAGGGGTGGGTGGGGAACTTAGGAGCACAGGAGACCTAGCGCCACCTGAGTGTCCCCTGGCCTGTCCAGCGGCCCTGCCCAAGCCCCCGCCCCAGCCCAGCCCAAGAGAAGCAGGCAGAGTAGCTGCAGTGAGCACACCACCAGAAGCCGGGACAGTCAAGAGCTGTTTATTGAGCACCTTCCAGGTGGCGCTGAACTAGCTACCACGAGGGCCACACGAGAGGCAGACCGCCCAGCCCTGCTGGGGAGACAGGACAAGACATCGGGAGCGGGCAGAGAGGCGGCATCAGACCAAGCGCTGCCCACCAGGCGTGGGGTGGCCCTCCGCCGCTCTGGGGCAGTCGAGCCCTTTCTTTCCTCGACTCCTAGTTAGGCCTCGCCTCGGCGTCTCCCGCCTTCCTCACCTCCGACGCCTTATCCCACTCTCCGTGCCGCAGCTGACTCTTGTGCCGGCCATTCCTCTGCTCCATCGAGAAGGAAAAGTCCGGAGCAGCAGCCGGCTGCACTATGTCAGCAGGAAAGAGTCCGGATCGGCCCCCGGTGGAGCCAAACTGCCAGCCTGCGGGAAGCATCCAAGGACGGTGCCTCACCTCCTGGGCCCTCTGCCCGCCCGCCGGGTGCCAGCCGCCCTGCTTGCCCCGGGGATACCTGGCTCCAGAGCGGCCACTGGCAACAGCTTGATGAGGTCCCCCCGTTGGAAGCTGAGGAGGCTGTGGTCGTCAGTGAGGTAGCTTCGCAGGGCAATGACGTAGCCGGAGTCCTGCAGGCGGGCGGGAGAGCGGCCAGCCTGCTTATGACTCCGTCCTGCCCGTCCCACCTGCTCCCCCGTTGGCGTCACTCTCCACCAAGCGCCCCCAAGTTCCAGCCCCACCCCAGGCAGCTTGAAGGAGCTTGGCTGACGGCACGGGGTACGACGCAGCGGTGCTGGAGGCCCCCCGCCCGGCGCCCTGCCAGCCCGCACTTGCCTTCCTGAGCTCGCTCAGGAGCAGCTCAACCATGGCCTTGACGGCTCCCGCCCGGACTGTGTGCAGCAGCAGCCGTTCACTCTTCAGCGACAGCTCCAGGGTGGAGCCAGCCAGGCACTCCACGCCCAGTACCTCAGCAAAGCTGTGCAGAGGGTGGGGCGTGAGCTGGGGGCCGTCTCGCCGGCCCACGCCACACCCCAGCCCAGGCTCACCTGTACGAGCGGAGAGTCTTCAGCTGGTCGGGGTGGAAGCTGGGGCCTTGGGTCACCTTGAGCAGTCTCAGCCCCCGGTGGGACACGGCCAGCAGCTGCACGTCGCTGCCACCCTCGCCCTGCCCGGAAGGTGGTTGGCTCACGGACAGGCTCCGGGCTCCCCGCCACCGGCCAAGACACCCTGGGGCTGCTCAGGCCAGTGCTATTCTGCGTTGGTTCCACTGGGGCCCAGCCCACCCCCAGCTCTAATCCTGCTGCGGAAGGCCAAGCTGGCCTCCAGCCCTGGGCGCTACCATCCCCAGCCTCACTGACCGAGACGGGGAAGATGCGGGAGAAGTAATTGGCCCAGTTGTCCCTGGCGGCCACCACGATGCGCTTCTTGACACTGTCCTCAGCTGTGTCCAGGGAGTCCAGGCCCACCTCCAGGTCTCCTGTTGGGCAGAAGTGGCCCCAGGCCGTCCTCAGGCTCCCTCACAGCGGGGACCCCGGAGTCTACTCCCTCCCTCTGGGCAGGCCCAACCCTCAGCACTCTGGCTCCCTGACTCCAGGGTCCCTGGACCCTACGCAGCAGGTCTTTCATCCTGTGCCTCTCGTCCTGGGAGATCCGGATGCAGGACTCCGCAAAGGTGTCCCTCAGGATCTGGGGGCAAAGCCAGGCGGTCACCACCAGGTCCTGAGGCCACAGCCCACCCCAGAAGCAGCCACGCACGGAGGAAAAGCTAGAGAGCCCCATAGGCACGTGGGTGGAGCAGGGAGGGATGCCTGGCCTTCCAAGCCCAGGGCCACGTCCACCCGGAGCTCCCACCTGCCTCCCCCAAGCTGCCGGCACTAGTTGGGCTGCTGCTCCTCTGTCAGCTGAGATAAGCTTCCCTGAAGGAACACGGGACTTGGGGGAGGGGGAGGGGGGCAGCTACTGTAGAACTGGGGAGAACAGACACAAGCATTGGGAGCATCTAGAGGTGGCAAAGGGACAAGCACGAGCGAGCACCTGCTGTGTGCCAGGCCTGTGTTGGGTGCTGTATACGCTTTATTTTTAATCCTCGTCATAAGTCAAAAATGGCCCTTATTCTGAGGGATGTTGGGAGGATTAAATAAACGAAGGCAGGGCTTGAAACACACCAGCGTCCCGCAAGCGGGGCTGCTCTCCTGCCTGGGGTGGGGGCGGTCTGCCGGTACAGGTCCCAGGTGGGCTGGGCTCTCACCTGCTCACAGAGGAGCCTGAGGCAGTAGGGGTGGCTGAAGTTCTCCCGGGGGTAGAACACCTGGGCGAGGGCAGGGACGAGTGAGAGTGCGCCCGGATGGTGCCCCCGCCAGCCCTCCTCCCGCCCCACCTCTGCCTCCCGGGCCGGAGGAGGTGGGGCTGGGGAAGCAGCCCCCAGTGTCTGTGTGTGGAGAGGAGATCCTGGGGACCCAGGCTGGCGCCCCTACAGCCAGCGCCCCGTCCCCCACCCAGGGAGGCCAGGCTGCGGCCCGCCCTCGCGCCCACCTCCTTGCGCAGGAACAACCTCCAGGGGGCGCTGGCGTAGGAGAAGCACACGCTGCCCGAGGGCACGAGCAGCTGGGTGGAGATCCCCTGGTCCCCCATGGTCTCCACAAAGCCTGGCGGATAGAGGGGCCGAAGGGCATCAGGCGAGGAGCTGCCCAAGCCGGAATGATGCAGGCACGGAGAGAGAAGACCCTCGGCCCATTAGGGCCCCACGTGGCCCAGCTCAGTCCACCTCTGCTGCCTCCCTCCCCCCGCTCCGTCCCATCGCCGGCCTCCATCTCCAGCTTCCCACGTTCCCCACTGTCCCTGACGTGCGTGGGCCCCCCCGACCACGTCAGCGGGGTCACTAAACTCCTGACGAGGCCCACGCCCCGTGACGGTCCCTCCGTGCCAGACAGGCCCCAGGGGTGCCCGCGCCCTGCCCCCCGCAGGAACGCGGAAGCTGGGGCTCCTCACCCACGGCTCCAAAGTCCGGAAGCGCGAGCAGCTGACCTCGGCCGTGAGCGCTGAGAGGCCCTTAGGAATCCTGCCCCCGCCCCCCACAAAGCCCACCGCCCGGGGATATGGGGTTTCTCACTGTGCGGCTCAGCTGGAGGGGTCGCTGGGTCCAAGGGTGGAGGCAGTGGAGGTGCTGGCGGAGGCGGGGGACTCTGGGCAGTGGGTGGGTTCTGGCCAAACAGCTCTTGAAGGGGCCCCTGCTTCTCCTTGATGGAGTTGGAGGGCACACGCCGTGGCTGGCCCTCGGGTCGAGGGGCCACAGCTGGTGGGGGGCCCTTCCCTGGGCTGGGGGACAGCGTCTGGGGAGGCACGGAGAATACACCCAGGCTGTGACTAGCGGCCAGGTCTCCCCCGAGGAGCCTCAGGAGGGCTCTGGCGCGGAGCAGCGCCCTCTGGTCGGGACGGGGCCTCACCGAGGGCAGCGAGGAGGCACCACTGATCCCCAGCTTAGCCAGAGCCTCATCCTTAGGGTTGTTTTTCTTCAGGAAGATCTGGGGGGGCTTCCTGAGAGAAGGAAGAGGTCGGGAGTCCACACGGTGACTCTGGGCAGCGGGCAGTCCTGGCCGTCCTCCCCCTCCCCACCACCGCCGGGGTGCACCTGGGCGGCTGCACGGGCACGGGCACGGGGCCTGGGCGGCTCTGGTATATGCGGATGATGTTGCGGATCTCCCTGCTGGGCTCTGCCCGCCGGGGCTTAGGGTCCGAGCTACGCACCACGGCTCTGCCCTCTGCCGGCCGGCGACCACCGCCAGGCCCCGCCTCTGTGGCTGGCTCCGCCTCAGCCTCCTGTGCAGCTTTGGCCCCATCTCGTGCCAGTGGCTTTTTCACTACTGGGGGAGGAGGAGGTGACGGCACTGACCAGAAAGAGAGGAAAGACGTGAGACCCTCTGTAGAACCACAAAGCCTGCCCCCCCACCCTGCTCCCCACCACCTGCTCTCGGTTCCTCTTCTTCCGGCTCCTCCTCCTGCTCCTCCCCCTGGGGGATCTTCACCTTGGCCGGAGGCCTCATCATCTCCACCTTGATCTGCTGCTGCCCTGTAAACGCCCCAAATGGCCCTCGCTATTACTCTCCACCTGGCCCGCCCGTCTGGGCTCCTGCACAGGCCACACTGACCTAGAGGAAGAGAGTGCACCCCGCCGTCCCCTGGCCAGGCTGGGGCGGTGGCTGAGTTTTTGTGTGGGATTGCCACCCCAAGGGCCCTCACCCAACTTCTGGAAATAGTCCCGTTTCTGCTGGAAGCTCTTGGGCCGCCGGGGCCTGTGTTCAGCCTCCTCTGAGGTCTCCTGTGGCAGGAGGGGAAAGAGAAGGAGCTGCCCTGCCAGACAAGTTGCCACTCACAGAGCAAACCCGCTCGGATCCGTGGGGCTGGAGCCTGGCAGCATCTTTTCTGCATCTCCCCACACCCCCATGCCATGTCTCCCACTTCTGGGGCCTTGGAGCCTTCTGCCCCACCCCCGCCCTGCCACCTGCCTGGCCTCGGCTCTTCACCCTCAGGCAGGCACCTACCAGTTCCAGGTCACGCTCTGGCTCCTTCTGGGGGGTGGGTGTCTTCTTGGGCTTGGGGGAGACGGCTGGGGGTGGAGTCAGGGAGGCAGCTCCAGGGGCCTGGGCCTGGGCATGATGCTCCAGGGGCTGGCTCTGGCGCTGCTTTGCCTGCTGCTCAAGGGACAAGGTCATGGCCTGGGTGGTCATCTGCTGGGCCTGACGGGGGAAGGGTGGTGTGCCAGGTAAGAGCTGGCCTAGCCTCGCCCCACAGGTCTGTACCCACTAGGCAATCCATGGGCCCTGCCCACCCTCACCAGGATCAGCGCCTGCTGGTTGATGAAGTTCTGCTGCTGGACTGCCAGCTGCCTCGCGTCCACGCTGGGAAGCAGGGGCTGTGGCTGCGGCTGCGGCTGCGGCTGCGGCGGCACCACAACGGCTGCGAGTATGGCAGGCAGTCAGGGTGGCCGAGCGCCATGGCTGAGCTCCCAGCCCTCTGCCCACTGTGCCCTCTAGGCCCCAGGCAACACCCTCCCTCCTCCAGTCCCTACCTGAGAAGGGACACAGTGGCTATAGTCCAGCCTTACCTGGCATGGCGGGGACCGCCCCCATTGCTGGCATCATGGGCACGGGTGCAGGCATCATGGCTGGCTGGTATCCGGGCATCTGCATCATCCCTGAGTACACTGAGGGAACAGGGCCCCCCCCGAGGTCGGTCCCTGCCTGGGCCCACAGACAGCCTCCCTTCAGCCCCAGGCAAAGAGAAGAGTACGGGCCACCAGGGTGCTGGCCAGAGCTCTGACTGCAGCTGCGTGGGGATCCCAGGCCATGCTTGCCTGTGTTGCTGGGCAGGGAGGCCCCAGATGGGTGCTCAGCCCCGCACTCACCCACGGGATAGCTGCCTTGCTGCATGGGCCCCATGGCGCCCCCTCCCTTCATGCGGCCGCTCAGAGCCCTGCCTTGCTCCAGATCCTAAAGGGACAAAAGTCACAGGTCCCAAGGTCAGAGCTAGAGCCCTAGGAGGGATGGGAGGGGCAGCAGAGGCCCCAGGGGCGTAGGGGCAGCAGTGGGGTGGGGTCTGCGTGCAGGACACTCACGCTGAGGCACGGGGAGAAGAGGTGGTCCAGGAAGCCATCCAGACTCCCTGAGGTCCGGGACTCACCTGTGGAGGGTTACTGTCACCTGCCTGGGGCGTGGGGCTCTGGCACCCCCATTCCCAGCGCTCTGCCAACCTCAGTGTGCCCACTCCCAGCCTTACCTGTGTGACCCCTGCTGGGCAGAGCTGGGGCTGGGCCTGGAGGGGGACCTGGGGGCAGTGAGGGGGCCTGGATGCCAGGGGCCGGGGGGATGTCCTCGGCTCTGCAGGAGATAGTGGGCCCAGCTGAGGAGATGCCCTGGCCGGGGGCTTCCCGGGTTGAGGCAAAGTGTAGAAGCTGCTGTAGGGGTCATCCCCCTGCGGTGGGCGGAGGCTTGGGGGCGGGCGGGCTGGGCCCGTGGCAGCACCTGTGAACCCCCGCGGATGACAGGGTGGCTGAGGGGGTCACCTACGACAGGATAGGGACAGGAGCAGGCCAGGGGTGCTGTGGGTGGCACCTACAAGCCACGGGGGGCGATTGGGTAGCTGTGGGGACCGGCCGGGTCCCCCAGATCCTCGCTCTGGCCGATCAGGTCCAACACGAAGTCGCAGCCAGCCAAGTCCTGCCAGGAGTCCTTAGAGTGCAGTGACACAGACCAGCCACGCGGGGGCGGATCCAGGCCTCTGGGTGAGACAAGGGCATGGAGCAGAGGGTGGTCAGCCAGGCGGACGACCATCCGGAAGGGACAAGGACCTGAGGGTGGGCTGGGGGGAGGGGGTTGTGGAAGGGGACAGGAACCTGGCTGAGGACCCAGTGCAACTCACAGCCCTTTACTTCTACAGTGGCTCTGGTGCATTTATTCATTCAATTTGATGAGAACCTGGACCAGATCTAGTAGGTATACTCTCTACTTGCTCTCCGTCTTGAATCTACTGGCTGGACCCTGCCCACCTACCCCGCCCCCTCGCCCCCATCCCGCCCCCCGGGGAGCAGGTTTTGGCTTTGGAGCAGCCGCAGGAGGTGCTCGGCGGGAGAGCGGGCTGGGAGCATGAGGAAAACCAGGAGGCGGACGGGACAATGGCCAGTGTGGGCTGCGCTCGCCCATCCCAGGCCCTGCACACCTGCTCTGCAGAATCCGCCCGGCGAGTTGCTCCCCTGTGGTCCAGGACTCCACCTCGGCCGAGAAGCACTCCTCTGCAGGGACGAGGGGTAGGGGCAAGAGTGAGGGACAGCAGGGTCCACCCGGACGGGAAGGGAATACTGTCCCGTGGCGGTTCCGAAAGCAGGAGAGCAGGGAGGTCAGGGTCACATGGGGAGGGCTGAGGAGGGAAGGGGGCCGAGGGAGGGCGAAAGTGCCGGGCAGGCTGCAGCGTGGGCCTGGGGAGGCCCGAGAGGAGGCAGGCGTCACCGGTGAAGGTGAAGACATCCAGCACCATGCGGCCCTGCCTCCATCCGGCCGTCCACTCGAGCTGGGTGGGTGGGTGGGCCCGCTCGGACCCAGGGGCCCGCTGCGTCTGCTGCAGGGCTCCCAGCAGCCTGTGCTGGCACAGCGCTGCCATGCCCCCGGGGGCCTGGTCGGACACGAATCTGCGGGCACAGCACAGGGCTGCCGTGGGTATGGGGTGGCCCGCTGAGCACACCCACGGGGCCCCCACCTGCCGGGGCCCTTACTTGAGCAGCGGCTTCTGCAGGGTGGACACTGGGGGGAAGGCGCCGAGCAGAACAGCCAGGAGGGCCCAGCCGCGCTGCCTCTGCTGCTCGTCCGGCTGGTGCCAGAGCTGGGCTGCGAGCTGACTGAAGATCTCGTTGCGCAGCCCCGGCCGGCGCTGCCCCTGCCGCACCAGGTACTGGCCCATGGTCTGCTCCTGCCAGGGCTCCAAGGATGTGTCCCCCAGGAACCGCAGCATCTGCAGACACAGAGCGAGGGGAGGCAGGACGTGCGGGGCTCCCGGTGCCCGGCCAGCACCCCTTGCACGGGCCCACCCTGCCCCTCCCCAGTGTGTCACTCACCACCTTGTTGATATCCAGGGCATGCTGAGGGTTGTCACTGTCCAGCCGGGTCAGGGGTTTGGTCAGCAGCTGCCCAGGTCTGGGCAGGGATGGCTCCTGCAAGGAAGGAGGGTGACACGGTGCCTGAGCAGGGGCTGTTGTGTGCTGACCTGCCAGACACAGCCGCGGGGGAGCCCCAAGGGAGCACGCGCCCTGCGAGAGGGAGAGGGGCTAGTGAGGAAAATCATCTTAAAAATACATCTCAGGGGGCTTCCCTGGTGGCGCAGCGGTTAAGAACCCGCCTGCCAGTGTAGGAGACTCGGGTTCGAGCCCTAGTCAGGGAAGATCCCACATGCCGCGGAGCAGCTAAGTCTGTGCACCACAACTGCTGAGCCTGCGCTCTCTAGAGCCCGCGAGCCACAACTATTGAAGCCCGCGCACCTAGAGCCCGTGCTCCGCAACAAGAGAAGCCACCGCAATGAGAAGCCCGCGCACCGCAACGAAGAGTAGCCCCCGCTCACCGCAAATAGAGAAAGCCGCGTGCAGCAACAAAGACCCAATGCGGCCAAAAATAAATAAATTTATTAAAAGAAAAATACATCTTGGGACTTCCCTGGTGGTCCAGCGGTTAAAAGTCCACGCTCCCAATGCAGGGGGCCGGGGTTTGATCCCTGGTCAGGGAACTAGATCCTGCATGCCACAACTAAAAAGGGTCCCGCATGCCCCAACTAAAGATCCTGCACAGGCAACGAAGATCCCGTGTGCCGCAGCTAAGACCCGGCGCAGCCAAATAAATAAATAAATATTTTAAAAAAACTCTCAATCACTCCTTCTGATTAGAAAACTAAAGCTCGTGCATGCGGAAAACTCAGAAAACACGGAAAAGGATGAAGAATAAAAACCACCATTAACATTCCACTGCCAGACAAAACCACAGTTAACATTTTCGCCTCTTTGTTTCTAATCTTACTTTCTACGTGTAGGTACACACGTCATCTCCCCACCCTCCCTGTTAACAAAATTGGGATCGTACTCTACGTGCAGTTTTGAATCCCGCTTTTGCCGCCAACACTGTAGCCTGGACACTTTGCCTTGTCATTCAACATGCTTTAACGACATGGCTTCAATGGCAGGGCAGTGCCACAGGTGTAACGAAGGTGTGGCACTGCAGATAAGTAACCAGCAGCACGTTGAGGTTCAACCGTTTCCGGTTTCCGAGCAACGCAGTTGCATCCACAGCCCCGCAACAGGAGAGGGAGGAGGGGACTGGAGACAGAAGGACAGACACAGCTTCTGCCTGACGGGGGCTAACGTCTGGGGAGATGTGGGCGTCAGCCGTGTAGAGCTAAGGCCTGGGGCCCACCTGAAAGCCGATGGAGATGAAGCTGGAGAAGGGGAATTGGTCGATGTCGGGTGGGAGGGTCAGGCTGGGCCGTGCGGGAACTTCCGGGGGCATGGCCTCGGTGATGCTCTCGGCCAGGGTGTGCCGATGGCCTGGGATGACGTAGGCGGCAGCCCAGAAACGCCCAGGTAAGGCGCCTGGCTCTGGCGCCGCCTCCACCTCTCAGCATCAGCCCCCAGCTCCAGTGCAGAGGGAGCCGGGCAGTGAGCTGGGGGGACCCAGAGCATCAGAGGGAGGGACCACAGGGACAGAGCCTCCGCCCAGGAGGGGGTCATGGCAAGAGCAACGCCCATCAGGACTCACCTTCCGCTGTCTTCAGCATGACAGCCAGCTCAGCCGGGATCTCCAAGTGCCCCAGCTCCTAGCAGGGAGGAGCAATTGACCAGGAACGAAGGGAAGGGGCATGGGAACTTGGGGGCCCTCCTCACCCCCAGGGCTGTAAGCTTCCCCTCCAAAGCCCAAGGATTCTAGTCCTGGACACTCAAACACATAAAGCCCGCAGAGGGAACCCAAGAGCACCCCAGGCCTCTTCTTGGGGGACAATGGATGGGCCTGAGGAACAGGACCCATCTCGGCACCCCTGGAACCCCACGCTCCCCCTCAAGCCAGGCCAGGTTCAGCGGGCTCACAACCCAGCTTCCAGGCCACCTACCATGCTTGGCCCCTTCTTGGAGGCCCCGACGCCGTGCCAGCTGCACCGATGCCCAAGCTGTTGGGGGAGATGCAGGAGGAGACGATGCCCCCGTGAGGCGCCACCGGGAGCTCCCTAGAGGCCCCTCCCCCGCGCAGCAGTGCAGCTGCCCCTCCTCCTCCCAGGAGGACCCCACACCAGTGGAGGAAGGGGTGCAGACCCAGGGGGCCAGCTGTCTGCCCCCAGCCCTCCAGAGCCCTCACTAGCCTTAGCGCTGTGGCTGTCTCTGCCCGTCTGCCAGGGCACCGGGAAGAGGAGGGAAGAAGGGAAGGAATGGTCCCAAGGGACAAAGTCCAGCCAGGGAGGGGCCAGAGAGTGGGGCATTACGTGGGCATTGACCTTTGAGCTGTTTTATGGCCCTCAGATTGGAGTCACAGGGCAAGAGGGGAACAGTCCAAGGGAGGCCTGGAGGGGATGGGAGGCACCCCCAGCCAGCAGGGGAGAGCCAGGCCCTGGCAGTGGGTAGGCATGAAGGAAGGCGACAGCCTCCTGGAGGCCCCAGGCTACCCTGGCCAGGCAGAGGGGGACGGAAGGAGCTCCACCAGCAATGGTCTCCGAGGCCTCGGTCCTCGTGCGGCTGCACTTGGAGGGTGGACACTGTCGGGATTTGGCCAACGTGGCCGGCAAGGCTGCCTGGCTTCTCCCCTGAGCTGCCCTGGGCAGGACCCATCCATGTGCTTCACCTGCCCTCTCCGCTGTCTCCAGAGCAGGCGCCGGCCCGCCAGCAGGACGGTGTTCAGCTGCCCCAGAGCTGCCCGCCGCCGGAGATACCACTTCCTGGAGGCCGGGAAGGGCGTTGGTGAGGAGTCCAAACTCACACCCGATAACTGAATCCTCCAAGCCAAGACATGAATGTAAAATCGGACCCCAGTGAAGCCCCCGGCTGCCGAAGGGAAGCAACAGGGAAAGGACACAACACTTCGAAAGACCAGCAGGTAAACTGAGAGGCTGCTGTGCCCGAGGATCGAGATCTGGGACTCTGGCGCCGACCACGCGGGCTCGTTCCCCTGCCGTTTAGTCACTGCGGTCTTGGATAAGTTACTTTACCTCTCTGGGATTTATCTGCTTTTGTTTTTTGGCCACGCGTATGGCATGTGGAATCTGAGTTCCCCGACCAGGGATCAAACCCGGCCCTGGCAGTGAAAGTGCTGAGTCCTGGACTTCCCTAGTGGCGCAGTGGTCAAGAATCTGCCTGCCAATGCGGGGGACACAGGTTCGAGCCCTGGTCCGGGATGATCCCACATGCCGCGGAGCAACTAAGCCCGTGCGCCACAACTACTGAGCCTGTGCTCTAAAGCCCACGAGCCACAGCTACTGAAGCCCACGTGCCTAGAGCCCGTGTTCCGTGACAAGAGAAGCCACCGCAATGAGAAGCCTGCGCACCACAAGGAAGAGTAGCCCCCGCTCGCCGCAGCTAGAGAAAGCCTGCGCGCAGCAATGAAGACCCAATGCAGCCAAAAATAAATAAATAAATAAATGTATTAAAAAAAAAGAAAGAAAGAAAGAAAGCGCTGAGTCCTAACCACTGGACCGCCAGGGAATTCCCTACTTTACCTCTGTGTTTTATTTTCATCATCTCTAAATTGAGAAGTATTGTAATGCCTGCCCCACAATAAGATGAAATGAATTAAAAGGTGTGTTTGGAACAGAGTCTGGCATATTATTATTTAAGAAGCAGAACTTCTAAAAAATGAAAAAATAACATTCACTGGATGTCTAACAGGAGATCCCGGAAGAGACAATATCTTTGAGAATTTTCCAGATATAAGAAAGACCAGACTCCTCAATGAAGGAGCCCTGAGCATGATAAATATTTAAAGATAAATCTATATATACTACTAGACATAACATAGATAAACAACAAGGATCTACTGTATAGCACAGGGAACTATATTTAATATCTTGTAATTACCTATAATGGAAAAGAATCTGAAAAAGCGTATATATATGTATTATGTATGTATGTATATATTTGTAACTGAATCATTTTGCTGTACACCTGAAACATCGTAAATCACTATACTTCAATAAAAAAATAAATAAATCTACAGCTTTTGTACATAAAAGGACACTTTCAAGAGAATGAAAAGAGGGCTTCCCTGGTGGCGCAGTGGTTGGGAATCCACCTGCCAATGCAAGGGACACGGGTTCGAGCCCTGGTCCGGGAAGATCCCACATGCTGTGGAGCAACTAAGCCTGTGCACCACAATTACTGGGCCTACGCTCTAGAGCCCGCGAGCCACAACCACTGAAGCCTGCGCGCCTAGAGCCCATGCTCCACAACACGACAAGCCACCGCAATGAGAAGCCAGCACACCACAACAAAGAGTAGCCCCCGCTTGCCGCAACTAGAGAAAGCCTGCGTGCAGCAACGAAGACCCAATGCAGCCAAAAATGAATAATAAATAAATTAAAAAATTTTAATTTAAAAAAGAGAATGAAATGACAACCCACGTAATGGGCGACTACTTGCAAATCACACATTTGATAAAGGTTTAATATCCAGAACATATAAAGAACTCCTACAACTCAGTGAAAAAAAAAAAACAACCCAATTAAAAAGCAGGTAGAGGGGGACTTCCCTGGTGGCACAGTGGTTAAGAAATCGCCTGCCAACGCAGGGGACACGGGTTCGAGCCCTGGTCCGGGAAGATCCCACATGCTGCGGAGCAACTAAGCCTGTGCACCACAACTACTGAGCCCGCGCTCTAGAGCCCACAAGCCACAACTACTGAGCCCGCAAGCCACAACTACTGAGCCCGTGTGCCACAACTACTGAAGCCCGCGCACCTAGAGCCCGTGCTCCGCAACAAGAGAAGCCACCGCAATGAGAAGCCCGCGCACCGCAACGAAGAGCAGCCCCTGCTCACCGCAACTAGAGAAAGCCCACGCACAGCAACGAAGACTCGACACAGCCAAAAATAAATAAATAAATAAATTCCCAAAGGAAAAAAAAAAGCAGGCAGAGGACTTGAATAGATATTTCTCCAAAGAGATACACAAATGGCCAAGAAGTACATGAAAAGATGCTCAACATCATTAGTCATTAAAGAAATGCAAATCAAAACCACAATGAGATACCACCTCACACCCACTAGGATGGCTATCATTTAAAAAGCAGAAAGTAACAAGTATTGGCAAGGATGCAGAGAAATTGGAACCTTCACACATTGCTGGTAGGAATATAAAATGGTGCAGCCACTGTGGAAAACAGTTTGGCAATTCCTCAAAAAGGTAAAGACAGAATTACCATATAACTCAGGATTTCCACTCCCAGATAGAGACCCAAAAGAACCAAAAGCAGAAACTTGAACAGTTACTTGTACACTTGTGTTCATAGCAGCCTTATTCACAATAAGCCAAAAGGTAGAAACAACCCACTGACAGGTAAGTGGATAAACAAAATGCGGTCCGTCCACACAATGGAACAATTTTCAGCCATAAAAAAGACATGAAGTTCTGACACATGTTACGACAGGGACGAACCCTGAAAACGCTATGCTTAGTGCAGTAAGCCAGGTGTAAAAGGAATTTGTATGAGTCAACTTAGACGGCATATCTAGAATAGGCAAATTCACAGCAATGGAAAGCATACTGGAGGTTACCAGGGGCGGGAGGGAAGGGAGAGTGAGGCATCATTGCTGAATGGGTATAGAGTTCCCGCTGGTGATGAAAACGTTTTGGAAACATATAGTGGTGACGGGTGCCCCCTTCTCCGAGGCTTCCCTGGTGTCCATGGCACTGCCCTCATTTTGTTCTCAGTCCTTAAACAATCCCCTTTGGGGCGACTGGAAGCTGGTTTACTGTCTGCATCTGACTCCCCAGCTAGCCTGGAAGGCACCATCTCTGTGCCTGTGTGAAGATGCTTGCACTTTCCTCCCTGTGTTGCCAGCACCTGGCCCAGGGTAGATGGAGAAGATGGTCAACCAACAGCTGTTGGATGAGTGAAGACGGGCAGTGAAGGGTGAGTGGGGCTGGAGCTAATGAGGCGAGAAGGGTGAGGGGAGCATCGTAGGACCACGAAGCCCAAAGAGCCTGGAGTGTAAAAGTCCGGCCTACGTCGAGGCTGGAGAGGTAGGCGGGGCCTCACACAACCTGATTCACGCTTTTAAAAGGGTATTCTTGCTGCAGAGTGGAGAACAGACTAGAGAAAAGAACAGTCAAGGAGTCAAGACCGCAGGTTTGACTGGCCTAGCAGGTAATGAGCTTCTCGTGGCTGGGGGTATTCAAGCAGAGACGGCATGGTGGGGATGCCAGCAAGGAGAGTCCGGTGCTGATGGGAAGCAGGCAGACTAGCCTTGAGGCCCTACGCCCCCCCGACCCTGCCCCGCCACCGTGAGGAGGCCTACAGTCTCGCCCCACTCTGCACACCTGGCCTGGAGCCCACGCACGCGAATCCGTGGTAGGAGGCGAAGGCGTTGACAGGAGAGGCTGGCGCAGAGGCCTCGGTGCAGGGTGAGCAGGGCCTGGGCGCGCTGCTGGGCCCGGTGCCGCTCCAGCTGCTGCCAGCCCAGCTCCTGCAGTAGCACCTGGGGGCAGAGGTTTGGGCTGGGGGCAGGCCAGGTGGCTGGAGACCACCCTGCCCTTCTCCTGAGGCCTCAGCCTCCTCCTTTCTGCCAAACTATTGATTCTACTGGGGTGCCTGGGACACCCGGCCCACTCCATCTCCCCACCACCCAGAAGGACCACCAAATCATGAGTTGGTCCCAAAATGTTCCTCCCACTTTCCAGCCATACCTGCTGCTTCCCTGCTCATACACACCACCCACCTGGGTGGCTCCCAGGTGACAGAGGGGCGACTCAGCCCCAAACACCTGGTTCAGGATGGTGCCACATCTTTCCCGGTCAGAGAGCTCTTCCTGTCCCTCTGTCCCCAGGGCCCGGAACCTGCCCCAAGGACGGAGAATCTTGCGGAGGTCGGAACAAACACAGCGGGGACCTCCCTCCACACTCATTTGACCCCTGAACCCCTCGGGGTCTATTCAGTCTATAAGTCATTCAACAATGATTTGGAAAGCACCTACTATGTGCCAAGCACTCAGGAGAGTTTTGCTGAGAGGACGAGGGGCGGGTGAATGCACAGAGGCGTGGAGAGGTGTGCGGGTGACGAACAGTGAAAGGAGACGCAGATGGAGGGAGAGGAGGAGAGACAGAGAGAAAGGAAGGAGGGAGGGTTGGATGTCAGGCCCAGGGTCCCTGGGAAAGTGTGTCCATCCCCCGGCTCCCGAAAAAGCCCCAGGTCCGCCAGCCACTCCAGGGGCCTTCCTAGTGAGCCCTGGCCCTGAGGTGCCTGCGCCCCGGGGCTGCCCACATCCTGGGCCCCTACCTGGCCAGGAAGGCCTGGAAAGGCATGCGAACGGGGAAGTTGGCGCTGCGGGTACACACGGCCTCCAGGATGCCCGCCTGGCGCAGTTGCTCTGCCACGTGACCCACATCAAAGAGGCCCGGAAGCTGTGGCCACGGGGCAGAGCCAAGGAGAGCTGAATTGAGGGGCTCAGAGCTGTGGGGAAGGTGGGGCAGGGCCGAGGAGGGCTGAGGGGGGCGGCCAGGGGTGGGAGGGCTCTGGCGCCAGGTGCTGGGAGAGCTCACCTTTCCCGGGTTGGGGTTGAGGCACTGGATGAAATAGACATGGCTCCTGGTGGGTGGAAGGGGCGGTCACTTGAGCACAGACTGGTCCCTCCATTCAAACTCCCTGGGGTTGAGTGCGGGGGGCCCTATTCTCACCTGCCCAGCTGGGCTAGGAGGTCCCCCAGGGAATGCTGGAAGCGAGAGGTCAGCGTGGGTTTGCCTGGTCCGTCCCCAGACTCGGGCTCTGCTTCCTGGAACAGGCTACCCACCAGCTGTGGGGTGAGAGGGGGCCAAGCCAGCTCACCTGGGCCTGTCCAGCCTGCCCCTCACCCTGACCCCCGGGGAGCCAGGGTGGGCCAGCCAAAGGTTCAGGTTGCCAGGGGCTTGAAGACCAGCTCCTTGGGCAAGGTTGTCAGGGTGGAGAGGGCAGAATGGGGGGACAGGGCGGCTGGCAGGGGCACCTGGAGCTGGCTCTGGGCAAGCATTTCCACCACAGCAGGGTCAAGATGATCCTGGTTTCTGTTTAAAAACTTGTGAACCTGCAAGAGATAATGTGGGCGTGGCGGGGGGGGGGGAGCCAAGGAGAGAAGGCTGGGTGTGGAAGCCAGTCCCTTTGCAAAATAATCCAGCCTCTCCCCTCTGAGTTATAAGGCCACCTTTGACACTGTAAATCAACTATACTTCATTAAAAAAAATGTTTTACAAAGGCCCCCTTTGAAGTTGGACTCATCTCACACCACGTACCAAAATTAACTCAAAATGAATGGATCAAAGACCCAGATGTAAGACCTGAAACTATAAAACTCTTAGAAGAAAACAAAGGGAGAAAGCTTCATGACATTGGACTTGGCAATGATTTCCTGAATATGACACTAAAAGCACAGGCAACAAAGGAAAAATAGATAAACTGATTTCATTAAAACGAAAAACTTTTGTGTATCAAAATACAGTACTAAGAGGGTAAAAAGCCTACAAAATGGGAGAAAATATCACATATAACGGTTTAACATGCAGATTATGTAAAGAACTCCTACAACTTAACAACAACAAAAAAATAAAACAACTCAATTCAGGACTTCCCTGGTGGCACAGTGGTTAAGGATCCGCCTGCCAATGCAGGGGGCACTGGTTCGATCCCTGGTCCAGGAAGATCCCACATGCCGCGGAGCAACTAAGCCCATGCACCACAACTACTGAGCCCACATGCCACAACTACTGAAGCCCACACACCTAGAGCCCGTGCTCCGCAACAAGAGAAGCCACCACAATGAGAAAGCCGTGTGCCGCAATGAAGAGTAGCCCCCTGCTCGCTGCAACTAGAGAAAGCCTGCGTGTCGCAACGAAGACCCAAGGCAGCCAAAAGTAAATAAACAAACCCCAAACCAAATCAATTCAAAAATGGGCAAAGGACTTGAATAGATATTTCTCCAAAGAAGAGACACAAATGGCCAAGAAGCACATGAAAAGATGCTTGACATCGTTAGTCATTAGAGAAATGCAAATCGAAACCACAATGAAAAAGAAAACAAAAAAAAAAACCCAATGAGATACCACTTCACACCCACTAGGATGCCTATAATTTTCAAAAACGGAAAATAACAAGTATTTGCAAGGATGTAGAAAAACTGGAACCCCCAATACATTGCTGGTGGGACTATAAAATGGTGCAATCACTGAGGAAGAGTTTGGTGGCTCCTCAGAAAGGTAAACATAGCATTACCATGTGACCCAGCAAACCTACTCCTAGGCAGACACCCAAAAGAATTGAAAGCAGCGACTCAAACAGCTACTTGTACACCCATGTTCACAGCAGCGTTATTCACAATAGCCAAAAAGGTGGAAACAATTCATGTCCATCAGCAGATGAATGGATAAACAAAATGTGGTCTATACATACAACGGAATATTATTCAGCCATGAAAAGGAAGGAAATTCTGACACATGCTACAACATGGATGGACCTTGGAAGTATTACGCTTAATGCAATAAGTCAGACACATAAGGATTTTGTGTGTGTGTGTGTGTGTGTGTGTTATGATTCCACTTACATAAGAATAGGCAAATTTATAGACACAGAAAGTAGATTAGATATTGCCAGAGTCTGAGGAAGGGGGAATTGGAGCTTAATGTTTAATGGGTAAGTTGTTTCTGTTTGGGATAATGAAAAAGTACTGGAAATGGATAGCAGTGATGGTTACACAATATTGTGAATGTACTTAAAGACACTGAAATGTACACTTAAAAATGGTTAGAATGGGAAATTTTATGTTGTGTATACTTTACCACATTTTTTTAAAGGCCGCCTTTGTCACATACCCAGTTCTTTGTTACACTTTTGGGTCTGTTTGTTGGGTTTTCAATTCTGTCTCATTGATGGGTCTGCTCCTTATCAATACCATAACCTTTTAATTGCTAGAGCTTTAAAATATGTTTTAATATCTGATAGAGCAAATGCCTCCATAATCATTTGCTTTTTATATCTTATTAGCTATTCTTATGCATTTATTTTCCATATAATACTTCAGAATCATTTTGTTAAAATCCACCTCTCCTTCTCTCATAAAAGCCCCATTGGAGTATTGTCTGGAATTACATGACTTTTCTAGATTAACTGGGAAAGAGTGAACATTATAGGGCTCCCCAACAGGAATGTGGCTTTTCCCTCCATTTTTAAGTCTTCTTTTGTGACCTTCAATACAATTTTATAGTTTTCTTTAGTCAATCTCCTTCTGTTTCTTCCTTTTTTCTTTTAGATGTGATTTTTTTTTTGAGGTATAATTGACATATACTCCTTGTGTTTCACGTGTGGATAACTCCTGTGTAGTTTGTATGTTTTCTTCTACAACCAGAGCATGTCACCTCCTCCAGGAAGCCTTACCTGACTTGCCCCACCTCAAACCAGTCACCTGGTCCTAGCCTTTAAACCAGGCCCCCTCCCCTCAGCAGCTCTCCTCCTGGGTAGGTGTGCAGTAGTCATGAAACTCATAAAGGGGAGAGGAGAATCCCTTCAGTGAGCACCTAGTATCTGCCAGGCACCTGACCCGCCATTTCCATGTAATTGCATTAATCCTCAGGACAATGCTATAGGCTGGACTCCCATTCCCATTTTACAGATGAGGAAATGGAGGCTCAGAAGGAGGAGTAGACTGCCTGAGGTTATCAGAGCCAGGTCCCATGCATACACTCTGCCCCTCTTGGACTGGAAGGTCCCAAGGCCTTGACCCCCCCCCACCCCATAATGCCCACCCAGAACTCAGTAAGTCATGCACTAGGTGAGGCCAAGGGCCCAGGTGGGGACAGATGGCCAAGCCTTGGAAGGGGCCTCCCCACACCTACCCCTCTCACCCGTCAGGTGACTCCCCAGGGTCACACTGCCCTCACTGATTCACCCTGATACCTGGTAGGTGACGGTCCCAGCGTAATGCCGCACGGTGAAGATGGGAAGGGGCAGCTGGGGCTTGGTGTAGCGCGGGTGGTCGCCGTGGTGGTAGTGGCACTTCTGCAGGAAGGTGTGGTCCGTGGCCTGAGAAGAGGAAGAGCTTCTCAGGCCTTTGCAGGTGCCATTCCCCTGCTGGGACTGTGCTTCCCTCCCCTGCCCCCCAAAACCACACACACTGAACAGAAGGTGAGCTTTGGTTTTGGTCCCCAAACTTCTCTTTCAGGAAGAGTCACTCCACATCTGAGTCCTTAGAAAGGGCACGGCTTCTATCCCAGGGACTATTTTGGACAATTGGCTCCCATTTGAGAAAAAACACAGCAGCCTTGTACACCTCAGTCAATAAGATTTGGCGGCTTAGAGGACCCTTGACGAAATCATTTAAAAGAAATGGGGCTAGGGGAACTTTAAGGCAGATTTAGCGATCACTCCTGGGAGTCTGATCTCACAGTTACATGTGTTTCTGAACAAGTCTTTCAAAGATACTTTTAAAAAGCCATCCGGTAAGAGATTATTTTATAGTGCTAAGGAACTTATAACAACAAATACTTGGGGAAAGCCTCCCAGCCCCTCATGGGGCCTGCACAGTCCCCACCACCCTGCCCCTCAGGCACAACTGTCCCCCTCTGCAGCGAGGACTCTTGGAGAAGTCGGGAATCTCACTCAGGATCACCCAGAGACAGGATTTGAAGCCAGTGTGGCCGCTGCTTTCCCAAGCTGTGCTGAGGGCCTGTGGGCAGGGTCCCAGGACCTCAGCACTTTATTGCTCCCCTGGGAGTTCCTGCCACCTCTGGCCTGGCCACTAGGGCCCCCACTCCTTGTCCCCGACACTGGGGGCTCACCTGGGACAGCCATGTCTGGGCATCCAGGATACTCAGGAGGCTGTGGGGCTGGTCCACCAGGAGATCCAGGCAGGACTCCTGCGGAGGCTGGGGGATGGGCACCCAGGGCAACAACTCCCTCCGACACTCCTCCTGGGAACAGCCAGCATTTGGTTTACAGAGACCACCCATGTTCGTGGGGGGACCTCATCTGAGCCAGAGCAAGGATGGCCCTCCCACTTTACAGATGAGTAAACTGAGCCTCAGAAGGACTGAGACGGCCCATAGCAAGGGGGCTTTGGGGCAGAGCTCTCGGTGTAGTGCCTTCTCTTTACCAGGGATGGCCTCTGTTCTGGGATACAGCTGGGTGTCCCCCTGCCGCCTCCATGCCCAGCTCCCCATACCTCCTCCTGGGCCAGAAGCATCTGGCTGGAGAAGAGCTGCAGGCGCTCGCTGGCGAGGTTGTTGCACAGCTGCTCCAGGCCGTTGACCCGCAGTGCCTGGGGGGGCACGTGGGCAGTGAGGTGGGCACCCACACGAGGTGGGGGCACAGGGCAGCTGGTCGGGGGGCTAGCACACAGGCCTGGTTCCCTTCAACCCCCTCCCACAGCTGCCCCCGTTCTCCCCAGCACTAGGCGGGAGTGGTGCCCTAGGGCTGATGCTTCCTCCTCCAGGGACAAGTCCAAAGATCCTGGCACAGCATGCGGCCGCCTCAGCCCAGTCCCAGCCTCGATCATGCTTCCTCCCTCCAACGACCCACACCCCTGCCTTCTGCCTTAGCACCACTGTGAGCCTTCGGGCCTCTGATCATAGCCATCCTGTGGTCTAGAAGACACCTCTTGCTACAGCCTAACTCGCTGGCTATCAGAATGCCACATCCTCGTAAGCAGAGCTCCAGGCTGCCGCCTCCAAGAAGCCTTCCAGCATCCCTCCTGTTGGAATTACAGGCTCCTTCCTCTGTGCCCCTCAGCACTTTCCTAGTAAGCCCAGCAGAGCCCCCGCTTCGTGTAGCTTTGCACAGAGTTTTGACATGTTCTAAAATACACACAAGAGCACGCATGTGCGTACATGCACGCACGCGCGCGCACACACACACACGGGCAACGGTCATCCCCTCCTCAGAGAGCGGATAGTCACCAAGGACACACTGGAGAGGAGGAGAGAGCAGGGGACTGGGCACAGCGCCCATCCAAGGACTGAGGTGGGGGCCACCTCCTCTTGCTCTCGCCCCTCCTCCCTGCCTTGAGGAAACAGGATGTTCTGGAAAGGGGTGAAGAGCTTATGAAAAACTCAGTGTGATTTGGGGGATTCCCTCTCTTCCCTCTCCTCTGGGTACACAGCAGGCGAGGCTGACCCATCCGAGGGTCTTTCATTGTCTTAAGGGCTCCTGTGAGACTCTGCAAGGCCAAGCAGGCAGAACTCTCCAGAGCCGACGGCAGGGCTGGACAGGGCAGGTGGCTGTACCTATGGAGCACGCAGCTGTCTCGTGGACCATCTTACGGTCAGAAAGGCAGGCAGCGCATGAGCGCCCCCACAAAGGGAAGCTGCTGGGGTCCCCAGAAATAACCAGGATGAGGTGGGCACCCCGTCCTGGGCCCCGCCCCCAGGGGTGACCTCAAAGCCGTAGACGTCGATGACAGTGACAGTGACCACGCTGCCTCCCTCCCCGGGGGGTGCCAGCCGCACATTGGTTCTCTTCAGAAGCCAGGTGAAGAGCCGCGAGTACAGGGCCTTGGCCAGGGCGTCCCTGTGGGCATGGGGAGTGAGCCTCGTGCAGCAGGGGCCGGGCCTGCTCACAGCTCTCTCCTGTCCCCAGGGCCACCTGGCGCTGATGGCACTTTCCACGGGCAGGGATCTCGAGACCCGGCCATAGGGCGTCTCCTGAGGGCAGAGGATGTGCGTGTGGTACGTCAGGCCCAAGGCCCACACTCGTGCTCCCCAAGCCTTCGGGTGGACTGGTCAGGCCCCCGCCTCCCCAGGACCCCCGAGCTCACCATGACCCTCCTGGTGACAGCCCCCTCCAGGCGCTCGGGCGGCACCCGCAGCAACCGGGCTGCTGTGTGGATCTCAGCCCAGCTGGACACGGCAGCCACCTCCTGTGACTCCCTCTGGACAGGCGGGAGGGGGCAGGGAGAGCTCTGCTTGTGGACTGGCTGCTTCCCATGGGGCAGGGGCAGGGCCTTGCTTTGCCTGGCAAGGTGCCCTGTTGCCCAAAGGTAGATCTGGGCAGGTAGGAGCTGGCTCCGGAGTCTGAGGGCCTGAGTGTGAATCCTGACTTTACCTCTCCACTAACTGGCGGCCCTGACAAGCCTCTTTCCTTCTCCGAGTCTCCACTGTCTTATTGTTAAAGGCGGAACAACAATTTTTATGTGATGGTGTTCTCAGGAGCAATGAATTAGAAAATATATGCAGGGAATTCCTCAGCGGTCCAGCGGTTATAGGACTCGGCACGTTCACTGCCGGGGGCCCGGGTTCAATCCCTGGTCAGGGAACTAAGATCCCGCAAGCTGCGCGGTGTGGCCAAAAAAAAAGAAAATATATGTAGAGTGATCTACACAGTGCCAGGTACATAATAGCTGCTCAATTAATGCCAAGCATCCTCCTTAGGGTGGCACTTTAGTGGGACAGGATCGGTATAGATGCAGAAGACCCCGGTTTCAGTTTTCTCATCTGTACGGTGGGAGTTCATCTGCTTTCGGGGGCAGTGGTGAGGCCCTGATGGTGGCCCGGGGCCTTACTGTCTCCTACACACAAGTGTTCGGCATTGTTATTTCTGCCCTCGTGATGACGCAAACAAGCCGCCACCAACCTAGTGTCTCAGAGGGAGCTCACCTCTGAGGAGGAGAAGCAGATGTTGCCCAGCTGCAGGACAGAAGCCAGCACAGCCCAGACGGCAGTCAGCTCCTCGGTGCCCAAGCCCAGCACCTGCAGGGCCTTCACCAGTCCTGTGAAGTCCTGGGCGTCCTCCTTGCCCCGGAGCCTGCAGGCCCGGCCCTGCAGAGCACAGCAGGGGTGAGGGGTGAGGAGTCTGGCCGCCCGCAGCTTCCCTCTCCTCAGACCCTCCCCTGGGCAGTCCCCGTGGTCCAGCACCGAGGGGGCCTTCCCCCACCTGGTTGAGGTAGTGGTAGGTCTCCGGCCCCTGTAGGGAGAGCCGTTCCCGTGCCATGGGGTCCAGCCCCGCCAGCAGCTCATAGAAAACATGGAAGCTCCGCTCAGCCTGGGCCTCAGGGGAGAAGAACTGGCTTAGGGGGAGCAACGGCCTGGTCCTGTGCCCCAGGGGAGCAAGGACAAGTCCTGGGGAAGGCAGGCTTGGGGGCTGAGGGACCACAGCCGCTCGCAGCGGCCCCTCCCTCTTTCCCACTCTGGGAGCAGCGGGCCAGGTCATACCTGAAACACCACCCTCGAGGTCTCAAGCAGGTAATGTGACACAGAGGCTCCCAGGATGACCCCTCTGTGGACACAGGACACTGAGTGAGGGACCCACCGTGGGCTGGACCCAAGAGCAGCAGCCTCAGCTTCCCAGTAAGGGAAACTGATCCTGGGTGACCCCGCCCACCTGGACCCCCGTCACTCACTGCTGCAGGCAGAGGCCTAAGACCTGGCCAAAGCGGCTGGCGTTGGAGTTGAGGACTGTCTTGGCGTGGCCAAAGCTGCTGAGCATGGGCAGCACGTCGTCCAGCTGGATGGGGGAGGGGCATTCAAGTACCCCTGGGAGCAGCAGTGGTGCCCACTGATCAGGTATCCCGGCCGAGGACACTATGTACCTGGCAGCTCTGTTGGTCCACGGAGGGGTCAGTCACCCCAGCCCTCCCTGTCCCCGCAGTAGGCAATGCCTCGGGCTGACCCCAAGGGGAAGCCAGAGGCCTGAAGACCACCCTTCTGGCCCAAAGGAGTAGCATGGTCCCTCTTGGATCCCTGGGAAATGGCGAGCTGCCCCTCACCCGACATCCTCTGTCCCTTGTCTGCCCCTGCTCCAGGCTGCTTAGGAACTGCACAATCTTTCTGGAAGCTTCTGTCTTCCCAGAGCCGCTGTGCCCACTGCAGGAGGGAGAGGCTGGCAGGGTCTCCAGGAAGGGGCACATAGGACAATCCCATCGAGCCCGAAAGTGGGGATATGCCCACCTGGAAGTGATACCTGCCCTAAAGGAGACTCCCAGAAATGCAGAAACATAGACCTGGGGCATAGAGACCAAACAGAAAAAAGTCCCCAAGATGCCTCGTTCAAGGGGCACAGTCTCAGGAAGTCCAGAGCTGTTGCCCAGCAGTGGACCAGACAGGCAGTTTCAAATGCAGACCTCACATCCCCTTCCTCCTGGCCTTCAGCGCGGCCTGAAGGTTCAGCCAAGCAGGGCAGCCACCACTCACCCCAGGAGGATGCAGGTGCCCTGCCCGGTGCTCTGAGACAGGCTATAGGCTGCTGCCACGATGGCAAAGATGTGTCTGGGGGAGGAGGGTGGAAGCAGATGAGAAGGTTACCAGAGATGGGCATCTGGGGCCTCCTGGGCGTAGGCAGGTCGTGCCTGCCATGCCCTGGACCTCAGTCAATGGGACATGCTGGGGGTGAGCAGAGGGCTGGTGGGGCAAATTCACGTACGGGGTGGTGTTAGGGGTCTTCCTAGGGTGGTAGCTGGCCAGGACCTCAGGTGAGAAGAGAGGCAGGGGCCGGCGGGGGTTCAGAGCGAGCAGGAGGGGCCCCCCAAAGGTCTGGGAGGAAAGTGGAAGCTCTCATCAGAACATGGAGGGAGCAGGTGATGCAAATAGAGTGGAGCTCTGATGCCCCCGGCCCCTCCCCGCTCTGCAGGACCGCAGAGAGGGTTCAGCACCCAGCCCAGGGAGGAGAAAGATGGAGGGGAAAGCTCTCCAGGGGTGCCCGGAGGGCCCTCTGATCCCTGAGGAAAGGGAATCCCGGCCCACCATCCCCTCTTGGGTCCCCCGTACATAGATTCGGCCCAGGTAAAACCTCTTCTTGAGACACAGCAGCACGGAGCTGTCGCACACCGGCCTGTAGGGAAGCAGGGTGGAGAAGCAGGGAGTTGGGGGCAGAAGATCCTGGGTTAGCGCTGCCACTGGCTGCAGAGACACTTCCACCAAGTCATGCACCCTCTCCGAGCTGGTCCATAGTACAGGGGTCCGGCTGCTAAGCAAATTACCAGCGCCGTGGGCGCTACAAGCAGGACCAGGCTGCTGACCCAGAGGGAAGCTTTGTGCCAATTAGAGAAGGAAGGAGCACCTGATTCTCACCCCTCACCTGCCCCTTCCAACCAGACGACCTTGCGTGGCAAAATCCCATGTAAGGATACAATTCATAAAAGAACGGGGGTAGGATGGGATACGAGCAAGTGTGACCCAGGCATGGCAGGTTTGGGACCGCGCCCGCTCACCGCAGCCGGGCCAGGTCCTCGGTGTCTTCCAGGCCTTCCCCGAGGCTCCTGTCCTCGGCGCCGGGAAAGGGCGGCGCCTCCAGGCCCGGCCCGAGGCTCAGCTCCAGGTCCTTCTCCAGCGCCTCCTCGGTCTCATCCTCCGGCTCCCATCGATCCCTCAGGAACCTGCAGGGGCTCGGGCTCCTCTCCCGCCGCAGGCGGGTCTCCAAGATGAGTCGGGGCAGCAGTGCTTCGGTGCCAAACCCAGGGTCCTCGCGGGGGTCCTCGCCCTGCGCCCAGTGCACCGGAGCCTCGGCTCCCAAGGTCTTCGGCTCTGCTTCGCTGCTGGAGCCTCTCTCGAGTGGGGGCTCGTCGGAGGGAGTCGGGCCGAGAGAGCCGTGGCGGCGCCCGGCCACCCCTTCTCCACTCGCCCTGCGCCCCTCACTGTCCCCTGAAGCCCCCGCACAAGACGAAAAGTGCCCCTCCCCAGCGGGGGCGTCCGCGGACGCTTCCTCTGAGCTCTGGCTGCTCGAGGTCCTCCCTGCCCTGTGGATCCTGGGGAACATGACCGCAAACTTGGGATCAGGAGTCGGGTCCGCGTCCTCAGAAGGGTCGTCGGGGGCTGGCCTTTCCGCAACCTGCGGGAAACTCGAGCCGCCAGCAGGGGGAGCCCTCGGTCGCCCGCCCAGCCCCTCTACGCCCGCCAGGCTCAGCACTAGACCGCGGCTCAGCCCCGACCCGCGGCCCCGCGCCTCGCCCGCCGCCCGCTCCTCGCCCGCCCGCGGCCGGAGCCGCAGCCACCGCAGGAGGCCCAGGCCCCGTGCCACCCGCAGGAGCCGGTCCTTGAGGCCCGAGCGGCAGGGACCCGCGGCCTGGGGAGCGGGCCCTGGCGGGGGCCTCGCGCGAAGCCTGCCGAGCGCCACCAGGGCGACCAGCGGCGCTGGGTCCCTGGACCCTTCTCCTCCAGCCCCCGCTTCGCTCACGCCCTCCTCCTCTTGCACCTTCCCCACCCCCTCTCCGACCTGTGTACGCTGACCCCGGGCGGTCGAGGCCTCGGCTCTAACGGCCTCGGGGCCCCTCGGCTCAGCCTCGGGCTGCACCCCACTGTTTCTCGCGTCCCGGGCCGGCCTGGGGTCTCGAGAAGCCCGCGAGCTCCGGGGAACGCACGCGCGGCTGCCCTCGAGGGGACTGGAGGCCGCGGCTTTACTGGCCGGGTCAGCCTCTTCGGCCTCAGTGGACCCGCTTGTCGTTCCTGGGGCTGCCCGTAGGCTCCGTCCAGGCCCGGCTCCCTCAAGGCTCAAGTCTGTGTCCGTCTCGGAATCCTCGGTCTCTCCCTGGGGCCTCGCCCCCGACGATCCTTCCGGGCTCCGGGGCCCGGCGGGGGGCTTGTCACCGCCTCTGCCGTCGCTGCCCAGGCCGTCGCTGCTCGGGCGTTCTCTCGGCGCCTCCAGCGCTGACTCCGGACCGGTTTGTGTGCTTCCCGAGCCCATGTCCGTTTGCTCCGAGTTGGGCCGCCGCTCTGGGGCCCCACCGCTCTGGCTGCCGCTCTCCAGGGCCTCGCGGGCTTCGCTGTCCGGGCAGAAGCTGGCCGCGTCTCCATCCGACGTGTCCCCATTGAGGCTGCGGGTCTCTTGGCGGCCCCGCTGAACCGAGCGTCCCCGCCCTTTTCCTCTTCTCCTGCGGCGGTCGCGCCCGCGTGTCCTTCCTCCTCCGAGGAGACTCTTCTCCTCCAGGCGTCTCCCACGGCCGTCCCCAGGCTTGTGGTTCTCCTTAGGCCCGCATCCCCGACGCCAAGCGCTGCCTCGTCTCCCCGCAGCCTCCGGTGGCGGCCCAGCCTCTGGCCGTCTGCAGTCGCCGTTCTCCTCTACGGTGGGCTTCCTGCGGCCACCGGGGGTCTCCTGGCCCCCCGCGGTGCAGGGCTCCAAGAGTGGTCTCGCCCCGTGGGCTTTACCGCGGCCCTGTCGGGGCTCCCGGCTGGGCGCGCTGTCGGCGCTGGCCGACCCGGATTCCTGCTCCCGGGAGGTCGGCCTCCCGGGTCCCTCCGGCCGCTGGGGCGTTTTGCTCTTGCTCCTGACCATGGTCTGTTTCCCGGCGTCTCCCTCCTGTCCTCTTCCCTAGGAGCTGGCTGCCCGCAGGTGCCCTCGGCAGCACATCACAGGTTGCGGCTACAGGCTCAATCTACCCGCCCCCGCATCTCCCGCTTTATGCGTGAGCATCAATAATGCAGGTGGCTGCGGGTCCTGACCTCCTCGGCCAACAATAGAGTGGAGGCCGCCCAGGAAAGAGGAGCTGCAACTGCGGACAAAGGCCGTGGACAGGGCAACCGTGCCACCTGGAGTTGCTGCCGGCCAGGTCAGCCTGGCACCACGCCAAATCGAGGGGGCCCATGCTCTGCTCCCGCCTCACTGCTTCTTCAGCAGGGCGTGAGGGGGTGCCAAAAGAACCGTCCTCCTCGTCCTGAGGTCTCTAGGGGAATCCACCCTCCTCCCCTGCATTGGCAGGCGGATTCTTAACCACTGCGCCACCAGGGAAGTCCAGGTTACCCATTTCTTGTATTGCCTTCAAGAGCTATCCACGCACAGAAAAGCAAGTATTCTTTTTCCCTTTGAGCACAGGTGGAAGCTTTTCTAGCTCATGGTTCTCCACTCTGCTTTTTCCAATCTAACAGATTAACTTGGAGATTTCATAATAGTACATAATGATCTTCTTTTTCTTTTCTTTTTACAACTGCATAATCAGCAAATGAACGTGCCATAGTTTAACCAATTCTTTATTGATAGTGTGAAAATTAATCAAGGGAAACCTTACTAAAATGGAGTCCAGAGGCCAGAAGGGGGAGCTCTTACACGCTTACCCCTCCACCTCAATGCAGATCCCAAGGGAAAGAAATGTACTTTGTACTACAGCCAGCTGGAGGAAAAAAGATTTTCTCCTTGCCTGGCACAGCTCAGCCAATGAGAAACTGTCAAACTAAGACAATGAAAAGCCACTGTGCTTCAAATTCCGAATTTCCTCCAATGGTCTTTTTGTTTATAACAGCCTTTCCCAACTTCCCCTTCTCCTCTATAAAAAAGTTTCCTCTCCTTTGCTTTAGCAGGGTTGCCTGTTGCTGGCCATAGTTGCTATCCTGTGTTGTAATTCTTTGCTGCTCTTGAATAAACCTGTTTTCCTGGTAAAATAACTGACTTTTAAAAATTGCTTTAGGCTAACAGACTTTTATATCTGAAACGGAGGAGGCCTTCAGCTCAGCTTTTGCTTCAGTTACAAACAACATTGACTCCACCTGTGTCCAAGCAGAATCAATTCCTAGAAGTAGAACTGCTGGGCCATAGGGTATGTGTATTTGTAATTTGGAGTGCTCCAAATTTTCCTCCACGGAGGCTGTATCAATTTACACTCCCACAAACAAGATAGGAGACCACCCATTTTAACATGGCACTGAGGCATGGTGTTACCTAACATTTTTGCCACTCTGAAACGTGACAAATCTCAGTGTCTTTTAAATTCATTTCTCTGTGAAAATAAGCAGCTTTCCTCCATCTTACAGCCTTTTTTTCTTTTTCCTGAGACCTGTCTTTTCTCATTCTTTACCCATCTTTTTATTGATGCGGATCTCTTTCTTGATGGTTATACTGTAGTTAAACCCAGGCAGGATTCATGAGCCCTTTTTGGATGGCCCCAGGGCAAGGCAGCTGCTGCAGGGTAGGCTCCGGGGCACCCAAGATGGAGTCAGATGAGATCTCCAGCCAGAGCCTGTGGCCTGCCCCGCAGGCCTCCGTGCCCCTGCTGACCACTCACTCTGGCCTCTCCTCACCAGCAGCCCTGCCCGGAATCAGAGTGGGGGAGGTAACATTCCAGATTGTGGCCCTTTCCTTGGTATGCTCTCCAGCTGGCTTGTACCTGCCTTGTACCCACCTCTCTGCACATCTCCTGGAGCCAGCCTCAGACCCGTGTGGAGCTGCTGCAAGCACTCACGTTACCCAGGAGGGCCACTCACAGCCCAGAGGCCTGGTTTGAGCAAGGAGTTGAAAGTGACTTGGCCTTTGCCAAGGAAGCAGCCTTCTAGTGAAGGAAGCGGCTGTCCCAAAGGAACACAAGCTCATGGGTAACATCAGTTACCGTGGAGCTCATAAAACTGGTGCCTTTGTGAAAGTCTGTAAGCTGTGCTTCCCCACCACCAATACTGACCAAGGCAAAGGGCGATGAGACTCATAGGGCTTGTTTCACCTGCAGAAAGCAGGAAGTGGGGTGATGTATTCACACAGTGGATAATTACACAGCGCTGTCGGCAACATACATGGGTTATTTCACAAACGTAATGGTGAGTGAAGAAGCCAGAAAGAGTTATAGAGTCACTGTATGAGTCTATTTACATCAAGTACGAAAAGAGGAAACTGAGCTAGTTATAGAGTCGTGCCTGGGGTGGGGGGTGGGAGGTTGGTAGTGACTAGAAGGGTCACAAGGGAGCCTCCACGGGTGATACTGTTTGTTCAGTTGGTGGAGGTGTATCGGGTTGTACTCCTACGACTTGTGCTATTCTGTATGCGTTTTACAATTTAAAAGATAACAGAGAAAGAGCTCACTGTTTTGCCCTGGACTAATAATAATGATGATGATGATGTGCTAGGTACTGTTCTAAGCACTACACTTAATTTTTTTTTTTCTTTTTGGCCACGCCCTGTGGCCTGTGGGATCTTAGTTCCTCAGCCAGGGATTGAACCCAGGCCCTCAGCAGTGAAGGCACGGAGTCCTAACCGCTGGACCGCCAGGGAATTCCCTGAATTCACTTAATTCTTGAAAGCACTCTAAGAGGTTGGTGCTGTAAGGATTCCCATTTTATGGACAATAAGACTGAGGCACACAGCTGAGTGTCAGAACTGGAATGCCAGGAATTCCCTGGCGGGCCAGCGGTTAGGACTCTGTGCTTTCACTGCTGAGGGCCTGGGCTCAACCCCTGGTTGGGGAACTAAGATCCCACAAGCTGCACAGCGCGGCCAAAAATAAATATATTATTATATATATAAAAAAAAAAAGAAGTGGGATGCCCACTCAGGCAGTCTGGCTCCCAAGACCTGGCAAAAGAACATGTGTGAGGAGCTACCATCAGCTACACACAGAACTTCCATTTGTCCAGCCCATTACAATGTGTCCTGTGAGCTCTGGGGGCAGAGGGAGAGCTCCACACCTGTCTCTAATCTCCTACCTTCTCCCCTGCCCTCCTCTCCCTCTGGTTGATCCAGGACAGAGCTCGGATCTCACTCAGCTCCGTGGGCGTGGCCACTTCTGATCCTCTGAGTCTCAGTTAGTTCTCTTCCCAAGCTTCATCTCATTCAAACCCCCCAAAACCCTAGGAGGGAGATATGGTCTCATTTCACAGATGGGGAAACGGCTCTGAGAGGGTAAGTGGCTTAAGGACACACAGCCAGTAAGTGAGAAATTGGGGACCCAATTCAAGGGTCCCGCTATTCTTTTTCTTTAATTAATTAATTAATTAATTAATTGGCTGCATTGGGTCTTCGTTGCTGCACGCGGGCTTTCTCTAGTGGCGAGCGGGGGCTGCTTTTCGTCGCGGTGCGCGGGCTTCTCATTGTCGTGGCTTCTCTTGGCGCAGAGCATGGGCTATCGGCACGCAGGCTTCAGTAGTTGTGGCATGTGGGCTCACTAGTTTTGGCTTGCGGGCTCTAGAGCACAGGCTCACTAGTTGTGGTGCACGGGCTCAGTTGCTCCACGGCATGTGGGATCTTCCCGGACCAGGGCTCAAACCCATGTCTCCTGCATTGGCAGGTGGATTCTTAACCATTGCGCCACCAGGGAAGCCCGGGTCCCGCTATTCTGCTCCATGACACTTCTGCTGAGAATTGGCTTCAGAACCAGACAGGCTTGGTCCCTCCCCGTCCCACTTCCTGGCTGTGTGATTTCCAACAATCTCTGGGGAACTCCCCTGGACAAACCTGATAGCAGGGCAGAGGGGCCCCAGCCCCAAGCCCAGTTCTCCCCTTTGCCTCCTCCTTCCCACTCATTCCTTCATCTGCTTTGCTCACGAGGACTGTGAGCTCCTCCTCCGGTCTGTGCAAGCCCTCTTCTGACTCCACTCCACACTCCTTCCCTCCCTCCTGATCCATCTCCTCCTCTCCTGGCCTCACCCACCTCACAGTAACTTTCACCTCCTTTGGTTGGGTGTTTACTGGGAGCCAGCTGCTGTGGGATGTTACAGATTCTCATTTAATCCTTTCAGTCCTCTGAGGTCGGCCCTGTTATCACAGCCCATTTTGGAGATAAGTAAACAAAGGCGCAGGAGTGAGGTCATCTATCCAAGGTCACACAGCCGGTCACAGGCAAAGCCAGTGATGGAGGGTTGGATCCGCCCGACTTTCAGATGTAGGTGAACACTGTCTTCCACCTCTGGATGCCGAAGGCCCTCAGATCTAAGTCTCCAGACTGGCTGCCTGTGGTACGTCTCCAGGGCCTTTGTTTTTTTTTTTTTTTTTGCGGTACGCGGGCCTCTCACTGTTCTGGCCTCTCCCGTTGCAGAGCACAGGCTCCGGACGTGCAGGCTCGGAGGCCATGGCTCACGGGCCCAGCCACTCCGTGGCACGTGGGATCTTCCCAGACCGGGGCACGAACCCGTGTTCCCTGCATCGGCAGGCGGACTCTCAACCACTGCGCCACCAGGGAAGCCCCCTCCAGGGCCTTTGGAATTGGCAGTGACCCCTCCCACTCACTCACCGGTCTATCTGGCAGCCATCCTGGTCAACTCAACCTCTCAATACGTCCGTTTCACCACTCCCATCACCTCTCCCTGGACACCCCACTTCTCCCTCGGGGCCAGCCCAGCTTCCGTCAATCTCTTTCTAGAGCACGCCTATCCATAAAAATGGCTGGTCTCACACTCCTAATATGAGAACTTTTCTTCTGAACTATTTGAACCACCAACGTAAGCTTACGCTTCAAAGCATAGTGTACTTAAGGCAAATCTCGTCCTTAATGTGCGCGGGGTAAATCCACTTTCAAAGAGCCCTCTTGGTATTTTCAGGTGCGTGTGTGCGCTTGTTGACTTCTTGTTCGAGCCGATTAGCTGGATCATTGCGGCAGCCACGAAGCCATGGAGGTATTGGCTCTGCCGTTTTCTTCTCATTTGTTGGCGTTTGCATCGTTACCGTGATCTTCAAGTCTTGGTTTCTTGGCAGGAAGCTTCGTGTCGCTTGTCCATTAGTGTGAGGTAATTTAGGCCAACTGGATAAAAGACATGGAAGCCCCCTAAACTGGCAGTCACAAAACCATGCCTGTCTCCCTAGGTGGGGAGCCCAGCTCTCTGGGTGTGATGTTCCCACTCCTTCCTTGGCACCCACTTTTGGCGCAGGATCCTCTGACCCACAGACTGAGGACCCCAGTGCCAACCCGAGTTAGAGAAGACATCCGATGCATCAAACTCTAAGATGTTCTCCCTGACCCTGACAGAGGGCCTCCCCCATCATTAGCCCATTGACCTCGAGGTCTCATAGGAACCTGGCAACAGATCACGAGGGAATACTGTTATCCCATTTCCCAGGAGAAGCTGATGCAGAGCAGGTAAGTAATTTGCCTGAGTGGCACTCAGTTGCTGTAGCTGCAGTTGAAGCTACAGTAATCTTTAGAAGAATAAATCTCATGGAACTTCCCTGCTTAAAGCCCTCCAGATGGGACTTCCCTGGCGGTCCAGCACTTCCATTGCAGGGGGCGTGGGTTCGATCCCTTGTCTGGGAACTAAGATCCCACGTGCCACGCAGCGCGGCAGAAGAAAAACGTCCTTCAAAGGCTTCCGCTGTCTCAGGATGGAGTCCAGACTGTCTTGCAGAGGGTGCAGTTCTCCCCACCTCCCCCACGCCCGTGGCTTTGTCTTTATCTGCCCAGCATCCTTTCTCCACTTCTTCCCGGGACAGCATTTTCTTCCTTTGGGGAGCTGTCCCTCCCGCTCCTCGCGGCTCTTGGGGCTCCATCTCAGTAAGCCCCCACTATTCCTCTAAGGAGAAACAAGGGATGCTCGAGTGGTCCAAGTTCCAAAACGCAGCGACTCTTGAGCTGGACGTGCTGGGCCGGAGGGCGGGTGCGGAGGATGCTCCCACGGTGTGTCCGTCCTGGGACCTGGGCCTCAGCTCCTCCTCTGCTCCCCGAGTAATCCGTGTCCTTCCAACAGGCCCTTTCCGCACTCAGGCCAGGGTGGGTTCCTGCAGCCCGTGGCGGTGCCCTCGCCCTCACGAGGCTCCTGGACTGGCCCTGGCATTTTCAGCTCATTTCCTGCTAGCCACCCTCAGCTCTTCACTCGTTCTACGGAGAGCAGAACACTCCCTCTCGTGCTGCTGTACCTCCCCGCCCCCAGTCCTCTGCACAGAACAGTCTGCCCAGCCAGCTCCTGGTCACCTCTCCCGTCACACTTAACGTCACCTCCCCAGGCACATTTCTCACAAGCCCCGAGATGTCCCTCATCTTAACACTTCCTGCACTTGTAAGGACCCCATGAGGGCAGGGATCACATTGTCTTGGCCACCTCTGAACCCCAAGCACCTGGCATATAGCTGGTGCTCAGTGAAGACAGGTGAATAAAGATGTAGCCCAAGTTGAATCAAACCCCGGGCTTACAAAGACCTTAACTGCCCCCCACGCCTCAGCAGCACCCCACAGTCCTTCCCTGAAGTCCGGAAGAAGCCATCGGGCCTGAGATACTGTGTACATCTTCCCCTCCTAACAGCAAGGGAAGGCCAGCCAGGGGCAGCTAGGGGCCTCCCACTGCCCCCCACCCGGGGATGCAGTCAGACTCAATTCAGTTAACTTTCACCATTTATTCCCAAAGAGAGAAGGCATATAGCGTTCGGACACGACCAGATACAGTTTGATCTGATTCAAATAGCTTAAAAAAACAGATTCTCCTGAACACCAGCCTGGTCCAGGGGATGGACCCGAGGGGCAAAGGCAAGGAACCAGCTAACGATCATTCCTATTTACGTGGAAAATCTCTGCACAATTAAAAAAGTAAAGTCGTTGGGCCAGTCCAGTGAAGAGGTAATAAGGTGTTTATTAAAAACTTTTTCACCCAGAGGCAGTTAACATTTATAATTTAAAACCCAGCCCACTACAAAAAGCGGGGAGACAGGGATAAAAACTGTGCAACATTGACAAAAGGACCGAGAGGGTCAAGGCCCGAGGAGGGAGAGCCCCAGGGGCCTGGGGTCCCTCCTCTCCCAAGGCCAGGAGCAGCAGCAGGGTGGGCACTGGGGGTGCCCCCAGCCCCTGCACGGCCCAGTGCACGGGCCTCTCCAGGTGGGGCAGTGCCCCCAGGAAGAGCCGTCAGTAGTGTGTGTTCGTCGTGCAGAAGGAGACAGAGCCACAGCGACTCAGGAGCACCCTGGGCGGGACGGGGGCCTCAGTCACCCGCCTGAGCCCAGACATGGAGGTTTTCGGGCAAGTGGGGGTGTGTGTCAGGGCTGGGATAGGCCTAAGGGCCTTGGGGAGTGGGGACGGGGGCTCCTGTCCCTCCTATCCCTCCCCAGGAGCGTGCCCCACCCCACCGTGCAGCAGCACCCAGAGCCCCTACCTCCCCCATTGCTGAGGCTGTACCCCACGGCCACTCGCGGAGAACGCCAATCACCACAGCTCCTGCGTGGGCAAAGACAGGGCCGTCACCGTCCACGGGGGCTGCAGACAAGGACCCTCATTCCCAGAGCTCCCCTGGAACGTCTCCCGGCACCAGGGGCCCAGCCCTGCAAGCCTGAGAGTCACTCACCCTCGGTCTCCCTCCAGCGTGCTCTGGATCTCCTTCAGGACTCCTGCGGGGCAGGGGGGCAGGGGTGGGGAGCAGAGGCGTGGTGAGGCAAGCTGGGGCTGGGCCAGACACCCCCCTTTCTGCCCCTTCTACTGATGGGGTGAACGGGACTGCCCTCCTTCAGGAAAACGGCCCTCGTTCCCACCCTGGCCTTCCAAGCACGCTCCCACCCTCCGCCCCGCACATCCCCCCTGCCAGCCAGCCCACCAGCACCTGCCCTGACTCACTCTCGTCATTGAGCAGAGCGTGCTCCATCACGGGGCCTGACCTCCTCTCTGGAAGGCAGAGGCCAGGCCAGGTGAGCCTTGGGCCCTCCTCTGCCCCAGCTCCCTGCTTCTGGGGGTGGGGTTGCTGAAGCCTGAGCCCAGGACTGGAAGGGAAGCTGTTTCGACTCCCAGCCCGAACACCACCTGCTCACCTGGGATCCCCTTCCCTCCCCAGGTGTGCTCACAACGCCTCGGCCCCCACACGCCCCTGGCCCCCGAGAGGCCTGTCTTACCCTCTCCATCACTCTGGCTCCCTGAATTCCTGTGGAGAAGAGACAGTAAGGATGGGGGGCCACTAGGCTCCCCGTTCCGGAAAGCCCTGGTCCCGTGAAGAATGAGGTCGACTGACCAACTTGCGTGGGAGGGTGGGGCATACAAAGCAGGGCAAGGAGGCAGAGCTGGGAGGGTGGGCTGAGTTCACGGGGGAAGGGGACTCTGACCAGCCCCCAGGGGGCACCCCAGGGAAGGTGGGGTGAGGAGAGGCTGGAGCAAAGGCCACCTGGCCTCTTACCCACCTGGCTCGGCCCGAGGCCTTTTCAGGGCCCGATCTGTCGTGGAGACGGCTGTAGTTCTTCGTTTCTGCTGAATCCACCAGGCACCGGGGCTCAACCAGCCACTTGGTGGAGAGAGAGAAGCGCTCAAACTCGGAGGGTGAGATCAGGTAGAAACCTGGGGGGTGGAGAAGCCTGGCAGGTGAGGCCAGCCTGAGTCTCCCGGACCTTGCGGCTGCCAACAGAGCTGCCCCCCCAGGGGGGCTTAGGGGCCAGAGGCTCCCAAAGTTCTCTGCCTCAGGAGCCTGGCCTTGACCGGAATACCCCCGACTGCCCTTCCCAGCAGCCCTCGCAGCAGAGCAGGAGCCCCAAACGCAGCCCTGCGGGCAGAGGTCCCGACGTGCCCACCGCCTGCACACCTTGGCCATATTTGGTGAAGACGCAGGAGGCGATGCCGCTGACGTCCTCCCGGCGGATGCAGCTGTACCGCACCTGGGGCTTGAGCAGGGGCAGCGAGACCACCTGGATGTCGCCCAGGTTGGTGAGGACAGCCAGGTGGTGCTCCCCGTAGTCCTCGGCTCGACAGCTGCCGAAGCGGGCCGCGCTGACCCGCCGCACCCGCGAGCCCTCCAGGGCGGTCAGCTTCAGCTTCAGCCTGGCGCTGACCTTGGGCAGCGTGAACACCTAGGGCACAGGGCAGCCGGTCACGCCTGAAGCCAGACCAGTTTGCAGAGCTTCGTCCAGTCAAACGAGGACTTCCCGCTTCCCTGCCCGAGGCTGCCGCTGGGCCTGGCCCTCAGATGTGTGGTCGCTGCACTCAGACTGCGAGGACGCCAGTCCCTGTCTGTGTTTTCTGTCCCTTCCCCAGACATAGGTCCTGCTTCAGTGTCCCCACCACTGACCCTGGGGTCCGGGGCTCCATCAAGACCCTGCTTCTTTCCTGTGCCTCTGCAGCCCTCACACAGCAACTACAAACAACGTTAAGTGAGTCCCAGCCATTATCGTTTGTGCCAGGGATTCCCGGGGGACCCCAGCTCCTCCCATAAGGCACCTTGAACTGCTCCTCCGACACGACAAGCAGCTGGTGGCTTCCCTGCATGTCGGGGCTCTTTGACAGGTCGTGGGCCACCTCCAGGGGCTCGGGAAGGGGCACGCTGTGTCCGTCCAGCACCAGGATCCCCACCACGGGCGCTCGGTGCATCAGCTGGATCTCCTTGGCTGCGGGGACGGAGGGAGGCGATGGGGCCGGTGGTCGGGCGCAGCACGAGGCCGGACACACCCTCCCGCTCCCAGCCGAGGCAGACAAGCGCTCTCCCCCCGGCCAGCACTCACCCTGCTCCGCCCGCACCGGCTCATCCATCCTCCGCTCGGCGGGGGGCACGCGCAGGGCAAAGGCGTAGACGGTACCTCCGTTGGTGCCAGCCCACAGCGAGGGGCAGTGGCGGGAGCCTGCCAGGAGGCAAAGGTTTACATCTAACCCCTGGCTCTGGGGGTCAGGGGGAGCCAGGAGACCTGGCTCACTACCTGTGTGACTCCAAGGTCAAGTCAGCAAACTTTCATAAACCTCAATTTCTTCCTCTGTAAAATGGAGCTGCTGTGGGCCCTGCCTACCTCCTGGGTGTAGACGAAAAAGGCTGGGAAGGCTCTCTGACGACCCAGAGCCCCAAGCAGATGAGCCCAAACCCGGGACAGCTCGGCCCTCGAGATACAGCAGCAGACAGCCCTCAGCCCACCCTTGCCCTGGCAGGAGAAGAGAAACAGCCAGGGAGCTTCTAGAGGGCCTACTGGGTACCAGCAGGCACGTGGCACGTCCCAACGCTCGCAGCCACTCTAGGAGGAAGCTATCCCTCCATTTTACAGGGGGAGAAGCGAGACCCAGAAAGGCTAAGTGACACGTCCAAGGTCACACTTCTAGAGAGTGGTGGAGCCTGGATACGAAGCCGGGGCGATCAGACTCGGAGACCCAGGCACGGGAGGGAAAGGGGCGGGCGAGGGCTCCAGTCTCCCCTTGCTCACAGGGGGAACCCCTCTTAGGGGTGCACCAGCCAGCAGCCTCCGACACGCCCTCACGCCAGAGGGCCCCCCACCTCAAGCTGGCCACTCACTGTCCCGCAGGTAGGTGTCAGCGAAGTAGAGGGTCCGGACAAAGCCCGTGAAGGAGTCCTCCGCCGAGCGGGCCTCGATCTTGCGCTGCACGGGCGCCAGCTCCATGTTCTGGAGGCCAGTCCTCTCTGCCCTGCTGCTCCCCTCCTGCACCTGCGGTCGAGTGGGCCAGGCCTGAGGGTGGGCTCTCGCCTTCCTTCCCGGGGGCATCAGATTGCTCAACAGCGGGCCTTCCGGGAAGAGTGGCCACAGCCCCTGCCACCGCCTGCCTGGTAATACTGACTGAGGACGTGGCCCTGAGGCATTACAATGACTGCCTTTCACACTTAGGGAAGCCGAGGCACAGAGAAGCAGTGCGGCGGATCCGAGGTCACAGGGTTGGTGGGGGTCGGGGGTGGCCCAGAGCCCGTGTCTATGGCCAAAGCAGGCGGGGCAGGGACGGGTGGTGGGGACCTGCCGCTGGCTGCTCCGGGCTCTGCCCGGCTCGTGTCCGGCCCCGGCCTCACCTCTCCCGGAGGGCCAGCAGGCCGCCGCTTCCTGCTGGACACCCGGCTGCGACGTATCCGGCGGAAGGACTGGCGCAGGGACTTCTTTAGGGACTTCACACGGGACAGCGGGCCCTCCAAGGCTAGCTGGTCATTGGGGTGCAGCGTGCACCTGGGGGGACGATGGGCCATCAGCGTGGCCAGGGCCCGAGGGACCTTGCCAATCCAGGCACCAATCCCAGACCCGGCCACCCCGGGAGGTCTGCTCACTTGACAAAGACCTGCCGCCGCTGCTGGTGGTCAAAGAGGCCAAAGCCGTGGCTGGTGCCGAAGGCCACGAGCCGCCACTCGGAGTGCAGGGCCAAGGAGGTGACCACAGCCGGGGGCTGGCACTGCACCAACACAAAGGGCTGGAAGCCGGGCTCGAAGTGCACGGGCCCTGGGCGGGCACACAGGCGCTCGTGCCCCTTCCAGCGGTAGCCCTCCTGGTCCTGCAGCAAGTCGGCCTCCACCTGCTCCACCGCGTGCTCTGCCGCCTCGTCATTCAGCTCCAGCACCAGCACCTGGGCGGGGCGGCAGATGGGCTGAACAACCCCCCGGCACCAAGGGACGGACGGCAGGACCTCAGGGACCCTAACGGCAGGGGCGGCAAAGGACCCAAGCTCCACGCCAAGGCCAAGGGTCAGAAGTGCCCAACCTCTGGCTCTTAATCCCGATTTCTGGAGGAGAAAGGCCTCCCTCTAATGGGATCAGGGAACTTCCATTCACTGGGAGGAATCAGAGCCACAGGGGCAGGGGATGCACCAGGGGGCACTCAGGAAGCTGGTTCCTGGCCCTGATGCCCCCCAAGACTGAGAAGCAAGCTCGTGGGCCTGGACGCTGCCCAAAGTCACCTGATCAGCCCTCCCCACGGCTCCGCACGCCCAGCCCGGCCCGCTACCTGCCCTGCCGTGCCGGCCACAGCCAGGTAGCCACTGTATCTGCAGAGGAAAATCTTCTGGATGCCCAGCCGGGGATCGTCGCTGTAGGGGTCGAAAGAGCCCACCTGACAAGGGAGAAGAGCTCCGTGAGGGGCCCTAAGTGCTGGGCCTGGCCTATCCCCGCCCTCCCTGGTTCCCAGGCTCCGGGCCTCACCTTGCGGAGGGGGGGCCACTCGTCCTCACCCTGGGCACTGAGGCTCTCGCTGGGGTCTGTGTCGGTGAGGAACACCCGTACCGTGCTGAGCTTGTAGAGCAGCCGCAAGCAGACGCCCGAGGCATCCCAGAACCGCACTGTGCCGTCCTCGTGCCTGTGGGCAGAGCCCACCTGCCGCCCGTGAGAAGGATGCCGGGCCAGAGGAGCCCGGGACTGGCACGCACACCCCCCGAGCTCTGCTCCCACCCCACACGTCCCACTAGGCAGGAGAGTACGATCAACGTCACCTACCCCGTGAGCAGCAGGTCCCTCTGGGGTGGGGCCGGGGCCAGGCTGGTGCCACCGTCGATGGGCCACTCCTGGAGGAGATGACGGAGAAGTTCATGGGCGAGCCTGGCTCTGGGCTGGGGCGGGGCCGGGGCCGGGGCCAGACCTACCATGGTGGAGAAGTGTGTGTTCTGCCGGCTGCCGGCAGCGATGATGCGCTCCCACAGCTTCAGGGGGATGTTGGAGACATGGTGGGAGCAGGTGATGGCGGAGCAGTGCAGGGAGGCCAGGTAGGGAGGCTGGACCGGCGGCCAACCAGCCGTCTGCAGGTCAATCACGACCAGCTCCTCCTCAGCCAGCACTACCAGGGCATAGGGGTCATCAAGGGCTGTGGGGACAGGCCAAGGGTCAGGGGCTGCAGGAGCCACTGGGAAGCAGTCTGTCCAGCCTGGCCCTGTAGAATCTGAGGCTCTAGGGCTGGAGCCAGGGAACCCACATTTTAAAAGCAAGCTCCAGATCCAACAACGCATAAAAAGAATTATGTGCCATGACTAAGTGGGATTTATCCCAGGTATGCAAGGCTGCGTCAACTTTCGAAAAACAATTAATGAAACCCATTGCATCAAGAGGCTAAAAAAGATAAATCGGGAACTCCCTGGAAGTCCAGTGATTAGGACTCTATGCTCTCACCGCCAAGGGTCCGGGTTCAATTCCTGGTTGGGGAACTAAGATCCCACAAGCCGTGTGGTGTGGCCAAAAAAAAAAAAAAAAAAGAAAAATCACATGATCATAGCGATAGATGCAGAAAAACTATTTGACAAAACCCAACATCCATTTATGATTAAAAAAAAACTCTCAGTAAACTAGGAATAGAGGGGAACTGCCTCAACTCGATAAAGAATATCTACAAAAAACCTACGGCAGGCTTCCCTGGTGGCGCAGTGGTTGAGACTCTGCCTGCCGATGCAGGGGACGCAGGTTTGTGCCCGGGTCCGGGAAGACCCCACATGCCGCGGAGCGGCTGGGCCCGTGAGCCATGGCTGCTGAGCCTGCGTGTCCGGAGCCTGTGCTCTGCAACGGAAGAGGCCACAACAGTGAGAGGCCCGCGTACCGCTAAAAAAAAAAAAAAACAAAAAAAACCCAAAAAACCTACGGCTAATGTAATACTTAATGGTGAGAAACGTGAAGCTTTCCCACTGAGATCAGGAACAAGGCAAGGTTGCCTCCTCTCACCACTCATTTTCAAGTACTAGCTAATGCAATAAGACAAGAAAAGGAAATAGAAGGCATACAGATTGGGAAGAAAGAAGTAAAACCGTCTTTGTTCACAGATGACATGATCATCAATGCAGAAAACCTAAAAGAATCGACCAAAAACTGGCCCTGGCTCCCACCACGCTGTCAGGTATGAGGAGGGAAGAAGAGGCTGAGAAAGGAGGAAAAGCAGGTTCAGAGTCTCCCTCCAAAGGGCCACTGGTGAGGCTGGGAGAACACAGCCCAGGGTGTCCTGAGCAGGCCTGCCTCCCTCACCTGGAGGTCAGAGTCATCTAGGGAGGAGGCCCACCCTCCTGGAGATCTCCCACCAGGCCTCCTCTCTAGGTTTTGACACCAGCCCTTTCTGGTCTTGCCTGTCACCCAATTTAGAAAGCTGACTCAGGGCTTTGTTGGCCTGGCTGAGTTCCAGGAGACCAGCTCAGCTGGCCCACACTGCTACCGGCCCCACCCCACAAGGAGGGCTTCACCATGTCCAGGCCAGGAGCCCTTTGCCTCAGCCAGGTGGGTGTTAAGCCCAACAGTGTGGATCTGCCCACCTTTGGGCCAAGTCCCAGCTGAGCTGGGGGAGGGCAAAGAGAGCTTGGGGTGGATGGGAGGCGTGGCCAGCAAGGACAAACCACAGGCCAGCGGGGAAGGAGAGGGAGCAGCCTCGGGGACACAAAGAAGAGGTGCAGTGGGACCTAGGGACTCAGGGGTGGCAGCTTTGGGAACGCCTGCAGGCCCTTCCTCTTTGCTTATGGATGGGGGTGGGCTGGATCCCCACACCTCCTGGTGGCCTGCCCTTCACACTCACTCCCGCTCGCCTACCAGCCTCAGGGTTCGCCTCAATGAGGACAGTGAAGTCGATGACGCGGGAGGTGAAGTCAAAGGCTGTCTGCTGGCCGTTGTGGATGACTGAGATGCAGTGGCGGTCCCCATAGCTGGCCCGTGGCATGCCGCCCTGGAAGATGGTGAAGGGCAACCTGGCAGGCACAGAAGAGCAGGGGGTGGGCTGCTGACGCTGCCCCAGAAGCCAAGGGCTGAGCCAGCCGTGGGGTGGCCCTGTGACTGGCCTCTGCAGCAGGGCCTGGCATGAGGGCTGGCCTCAGTGTAAGTGCTCACTCAAAGTTCCCAGGAGGGGCTGGAGCGGACCCCCGTCTCTTCCCAACTCAACAGCCCCAGAGAACTTGGGGGCCAGCAGTGGAGCACGCAGGCTGCAGGCTCTGAGTCTCTGCCACCACTCCCGTTTCAACCAGAGTGCCCTCTGTCCCCCTTTTCTGCTTATACATCAGGTCTCCTTGTATGATTCTGTTTGAAGAAACAGGTCTGCTCCTAAGACAGAGTTTTGAACCTGCTGGTCTGAATCATCTCTCCAGGAGGGTGGAAGGGAAAGAATGGGAATGAGTTTTCAGGAATTAGTCGGAGAGAGGTATGAACGGCACCCCCCTCCCTTCCCTGGAGACCCGGATATGAGACCTAAAGGCAGTCACTAGGCACCATCTCCCCCAGGCAGAGGTTTGAGCAGCCTTTCCAGCTCCCCAGGAAAGCTCTAGAAAGGGAACAGGACAGAGCACTGATACCTACCCCTGCTTGGTGGTCAGCCAGAAGATTTTGGTAATAGCTTTGCAAGGAAAAGGGCCTAAAAGAAAAGGAAATACCTTGAACGGCCCTCCCGCTCTCAGAGGCCCGCGGGTCTGCAGCACAGATCCCGCAAACCTGCGGAGCAGATCTAGGCTTGGGAGTCTCGCTGTGAGCAGTTCCCAGAGAAAGTCACAGTGCGTCTCAGAAAACCCGCTGTGTGGCTTCGGACACAGCCTTCACCATCTCTGGGCCCCAGGTTTTGCTTCTGTGAGTTGGACACCTACATCTGAAAGCAGGAGAGACCGACTGGGGCCAGAGGACACCGCCTTGCTCACTGGAAGGCGGTCCCAGGTGGCGGGCAGAGCACTGACCGTAAGGCACACAGCTGCGCAGGGGCTCCAGTTGCAGGGTGTCACTGGACACGGGCCACTGGCAGTAGCTGCCGTCAGAATGGCAGCTGACAATCAGATGGCCATCCCGCTGCCAGCAGACGTTCTCCAGTTGCTTCACGGTGGGAAAGGAGAGAGAGTGCGCGAAGGCTGGGATCAGGGGTGCGGTTCCATCGCCTGCACCCCCATGCCTCAGATGGGGGCTGGATGTGTTATGTGGGGTCTGGGAGAACCATGTGGCACCCCTACCTGGCTGCTGAGGAAATGACAGAGCACACAGCTGCCCTGTAGGTCCCAGATGACGACAAGGCCCCGGCTGTAGCCAATGAGGATCTGGTTGGGGTCCCGAGGATGTTCCTGCAGAGCCTCCACCATCTCAAATGCCCGCCTGTGGCGGACCTCCTCTGGCAACCTGGGCGAGGGGAGCACCGTGAGCCCACGTCACCGTCCACCGGTGGGGCGTGGCTGAGAGCGTGGCACAGCCATGCCCGGCATCCCCGAAGCAGCGGGCACGGAATGTGCCAGCGCGGAAAGGCTGCCAGGACACGTCATCAAGGGGAGAGAGAAGCAACGCATAGAACAGGGCAGCGATAGAGAAAACCCCCTAAGGATGCAAACGCAGGTGGCACGACTATAAGGAAAAGCAAGGAAGTGGTTTCCAGAAAAGTCGATGTGGTGGTCACCTCTGGGGGAGGGAGGGAGCTGTGACAGAGAAGGGCAGGTGGGGGACCCTGGGGGCCTGGCAAAATTTTGTGTTTGCCCAGAGTTGGCTGCAGAGACGCTCACTTAACAAGAATCCATTAAACTGTACATTCAAACCTAGTGCATTTCGGCAAGGTGTTGGTGTTTCATAAAAAAAAAAAAAAAGTTTTTAAGACCTACAAAACAAAACTCTCTGTATCAGTTGGCCTGGCCTTGAGCCTTGACCCCCTCCGCCTTTTCTGGGCCTGGAATGCTGGTGTGAAGTTTGGAGGTGCCACACCCACAGAAGGCCGTGAGGTGGCAGGCACAGGACCAAACGCCAATGCCGAGCAGGGCGAGTAGGAAATGGAAACAGCCTGGATCCCAAGGGCATGTCTACACTCAAACCCAAACCAAACCCTCTACACTTAGAACAGGATTTAGACCAACAGGAGGGGTTCCCAGGGCACCCAGGCTGGGAAAGCCCAGCAGGGGCTCCTCCTCGACTAGACTCCCACCGGCGCGGGTACGGTGGGCACTGGTACCGCCACACACTGAGGAGCAGGTCCTTCCACCGTCCTGCCCACAGGCCAGGCGCCCCGGCTGAGCACCAGCTGGGCCTGCCACCCTGTAAACAGTCCTGCTCTGACCATGGTCACGCTGCCCTGACTCTACCATGCCCAGTGCTCAGAAGGACCCGGCCCCAAGCAGGAATCCTCCCAACCCAGCAATGCCCAGCCCTGCTTGACCATCACCCGGGGCCTGACGACTATGTTACAAGCCTGGCCCAGGGCCCTTAGGAAGGTCGGGCATGAAGCAGCTCCACAGCCCAGCACACTGGCCTCCTCCCTGCCCCTTTTTTTTTTCTGTGGTACGCGGGCCTCTCACTGTTGCAGCCTCTCCCGTTGCGGAGCACAGACTCCAGACGCGCAGGCTCAGCGGCCACGGCTCACGGGCCCAGCCGCTCCGCGGCATGTGGGATCTTCCCGGACCGGGGCACGAACCCGTGTCCCCCGCATCGGCAGGCGGACTCTCAATCACTGCGCCACCAGGGAAGCCCTCTCCCTGCCCTTCTTCACTGCAGAACACTCCACGGCCATCAACCTGGCTCCCGTGGGCTCCTGCTGGACTCCTCCATCCCCTCCTGTTTTGGGCCCTGGCCCCCCTCCACACCCAGACCTGATCTGACTCCCTCTCTCCCACGGACACCACCATTAACGAGCAAAGATTCTCAAATGATCTCAAGGAACCTACAGGTTGTGGCCGCCAGGGACTCGGGGCCATGGAGCCTGCAGGCAAACGAACATGTGGCAGAGACTCCAAAGTACAAGCATCAGCAGAAGCTGCCCGGCTGATGCAGGGAGGTCTGGGCCCCGTCTGCCCCACTGTGGAGCCCTGGGGCTTTGAAAGAGGTGGTATCTGTGCCAAGAACGCTGGACTGAGAGTTCGTATCATTGCACAATCATTTTGAGCCTTGTTTTCCTTTTAAATGAGGTGACAAGTTACTCCCAAAACCCCTTTTAGTGCTGGGATGCTAACTCTTTTTTGGGGGTGAGATTCTCAATTTGGGGGACAGGTGGAGAGCTGAGAGTCTGTCCTCCCATCCCTACAGACTTCCCAGGAGAGAAATCATAAGCTCCTGAGGCATAACCGGCATGGAAAGGAGAAGGCCACTCGAGGGGACAGGTTCCTCAGGGCACGAGGGTCTCCGGGCCTGGGGCTCACCGCTGCAGCACAGCATCTGAGCTGATCGTCTGGTCCTCCAGCGCGCGGAAAGCCGGCAGCTGCACCATGAACACACTGCCACTCTCGGTGCCCAGGTAGAGCAGCTGGCAGGAGGAATGTGGCAGGACCACGGTGATCTGCGTGGCACTGGGGGCGGCCCTGCAGAGGGAATGATGGCCCGTGAGCTGGCCCTGCCCAGGCAGGGGGGACCCACAGATAGGATCCCCCACTCCCTCAGCAGCCCCAGGGAAGGCCATGCCTGCGGTGGGGAAGCAGGCCGGTGAGGTCCTTTGATGGGGTCCAGCTACTCAGGCCCGGACAAACATACTGTTTTTTTTTCTGCCAAGACAGGAGACAGATGGCAGAGAGCTGGGGCTAAGAAGCAGAAAAAAATCCCTTGGCGCCTCCCACGTAGGCTCTGTGTGGGGATGGGGGGAGGCGGGCCGCAGCCCTGCCAGCTCCTCCCAGGGCACCCTGGAGTTGGTGCACGGGTCAGGCTGGCTAGGAGAGCAAGAAGACTGAGTTCTTACCCTGGGGGGCCACGCAGCGTGAAACTCTCATCTTCCTGCAGCTCCGACACCCCGCTTTTGACCTTCAGGCTCCACAGGTGCAGGCTGTTGTCGTCCAGCAGGGTGACCAGCTGGCACTAGGCAGGAAACGGGGCAGAAGCGTGCTGTCTCGTTAACCAGGGAGGGACAGCATTCACCGTGACCTTTACACACTGGGGCGGCCCAGCCTGTGCGGGTCATTTCCAAGAGCCCCAGAACCAAGAGACCCCCGGCTCCTGTTAGGGTGGCCGTGAACGGCAGCTGGGGAAAGACAGGTTTGTCCCGGGTCCTCCCATCAGCACCAAACCCGGGGCCACCAAACGCCTGCCTTTCCATACGTCCTTTCTGGAAGATGGGAAAGTAATAAGGGCATGGGGGCAGGGGGGCCTCACCTGGCCAGGCAGGAAGTGGATCTGCACTACCGCATTGTTCTCACGGTGCAACCCCATGAACTCCACCCCTGGGGCACCGTAGCTGGGAGTAGCAGGCTCAGGAAAAGCTCCACAAGGCAGGACCCCACCCCTCGGCCTGCCCGCTGGGCCCACGTGGCAAGGAGTGTAAATACCCAGCAGCAGAGAAGGGCTGCTGGGGGCGGGGTGGGGGGGTGGGGGGGTGGGGGGGATGTTTAGGGTGGGGAGGGGACAGCGGGGGGCCTGCCCTGAAGGCACCGGGCCAGTAACCTGACCCCTGAGGGTAAAGCCAGCCAACCAGGGAGAGCTGTCGCAGCCAGGAGGGGTGAAGCATTATCCTGGCAACTGTTAGGCTGTTCACTGTACCCCTGTCCCCCGCCCCACCGAAACCCATAACCTGAACTGCAACAGACTGTCAGCTACCACGTGGTGGCACCTGTGAGAAGACGCACAGGGCACCCGTGGGCCCACCTACGGCAGCCATGGCCGTGAGCCTTGGCGCTGAGAATCGTAACCGGGATATGGTCGTGGCCTGGCAATGATTAACCACCTAAGGAAGGGCTGAGCCGATGGAAGCTGGGCCTCTGCCCTCCTGTGTACACACCCCCTGCAGCCTCGTGCTGCTGACTTGCACCCCCAGGCTCCCTGCACCTGCCCTGCAGCAGTGGAGGGAGTTACAGGTTTACTGGAGGAGGTGGCGGCTGGGCTCTCCAAGGGTGGTCCCCCACCTCCCAATTCCCCTAGGTCCCACCCTGGCTCACCCTGGGGGCTCAGGTCAGATTCAGGGGTGGGACTCCCAGACTCGTGGCTCAGCCTAGGCCAGAGGACCCAAGGAGCGATTCCCCATCCTGGGACCTGTGGGCTTGCCTCTGAAATGGACCCACTGGACCACGTCCAGCCGCAGGCCAGGGGAAGACTGTCCCCACCAACTAGGAGTCCACTCTCCTCTCCGGTGTGTGTGTGTGTGTGTGTGTGTGTGTGTGTGTGTGTGTGTGTGTGTGTGTGTGTGTGTGTGTGTGTGTGTGTGTGTGTGTGTGTACGCGGGGGGTGTGCAGGGTCGGGGGTAGAATCTGGAAGAGCATCTGGCTTAGCACAGCTCCTCTAACCCAAGGCCACCCCGTCTCTGGTTTGGACTGAGCCCTGAGCCCAGTCTACTGGGGCCCATCCCCGGCCTCCACTTACTGCATTCGGGGCTGACTCCTAAGAGGGTATTTGGAACGTCCCGGGAACAAGAGGGGTCGTCTGCAACTTGCTTTTCTATGGAGAATTAGGGGAGTCCTTCCTGAATCTCACCAATGCCAAGGCCCCTGGCCCTTCCAGGGCATCCCTGGGTGGGAGCTGGGAGAACGGAAAGGATACAGCTTGATGGCTCCAGAGCGGGTGCCGATGGCCAGGATGCGCAGAGAGGGGCTGTAGCCGAGGGCGCTGGGCTGGTGCGGGAAGCCATGCTCCACCGTCTGCAACGAGAACCAGGCAGGCATGGGCCTGTAGACGTGTCCCCTCTGCCCCTCCATGGCCGGGGGCAGGGGGTCAGTGCCGGAGGGAGGAGCCGCAGCAGAGAGCCACCCCCAGCAGGAAGAAGGAATTCAGTCTCGTTCAGGTCCCCACCTGGACCCACCCGGGCCCCACCCTCACTCCATTTCTGACCCGGTCCTTGGCCGTGTGATGCTCCCTGGGAGCGCATTCTCCCGGGACACCGTGCTGGCCCCTTGCTCTCCAGGAACTCTGACCTGGTTCCTCCACCACCCGTACTGTGGGCCACCCACCCAGCCCTCCTGCAGGGGTGCGGGGGAAGCTCTGGGGGGCTGGCACAGGGGAGGCGCCAGGTGGCTCAGGAAGCCCAGCTGCACTGCAGCTCCAGGAGGGGCCCTGGGGTCTGACGGAACCCACAGCTGCCCTTCCCGACTCTGAGCCCCGCGAGGCTCCTCCAGCACTGAACATCTGCTCTGTCTCAAGTGCCTCATTGCCACTATGAGTTCTCTTCCACCATCTTCCCAGGGAGGAAGCTTCTGGAGTGTTGTTGCAGACACATGCCTTGGCTCAGTTCTTCTTATAGAAATAATACACATTGTAGAAAACTTGGAACATATAAAGGAGTTTGAAAAAGAAGACAAAATCACCCACACTCCCCAAACTGGAGTAACCCTTCCTAACAAGGGTGTGTATCCGACTGTAAGCGTGTATGGGCCTATACTTAAAAACAGACACCTCAGAGAAAGACAAATACTGCATGATATCACTTATATGTGGAATCTAAAAAATACAACAAACTAGTGAATATAACAAAAAAGAAGCAGACCCACAGATATAGCGAACACACTAGTGATTACCAGTGGGGAAGGGTGTTAAATTTTTTTTTAGATTTTGGGACTTCCCTGGTGGTCCAGTGGTTAAGACTCGGCGCTTCCACTGCAGGGGGTGAAGGTTCAATCCCTGAACTAAGATCCTGCATGTAGCGCGGTATGGCCAAAAAAAAAGAAATTTTATATATATATATATATATATATATATATATATATATATATATATATATATATAATTTTTAATGTTTTAAATAAAATAAAATAAAAACATATAGGAAAGGACAAAAAAAAAACCCAGAGACCTATCTGGGACCATGCCACATGAATACACATACAGACACATAGCTCTGTGGTCTGTCTTTCCACCTATAGCCAGCCCAGGCTGTTAAAAGCAGTAAAACGACTTTTATTTTTCATTTTCGTCGCACGGTATCGGTATGGCTTGCAGGATCTCAGTTCGCCAACCAGGGATTGAACCCGGGCCACGGGCAGTGCCGAGTCCTAACCACTAGACCACCAGGGAACTCCCTAAAACGACTTTTAAACGGCTGAAGAATATTCCTCAGGGGGAGGTGCCCTAACTCACCAGGCCTCTGTTATTGAACATTTACTTTGTTTTCAGAGGTTTTGTAATTGCCAGTTGCATCGATGACTATTCTTGGGCTCCTATCTCTGCCTGCAACTCAGTATTTCCTTAGGCAGGTGTCCCAGGGGTGGAATTACAGATGAAAGAGGTATGGATTGAGATCGACAAACCATCTTCGGGCAGGTTTTCGGTTGTTTCTCAGTCAGCTAACCCCACTCTGCCCCACCTCATCCAACCCGCCAGGGGATACTGAACCTGTAGAGCTATAGATTCGAGCAGGACAGAGGATGCCAGCCAGCGATTTCAAAGTTTTGTGTTTTTTTTTTTTTTTTTTGCGGTATGCAGGCCTCTCACTGTTGTGGCCTTTTCCGTTGTGGAGCACAGGCTCCAGACGTGCAGGCTCAGCGGCCCTGGCTCACGGGCCCAGCCGCTCCGCGGCATGTGGGATCTTCCCGGACCGGGGCACGAACCCGTGTCCCCTGCATCGGCAGGCGGACTCTCAACCACTGCGCCACCAGGGAAGCCCTGTGTTTTTTTTTTTTAAACCATGGAGACTGCCCTGCAGAAAAAGGGTGTCCCAATGAGGCAGCTCTCCTTAGGCCCAAGGCTCTACTCTGGGCTTCACTTGGCCTCCAAGGAGCAGAAACAGATAAGTCGTGGTGACAGCTGGAGCGCCAGCTTAGCAGACCCAACTGCTTTGCTGCCTGCCTGCCCCCAGGCCAGTGGCTCGCGGAAGAGGGGCCCTGTGCTGGGGTTGGCCCAGGGATGAGAGCTCCAAAGACTGCCTATTCTGGGGACACGTAGGTGTGAGGGCCCCACAGGCTTGGTTCTCTGCCAGGAACACAGTCTGCCCTCCAAATGGCTGTACCTGGAAGGGTCAGCTGGGAGGCAGGGCAGCAGCACACCAGCAGGAGCCTTCCCCCACCCCCGCCCCGGCCCGGCCCGGCCCCCCAGGTTTCTGTTCAGCTATGTCAAAAATGCAGAGCCTGGAAAAGCCTCGGGGAGATAGCAGGGTATCTGGAATGTAAACATTTCCCAGGAAAAGGAGGGCAGGGCTCCTGACTCCGTGTGGGACGAGCTTCCCCAGGAGCCCCCACTAGGCCTTGGCTGGCCCCAGGCTGCTGGGGCCTCGGGAAGTCAGAGGCCCGAGCTCCAGAGAAGGTTCCTGGGATGACAGCCTTCTCCCATCATCCCCAGCAGCCGCAGCTCAGGATCAGCGTCTGGAATTTGGAGGACTCTGGGGGAAACACCCAGCAGGAGCCTGGTGGCCAGCAGGGGCCCAGACCCTGATGTCCAGTACAACAGCCACAAGCCGTGTGTAGATCCTGAGCCCTTGCAGTGTGGCAAGGGCCACAGAGGAACTGAACTTTTAATTTTATTTAATTTCTATTAACTTAAATTCAAGGATGGACCCTTAACTCAGTAATTAGAAAACTTCCCAGGTATGTCCTTGGGTTCCAAAGGAACAGGGGCTGGAGTCAGGCAGACCAAAGCTTTGAATCTCCTCTTTCAACTGTAAATCTTCCAAACTCTAAACATAGATCACATATTCCTAAAGAAAATTTAATGGCCAAATTGAGATGTGCTGTAAGTAAAAAATATACCTTGGTATTAACAACAACAAAAAAATACTAAGAAAAAAGTCTAATATCTATTGACTACATGTTGAAACGATAATATTTTGGATGTACTGGATTAAACAGAATATGTTATCAAAATAATGTTACTTGTTTAAAAAATGTTATAATGCGCTTCTACAACATTTTAAATTACGTATGTCTCATCATATTCCTAGGGGACCGAGGCGCTCCCCTAGACATTTTTACCTCGGGCATCAGCAGGAAAGTCAAGCCAAAGAGAAAACAGTCTGCAGCTTTTTGTCAGGTGCTCAGGCCACACGTTATCCTATCAACTCGCTGGCAGGAAGTTCTCCTAACATCTCACCTGAGTCATACCTGCTGCGGATCAGCTCTTTTCCCTAACCCAGAGGGAGACAAAGGTCAGGCCCATCGTTCAGTCACTCATACTCATTCCTCATTTCTTCAGGGTCCTGAGGACACTGTGCCACCCCCTCACTCCCGAACCACCTTCTTTTCCATAGGCTGGTTTAGAAAGAACAGGAACTGAGTCAGGCCCACGAAACTCAGAATCCCCGATACCGCTTAAAAGGTGACGGGACGAGCTGCTTTGCCTCATTTCACGTGTGGTAACCGGGGTGATGCGAATGACTGCGCTGCGCGGGGCTGTCCTTGGCTCCAACAAGACGAGCCTCAGGACAACCACCTGACCGCCGCTGGAGGGCTCAGCTGGCCTCAAGGCGCACACAAGCCTTGCTTGCCTTCCTTCAAAGGTTCTCCCTCATGCCTTCCTTCAAAGGTTCTCCCTCATTCCCTCATATCCCTCGGGGCATCTTCTCCAAGTTGACCAAGGCTCCCTCAAAAACAAAATAAGGGGAGGGAACTTCATGGTGACCCTGAATGGCTGGGGCCAAGAGGGTGGATTCAAATGTAAATAGCGTGGTGACAGGGGATTCCCCAGGTCCCAGAGGGGAAGCGACCGGGCTTCAACATGCAAATAAGACCCACAATCCCTGAATGAGGCAACATGATATGACGTAAAGCGAGTCATGAGGTCAGGGAACTGGTCAAGAAAGGAGGCGCGGGGACCCCAGGCCAGTTACGAGAGGCCCAGGGGGTCTTGCTGGGAATGAGGAAGGGAGTGATTTGGACATGGGGAGAGAACAGAGGTCAGTTAATTGAGGGGAACGGGGAGGAGCTGGACACCCAGGGCCCCAGAAGCCTGGGGAAGCAGGAAGTTTCCACGAGGCCCCTCTGCCTGCGCTCCGGCTGCCTCCCAAGGTGGGGTGTCCTTCCCATCCCCTGGTTCCCCCTCCCTCCGACTCCTAACAGCCTTTTAAGACGTGGTTCCCCCCACTGGAGCAGCAGGTCCACGTGGACAGGGACCCCTCCGGGCTGGTTTAGGGTTTAGGCACAGTTCCAGGACCCCAGAGCATAGAATGTATCTGACCTCCCTTAAAGAAGGCAGCCCCCGGGGCACAGGAGGTGCTCAGCCCCGGGGGGGTCCTGCTGTGGACTTCCAAGGCACACAGCGACCCCATCAGTCCTCCGCCCAGGACAGCGGGCCCGGGTTCCAGGGCCGGCCCTCCCAGCCAGAGACCCCAGCCGCCTCCAGCTCAGGTTCAAGCTAGGAGGCTGACCAAAGTGGGGTGTCCTCCCCTACCTCCTGAGCTCAGCATCCAGCCTACCTGGCACTGCCCGCACCCTGCTACCTGGCTCAGGTGACCCGTGCCAAGGGAAGAGAGAACAATGAACTCTTTTGACAGAGAGCTGGGAAAGGAGAGATTTCTAGGAGCCGCCAAACTGCAACATTAGCCCGGTGTGGGAGAGAGAGAAAGCCCGTCTGTCTCACACCGGCTCCGGGACCCCATTTCAGGTTCCCGGAAGGGAGAGAGCAAAGGTGGTTTGTCTGAGAGCCAGGGGGCCCTTCGTCCTGCCCCCAGCAAGGGGGAACCCTGTCCAAGATGGAGGGCTGAGAAGTCCCTAGCACTTGCTGGGGGGGCAGGAAGGAAGGCTGCCCAGGGGCACGGGGTGGGAGGGTGTGCAGGGGGTGGGCTGGGGGACAGGGAGGCACTGCCCCGTACTGGGTGTGGTCAGCCCAGATTCCTGGCGGTGGCAGCAACCTGGCCCTCCCTGTGTGGCTGTCACCTGACACCAGGGGCCCAGCCATGCAAAAGCCAAGACCAAACCGCCTGGGCCTGGACGGGGCAGCTGGTCAGGAACACACTGTTTGTTCAGGGCCTGGGGTGGGGGAGGGTGGCCCAGGCAGGAAGGGCGGCCAGCGGGTTTCACCAGGGGAGGCAGGGCCTCGAGGGTATTTTCAAGGAAGGGGTTTTAATTTAACATGAGCTTACGTCCCCTTATCTCCTCGGAGTCACTTCCTCCCTCCTGAGGCGCCCAGTGGGTCCCGCAGTTCCCTCATTTGGTCCTCAGTGGCCCTGCTGGCACTGCCAGCTGACCTCTGTCTTCCCAACAGGCCTGAGGACCCGGCATCCGGCACAGGTGAAGAGATGGAAGGCCGCACCCTGAGGCCACACGGCTGTGGGCAGACGGAACCGGCAGCCGCATCCCCAGCCGGTGCCCCCTCCAGGTACTCAGGCTGTGCAAGCCTGGAGGCCTCAGTTTCCCCACCTGCAGAGTGGGAACAGCGCCCACCTGTGAGTCGTCAGGAGGCTGAGGCGAAGGTGAGGCAGACCCTGTAGGGCATCAGCTGTGTGTGGGTGCCATTCAAAGCAATTTAACTCACTCAGCCCACCAATCTGGGTGTAGGGGTGATTACAACGCCCACTTTACAGATGAGGAAACTGAGGAGCAGAGAGGTTAAGTAACGTGTCTGCAGTCACTCAGTGAGGAAGCAGCACAGCTGGCATCTAGACCCAGGCCGCCTGGCTCCAGGGTCCCCGCCCCAACCACTGCACCACCTGGCCCCTTTGCTGCTTGGCATGGAGCCCCTGGTGAACCGGAGCTGCCCCTCGGACAGTCAGTCCCCAGCAGGGGGTTCAGAGCATCTGTCCACAGACACAGCTCCTTCCCAGGTACCGAAGCCGAAGAAACAGGACGTGCTGCTCTCGGCCCGCCGGGGGCCATGTCCCTGCTCTCTCTGAGGCACCTCGCTTGGTGCGGGTATCAAGGAGTTGGGCCAGATGGTACTGGAGGGAGAGGCCCAGCTGGTGTCTGCGAGCCTCTTGGACTGGCCTATGATGGTGCCACCGTCCCACCTCCCAGCTCACTGCCCTGCAGACCGGCACTTCCGGGATGGACACTGCCTGCTTCCCCAGACGTGAGGCTCTGAGCTCCAGCTCTGTGTATCCCACTGTCTGCTGGGACCCGCCCTCACCTGAGGGTGCCGAGATTCTCCACACTGAACCTCGAGCCAGATACATTCACAGAGCCGTGCTGATACTGGAACCACGAGCCACTTAGGCCCTTCAACTCACACACTAACTCGTTTAATCCTCACACCAACACTGTGGGGTGGCTGCTGTTACCCTCTCCACTTAGAGATGAGTGACTTGTCCAAGGTCACCCAGCTGGTGAACCCAGGCAGTCAGGTGCCGAGGTTGGCGCCACTCACCCCTGGGCAAGACTGCCTCTCGATAAGTGGACGATCATAATTGTTGCTATTCTGTCAGAATCGAATGCATCACTTTCCTCAACCCTGCTCCTCGCCCCTCCTGGGCTCCCCAACCCAGGGGGTGGCATCACTGCCCAGCCAGGATGCAGGACAGCTGCCTCCCTTCCCTCCTACGCTCCGTCTATCACAAGGTCTCATCAACCTCTCGCCCTAAATAAGCCCTCAACCAGGGGCTATTTCACTGGCCAGGGGACACTGGGCAGCGTCTGGAACAGTTTTGGTTGTCATGTCTTGGGGAGGCAGGGCCAGGGATGCTGCTAAACAGCCCCACAACTCAGTGGGCCCCAAAGGCCCCAAATGTCAACGGTCAAGCCCTGCGCCCCAACCCCACTGCTGGGCCCCAGTCAGTCAATGCAACGTCTCCTAAGTGCTCTGAGCTTACCTGCTCCTGACTGAAAGGTAGGGGAAAAAAAAAAAAAAGGTCCCAGAGCTACCTCCTCTAAGTCATAAATGAGATCGCTCACTCCCCTGCTCAAAACTCACCAGGCTCTGGCGTGTCAGACCCAGATTCCCAGGTTCCAGCCTCCCTTGATCCCACAGCTGACCTCACAGCCAGGGGGCCGGGGCAGGGCTGGCGTGGGTAGGACCACCCAGGCTCCCAAACCTTCCAGGATCTGGACTCACCCTCCAAGCCCAACCCTTCGGGCTCTACCATTCACCCAGAACCTAGATGAGATGAGTCTAAGCCCCACCCCTCCCCAACAGCCCCCCCAAGACGTTCCCCTCCCAGGAAGTGGAATTTTAGACCATCAGCCCCCTTCCTTCCACCAGACTATAAATGTCCTGGAGGGCAGAGGTCTTGTCTGAGATTCCCACAGCCCCAGCGCTGGGCTGTGTAGGTACTCAGTGCCTGTCTCTTGGAAGTGAATGGGAGGAAGAAGGAATTCCAGGAGCCTCCCCTCCCCAGCCAGGCCTGGGGGTGGGGCAGTCCAGTCTGGGGGCACGGGGTGGAGGGGGAGGCATGATTCTTCTGCCCCAGCCCCACCCCAGCCCCACCCTGCTGCTGCACAGTTGGAACTTGGGGCGGGGGTTCATCCCTCTTCACTGAGCCTGTCTATCCGGTTTCCACTGGAATTGGCCACCTTTTTGGGGTGTGAGATCCCAGCATCATCAAGGGCAATGGAAGGCGACAGGGGTCACCCAGGCGCCGAGGCAGATGCTGAGGTTCTGAGACCCACACCCAACACCCATGGGCTGCTCCCTTGTAAGTGAGAATGGCAGGCCGCAGGGGCCCAGAGATCCCCCATTCATAACATATGCACGCCCACATCCCAAGGCCCAAAAGCCGTGCCCACAGCTTCCTTCCCCCAGTGGGAGGAGGTGTTCATTTAGGGAAGCCCTGATCCCAGAGGCAGTAGCCTCACAGCCACAGGTCAAGAAAATCAGAGGAAACCGGCAGAGCAGGTTGGGACCCTGACTCGCCTCGAACAAGCCCCCGGGAGCTCTCTCTCCCTGGCAGGCAGGCAGCCCCTGAAAACAGCACCTGACACTCCTGGACCACTGTGCTTAGCACGTCAATGATCTAATTCCGTGTAATCCTCACAGCAAGCCTACGCAATGGGTGACGGGCACAGGGTCATCCAGCTTCTAAGTGGCTAAGCTGGATTTGAAGCCCACCCGTCAGCATGTCCTGGAGGGGTCCTGGGACCCCCGAGGGGAAGAGCATCTTGCTGCTCCCCTTCCTGCAGTCCACCTTCCAGGGTGGAGGGAAGCTGAGGCACGGAGGCCAAGGGCCTAGATCAAAGCAGAGGTGAGAGGAGCGAATTGCCCCGAACCGGCTGCGGATTGCTAGGTGGCCTCGGAGCTCATAAACCACCCTGTGTTCCTTCCCTTTTACAGGCCAGCCCCCAGGGAAGCCCCATGATCGTGGGTAAGAGGACACCCGCCTGGGGGGCCTTAGGAGCAGGTGTGGAGCTGGGGTGGTCAAATGCCAACCCCCACCCCCACCCCCCGCCGACACCTTCTCCCAGGTGCCTCTCCCCACTCACCCAGGCCTACAGCCGGCCAGAAGGAATTATGTGTTCTGCCTGCAGGGAAAGCTGTGTTTTCCTTCGAGGGTAATTTGAGGAGGGAGGGAACGGCCATGGCCTGTGGCCCCAGGGCTCCAAGGAAACTGGCATCACAGGAACATCTTATACTTCGCAGGGTTCAACGCACTTTCACCTTTCCCGGCCCTAGGCCTGCTCCATAACCCCGTGAGGAGGGAGGCAGGACAGGTTGTTTTACCCCCATTTTACAGGTGGGGAAAACTAGGCTGGAAGAGGCGGGGTGACCTGCAGAGGTCACACAGCCAGCGAGAGACATGGGACAAGGAGCGCTGACTCCTGGGCGTCCTGTCACCCTTTCCCAGGAAAGCCTCTAACCAGACCCCATTTCCAAAATCCAGTTCCCAGGAGGCATAGCAGGCAGTGCCAAGTAAGTACCTTAGTCCAGGTAAAAGCGACCCCGGCGCCAGCCCCAGCCTGTGGGGAGGGTGATACCTTTTGTTTGTTTGGCCACGCAGCGCAGCTTGCGGAACCTTAGTTCTCCAACCAGGGATCGAACCCGCGGCCTCGGCAGTGAGAGCGTGGCGTCCTAACCACTGGACCGTCAGGGAATTCCCTGGGCGCGTGACACCTTCGTGCCTGCCGTAAACGCCCAGCCGGCCCTCCGCTCCCCTTACCTTGTTAAACTGGAAGAGGTCCCGCTTGAGCCTCTCCCTCGCAGGGTCATGTCCCGGCCTCAGGAACCTCCTCATCTTGCTGCGCGCAGCCCCCTGGGGAAAGGGGGGCAGCTGCTGAGCACCGGCCAAAGGAGGCCCGGCACCCCAGAGCCCGACCCGGCGCCCAGGCCCACTCGCCCAGCTTAGGCAGCCTCTCCCCAAGCACGGCAGGCGGCCGCCCCCGGGGCCGGGCCAGCTTCACCCTCGGCTTCCCCACGCCTCACGCCCCACCCGTGGAGCGCGGTTCCCTGAGAGGAAACCGGAGGGAGCTCTGGACCTGGAGGCCGGAGCTGGTTAATGCTCTGACGCTTGCTCCCGGCCACCTGTGGCCTAATAAAGCCAACAGGAGAAGCCGGGGGAGGAAGCCATTTAGCCCGGCTTTATGGGAACAAGGAGGGCCAGAGGCCCTGAGGTTTTAAAGCTTAATTGTTAACCTGTTTTCTGAAAAACCATAAAACTCTGGCTAAACAGAAAGGGCAACTTCACAAGCCGCTGTCTCCAGAGCCGGCTGGAAGGTGGGAACGCAAAGGCTGTCCACCTGGGCTCCCAGATCAGAACCCCGATGGGGGAGGGGAAACGCGCCGACAACTCCAGGCCAGGGCCCAGCAGAACTCCCTGGGGTGGGGGTGGGGGCTGGGGTCTGCACACCTGGGCAGATGCTTCCTTCTAACTTCAGGGAAGGCTCTCCAGCAACTCTGGGCTTAGGCTGCTCCCACCCGCCACAGCCGTCCAGAACCTGAGTGAGTGAGGTGCAGAGCACACAGTCGGGGGGTGCTGGCCCACCCCACCCCACAGCGGGGGAGCTGGGTCCGCCCCCACGGCTGCTGGGGGTCTCTCTCTGGAAGCCCAGGCTTCCAGGCTGCCCCACCTCCCACCCTCAGCTCTGGCTCTCCAGTTCCAGCTCCCCTGGGCTCTGATGGGGTGTGCTCGGAAAGGCTCCCTTTCCCAGGGGCCCAGTGGAGAGTAATCAGGGGAGAAATCTGCTCCCAATAGAGAAGCCAGCCCCAGGCCCCCAACTGTCCTCCCACCGTAGAATGCATTCCCAGCCCAGGGGGAACTATTTCTGGCTCATCCTTGGGGGAAGCGGGTGGGATCACATGTGCTCCAGCTTCCGGCTTCCAGGAGCACAACCTCCCACTGACCACAGGACACCAAGGCCCGTCCTCGGAAACACAGGGGCTCAGGCCCACCCTGGAAATGGCTCCATTCACGCCTGACACTATAAGGGAAGGAGGCAGAGCCAGCCCCTGCCCTGCAGGAGCTTACTCTGGGGTAGGGGCAGGTAAAGACAGGACAGTGCACAGTGCCGGGTACCCTGATGGGGGGGCACAGGGGCATCTGGCCCAGACCCGGCAGCAGGAGTGTCCTACCGGAGAAGAAGGAGGTTAAGCTGAGACCCGAAGGATGCCCTGAAGCTTCTGGCTTCTTGAAAGGTGACAAAAATTAACCGTCAGGCCAGACTTCGCGTATGAATGGACCCCGGCAGGCACGTGCGGGGCAGAGTTGGAGGGAATTTCTGGCAGAGAGGCATGTCCCAGGGCAATCCAAACATCTCCAGCTGGGAACAGGCGGAGACCAGCCCTCTGAACGCCTCACCTTCTGGGGACAGTGAAAAGGCCACCACTTGTGAGAGGGCTGGAGAGGAGAGGTCTGTGCCTTCACATTTTGGGGGAGCCAGAGCAGAACGGGGAGCCCCACTTCTCCAAGGAACAGCAGGTAGTCGGGAAACTCCCAGGTGCTCACTTGACCCGAGGCCCCGCAGTGGGTTCAGGGAACAAACACGGGAAAGTCCCGGAGGCTCCTGGGCCTGGGAGTGAAAACAGACTCGGGGCCTGCAGCGACCTCGGCCTCCTGGACAAACAGCTGGGCTGGTGGCCTCGCATTCCAGCCATGGGGGAGGGTAGCACCAGCTCATCAACCTGCCACCCCAGGCTCCTGGCGATGCCCCGTCTCCCTCTCCCGGCCCAGGTCACTGGGTCAGAAGCCAGAGGAGGCTGGGAGGGACGCCCTGGAGGAGGAAACGGGCCTGCAGACTCCAGGGAGAGGCCACCCTGGGCTCTGCCCCGGGGACCCTCTCAGCCTGCAGGGTGGGGACAAGCGGGCACAGTGCCATCTGTGCCAAGGACCCACAAAGGCTCAAGGGTGACACCGCCCAGGCCCAGGGGCAGACGTGCAGGTAGGAGGGAGGGAGACAGGATGCGGAGCTGGGTGGGAGAAAGCCCCACTCGGGGAGGGAGGGCGGGCACTCCATCCACCCGGCTGCCCCTTGGAGCCCCTGCTGCCTACCAGGCACTGAACCAAACCTTTGTGCGTTAGAACAAGGTACACCTAAACCTCATCCTGGATGCTTGTTCTCCTTCCAGAAGCCTCCCTGGAAGGTGAGCGGAACATCCCCACGCGGCAGACATGGAAAGAAGACCACAGAAGCTGGGCAACTCATCCAATCCCTAAGAAGGTACCAACAGAACTGAGATTTGACCCCAGGTGTGGTGAACTCCCCAATCTTAGGTCTCTGGGAGGCAGCAAAGGATGCACAGACAGGACAGAGGATGCCTAGTTACAGCCGTGCAGTTCCAAGGCGCAGACACATGCAGACACACACACTCCCACATGCCTTCAGCTCAGAGCCAAGCAAGCAGTGTGGGTCCTGGCCTCTGGTGAGGTCTGGCTGGGCAGAGCCGGGGGCCCTTGCCTGGACCTGCCACTCATTCCAGCCGGGGGCTGGAACACCACTGGCCTGGGGTGACGGAGCCAGGACCTTCAGCGTAGCTCCCAGTACAGAAAAGCTGCCCATGTCAAGGCATAAAAAAGTACCATCCCTTCTTGAAGGCGGACAGGTCTGGGACTGGCTGGACTTACCTCCAAGCAAACCCTCAGCTCCACTCACCCCAGGCAAGAGGTTCTCTGCGGAGAAGCTTCAGGAACCTGGGCCTGGAGCTCCCTGGTGTGGAACAGATCCTACCTACTCAACCCACTCCTGACGGGGGCGGGGAGACATAAGGGAAAGAGCCCAGGGCTTGGGACCCACAGCCAGGGCTCAAGCACCACAGCTCGGCTCCTCCAAGCTGGGTGGCAGCTCCTCGAGGTCCGGAGAGCTTGTCTGCTGCAAGCAGTGGGAGCAACGGCAGAAGCCATTGCCTGGCGCGGAGCAAACACTGTCTGAGGACCGGGCATACGACCGTGACAGACAAGATCCTCCAGCTCACCAAGCTTATATCCTGGCAGGGGAGCGCGATGACTAAGAGGTACACAAATCAGTCAGCGGGACGGTTTCAGAGAAAGCTCAGAGCCTACAAGAAAATAAGGGAAGATGCTCAGCTCGAGTGACCAGGGTTTGGTGGTCAGGATTCAGCGAACCTTCCCGAGTCTGGGTCTGCGCGTTTGCCGTTCCTTCTGCCTGGGGTTCTTTTCCTCCAAATACTCACGAGCCTCCCTCCCTCGCCTCCACTGCAACGTGCGCACGCTGAATGAACGAACAGAGGTGATAATACCTCCACCCAGTCCTGAATGGTAGGAAGTGGTCAGCCCGCGGGAGGATTCGGGGCAGGGCGTGTCAGGCAGCAGGCTTCCGTGCAAGGAGGGATGACATGGGTCGGAAGGGGGGCCTGGTGGGCCACAACAAAGAGCTTCAGTTTGACTCTACTGGGAACCCCCTGACAGTCCTGGGCAGGGGCCTGATGTGGTCCGCCCTCCCCTCCCCCACCCCACGTCCCCTTCTGCTTGGCCCTGTGTCCATCTCCTCAGCCCCGCACCAGCCCCATTCACTGTGGTCTCCGTGCTTTCGTCTCCACGTTTCTCTCTGACATAACCTTGCCCCTCAAGCAGCATACAAAAAATCACCTTCCCAAAATCATCTCCCCCTGACCCCATCCGGACCACGTTCACCGTGCTCCCTCAGCGCTCGACTGTGCCTTATGCTAAAATGATGCCTAAAACCACTGTGGACTCGGGCACTCGTCTAGCTCTGTGGACGGTCTCCCCCGCCTTGTCGTACTTGTCATTAAGCTGCTAGGAAAAATCAGAAGCAACCTAAGCGGCCAACAACAGGGGGCAGGTGAAGGGTGCTCAGCCCGACGATGGAACGGGTACAGTCGTGAAAAGGGCAGGAGACGATGGCCACGGAAACATATGTCCAATGTATCCAAGAGTCAGGTAGAGTCTTAAAAATATTTACATAAGTCGACAACACAGTGGAAGGGTTATGGGATTACTGGTGATGCTTCTTCTTCTTTCTGTTTATCTGCCTCCCAGGCAGGGAAAATAAGAGGATCACACGGGAGGGGCCCAGGTCCTGGTCAGGTGTGAGGGCGGCCCTGCGCTCACAGTTGGCACTCAGTCCTGCTGGGGGATCGCTCCTGCCCTGCCCACGGCTATGGACACCAAATGGGCACAGAGGCAGGGAGTAGACAGGTGGGTGGAACCAGCTGTGTGGCCTCATGTTTCAGGCGCCCCTGGTCCGGGGCGAAAGGATGTTACTGCTTTGCAGGCTATGACGGGTGAGGCGGCTGTGAGCCTCAACAGGAAGGCCTGGGAGGAGCTGGCAAGCTCTCAGGTGCTGTATTCTTCAATGCCGCTTTTGCCGTGAGGGATGTGGGGTAAGAGAGTTCAGGGGCCCCCCAGGCTGAGAAGCCCCCCAAGTCTGACACCAAGAAGGGTCTGAGGCAAAGACTGGGGAAGGAAGGAGCTCCGAGGGTCCCGGCTTCCTGCGCTGGGGGTGCCACCTGGCTAGAGCACAACCCGTGCCGGGGGCGCTTCCTGAGAAGAAACACTTTCTCCATCCGCTGAACTTCTAAAGATTGCCCAACCTCGGCCTCCATTCCTGTCCACTGCGCCCTCCGTCCGTGTCCAGACCTACCTCTGAGCCGCCCTCCCTGCTCTGCCGGGCTCTCTGGTCCCTCGGTGGTGGGGCGGGGGGGCGCGTAGGGTACAGGGCTGGCTGGGCCATGAGGCTTGCTGACCTGTGGCTGATTCGTACTCATTCTCCCCACAGGTCTGTGCCGCGTGCGTGGAGCTGGCCTGAAGAGTCCCCCGCGGGCAGCTGACCTGGCGATTCCCTTCGCTCTCACTGCTCTAATCACCCAACACTGTTGCCCGCCAGTGAAACATACCAGGGCCTAGAATTGGTCTCCCCACACCCTGATGCCCACCCTGGAAAAAAAAGGAGAGCTGCGTACTTGGCAACAGGCTAGCCAATTCACACCCTGTCTTCCCTTCCCATCCTCTGCACAGACCCTGTGGCAGGGACGCACATAGACCCTGCCCCCACCCCTGCATCTCAGGAGCTCAGGGCAGAGACCAGTGGAGGCAGAGAAGAAATAAGTGCAGGCGAGTGGGCTTGTCTTGTCTCCCCGCTCTAAGCAGCAGGTCTGATTGTGTCACAGGGAGGAAGACGGGGGTCCCCAGAGCAGACGGCTCATCCCACGCTGGCCCTGTTTGGGGTGCCTGGGCTAATCTATCCCCAGGAGACCAAGGCTTGGCCAAGCTGCGTCAGCCTGTGCTGGAGGTGTGTGATGGGCCAGCCCCCTAGAAGGTCCCTCCACAGCCTGGGCATTTCCACTGAGCTGCTAAGAGAGGCTACATCCGGAAGCAGGACTCTGGACATCTCAGGCCCACGGGAGAGAAGGCTCTTGGGGCCACACTAGCACCTGCTCGTGTTCACGATCTCCGGGAGCACGCACGGCACGAGGCGCAGTCGCAGGCTCCCCTCTGCTCGTGCTTCCCACGGCCGGCTGCTGCTAAGCTGCCCTCCCTTCCCCGACATCCTGCGTGTAGCTTTGGCCTCCGTCCGCCGGGTGTGAGTTCGCCCCTGCACCTCCCACGGCGGGGAGTGCTAAGAGAGGGCTGTAAGCAGCTGGGGCAGCTGCTGACCCTTGGGCACCTGTCCGTCCCAACTCAGATGCCCACGGCTGCTTTGCCAGCGCCTGAGTTATCCTGGGAAGCCCAATCTCCCAGAGGCACTGGGCAGCCCCTGGCCAGCAGCTTAGCAACCAAACCTTGGCAGAAAGGGCACCTCTGTGGAGGTGGGACTAGAACACCGAGAGCGAGGGGGTGGGAACCACAGAATGGTTGTCGCTGTTGTTGTTAGGTAATGAAAGGGATTGAGAGGGACTGTGGCCAGATGCTACTTGAAGCACTTTGCAAGCATCATCTCATGTAATTCTTACAATTACTTACGAAATAGCCAATTCTGAGAGCTATGGAGCCTGGGCAGTAAGAGTCCACGTCCCAGTCTGAACGCCAGCCAGGCTGCAGACCGTCTGCTCAGTTCAAGCCTCCCTCCCAGGACAAAGGGGCTCACCAAGAGCAGGCTGGATGGGACCACCTGGGGTCAGCAACTAGAGCCTGACCTGGCCCTCCACCCCTCACTGTCCGTCCCACGGAGCCACAGGCCAGTCCCACAGCCCTGGGAGGGCCCTCCTGCCACCCCCAGGCTCTTCCTGCAGGGTGAGTGGGAAGTCGGAATGCGTGCGTCCTCCCCACGTCCCCATCCTGGGGGCCTCGGTCCCCTTCTGCAATCCAACACCAGACTCTCTCCAGGGAAGTGACAGACTGGATGTGGTCAAGCACAAGGAAAAGCAAAGCAGTTCTGGGGAGAACACTGACTACTTGCCCGGGGTGGGCGTGGGTGGGGGTGGGCAGGCTGCCTGGCTCATCCCATCAAGCTCCATCCCACGGCCTCCGACTTGCCTCAAGACGTGAACGGCTGACCCAAGCAGCTTCCAGGCTATGTCATCTCCAGGAGGGAGGAACCGGGCCCCACCTGACCTGTCCATGGTTGCATCTCCAGTGCTTAGTGCCCTCACACCTGAGAGGCACCCAGCATTTACTTAAAGAACTCCCTCACCTCCTGCAAGTCTGTGCTGAAATGTGACCTTTTTGACGAGGCCCATCCTGACCACTGTTTAAAGTTGCAACCTGCCCCCCTCCCAAGGGGTCTTGATCCCCGGCTTTAGTTCTTACTCTATAGCTCGTATTGCCTTTTAACAGATTATTTACTACCTACGCTCATTTCCAGTCACTCACGCTTCCCATCCTTTAGAATTTGAGTCCTGTGACGGCAGAGACCTTTGCTTGGTGCCAGGATTAGGCCTGGTGTCTAAACCACACCGCACATACAGAGGCACCAATAAATACTTGTTGAATAAATGAACAGCTGGGACTGAATGGGGATCAGGTAGGCAAAGGTGTTCTCCAGTCAGGAGCCGCTGACCCTCAAGAGTACTGGGCTGGGGCCCCACGGGGTCCTCAGGGAACTTCCCCGTCCTGTTCTCAAGTCTCTGACCAAGGCCAGGGCCGTGTGCCTATCACGCCTGACATCCTGCTTGGGGATACCTTACAGGTCCTGCCTCAGCCCCAGGCTCCAGGAGACCCAGCTCCTTGGCAAGTAGAGCCAACAATAACATTATTTACTAGAATCAAACAGTCCTGTACCCAGTCCCTCTCATCAAACCCTGGGAACACCGAGGCAGGTGTCTCGAGAAAAGTCTCCTGTCTCTGCTGAATTCCTGAAGGGCACAGTCAGGTATCTAGCAGCTTCCCTGTCCCCACGCCCAGAGGAGCCTCTCCTAGCTCACAAGAATTCACTGTGGTCCCTGGGAAGGGGAAGGGGAAGGAGTGGGGTGACTCTTCAAAGGACCAGTTTCCTCTGAGAGGCAGGGCGGGGAGGGAAGGCCACCCCCAAGGGAGCTGGGCAAGCCCCATGCTGACAGGGCACAGGGAGAGGAGGCTTTCCCGGGGGATCCTAGGGAGCCAGGGCTGGAGAAGAGCGAACAGTACTGGTGGCCCTACTGGGGGACGCCCATCTTCCATCCCATACCCCACTTTCTCCCTGAAAACTACTCCTGGGCAGGGGAAAACGAAGTTGCCAAACAGATCTGGCATGCCTCAGGAGACCCAGGGGGAGCCCTGATAGTGATATCGCCTGGTGAGATAAGAAGGCCTCTCCGAGCTGAGTACTCAGGATAAGTGAGTCCAGGCAGCCAGTGCTCTTCAAGGCAGCCAACCCAGGAGCAAGGGCCATTGGCTTCTCAGGCCTCCACCCTGGCCCCCGATCCAGGTGTCTCAAAAGCTGCCTCTGCACGTCAGGAAGGACCCCCTTCACGGAACACCACATGGCCCCTGGAGATGCTTGCCAGGGATGCTCAATGTCTCCAATGCGGTAGATAGGGGGGTCACAGACTGATGGCAGAGAAGCCAAACTTTCCAGCTCCGTGTACCATTTTCTCTATGGGAGGGAGGGTCCTGGGGCCAGGAAGTCCTGGCAGGAGAGGATACCCCTTCCCTAAATGAGGTTGAAAGGAGGCACTGTGGAGTTCACAGAAAATCTCCTTAATTACAACAGAGCAGTGCAGGAATGTGCTACCCCAACCTATCCGCCCACCGGGGTGCAGAATGTATACAGCCAAGCCTTCCCCCGAGCAGAAAGCAAAGCAGATTAGATTGTACACACACACTCCTCCCAGGAAAGGCCTGCCAGCGGGGGTCCGGCCGTTAGGACTCACTCCTGGCTTTTCCAAGGAGTCCCAAGGGCCCCTGGAACCCGAAGTGAGGTTAGGAGAGGCCACTGCCGTCTACCTCTGCTCTCCAAGGAGCAACATCCTCATTCTAAAAGTTCTGATCTCCAGAGGCTTTCAGAAATCAGGATATCTGGACAGAGAAGCCAAATTCCCTCACAACCCGTCAGGCACATCCGAAAGGCCCAGGCATCTGCCCAAGTTCCCGCAAGTGACCACGCTCTGTATGCTTCGTGGGGACGCTAAGCAGCCCACCCTCACCTGGCGCCAGCTATGTGCCAGGCCACACGTGTTTATGACGTTTTTCACCCTCTCGTCAACAACTGTAAAAACAAGGCTTGCTGAGGTTTGGTTAAGTGACAGAGCCAGGGTCACCCAGCAAGAAACCGGCAAGGCACAATTCAAAACTACACCTGAGTCGAAAGACACTTAAAAAACTTAATGAGCACTATATCTGAGGAAAGACCGTGAGGCTCGAGAGAGAAGTTGTTTTCTGTCTTATTTTACACTTTCTAAAACACTTCATTTGCCCCAGTGGGCTCCTATTACCTTTTTTATTTTTTAAACCAATGGGGTCAGCTGGGATTAAGGGCCTTTTTCTTTCTTTTAATGCTACTGTGCATTAAAGCGCTACTAAGTGCTAAGTCACTAAGTGATTAAAATTATATTAATCTGGAACTTCCCTGGTGGCGCAGTGGTTAAGAATCCACCTGCCAATGCAGGGGACACGGGTTCGATCCCTGGTCTGGGAAGATCCCACATGCCGCAGAGCAACTAAGCCCGTGCGCCACAACTACTGAGCCCGCGTGCCTACAGCCTGAGCTCTGCAACAAGAGAAGCCACTGCAACGAGAAGCCCGTGCACCAACAAACAGTAGCCCCCGCTCGCCACAACTAGAGAAAGCCCACACACAGCAACAAAGACCCAGTGCAGCCAAAAATAAATAAATAAAAAATATAAATTAAAAAAAATTATATTAATCTGCTGCTAAAGGGGATACTCCATTGCCTCAAGGAAAAGTAGGGATGCAGGATGACCCCAGACCTTGGAAACACTGCCCAGTGGCTCCCACAGACAGTGGCCCAGTCTAACTTCAGAGAATAGGAGCAAGCACTGGTCAGAGCCCCCAGAGCTGGGTTTGAGCCCTCACTGACATAAGTGAGCACTGGGGGCAGATAGTTGAAGAAAACCAAATCTGAATCCCCTGTGCATAAAATAAAGAGGTTGGACCATTCCCATGCTTCAGCTCACGAAGACCCAGACTGTTCCTCAGAAGCCACTTCTGACTTTGGCTTCCCCTGGGCTGGGCCAGGGCTTTTCTGTTCTGCTGCTCTATTCCTCCCACCTGGGGTTTCCTGTCTCCCTGACACACTCCTCCTCTCCCTGCTCAGAATGCCCTCTGCAGCCTGACAGGACCTTGAGTTGTAAACTCTGCAGAGGCTCCCTAGAGCCCAGGTTAAGACGCCCTGCATCTGGCACATGGATCCCCATGGGGACGGCGCCGAGTCTACGCCCCGCCCACCTCACCCAAAGCTCACCTGGCTCAGGTGAGAGCCTCAGGAGGCCACACCACGGCTCTCCTAGTTACAGTCAGTGCTCCCCACAGCCAAAGCTTGGTGTGTCTGTGAACCGTCCAGCCTGAGCAAACCAAGAGCAAACTTTGCACACTTTCTTTGGCAAGACGGTATTTTTCACTTCTTGCCAAGCCCCAGTGTCCCGCAGCGCAGCCCAACCCCCGTGGTCTTGGAAAAGAGACTGGGTCTCCGAAACGTCCCCTAAAGGTATCCAAAGCCGCCTGAGGCGGAGAAAGGCCCCAAGACCCAAGTCCCTTCCGCGGGCTTCCTGTGTCCGGGGATTAGGAGGCACAAAGGGCCGGCAGGGAGAAGGCCCAGATGGCAGGAGCAGGGGCTAAGCCGCCAACGTAAAGCGCTCCGGGCCCCGCTCGCGGAGAGAGGGCCACTCTGGAGACGCGCGTCGCCTGCCTTTCCGGCCAGGCGCCTTACACGTGGGGCCCGAGACCCGGAGACTCCGTCTCCGCCCTCAGTGACCCTCGCGCCCAGCCGGGCCGAGCACCTGTTTCCCTGCTCTCCAAAGCCAACACTATTGTGCAAACCCGAAACCCAGATTCTGTAATCGCGGGCGGATCAGGCACAGAAAAGTTCCCAGCGGCACTTTCTACAGGTGTTTCTCCCAGACGAGCGGAGCGACGGGATCCGGAGCGAGGCGAGCGGATCTGCGCGCAGCCCTCCCCGCCCAGCCCGGAGAAGCCAGGGGTCCCGGCCCTCCCCTGCCTCCCCGCCCCGAGTGGCGGGCGCCCCAAGTGGCGGGCGCCCCGAGGGGGCGGGCTCGACTAGGTGGGTCCCGGCCCTCACCTCACCTGGAACTCCAGGCCAGCCCCCGTCCGAGGCCTCCGCGTCCCTCGGCGCCGGCGGCCAGCTCCGCTCGCTCCGCCGCGGGCCCACGGGATGCTGGGCGGCAGTCTCCTTCCTGCTCACCTCCGGCGCGGCGAGCAGGGGGCGGAGCCGCCGCTATTTACATAAAGGGTGAGCCGGCCGGGCCGCGGAACCCGGAGAGCAGTGCCCCAGCGGCCCGCCCCCCGGGCCTGGCCCCGCCCCCGGTAGCGCAAAGCCTTAGAGGCCGAGCGCAGCGCGGGCGCCCTCGGGGAGGGCGGGGGCCGTGCTCCGGCCAATCCACGACTCCGTGAACCGCGGGGGCGGGGCCGAGGTCTGCGTGAATATGTACGAGGCACTGCCGGCCCGCCCTCGGCCTCACCTGGGCTCACCTGGGCGTACCTGATCGCAGGACGCCACGCCGCGCCCAGTGTCCCGCCGCCTCCCGGAGGAGGAAATAGTTCCCGGAACGCGCGGCTGCCCCGGGCCACCTCCTAAACCAGGCGATCGGTTCCTCCCACAACCTGGCCCCGAGCTGCCCCGGAGGGAGGGGCATAGCCCGGCCGGCTCTTCCTGTCCGGGTCCCTCAGAGCAGACCCCAATCAGAGAGGGTGACCGGCGAACACAGGGCCAAGTTTCGGGACCCAAGAACTAGGTGGTTTGAGGACTGGGGTGTCGCCGAGGCGCCTCCTCTCTGGGCGGCCTCCAAGCCTGGACCTTCCTCCGGGTAACCGGCAGCAACAGCGACCGGAGTTTTCCGCACGACGAGGGAGGGGATTAGGAACGAGGAGACAGGAGCAGAAGGGGCGCGGAGGCCAGGCCCGCACAGCTCAGAAAGACTAGGATTCAAGCCACACTGACATGTCGCCTCTCGGCCGCCCCTCTACCCGGACCTGGCTGCGTTCAGGGAAGGAGCAGTGGAATGCCATCTTCCCTCTTCGGACCACCCTTCTGAAAGCCAAGCTAGCTAGACGTCAGTGACTTCCCAGAGAAAGGGTCGGGTCGCATTCCTGCCCTCCTGAGAGCTGCTCTTAACTCTAGCACCAGAGGACGAAGTACTCTCTGTGGGTGGATACAGCAGGGGTGAGTGCCTGGGGGCCAGTTCCACGGACAATGGGATGGTGGGTAGGGAGGACTCGTCCAGTATATCCAGCCACAGCATAAAAGGGATCTATTTTTTAATGGCTTTGGCTTTATCGCAAGAAGCAGGCACCCTCTCATTTAAAGGCACAGAGTCCTCTCTTCTGCCCCGCCTCGCTGGTCTCTGAAATCTAGTCCTGAGTTCCAAGGGGATTTACTGCAAGGCAGCAATCTCAGGCCTGGGGCATGGAAGTGCTGCAGCAGCCAGGTAGGGGGGGCAAAGCTCCCCTCTCCTGCAAGCATCAGACACCCAGGGCCAAGGCCCAGACTAGCCTCTGAAGCTACAGGTCAGAGTCTGGGTGTAGGAGGCAACTGAGATGGTCCCTGAGAGCAGACAGTCCAGGTCCCTCAGAGCAGACCCCTGGCCCGGCCAGAGCTGCGTGGTCAGTGCTCCAGATCCCTGGGTAGCGTGAAGTCCCTGAAGCTGTAGAAGGAGATGTCTCCGTGATCCACCAGGGCAAAGATCAGAGGAACATCCCCGCTCTGGTAGGACAACCGCTTGAGGGTGCAGAGGTCTGGGACTGGCTCATCAAATCTGCGAGAATCAAGGTTAGACTGAGACCTGAACACAGCCCACCCACAGGCTTTGAGAACCCAGCCCTCTGAGGCTCCCAGGGAAGGGTAATTGTAAGACAGGAGTTGGGGGTACAAGAAGTCTGGCCCCTGGGCTCTCCTGTCTGCAAACTGCACGGCTCTGATTAAGTTCTCCAAGTAACACCCAGAGCCCTGGTTGGGTAAGGGGACTAGGAAGAGTAAGGTTCTCGCCACTCTTGGCCTGGAAATCCCTCTGATTCACATCCCTTCTGCTGGGTGAGCCTGGGACTAACGTGGCACAGGAGAGAGACTACTTGAAAATGCCAGGAATGAGAGGTGAGGATTGGGAAGCCTGGGTTCCTGTAGCACTAACTGGCTATGGGGCCTCTCTCTGGACCGCTGGTTCTTTTCAGGGACTGACGAACTAGCCAGGGGCATGGAGAGGAGGTCCAGCTGGTTTACAAGAGAACTGGCAGCAGCCCGGGGGAAGTGCTCGCTGGTCCCGTACCCACTAATGCACATCCGGACATAGGGCTTGCCAGGGTTATTCTTTCGGAAGGTGGCCACAGCATCGGCCTGGTAAACATCAAAGCTGATCTCCAAGCCCCCAGACTTCTCCACCAGCCTGAGGACAGAGTGAGAAACCTTAGGAAACAGGGGCTCTCCTCCCCCATCTTTTCTTTCCACACCACCCTTTCGCTCCCCCAGTTCCTCCAGGGGGACTAAGGAGGGACGGCTACCTTATCTGAGAACCTGGGGAAAAATCTACTCTTGTCTCTCACTCCTCCCTCTCCCCTAGATATACATGAATATTAGCCAGGGTAGGGGTCTCTAGAATGATTCCCCCAGCTCATGCCCAACTTCAGGAGTAAAATCCCAGCTACCAACTCCTGCCGGCACCCAAAGTACTGTGGAGACAGGCACTACCTGGAAACTCGCCGCACGCCTCCATCAGCAAGGTGTGTCGTCTGCAGCACAGAGATATGCTGAAGGACTGTGGCTACAAGGATGGTGAAAATAAGGCGTTGGTGAGGGGAGTCAACCCTCCAGACTCCCCCTGACATTTCTGAATCTGCCATCTAGTTTAGGGTTGCCAGATTTAGCAGATTTCTTTTTTTTAGTATAGGTATGCCCCATGCAACTTTTGCAATATACATATACTAAAAAAATTCGTTGTTTATCTGAAATTCAAATTTAACTGCTCTGACAACACTACTCTAGTTACTTACAACTCACCATGTTCCCATTAAGGACGGTAGTTCTGAATTCATTAACACAACTCTTGCCTATTAGTTCTCTATTCTTAACATGCAGGGCATACAAGAAGCTTCCTATTTATTTGACCAATATATCACCCCCTTGTTCTCCTCTGACAGAGCTGGGAGAACAGGGAACCACAGCCAGTTGGTGGCAGAGCCACTCCACATGCATCTCGTTTATGATTTTAAGGATGTGGTTGTAGTTTTCATTCCTCCTCGCCTCTCCTTGGGCACTGACTTGCCATTTCTAAACCTTCCCACCTGGGTCTCTTTGCTGCCTCCCAGAATGGACTATCCTTGTGGGTTCCACTCCACTGACAGCTCTCTCCTCCCCCATCTTCCTTAAGCCTCCATCAGTTGTGGTCAATCCATGCCCCCCTCAAAGTCTTGTGGCCTATGGCAGGATGAGGGGGTACCTGGGGAGTCTGCCTGACCGGGACTCAGCAAGGGCGTGACAGGCTGGTCCCACAGGTGTGGGGGGCGGCTCTGGGTCTTCTGCAGGTGCCGCCTCTGCAGCAGCTGCTTGTACTCCGGCCAGCTGGAGCAGCGCTGCACCTCGGGATCCGAGTTTACATCCTCCCGGAAGCGCTGGGCCTCCTCTGCCTGTTGCTCCCGCTCCCGCCTGGAGAGCTTCTCCTTCCGCTGGTTTAGCTTCTGGCACCAGGACTCAGCGTCCGTCTCCCGCCCTGCCACGTTGGCCGGGAGCAGCTCTGGGGCGGGGGCAAGCAGGAGGGTATGGCGACTGTCTGAAGCCATGTTGGGGAAGGAGATCTGCTCAAAGTTCCAGCGTGGCTTGCAAGCCCCCTTGACCCCGTTCTCCATTTTGCCACTCTCCTGGCTGCACCGCACCCCCTCCCTGGCCAGCCCAGGGCAGGGCTCCAGGGACCCCAGAAGCTGAAAGGGGCCCATGGGGCCCTTTACGGGGCTTGACTCCTGGGATTTCTCCTCTGGGCATCGGCTGTTCTGGTTGCGGGGAGGTGGGCTGGAGGTCGCCAGGCTCTCGGGTGTCCCATCCACCCCCTGCAGGGGGTTCTCCAGGGCCTTGGGCTTCTTATTAATGGACCTGAGGGACGTGGGGAGGAAATGCAGCACATCTGCTCCTGACTGCTGAGGTGCACGCGACCCACACGTGCCCTACTGCCTCCCTGAGCCCCAGCCCAGCTCTTAAGCCCGGGCATTCTCCAAGGCCCAAACACCAGCACCCCCTCAAGGCTCTCCCTGGGGAGTGGCCATGTGGGGAGCATTACTGAGAGCTGGAGCTCCTCCTCTTCCTCTTGCCATTCCGATCCTCCAAGCGCTGGACACTGCCATCCAAGTTCAGCTGCCTCTCGTAAGGGGACAGGACAGAGCTGTGGGTGAGAATGGGGCAGGCAACAGAACCACCTCCTCAGTCTGGTGCTCCCCGTGGAATGTGTGAGGGACTGACTCAGAGTAAGTCATGGGCCAGGGCTAGAGCCATAACCAGGGGCTAAGGCCCCAGGCAGACCTGCACACGGGGTACGTGGGGGCAGACACAGGGGCCTGTCCATGCAACTTTGTCCAGGCCTCTGGGTCTCACCAACGGCACCTTTGAACAGAGGTTCCCTGAAACCAGGGCTCCTGCAGAGCCAGCAATAAATAATTAATCCCTAGTGAGAAAAATCAGGGGGACGAGAAAACTTGGAAAATCAAGAAAAATGAAAATAAAACCCATAGATACTACTGTAACGTTGTTTCTTACAAACACGCATACTGTCTTTCTCCATGTTTCTCCCTCTCAAAAATGACATTGTACTAACATACTACTGTGTAGTCTTTTTTTACACTCAACAGTATGTTATGGACATTATTCATTCTTCCCTGCCATGATTTTTTTATGCCTGTGAGGCTGTACTGTCCAATATGGTAGCCCTAGACAAAAGGGACTATTTAAGTTAAATTTAAATCTATTAAAATTAAACAAAATTAAAAATTCAGTCCCATGGTTACACAAGCCACGTATACTGGATAACACAGACACAGACCATTTTTATCACTACAGAAAGTTCTATCAAATAGCGTTGCTCTAAGGGATAAACTTTAATCTGTATGACCATGCTTTCCCTGTTGGGCTTATAGTATGTTTCCAAAATCACTGATTTCGCAAAGTGATGGTGTTTCATGTAAGCTCCCCACTAAATACAAGTTCTGTGGGGGCAGTGATTTTGCTCTCTGCTATTCCTCAGCAACCAGCATAGGGCCTGGCACCCAGGAGGTAGTCAATAAATATTGCTGAACAAACGACTGAATGAATAAACGCGTTTCACAGGTGAACTTACACACACATCTGTGACTGTTTCCTTAAGATATGTTCCACTTTCAAGAATTAAAGGATGTGCTTGTTCTACAGCATGTGTGACATACTGTGAACCTGCAAAGGCTGTACCAGTTTCTCCTCCTGAGTCTGAAAGTCTCTGTGGCTCTTAGCTGTGCTGGATTACTAAGGTGCTGATGCTCAGAAGACCCAGAAGGAAAGAACATTTAACCTAGCAAAAGGAATGTGAAACCCTACTCAGCTGTTAATTCTTCACTTGGTCCTTCATTCATATTTTCACTTAACAAATCTGCTTGCACACCTACTAAGTGCCAGGCACTGTTCCGGTACTGTATCTCCATTCTCACGCTGAGCTGTAGGTGCTCAGTTGTTATCTGTGGAGTGAACGGGATGAAGATGGGGCTCAATCTGATAGCCCAGGATAAGGTGAAATGACCCAGATTTGTCCCAACACGCTTCTCGATGGAGCACCTCCAGCCTGTTCAGAAAGCTGCAGTTCCCCAAGGATTCCAGGTAAGGAGAGGCCACTTTCTACTTTGGGGCCAGTCAGCCAGGTTCCAGGACTAGAATAAATTCGAGGGCAATAAGATAGGGATTTACCTTGCTTGGAATCGTCGAAGCACATAGCCCAGTCTCTTCAGGTGACTGAAGACCTCAAAAGATAAAAAAGTAGAGGTCAGACGTCCACTTTTGAAAACAAGTAGTTTCTCCACACAGAAGCCATTCACCACACCCCCAGATTCCAAACCCTGGGACTGGTAGGACCACACTCCATTATAAACGCTTTCCCCAAACTAAGGTCTCAAGTCTCTGAATTCCTGTCTCTCACTTACTGTGGGCACAAACGACATTTAGCGGTTTCTTAATTTAAACACAAATCCCAAAAAGCTGATAGTTGATGGACCAGGAAAAAAACTACACCCTAGAATATTCTGATACCAAAGCTGTCACCAGTGAAGCTCCTGACTACAATAAAGACGAGATAGCAGAAGGTGGTGAACACCTGGCCGCCCCGCAGCACCTCCATAGATGGGTGGGATGGGGGGAATAGTCTTTGGATGAACCACATGTTCAACCTTGTGTCCCTGTATCCACATCTGAGAGATGTAGGCAGGAATGCCCCCAGCTTGCTTGATCTCTCAAGCCTTCAACATAGCCAAGCACTTCTTCCTGGAAAGACCTTCTCTTGGCGTCTGTGATGCCACCTCTCCTGGTTTTTCTCCTGCATTGCCAGACCCTCTTCAGTTCCCTTATCTTCCCCCTGACCTCCTCAGGTTAGAGTGCCCCAGTTCTCAGACACAGCCCTCTACTCTGGCCACACCTAGGTACAGCCCAGTGGGGTTTGAAATACCATCCATGCCATCATGGTGTCCACATTTCTGTCTCTAGCCTGGTGCCCCTCCTCCTCTTTGTCTTTTTCCTGGCACTCAGCTGTGAAGTCAACCATCCATTTGCCTGCTTACTTATATATTACCCAAGTGCCACCACTAGGATGTAAGCACCATGACAACAGAGCCCTTGCAGGTCTTGTAGCCTCAGCACATGGCTCTGTGCCTAGCACCTCGGAGGTACTTATAAATACTCATTAGTTCAGTGGATGGGTGGCTTCTGTCCCGCGAGAGGGTGGCAGATACCTGGTACTGCAGGAAAGTCACAGTGTCCTCAGTCAGCAGCAGCTGGTAGGCCTCTTGGATAGACAGTGGAAGGTCTTGGTGGAAGAGCTGGATAGAGCCCTGGAAGCGGGGCCAACAGCTCAGCTTGTGAACCGTCCCTGCAGTGGCACAGCCAATGAGGCAACTTCCCTGCTCCGATATCCGCGTGCTACGCCCCCCTCATCACAGCAAGAATAGGGCCAACCGGGAAGGGGAGGGGGGAGAGGGAGGCAGCACCAATAACTTCGACTGGAATGCCTGCTCCCTGCGTGGTATTCTTGTCTCCTGCTCTAGAAATCAGGTTACAAGCTCCCTGAATACTCAGTTGTATATACTTTTTCTCCAATAAAAACGTCCTTCCGGTTCCTTGGTCCCAACCCCTTCTCCACTCTCCCAGGGCCCCACTCACACACTCCAGCAGATACAAGGCCTCTTCCGGGTGAAGCCGCTGCCGGCCCTGCTCTGAGAAGCCCATAGTCTGCCAGAATTTACCCTGCGTGGGATCCAGACCAAATGTCACAAAAGAGCCAGGAGGGCAGAGAAGGCGGGTTCCCTGCCTCTGAACCCCACCGCTCACCGCAGGAGACTTCAACTCCACGAAGCCTTCTTCCGGTCTCCACTCGGCGGCCACCAAACTGCCCCTGGCGAGGAGTAGGGAGGGGTCCGTCTCAGTCTACCGGATTAGTCTACCGGGTCCGTCCGCCCCGGCTTTGCCCCCGCCCCGGCCCGGCCCCCTCACAGACGCTCCACGCGCTCCTCCGCCAGCAGCTGCCAGAGCTCCTCGCGGCACACTCGCAGTCGCTCAGCCTGGGCCGCTGAGCCGTCGGGGAGGAAGTCCTTGGGGCCATGCGAGCGCTGGGGCAGCTTCTGGGACCTGGAACGGGCAGCGAAGAGCTCCGGGGCACTGGGGAAGGAAGGGACGCGGGGTTAGCGCCGCGCAGTCGGGGCCGCTCGGCCCAGGCCTGGATCCCCGTCCCGGGTGCCCGGGCCCTTCCCGGCGCCCACTCCGCTGTCCCGGCGCCTCCCCCGAGCCGGGCCGCGCCGCACCTGAGCACGCGCCCGGCAGGCACCTCCACCGAGGCTGACTCGGGTTCGGGCTCCATGGGGTTGCGGTCTGCCGCTGCGCGCGCGCGCGCGCGCCACGCCCACGCCCCGCCCACCGCCGGAACTCCGCGCGGCCCTAGCGCCCGCGGATCCTACCTCTGCTCCTCGGGTCTCCGGATCAACCCACCTGCTTTCCACCTTCCTGGGTGTCCTGGGTCCTAGAGGCTGCCCACAAACCTGTGCCTCGATTCCGGGGGCGGAGAGCTTGCAGGTTTCTGGATTGGGAGGCGCTCCCCTCTCCTATCCCCAGCCCGCCTCTGGGCTTCTCTCTAGTAAAACTTGAGGAGCCCGGCGTTAGAAAAGTGTAGTATGAAGAGTCAAATGCGTGACCCTCCCCTCCGCAGCCCTGGGCTGCTTAGTCCCCACCACCCAAGCTGGACAGGGAGGTTAGAAGAGGGGGTTTAGAGAAGGGAGAGCTTTGGGTTCCTGAATTCCACCTTCACAAACTGAAGGTCACCGAGGGCTGTCAGGTGCAGTCTAGGGAGGTTCGGAGTTCCTTCAGGGTCTTCCGTTAGGTCCCTTCCTAGGGGGTCCGAAGCCGGGTTTCCAGGGCCGGGGCGGGTTGGGGGGAGGCGCTGTCCGACCCACGATGGTGCTGAAGCGCCACCCCAGCCCGTCATTAGCACCTCCTCAAGGCTGGGGTCCCCGCCGCCGCCACCGTGGGTCGTTCCAACACAGTCCGCTAGGTGGCACCATTGCTCAGACCAGTGGCTGTCGGTCGGAGACTCTGGCCGCGGGCGGAGGTCGCCGCGGGAGTCCCGGGAAGGGCGAGGGTCAAAGAGGAAGGGGGTCTTCCCAAGTGGGATTCCTGGGTCTCGGTTCCCAGATCCCTTCACATCACGTCTTCTGTCCCACCCAGTCACAAACAGGGTATCTCACCATTCGGTCTGAACTCTAGAGCCCCGGGTCGCCCGGGGCTCCACAGCCAGGAGGCAGCTGCGCGCACTCTCGGCCCCACCCACACCGCTTCACCTGGGCGCATGCGCTGACCCGGCCAGCGTCCTCGGTCCGGACCAGAGAGAGGGGGCGGGGCCTGACGCGGATCGGGGCGGGGCCGTAGGCACTGACTGACAGTCCGACTGCGCTGCCGGGACGGTCCCTCCGCTCCCGATCCGGCCGGAGGGAGGGGGGAGGGGCGGGATTTCCTGCGGGAGGCGCCGAGCCGGCCTTGGAAAAGGAGAAGGAGGAGAAAAAGGGTAAGGGGGGCAGTGGGAGCCGCCGTCCAGAGTGCCAGGGACCGAGCAGGACCTGCCGGATCCCCGGCGGGGAGGCTGGGAGAGGTGAGACTGCGGGGACTGATCTGGGGGTCAGCACCGTTGAGGGCGGGCACAAACTAACTTTTCTTGCGGGATCCGCGGGCGCCTTCATCTGTCGTGTCCTTCCGTCCTCCTCGCTCCCCTGTACCGTCTTCCCGCATCAATTCCTCCAGCGCTTGGCCCTCCCGGTCCCTCCCGCCGCTTTGTTCCCCGGTCCGCCTGGGCTGGGCTGGGTTGGGGGGTTGCGCGGCGCTGGACTGGCATTCCGGGGGGCGGGGGAGCCAGCCCGACCCCATGCACTGCCAGGGGCGCCCTCCCCCAATGTCGGCCGCGGGCCTTGAGCTGGAGTGCCATCTGGTTTGGGCTTGGGACTTTTGGGGAGTAAGAGGACCCCAGCTAGGGCCCCAGGCCTGCACAGGTCTCATGCCACAGGACTCGGGCAACAAATTCTCGGCCACCTAGGAACTGACGTAAGCTTTTCCAAAGTGAAGTCTGGGCTCTGGGCCTCAGATTCAGGCTTGGGAGGGCAGGCAGCCCCATTTACCAGCAGTGCCCGGGCTCTCACCTCTGTTCTCCGCCCAGCTGCTTCCCCATCCCACACAAGGGGTGAGGATGGGTCAACAACAGGTGCTGTAAAGCCTCCCTGTCCTGCAGGCAGACACCCCGCCAGAGATGGGGGGCCCTAACTCCCCAGTCCACCCTCTGAATTCATAAAGAGCCCTGGGGCTAGGGCATCCAGCTATTACAGCAAAGCTCGGATAGGGGAGGTTCTGGGGGCAGGCACCTTCCACAGGGAGTGACCCCTGCCCGTCTGCCTGTGCCTGACCCTCCCAGGCCCCACCTCCTGGCCCACCAGTTGTCTGTGGGTGTCAGAGCCTCAGGCTGTGGAGAACAGGCTGCTGGCCCGACCTGCCCCAGTGTCGTGCTGCCAGGGCCCCTCCTGCCCCAGGTTGAGGTGCTGCCAGGCCCTGGGGCCTCAGTGACTCAGCCTCCCCCTCCCAGAACACCACCTCCCCGCTTCCAAATACTCCTCTCATGCATGGCGGCTCCCTCCCCTTTTTGAGTGGCTCAGCCCCTCCCTTGACTCAGAAGGGCAGCCGGGGTGATTGGGGGACTCCCTGGAAGCCCTGTCTGTTCTTTCTCTGAGCCCTGCTTCTGGGACCCTTACAGACTCTGGCCCAGCCTTCAGCAGACCTTCAGCGGACCACATCTTTTGCAGACCCCTGAGACATGTCCACCGCTGCTGACTGAGGTGTGAGGGAATGCTGGCTGCTCTCTGGGTGGGCACTGGTGCTCCTGAGCCACGTTGGAAAGATTGGCGCCCCCAGTCCTGGCCCATCCCTGGGCTGTCGGAAGCTGCAAGCTGATATCCGTTCAGATTTCCACACAGCCTCTGCCCCCTCAGAGATCAGCTTTCCTGCTTGTGGTGGCAGCTCACGAAGCACCTTGAGGGGGTACCCGTCAGCGCCTAACAAGAAGCCCACTGCCTGGGACACCAGACACACTCCCCCTGGACGCCTGGCCCTCCAGAGGGCCAAGGGATGGCACCCTGACACCTCGGCTTAGACCCGTTTCCCTGCCTCTGCCCTGGACTCCTGAGCTCAGAGCCCAGCCCAGGGACCAGGATGGGTCGAGAACAGGACCTGATCCTCGCCGTCAAGAATGGAGATGTGACTGGTGTGCAGAAACTGGTGGCTAAGGTCAAGGCCACAAAGACCAGTGAGTACTTGACGGGGTGACTCTCCAGCTAAGACCCTCCCCGGAGAGCCAGGCTGTGGAGAGAGGCCTGGGCGGTCACTCCGACCTGGGGACTTGGGGTGGGAGTGCCTCTGTGTGGGAGAGCCAGTGAGGAAGTTGGGTCCCCCTTGCTGTGAACCCTTAGGCAAGTCACTTTACCTCTCTGGGCCTCAGTTTCCTCACCTGTAAAGTAAAAGGATTGAAGTACATTCATTCTAAGTTTTTTGAGTGCCTATGGTGTGCCAGGCTCTAAGCACTGAGCCACAGCAGTGAACAAGACAAACTAAAAGCCCTGCCCTCATGGAGTTGCCTTTAGCAGGTGGTTTTTCCAATGTGTTCTTTGGAGCCGTGGGGTTTCTGGCAGTGAGTTGGGAAAGACTGAATAGCTAGAGCTCAGCCTCCACGCCCACCCCCAGTTCAACCAGCGCATCTCTGTGTTTCTGTCAGCTTGTGGAGATATCTGTAAGATGGCTTTTTAAAGGGAATTCTGCTTAAAGCAAAGTTCAACATTATCTAACTGCTTACGAAAGCCCCCATCCCCCTGACTTATCTGCCTGTGTCCCCTGGCGGGGGGTGTCCAAAGTTAATTTTCTGGAGGTCTCTCTGCAGCCTGGGGTCTCTAGTCGACAAGGTTGTGGGAGCTCTGTGCACAGGTGGTCACACCTGACTTCCATCTCCTGAGTACCTCTGCAGCGAGACCCTGCAAGGAGAGTAGACCTCTGGGCTTCAGGGCAAGCTCTCTGGACTGTCCCAGGAGGACACTGGACTTGTCCCCTTGAGTTCCTGGACCAGCAGGGACAGGAGATGGCTCCTGCCACCAGACTTGGGCTGGGGGAGAGAGGGTCCTTCTGGAGTGCTGGGGCTCTAGCCCAAGACACAGCTTGGCCCTCTGCACAGGAAGGAGTCCCCCAGGCTACCTGAAGATGTCCAATTATCCCCACCCACACCTGGGAGCGTGGGGTGCCGGAAGGAAGGATTTTAAGGGCCTGGGAGTTGTGCACGTGTGTGAGTGTCCCCACTTACACGCCAGGGCAGGACACCCGGGGTGTAGGGAGATGGAATCCTGAGGGGTGCTCTCTGTGCCCTGGGGGAGTGGATGCAGGGTGAGCCCGATGGGGGAAGGTGCCAAGGAGGGTCCAGGGAGGGCCCTGGAGGCCCCAGGGTGGGAGCCACTGCCCCTCCTCCCCTCACCTCTGTGTTGCTTTTGGCAACCTGCCCAGTAGGGCCTTGGTTGAGCTGCTGCCGGCCTCACAGCCCTGGGGCCTCAGACCTCAAAGTGAGGCCCTCAGGAGGGCAAGTGGCTGGAGGCTGGTGGCAGAAACCTTGCAGCTAGGCTCCTAGGCTCCGGGAAGGTCCCCTGTGCCCAGAGGGGGGAAACATCTGTGGAGGAAGATGATCCTTCCCCCCACTCCCCAGGGGAGTTGCACAGAGTGTAGGCACAGGCACAGAGCGATAGGGTCCTGGAACCACCTGTCCCCCCTCCCAGTCCTCTGAGAAGCTGGGAAAACTGGTGACAAAAAGGAGATCACAAGGTGACCTTTGCAGACCCTACAGTTTATGAAATATTGTAATCCCCTCCATTCCCTGGGAGATGGGTACTTCTACATGCACTTTACAGATAAGGAAACTGACACTCAGAGAGGGTTAGTGATTTGCCCAAGGTCACACGGCCATTGTGTGGCAGATCAAAGACAAGCCTGAGCCCTCTGCCCTGTGCTGCCGCACTTGGCTGCCCATCAGAATTACCGAGGGATAGTTCTGCAAGTACAGACTCCCCGGTCTCTCCCAGAATTACAGAATCATCACAGAGAGCCTGGGACTCTGCAAATCCGAAAGTTCTTCAGGTGATTCTGAAGCAGTTCTGAGAAGGGAGGCTGGAAACTCCTGCTCCATACCCAGAAAGGCAAAGGAAACTGCTGGAAGGGAGGTGGCAGGGCTCCCTCTTTTCCCTCTGCCGGTGGCTAAAGCTTTCTGGCTGTCCAGAGAGAGGTGCTCCCTCAGCCTGCTGCATCTGATATCTGGTCACTGGGGGCCGGCTTTCCCTGCCTACCCAGGTCCTCTTCAGGGAGCAGGTGGCTGGGAGGAGAGGACTACAGTTGCCCTGGCCTTGCCTCTGCCCTTCCTCCCACCCTCCCCTGCCCCCTTTTTTCTTTTTTTTTTTTTTTTTTCTTTTTCCCCTGCCCCCTTTTTTGAGCTGTCTCCTTCTCTGGCCAGAGGAAATGGAGTGGGCTGGGGGCGGCCTGCTGAGCTCACATCCTCTGCCCGAGCCTAAATCAGGAGGAGCGACCCTTCCACCCGCAGAGCCAGGCCTGGGAAGAAGGTTGTACCGCAGGGGAAGTGCCGGGAGCCACTGCCAAGAACCTAGGACCCTCCACCCTCCCACCAAGGTCCCCAGTTCAGTCACTCTGAGCCTCTCCCCACCGCCTTTCCGCCCATTGTTCTGGAAAGAACAGAGCTACCCAGCCTGGCCCTGCCCCTGTTCCTGTCCCTTCTGTCATGTTGTCCTGCCACTCCCCGGAGGGGCTGCCTCTCACCGCCGAGCTGCCCCAGCCCAGGCTGTCCAGGCTGGCAGTAGCTGGAGGGACTTTCTGTGCCTCTTCCCTGCTTGACCTCGTTGTCTTCACTGAGGCTCAGAGAGGTACCAGGGCTGGCCAAGGTCACACAGCCAGTAAGAGGGAGAAGAATTTGAATCACGCACTTCCTGCTTCTAGGGCCCCTGTTCTTTCCACTGCCCTGAATGGTTCTGTGTGACAAGGACTTTCCAAGGGGGCTACAGGAAGGCTGGGAGGCCTGGGTTTCTTTCCTGTGGCCCCCACCCCCTCACCTCTTCCGTCACTCTTTGACTCCGTATTTACCTTTTCGCTGTAGCGCACTCGCCTCAGCCCTAAGCGTAGCTGTCTCCCCCTTCCCATCCTGTGCTCCTCACTGCAGGCTTGGTCCCTCCCTACTGGAATGAGGCCCTGTCTTGCTGGGGTATTCAGGGGCCCACCAGGGCCTGGGGGGCAGGCCTGGACCAGCATGCTTGGCGCCCTGCCCAGCCGGGTTGAGCCAGGCCTCCTCCTTCCCGGCAGGGGTGGGTTCCAGCAGGAGGCAGGGGCCCGCCTGTGACAGGCACTCTCCTTCCCCTCTGCAACACTCCTCGGGGCCCACCCCCTCCCACCCCCTGGCTCACACGTGGAGCACACCTGTCTGAACCCCGTCCCTGTCACTGAGAGGGGGATGAACCAGCATCCTCCCCTTGCTCCCCGGGGCACAGAGCTCTCTGCTAGGAGCCTGTGGGTGCAGAGTCAGCAGTTACTCCCCTGACAGGGGCCCTGGGGGGACTGTACCAGCTTTCGCTGGAGGACAGCCTCTTGGTAATAATGGCTAACATGTAAGGAGTGCTGAATGGTGAGAGCTCCCATCTTTCACAAGGGTCAGGCATTGTACTCACAACCCCCGTGAGCAACTTGTGTGATCAGCCCATTTTACAGATGAGGACACAACCCGAGAGGTCAAGTGACTTGTCCAAGATCACACCGCTAGTATGTGGCAGAGCCAGGGCGTGGTGAGGTCTGTGTGACGCCACCTTCCCCACTATGCTCCGCTCAGGGATGACCCAGGGCCGGGCAGTGTGGCCTTTGAGTCCAGCCCTGGCATCCGCCCTCTACTCTCGAGCTCCTGGTACCCTCTCCTTTCTCTCCCAGCCCCCTCAGCCCGTGGGACAATGAGGCTCACTCCTTGGTCCATTCAGGCAGGAATGCCAACCATGCGCTCGTGGGACTGTCCTCTGAGGGCACAGCATGCCAGTCCCCCCCATCTCCGCCCCCTTTGACCCTATAAACAAGCGGGGCTGGGGGCCCAGGGAAGCCAGGCCACTGCTGCAGCGGCGCCCTCCAGCTGATGGGCCAGGGTGGGAAGCCATAGGGACCGACAGCTAAAGGGCCATGGGGCAGATGCTTTCCTGCACTCCAAGAGGTCAGCTGGAGGCGGGAGGTGGGCGGGGAGGGGGCGCTGGGTCAGGTGTGGGCAAGGGCGGCTCATTCGAGGGTGCCCTGATGCCTCCCGCTCTGACCCCCAGAGCTCCTTGGCTCCACGAAGAGACTCAACGTCAACTACCAGGATGCTGATGGGTGAGCGGGAGCCCCCGTCCCTCTTGAAAACTGTGGGGGGGGGGGAGGGGCAGTGGAAAGACCTGGGGCCTAGAGTCCCTTCCCCTCTCAAACTTGGCCCTTGAAGCGTGTTTGCCGAGAGCTCAGGGCCCTGCCCGCGTGCCTGCCCGTGGAGCTATCCCTGAGGGAGGGGAGGGGGCCCTGGTGCCTCTCTGAGAGGCCGCCTTGGGTCAGATTCCTGCTGGGCCCCCCTTTCTCCCTGGAGGGTAGGAGCCCTCGGGCTCCTGCTCCCACGGCCCCCTCCCCTGGGCCGGCTGTGAGGGAGGCCAGACAAACAGGCCTGTCAGCGCAGACACTAAGCCCTTTCATGCTGCAGCCCGGCTGCTCTGCTCCCGTGGCAGGGCTGGCGGGGGGGGGGCCGGGGGTGCAGTGGCAAATAACTCATCCCTGACGGCCCCCAGGATGGGGCTGCTGTGAAAGACCAGGATTTGGGGGCGGGGGGCCGCTCCCTGACACCCCCGACCTTGTGTCCCACCACACCAGGTTCTCGGCTCTCCACCACGCCGCCCTGGGGGGCAGCCTGGAGCTCATAGCCTTGCTGCTGGAGGCTCAGGCCACCGTTGACATCAAGGACAGCAATGGTGAGAGCCCCGTGTGCCCGCACCCCAGACCCTGTGGTCAGAGTTTGCCCCTGCTACATCGTAGCCACGCCAATAGATGTTGGCATAGCTTCTCTGAACTTGCAAATGCTTCACCTCTTCAGTCTTCACAGCCTTCTGGGGTAGTGGGTGGTACTGACGTCCCATTATCCAGGTAAGAAAGTTGAGGTTACATCACCGTTACAAGGTCACCAGCTCATCCGTGGTGGACAAGGTGGGATTCTGGCTTCAGCCCCAGACAGCCGGACCTCTCCCTGACCAAACCCGGGTGAAGCCAGCTTCGCTTCTCCCCGCCAGCTGGGGTGGCTCCAGACCCTGCTCGGTTCCCTCCTCCGGCCCCACGCCATCCCTCGACCTCCTTTAGAACCCCCTTCCCTCTGGCAGGCATGCGCCCGCTGCACTATGCGGCCTGGCAGGGCCGGCTGGAGCCCGTGAGGCTGCTGCTGCGGGCCTCTGCGGCCGTGAACGCCGCCTCGCTGGATGGGCAGATCCCGCTGCACCTGGCTGCCCAGTACGGACACTATGAAGTGGTACGTGACCCTGCCAGCCTACAGGGGCGCGGGGGCAGGGAGAGGGGGGCTGGCACGGGGGGCGGCCAGGCCAGACCCCTCACTTGGCTCCCTCCACCCCAGTCAGAAATGCTCCTCCAGCATCAGTCCAACCCGTGCCTGGTCAACAAGGCCAAGAAGACGCCCTTGGACCTGGCCTGCGAATTTGGACGGCTCAAGGTAGGGCCTGCCGCCCTTGGGGTACTGGGTTCTGGCGGTCTCTGGGGTCTCAGGAGGAGGCCCTACCTGAGTGCTGGTTGCTGCAGGTGGCCCAGCTGTTACTGAACAGCCACTTATGTGTGGCACTGCTGGAGGGGGAGGCCAAGGACCCGTGTGACCCCAACTATACCACACCCCTGCACTTGGCTGCCAAGAACGGCCACAGAGAGGTCATCAGGTACCCACCGGGGCCCCCCCAACATCCTCATCCTTTTCCGCTGGGACTGGCGATGTCCCCTCAGTGCCCCGCCCTGCTGCCCTCTTCACCCTCGCTCTGGGTCTCTCTCCCAGCCCCCAGCAATCGGCTTCCTCTCCTTCCCCACCCCCTGTCCTCTGCCCCAGTAACTCACCCTCCCCTCCACAGGCAGCTCCTGAGAGCTGGGATTGAGATCAACCGCCAGACCAAGACAGGCACGGCTCTCCACGAGGCCGCGCTGTATGGCAAGACCGAGGTGGTGCGGCTGCTCCTGGAGGTGCGTGTGGGCCCCTGGTCAGCCCGCGGGTGTGGACCCCTGTGACCCTATCTCTGAGCTTCTACTTCCTCATCTGTAAAATCTGAAAATAGTAACTACCTGCTGGGTAGCTGTGAGAATTGGGAGACGCGACAAACCAGGCGCCCAGCACAGGCTTACCCCGCACTGTTGCACCCAGGGTGGGGTGGACGTGAACATACGGAACACGTATAACCAGACGGCGCTGGACATCGTGAATCAGTTCACCACCTCCCAGGCCAGCCGTGAAATCAAGCAGCTACTGCGGGGTGAGCGTGTGGGGAGAAGACCCAGCCCAGGGCATCCGGAGCCGCTCCAGAGGGTCCAAGGGAGCGGAGCAGGAGAGGATGCCACGCTCCGGGGCCCCGGGCTCGTCTGGGGGGTCATGAACAGGGGACTGGAGGGGTGGGAAGATGCCCTAAGGACCCTCAGATGACACCTGTCCTCCTCCTTCTTCTAGAGGCCTCAGGGATCCTGAAGGTCCGAGCACTCAAGGATTTCTGGAACCTCCACGATCCCACTGCCCTCAACGTCCGGGCAGGGGACGTCATCACGGTGAGGACCCAATGCAGGCGTTCCTTTGAGACACAATGATTGCTGTCACCTCCTTGGGCACCTACTGGGGATCAGGCTCTGTGTTAGGGTCTTTATAGGCACAACCTCGTTGAGTTCCTCTCAATCCAGGTAAGGTAGGTGCTCTTACCATTTCCTTTTTGGCGCTGACAAAATTGAGGCTTAGGGAATGAAAGCAGTCTGTCCAAAGTCGCAAGCTAGCAAGCAGTGGAGCTGGGACCTGAACCCAGGCTGACTCCAGACTCTTGTTGGTATGCCCTGGAGGCACCCAGGGGATTGGGCTGGATGCTGGCGGCAGGGCCAGAACTGTGGGCCAGCTTGGGCACCGGAGGCCAGCTCCCCGGGGGGAGGGGAAGAGCTGGACCGCAGCTGCAGGGCTGGGCGCTGGGTGCAGCACGTGACCGCGGCCTCGTCGTCCCCCGGCCCCTCTGCCACAGGTGCTTGAGCAGCACCCCGACGGCCGCTGGAAGGGCCACATCCACGAGAGCCAGAGGGGCACGGACCGTGTGGGCTACTTTCCCCCGGGCATCGTGGAAGTGGTCAGCAAGCGGGTGGGCGTCCTTGCACCCCGCCTCCCCTGTGTGTCCACCACCCTGCGCCCAGGCCTCTCCAGGACACCACAGCCCCCTGCTGATGACTCCCTGCACCCCCTTACCTATGGCCAGCTGCCTCGGGTGGGCCTCAGCCCAGACAGCCCAGGTACCTCCTCCTGGGGGGGGCAGTGCTGGGTACTGGGGTAGACATCTGGCTCTGGCAAGCTGCCAGTCAGCTGTTGGCAGGGCCAACTGGGGCTCTAACCCCTTGGTTTCTGCCCCCCACAGCAGGTGACAGGAACAGTGTGGGCAGCGAGGGCAGCGTGGGCAGCATCCGCAGTGCTGGCAGCGGACAGAGTTCCGAGGGCACCAACGGCCACAGCACCGGCCTCCTGATTGAGAATGCCCAGGTGGGGGGGCGGGGGGGGTGTTGGTTGGGACCAGGGCCGGGCCCCCCACACCCGCTGCCAGTTCCCCAAGTGAGAGTCAGTTCCTTCCCTGTCTTCAGCCACTGCCCTCTGCTGGAGAGGACCAGGTGCTGCCAGGACTGCACCCCCCGTCCCTGGCAGGTAGGAAGGGAGACTGGGACCTGGGTGGGCTAGGAGCGGTGCAGGTGGGGAGGCTGAGGGCTTGGCACCCCTTTGTCCTGCCACCCTGATTCCATTTCTCTCCCTCCTTGAAGACAACCCAAACCACCGCCCTCTAGCCAACTACCGCTCCGGGGAGCAGCTCTTCACCCAGGACGTGAGGCCGGAGCAGCTGCTGGAGGGGAAGGTGTGACCTGCACTGGGGAGTGGGCTGCGGGTAGGGGTTGGGATGGGCCTCAGTGTGGACTTAAGTCCCTTCTCAGACCAGGCCCCTGGGGAGGCTGGGGTCAGTGGCAGGTCTGTGGCCTTGGCACCCCGCCCCTGCCCCTGCCCCCGCCCCAGCAGACTCAGCTCCATTACCTTCACCCCTCCCCCCACACCACAGGACGCTCAGGCCATTCATAACTGGCTCAGCGAGTTCCAGCTGGAGGGCTACACTGCCCACTTTCTGCAGGCTGGCTATGACGTGCCAACTATCAGCCGCATGACACCCGAGGTAGGTGCTGCAGCGGGAGGGCAGTGCAGGAACCAGTGGGCAGAGCAGGAGGCCTGATGGCATGACTCTGTGTGGCAGGACCTGACGGCCATCGGGGTGACCAAGCCCGGGCACAGGAAGAAGATCGCCTCAGAGATCGCCCAGCTCAGCATCGCCGAGTGGTTACCCAACTATATCCCGGTGAGTGGGCGACGGGCACGGGCTCCCACCTTCAGCTGCGGCTTTGCACTGCCTTCCTGGCTCGGGGGCCGACGGTGCTGCTTTTGCAGGCAGACCTGCTGGAGTGGCTGTGCGCGCTGGGGCTGCCGCAGTACCACAAGCAGCTGGTGAGCAGCGGCTACGATTCCATGGGGCTGGTGGCCGACCTCACTTGGGAGGAGCTGCAGGAGATCGGAGTCAACAAGCTCGGTGAGGACTGCCCTGGGCCTCTGGCTGGGCCCCCGCGTGCCCTGGAGGATCTCCAGAATGTTTTGGGGGTCCAGGAGGGATGAGGGTGACCCTTCCCAGCCCCAGCTAACCCTTCCGCCTCTATCCCCCCCTCCCAGGTCATCAGAAGAAGCTCATGCTGGGGGTGAAGCGGCTGGCCGAGCTTCGGCGGGGCCTACTGCAGGGGGAGGCCCCAGGTGACGGCGGCCGCCGGCTGGCCAGGGCCCCGGAGCTGATGGCCATCGAGGGGCTGGAGAATGGGGACGGTCCGGCTGTGGCTGGCCCGCGCCTCCTCACCTTCCAGGGCAGCGAGCTGAGCCCAGAGCTACAGGCGGCCATGGCAGGGGGTGGCCCCGAGCCGCTCCCCCTGCCTCCTGCCCGCTCCCCCAGCCAGGAGAGCATCGGGGCACGCTCACGGGGGTCTGGGCACTCACAGGAACAGCCTGCCTCCCAGCCCAGTGGCGGAGACCCCAACACCCCACAGGAGAGGAATCTTCCAGAGGGGACAGAGCGGCCCCCTAAGCTTTGTTCCCCACTTCCTGGCCAAGGGGCCCCCCCTTATGTTTTTATGTACCCCCAGGGCTCGCCCTCCAGCCCAGCCCCAGGGCCGCCTCCTGGCGCACCCCGGGCCTTCTCCTACTTGGCCGGGCCCCTGGCCACTCCTCCAGACCCGCCTCGGCCCAAGCGCCGGTCCCACAGCCTGAGCCGCCCCAGCCCGGCCGAGGGGGAAGCCGAGGGGGAGGCCGAAGGGCCGGTGGATAGTGCCTTGGGCAGTTACGCCACCCTCACTCGGCGACCAGGACGCAGCGCCCTCGCCCGGACCAGCCCCAGCCCGACGCCAACCCGAGGGGCGCCCCGCAGCCAGTCCTTCGCCCTGCGGGCCCGCCGCAAAGGCCCCCCGCCCCCGCCCCCCAAGCGCCTCAGCTCCGTCTCCGGCCCCACCCTGGAGCCGCCGCCGCCGCCAGATGGAAGCCCGGCGCCCAAGGAGGGGGCCCCAGGGCCCCGGAGGCGAACACTCAGTGAACCCACGGGCCCCTCGGAGCCCCCCAGCCTGCCCGCCCCGGCTGGCGCCGCATCGGACACAGAGGAGGAGGACCCAGGGCCCGAGGGGACACCCCCGTCTCGGGGCAGCTCAGGGGAGGGGCTCCCGTTCGCGGAGGAGGGGAACCTGACGATCAAACAGAGGCCCAAGCCGGCAGGCCCCCCACCCCGGGAGACGCCTGTGCCTGCTGGCCTCGACTTCAACCTCACAGAGTCAGACACTGTTAAGCGGAGGCCCAAATGCCGGGAGAGGGAGCCACTGCAGACGGCACTCCTGGCCTTCGGGGTGGCCGGCGCCACGCCCGGCCCCCCTGCCGCCCTGTCCCCGCAGACCCCCGGCGAGTCCCCCTCGGCCTCTGCCAGCCCTCCCCGGCCTGACCCTAGCAGCCTCCCAAACCCCGGAGCTCCAGCCCCTCTCTCTCCCAGCCCCCCGACCCAGCCCCCCATGGCTCCCTGCCCGGGGCCGGCTCTGGAAAACAGTCGGCGGCCCGGGGAGATGGAGCCCCCGGCTCCCCCTGCTGCCCTCCTCAAGGTGCCCGGAGCAGGTATGAGGCGGGACCCGCGGGGAGAGGGTGGTGTTGGCAGGGCTCGTGCCCAGCCCAGCTGAGTCACAAGCCAACCTCTTTGTCTCTGCAGGAACAGCCCCCAAGCCTGTGTCTGTGGCCTGCACCCAGCTGGCATTTTCTGGCCCTAAGCTGGCTCCCCGGCTCGGCCCCCGCCCTGTGCCCCCTCCAAGGCCAGAGAACACTGGGGCCACGGGCCCAGGCCGGGCCCAGCAGAGACTGGAGCAGACCAGCTCATCCCTGGCAGCTGCCTTGCGGGCCGCGGAGAAGAGCATTGGTGCTGAGGAGCGAGAGGGGTGAGGGGTGCTGGGTGCTTCGGAGGGGGAGAAGGCGGCGTAAGAGCAGCTCCGCCCGAATCCTGAAGCCTTTTCCCAGGGTTCCGGGAATGACGGGAGGGGGATGTCACCGTCACGTTGGGCAGATCCTCAGGCTGGGGGGCCTCTATTGGGATGGGAGGAGCCTGGGCCTGGGGTCACCCGGATCTGACCTGCAGGGAATCCTGGTGGCTGCCACTTAGAGGCACGTGAGCTTGGGCAAGTCACTTCTCCCTGTGAGCCCCAGCGTCTCTGTGCAAGGAAGGGAACGGTAACTCCTACTGCCTCGGGAATTTGTGAGAATTAGGAGAAGACGCACTCAAAGTGCGCACCAACCACGCTCCCGGTAGCAGCCCCCTTGCCCTGGGCCGGCAGGGTGCGGACCGCTGGCTGATCTGACCTGCTCCTTCCCCTGCTGCAGCCCCCCGGGCACCTCCACCAAGCACATCCTGGATGACATCAGCACCATGTTCGACGCCCTGGCTAACCAGCTGGATGCCATGCTGGACTGAGCCGGACCTGCTGGCAGCTCGCAGCAGTGCCCACCGTGACCTTCCTCAGCCACTGCCTTTCCCCCGGCACGGACGCCGCCCCTGCCGCCCTAGCGGGGTCCCTCCTGCTGCTGCAAGCCAACGGCTGTTGGCACCAGGGCTCTGGGAGGCGGCCCCCAGGGGAGCTGAGGGGACTCGTCAGAACCTGACACCTCAGCAGAGCCCCCTCCCAGTGTGTAACCTGACGGGACGGCCCTGCCTTTTGGGCAGGGACCCTGGTGAGAGCTTCCTCTCCAGGAAGGAAGAGGTGGTGGCCGGGCTTCTGGGGTACCTCCTCTGTCCCCCCAGTGTCTCAAGCCCCTGTGCCAAGGCCCTCTGGCCACCCACTGTGCTGTCCTGGCGCCCAGAGGCTGGAGGAGGCGGTGTGTCTGGCCTGGTCCCCCGCAGGTGTTCACAGGACATGTAAACAAGCGGCCAGGCCAGCCTCCGCCGCCGCCCCTGCCTGCCCTCAGTGAGGCAGAGCTGGCGGGGGTGGGAACAGTGGGATTCACAGGTCCCCCAAAGTCCAGACGTTCCCAACTGTAAATGTTATTTTTTAAGCAGAGAGAAATGCATATATTTTAAATGGAATTTATTCTATCTATAACTGCCTGAGAGGACGCAGTGGGGGAGGGGCTTCGGACCACAGCAAGAGCACCCACTGCCCGCCTTGGGGCTGGAAGCCTGACCTGGTTGGCCCAGGCCCCGGCTCTGTAACCAGTAACCTCTTCCCCCAACTAACACCAATGAAAGTGTCATTCCACGTGATCGGGCTCTGTGTTTGGATCTGCGCCACGGACCTCTGAGCCAGGGGTCGCACCTGAGCCGGACCCGAGCGCTCCCACTGACGCGCAAGGAGGAAGGCTTGGGCCCTCCCCTCCTCACCTTTGCGGAGGGGCTCCGTCACTGGCCGAAGCCCTGGGTAGGTCCGTTAGTGGCTGCCTCATGGACCAGCCACAGGTTTTTCTTCAGGAATTTATCAGTTTTAATACAAACCAGTCTGTATTCATTCCTAAAAGGCTCATTTCCAGTAAAAAATAATAATACACCAGTGAAAACGTTCTCACAGGATAACTAGGGCCGGGGCTGAAAGGAGCCCTGGGCTGCACCCCAGGACTGGCTCTCTCCGCCAGCTTGAGGGCAGGCACAGGAGGAGGTTCCAGGGCCAGGCGGGGGCTCTGCTGCATCTTCAGGTTTCTGTGTGAGGCTCCCCCCTGACCACAGAGGAAGGGAGGGAAAGTACTCAGGGCCAAATCCAGGCCCCTGCCCCAGGAATACAGGATGAGAGGGGCACAGGGAGGATGAACCACCACCCCTGCCTTCAACAGTGGCCTAGAGAGCTGTTCGGACCTCCCACGGCTGCTCTCCCACAAAAGGTGGAAGCTCAGCCCCATGGCTCATAGCTCTGCCTGAAAACCCAAGAGCAGAGGGCGCTGCATTCGGTGACCCTGAAGGGGGGCGGCCCACAGGTGGAGGGGGCTGAGGGCCCCTCTTTTAAGCGCACGAGGTCATACATTCAAGAGTCCAGGGGTGCTCCCCCTGGTGAGGAAGAGCCAGACTGTCCTGACACCAAGGCCACAGCTCAGCATCTCTTCAGTAATTCCCCGGGGGGCAGGACGACAGCTGGGTCTGACACCGGGAGTTGGGCCTCCAATGCCATAGGGCGCAAGAGCAAACCCTGAAACATTCATGATATCAACTCCCCAGACTCAGAAATGGGTCTGGCTTTAGCCCTACGATCCAGAGCAACTATGACCACCACGGCCAGTGGCTCAGAAGGGAGAGTTCATGCCCAGCTTAGTTTCAAACTGCAGTTTCTGTCGCTTCTGGTAGCGGACCCGGACCCTGGTAGGGTGGGAGATTAAAGTCCAGGTTAGCGCAGACCCCCAGACGAGGGGACGGGCAGGACACCCGAGGAGGAGGGCGGGACGGCAGTGGGAAGGCAGGGGAACGGTGCCCCGGAGGTGACGGGCTTAGGGAACACACCCAGGCCCAGAGGGGGCACCCAGCCGGTGGCTCACCGAATCTCGTGCAGCTTCACGATCTCGTTGGTGACCACCACGAGGACCAGGGAGAGGCAGCCCAGGAGCCACGTCAGCAGAGGCACGTCCTCCAGGCCAAAGTGGACGTGGCTGTCCCTGTGTGTCCACAGCTGCAGGTCCACTGCTGTCTGGACCACCTGCCCCAGCAACCTGCAGGAGGTGGCAGCCCTGCGTCAGCGGGGTCTCTTGCTTCCTCCCCTGCTTTTCTCAGCAGGGACAGCTTAAGGAGGGCACCCTTCAACCTCTGGCCCAAAGCCCGCCCTCAAATCACAGCCCCGCTGCAGCCACTCCCCTGCTCCCACCCTCCATCCCAGAAGGACTCACACCACGGGCACGGTCACCGCCCACCAGAGGTTTGTCAAGGGGCTCTTTCTCCACAGGGGCTTGGTGCGATGCACGTGGGTGATGGAGATGAAGACTGGAGAAAATGGGGTCAGTGGTGGGTGTCAGACTTCTCACGGCCAGAGGCCTGGTCCCCAGGGTGCCTCACCAGCCCCGGGGAGCCCCTCACCAGTGTGCAGGACAGTCAGGGCGGCGGCGAGCTTCTGAGCCGGCAGCAGCCCGTTGGCGAAGTCGTCAAACCAGGCTGGAGCCGTGTCGGCGTGGCTGCCAAAGCAAGGTGTGGGCTCAGCTTCCTCTGGGCCCCGGGGAGGGAAACCAGGGCGGGGGTGTCAGGATGGGACCCACCTGGGCAGCATGATGGAGGAGCAGTTGGTGAGGTTACGGACCCGGGAGCTGTCGCAGAAGCTCTGCAGTGTGAAGCCAAAGCAGATGAGGCACGAGCTGATGGTGAGGCTGAACTTGAGCAAGAAGCAGAGCAGGAAGTAGTGCTGGGTCTGCGGGAAGAGGAGACCCGTCACCGCTGTGGCAGCCGCCCCTCTGGCACACGGATTCAACGGGGTCCTCAGTCGGTGGGCGGGCCCGGGGGATAAGGAGCAAGGATCTTGCCAGCTCTCTACCACCCCTCCCCCTTGGTCTGGGGAAGTTCGGATGGGATTCCTCCCGCCGCCCCAACCCCACTTCCCTCCCCCAGGGCTCAGCCCCCTCCATACCGACATTCCTCAGGAAAAGCCCAGGCTCACCGGGCTCCACGGTGCTTACCTTCTTAGGAATGGACTGAAGGTTTTTCCCCGTTGCCATAGACATGATGGAGCTATGGGGGGGCTTCCCCAGCAAAGAGATGCTGAAAAGCAGGAACTTCAGTGAAGGGTGGTGACTGTGACCCTCTGTCCCCCAATTCTCATGTGGGAAGGACTTCGGGAGTCCTGAGAGTGAGGGCAAGTCTGCTGGGCAGATGGGATAAGACAAGGGAGAGGGTGCCCCCGGGCCTCCTGTACCAGAAGTGAGCACTGAGCATGGCTTCCTGAACCTGGGCTCCTGGGGACGCTTGGTGACATCCCAACCCTGCCTGCCTGGGCACGGAGGGGTGGCCCGGCCTCTCACCTGAGCAGAGGGTAGCAAAAGCAGGACAGCCACAGGATATCGGTGGTGCTCAGGATTGGCGGCAGCTGGACGAGGCAAGAGAGGAACTGAACCAGGAGAAGCCAGGAAGCACGATGAGATTCTAGCAAAGAGTAAGACACTGGGAGCCCCAGGGCTGACTCGCCCTGTGCCCAGACGGAGACTCACGTCCTGGCTGAGAGGAGACGGTGCTGGAGGGGACACTATTCTGCCGGCGGGGTCATCTCCAAAAGCCCAGGGGGGTTCACAGAGGCTGTGGGGGCCCCCCAGGCTGTGCTGCATCCTCCCAGCCTCTCAACCGGCCCTTGAGTGAAGGAGTGAGCAGGGAGGGGCGATGCCCGTGCTGGCCCCACCTCACCTGGATGACCACGAGAGTCAGCTGGCACTGCAGCAGGAAGAGGAAGCACTTGCGAATGCCGTAGGTGGCGTGCCGAGCCTAGGGACCGGGAGGGGCAGGTTGGGGTCTCTCTCAGGCCCCACAGCTGATAAGCTTCGGCCAAGAGCCAGATGCCCCAAATGTTCCCGCGAGGGAGGGGCGGAGGCAAACTCCACCGCCTGGAAGAGCTTCGCCTGGAGGTGAGCCACCCTTGGGAGCTCAGGCCGGTCCTGCGTCGCGACTGCCCGCCCCAAGCAGGACCTGCCCCCCTGCCCCCGAGCGCCCCCCACCCCGAGCCCCCACCTGCTCGATGAGCCGGATGACGCTGATGGTCTCCTCCTGGCGGAAGGTCAGGGAGCAGGGCAGGCTGTTGAGCTGCCCCGAGAGCTGCAGAGGAGAAAGGCCGTCCGAGGCCTGGGCCATGCTGGTGCTGGTGGCGTAGCCAAAGGTCTCCCAGGAGCAGCGGGACGGGTACAGGGGATCCAAGGCAATGCTGCTCAGCGTACGGGGGGAAGCATACCCATCAGCTGAAGCGTGCCAAGACCCCGTCTCCCACGGGACTGAGCAAGCACCCGCTCCCTCTTCTCCCCACCAAGTCCAGGTTCCTTGGTCCTGACCAGGGCAAGATCCGCTGTGGGGTCTCCGGGAGAAAGAGGCTGGCCCCCGGCTCTGGGGTGTCACCCTGACCTGATATCGCTCTGGAGGAAGAGGCAGCTGTTCCGCAGGTTGGCAGAGCTGCCCAGGCAGCAGGTCACCTCCCCATATTCCTGCATGATCTTGATCATCTCACACATGGCTGAGGGGGCAGAGTCGGGGGGCACGAGAGTCAGGCAGGCGAGCCCCACGTGGGATGCTGGGCAGAGACCCCCAGGACAAAGCAGGAGACAAGGGAAAACAGGCCCCTCTTTGGGACCATCCTGCCCCCAATTTCGTGAACATCGTATGAATACTGTCACTTCTGACTCCCTAGAACGGGCCACCAAGGCTCCAGCCCGCAAGACCCCCAGCTCCTCCCAGCCCAGGTTCCTCCGCTCCCTGCGTGGGAAACCAACATCGCTCCGGAGCCCGCGGGGTGCCCATGCACTGGCAGCGCTCCACACAAGGGCCGGGCTGGCCGAGTAGCCGCCACCACGGTACTCACTCTCGGGGGTGCAGTCGGTGAAGAGGGGCACGAGCAGGGGCACATTGTCGATGTTCTGCAGGTGGGGCCGCACCTGGTGGATGCCCCGGGGCAGCTTGGCCTGCAGACAGCAGAGATGCCAATTGCCTCAGGGTCCCTCCTCCCTCACTCCTCTGCCCTGGACAAGCCACGGGCCAACCCCAGGGCTCTGGGGACACAGACACCCCACCACCACCACATCGTACCCGGTTGCAGTCCTCCAGGAAGCTGGGGAGGTCGCTGTCCGTGGGCTGGAAGCTAATGAGGTCCGAGTGACCCTCCTCCTCCATTAGGAGGAGCCCTTCCGCATCATCTCGGGACACTGTGGGGACAAGAGCCTGTCCCTCACCTTGGGGCCAGACTTCTGGGGGCCTTTCCTCGCCTTGCAGATGACGCAAAACTTCCTGTTTCGAGGTGTCCTCCCCCCCACCCCGTCGACTGCCGTTGCCGCAGGGAGATCAGAGCCATCTTCCAAGGGGGGGATCCATGGAGGCTCTTTCTAGTTGTAGCCCCAAGGAAGGGAAATGACCCACACCCACCTCGTGTCCACACCAAACCTTTGCCCTCACCCTGATTCAGGTCATCGTGCAGGGATCCAGTGTGGCTAGGACTGGAGGGGGGGATCTCAGAGCCGGGCATGTCACCATTGGGCGTGAGGGAGATGTGACAATTCCAGCCCGTCTCCAGGCCCATCTTTTCTGCAAACACCTGCACCGGGAAGATGGCAATGAACAGATGGGCCCAAAGGGTCACGTGGGGAAAAGGGTCAGTGGGAGCATTGGGGGGGTGCTCCCCCACCTTGCTTTTGAGCTCATCCTCCAAAGAGAAGTAGACGAAGCGGATGCAGGCGTTGACCAGCCCGTCGATGAGGCGCACGATGTCCAGCCGGGCCTGGTACTGGGAGGACACCATGCCCATGAAGATTTGCCCGCTCAGGGCCTGCATGCAGTCTTCCTTCTCCAGCACCTCCCCGATCCCTTCTTCAGGAGGCACAAGGCACAGAGCCCGGCCAGGACACGGCCCAGGCAGGACACCCAGGAACCGGCAGATTGCAGGAGGCAGCCCGGGGCCACACGTGCAGATGCCATGCCCAAGTCAATAAGCACGCGGGCCCCAGGGGACCACACACGCAGCCACACACATGCACAACCAAGACATAGAGAAGCCAACAGACACAGGGGAAAAGACAAGGAAAGGTACTCATCAGTCAGGTGACAATCCCTGGTCCAGGGCTAGGGGGCGGGCCCCACCCTCAGCAATGGCTTCAGTTCATGGTCTCTGGGGTCATGAGACCCCAGAAGGCTGTGTGTTTGGCGGAGTGGGGAGGGGTGGGTGGAGCTCTGAGTCCCTCTGCTCCAGCAGGCTTTGTGACCCGGTCCTTTGTCTGACTCAAATAAGGCTAATGCTCTATACACGCTACTGCTTTATAAGCTTCAAAGAAAGCACTTTGCTATCTGTCATCCCACTGGAGCGGCACAGTGAACCCGTGAGCAGGGCAGACAAAGCACCTGGTTATAGATGAGAATAAGGGACTCGCCCACGTCACCAGACAGTGAGAGCCACCGCGGTGTTCCAGGTCCTCTGCTAAGGTCTGGTCCAGGCCGCTGGAAGCCCTCCCGGCCCCCGGCCCCCGGGCACAGGGCCCACGGTACCGTCTGAGCTCCAGCTGCCGCGGCGGGCACTCAGCTTGATGGGAACGGTGCTGGGCAGCTCGCACGTGGTGAAGATGCTGCTCCGGCCGGGCGCCTGCACCAGCTCGATGCACTTGCCGTTGAGCTGGGACGACAGGGCACAGCTCATGGGCTTGTAGGCGAAGGCAGAGCAGTAACCAGACAGGCAGGCTCGCTGGTAGAAATCCAGCACTTTCTTTCTGCCGGGGAACCGGGGTGGAAGTGAGGTGAGTGGTCCTGGGATGCCCCACCCCTGGGAGCCGGGCAGGCAGACCACCAGAGCTGACTGCTCCCGCCCCTGGCGTCTGCTTCCTTAGCTACCTGTCGGAACCCGAAAGAGGGTAGATGTCGGCTCCATCCCAGAAGTCTGTGCAGGCCTCCAAGACCACGTCGGCCGTGCCGTGGGACAGCATCTGTTCTGTGCCTGAGGGCAGTGGCGGGGAGAGGAAGGCCAAGCCATGAGTGCCCAAGCCACCTCACCTCCGGGGACATACTGCCACCCTTGAGAAGGGCACTAAAGGAGCCCCTGGGGGATGGGAACTCCCCAGGCCTCATGGCAGCAAACCTGTAGGCAAGGCCACTGGGTGCATAGCGCAGGCTCTAAGCTGCCGGTCCTCCAGACAGTCCCAGCATCTGTGGCCACCACCATCCCAGCCCCCGTCCCCGAAGCCAATCTCTGCCACGTTTGAGATCTCGGCAAGAATCTAACGCTCGTCGGCCCAGCGCTCCCTAAAAAAAGACACCCTAAAAAGAGCCCCGCCCTGCCCAGCTCCTGGGAGGTTTGGCCTGATGCGGGCGGAGCCGGGGAGGCTCACAGGTGGTGGTGTCCTTGATGAAGAGGCTGATCATGTGGCTGAGCGGGGGCCGCCGCTTGGTGACACAGGAGAGCCTCCCCAGCGAGGTCTCCTTCATGGTCTCGGCGCTGGGGAGGCGGTAGAGCGCAAGGTGGTTCCCCTGCTTGAAGAGCTCCTTGGCCCCGGGAGTGAAGCCTGCAGGAGGAGGGACGGCACGGGGCCTCTGGGAGGAAGCCCACCCCCACACACCACCCTCCCTGGCGGGGAGGGAACCCCAGGCAGGCTGGGCGGCTTCCCTCTACGCGTCCATCCCGCAGGCAGTTATCTTCCCGGATGAGGAAGCGCCGTCAAGCGGCGGTGCCTGGTTAAAGGGGATGATCAGGGAATTCCCTGGCGGTCCAGTGGCTAGGACTCTGCGTTCTCACGGCTGAGGGCCCGGGTTCAATCCCTGGTCGGGGAACTAAAATCCCACAAGCCTCGTGGCACGGCCCAAAAAAAAAAAAGGGGGTCGATCAGAAGCCCAAAGGGTTGCTGGTGCTCTTGAGCGAGGCCACGCCCGGGCCTGGAATGTTTGGAGCCGGGGGCCCAGCCTCTTGGAAGAGGCCGGCAGCTAGCCCAGCCGCCACCCCTGCGGTGGCCACGTACCAATGAGGCGGGCGAGCTCGCAGAGGCCCCAGGGCACGTGCACGGGCAGCACGGTGCTGTGGCTCTCCTGCAGGGCGATGTTGCACAGGTGGTCTGAGAACCGGCACAGCCGCTCGGTGACGCTGGCATTGCACAGGTTCAGCAGCACGTTGAGGCCCAGGGGCTTGAGGGAGGTGAGGTGGAGCTGCCAGTTGGAGTCATCGAACTGGATGCAGGAGGGATTCTGCTGGTCCTGGGACAGGCTCAGCATCTCCAGGTGGTAGTCACACACGAAGTCCTCGGCCTCATAGGTCTCGCCCTCCAGCACGTGCTGGGTCTGGAGGAAACGTGGAGGGGAAGAGGGGCCTCAGGCTGGGAGGGATGCGGCGGGTGCCCCCGAGAGAAGGCACCGCCTCCCAGCAGGGCGTGCTCATGCTCGCGCTCTCCCATCCCTCTCGAAACCCCTTCCCTGTCCTTCCCGGCTCCTGGCTGCTTCTAGGATCTGTGCCCAACAACACTGTCACCAGCTCAGAGGAGGCTGTCCAGACCGAGCGAGAAACGACAAAGCACCTTTCTCGGCCACGGGAAACGTTTTTAGAAGGAGCCACTGGCTTTCTGTCTTTTGTACTTTTTTTTTGTTTTTGGCCGAGTGGCATGTAGGATCTTGGCTCGATGGGACCCGCGACTCCTGCAGTGGAAGTGCTGGCACCCCTGGACCACCAGGGAAGTCCCGGCTCTCTGCCTCTTGAAGGTTGTGATTAGGAGGAAGGGCCTTGCCCCAACCAATTACCACCATCAGAGAAACACGGAAAATGGGGAAGGGCCTACTTCACGGAAAAGCCGTGGGCGAGGCCTCAGGAGGTCCCGGAACAGAGGCCAAGACGGCTGTGCTTCGGGCTCCATCCGTCCAGGCCGGGCTGCACCCCTGTGGCCCCTTCGGCAGGGGAGGCCAGGACGCCCTGCGGCTGACAAGCGGGCTGCTCTCCGCCCTCTCCCCTCACCTTGCCGGGGTCTTCTTCACCGCCCTCTGTGTCCCTGCTGAAGCTCACGCTGGAGCCGGACAGGTGTTTGCTGCGGCCGTGAGCTCTGTGGTGAGAGGAGGGCTCGGGGGCCTTGGGGCCATCGCCTGGCCAGTTGCCGTGCTCCTGCTCATTGGAAAGGTGCAGGGTAGGGTTCAGGGAGCCGGCCAGGAGGGCGTCTCGTTCACGGGGCTGAGGAGAGCAAGGAACACAGGCCTCGGACCGGCGTCCCGACGGCTGCCACGGGCCAGTGAGGCAAGGCTGCTTCGTCCCCTCAGGGCGTCATCTCTGAAGCAGATCCTGAGGCCTGAGCCCTCCTCCCCGCTCCTCGCCTCGCCCTCCCTGAGGCTACCAGCCGGGCCCAGGCCATACCTCCTCCTCCACCTCGGGATGGCAAAAGGAGCGCGTGGACAGGTCATCCGTTAGGTCCTCGTGGCTGCTGTGCGGGGGCTCCACCTTTCCACTGAAGAACAGCACGGTCTCCGGGCTGGGGTTGGGCCATGACAGGATCCCCTGTTTGTCCACACAGCACAGGACCTGCAGGGAGAGAAGAGGACTGGGAAGGGGCCTTGGAGGTCCCCAAGCCGCCAGGGGCCGCTTAAGTGACCAGACACGGCCAGAGAGCAGCCTGTCGAGGCCAGGTCCTCCCACGGGGCCCCCCTCACCGTGACGGAGCCCAGGCTGTGCAGCAGGCTGGAGCTGTGGCTCAGCGTAGGAGACGTCCCCTGGATCACCCGCAGAAAGTGGCCCCAAATGCAGCGCAGCATCTCCTGAGGGCAGAGACAAAGCCCGCGAGGCCGGTTGGGGCTTGGCCGTATTTCCCTGGAGATGGCCTCTGGGGCCGACAGAGGAAACGGTCCGGGAGCACCAGGAAGTTGGGTGGAAAAGCCTGTGTCCAGCACGGCAGTGACACATTACCCATGTGGGACGGGTGGACTGAGGGGCTCCAGGAGCCCGTGGGAGGCTCAAAGGCCATAAAGTAGGGGAGTCCCAGGGTTCCAGCAGGGGCCCGAGGGAGCGCGGGCTGGGGGTACGGGGCCTGGAGCAGAATCCATCCTGGGTGAGCGTACCTGAGAGGAGACGGCTTCGGTATAGCTGCTCAGAGTGTCCTCCGAGAACTTGGCCAGCTGTGCAGAGAAGAGGGTGTGAGCCTCGGGGAGGAAACCGCCAGCCAGCCTCTCACAGGCCTCCGAGCTGGCGGGTGGGGCCTCGTGCCAGCAGGGCTCCCGACGCCTTTGGTGAAGGACTCCCGGGCAGCCCTTGAATCCCCCGTCTGCTGACAGCCCGGGTGGACACTCAGCCACCCCCGGGGCCTGGTCTGGAGACCCTTCTGGCTGGAGAGGGCAAAGCCCTCGGAGAGCTGCCCAGGCCCTGCCTGTCGCTGGGCCACGGGGTAGGGGTGGGGCTGGACTCCTGCCCTGTCTGCTGGGCACAGCCGACTCTTTTCATTCCTGTCTTTGGTTCTTTTTGCACTGTCCCCCGACCCCCACCCGCCCCGATGCCTCGGAACAACCTACCAGGGAGCTGGGGGAAGCCTTGCTCATCTGGGCCAGGACACGGGCTTCTCCACAGGCAGTTGCCAGGACCCAGAGCACAGGGAAGAGCAAGGGGAGGATGGGCAGGACGCCATTCACCTGGGAAGGAGCGAGCCACACAGGCTCCCTGAGATGTGCTGGCGGCCGGAGGGAGGGAAGGGCTTCCCCGGCCCTGGGGCCCTCCCCTGAGTAAAAAGGACAGCTAGGGGCAGGAAGGGAGGAAGGGACGCAGGCGTTCTGAAGCTAAGCCTAAGAGACCCCTGGGCTGCAGAGAGGGAGGGGCAGTCAGGGCACCACGAGGGGACGCAGTCTCAGGGGAAAGAGGAAAGCGCTACAGAGAGGAGAGGGCTGCCGCCACCTGCAGCTGGAGGAGGGTGTACTGCCAGGTCGTGACACCAGGGGCATTCAGCATGAAGCGCAGGGCGTTGGTGATGAGGAAGCCAGCCTGTCGGGAACAGGAGAGACGCTGCCTTATCCCCCACAGAGAGACCCAGGCTCTAAGCCTCCCCGTCTTCTGCCCACTCACAGCCCCACCCCTGGCACTGGCCGGCTCACACTGGGACCCTCTAGTCTTCACTCACACGCTCGTCCGAGTCTGGCCCCCAGGCTCCCCCATTTCCTGGCCCTCCCCCTGCCCTGTGCGGCCCCGCCTCACGCACCAGGACCACGGGCACCGCGTAGTGCAGCATCACTGACTGCACCGTGAACCTCTCGTTGTCCAGAGCGGTGACTGGGCGGGACAGGGCCATGTCCAGGCACCACCTGCAGAAAGAGGGGATACTACACTCGGGCGAGCCCTGCTCAGGGGAGAGGCCAGAAGCCCACCCCTTCACCTAGCATCACTGGGTCCTGCAATTCCCTCCTATTCCTTGGCCCCGGCCAAGTGGCCTCCTGGTCACTGTGGCCAGGAGCTCGTGGCAGCCTCTGAAGCTGCCCCCTCGGAGTTCAGACTGAGAGGGGGTCAATCACCCAGTCGAAGAATTCTCACAAGACACTAAAGAGAAGACCTTCCGGAGATGCCTGTGCTAAGGGACCTCAGTATGGACAAGGCGCCTTCCTGTCACCGGCCCCACCACGCCCCCTGCTCACAGGAGGCACCGGGCCGAGAAGTCAGGGGACAGGAGTAAGGCAGGGCGGCGCCCTCACCTGATGTTGTCAATCACAGGGGTCTCGAGGACGCGGAAGAGCCGGTGCTGCTGGGGGTTCTGTGGCCCTTTCTTCACTTCTCCCCGGGGGGAGGGGGGCGGAGAGAAAGGTGGAAACAGGTCTCCCGGCTCCAAGACGATGTGCTCATCATCCTGCCAGCGACGAAGGGGAGGAGGTCGAGGGTAATTAATGGTTCCATGGAAGCCACTCTTCCTTGACCGTTCTGGCTAAGTGGAGACATCTCATTGGGTTAGGGACCATCAGTTAGCACAGAGTCAGTTAGGGTGGGGCCTGGGGGACTGGATTCCTAGCAGCTTGAGGACCAGACAGAAGAAAGAACAGGACAAGGAGAAAGATGTTCCAGCTTTTCTCCATTCTCCTGGAGCCCTTGCCAAGAAGCCCAAGAGCTGGGCTGGAAGCATCAGGATTAAGCCCAGGGACCCTCCCACCATTGCCGGTGGACACTCCCACAGCATTTCCAGGGAAGGAGAAAAGCCTCCAGCTACCTTGATCCCCCTCAGAGAAGCAAACGATTCTTGGCCAGGCCTCAGAGCTATGATGTCTCCTTCTACCAACAGGCTAACTGGCAGGTTGACGAGATGTCCATCTCTGTAGGCCCAGTGTAGGGACCAGGATGGTGCAAAGGGCATGTGGAGGTCTGGGTACATGGCATCTAGCCACTTGATCTCCTTGCCATCCCTGAGGGCATCTGATGAGAATGGAAAGAGGGAAACAGCCTCACCCACTGGATCCACACACCAGCCAGATCCAGCACACAGCTATGAAGCTCTGTCTGCTCTTCTCCCTTCCCCAGACGGCCTGCATCAACCCACGCCGCTCATTCCAACACTTCCCCTCTACGAGGCCACCTCCCCACCACCCCAGCGCGGGCACTTGCACCTCCTCTGAACACCTGAAGCTCTTATTCTTTGTACCCTGCTTCCATTCAAATACATTTTGCTAACTTTGCTAAGGGCTTTGAGGGGTGTGCTGAGCTTCCTGAGGGGTACAAACGTCAGAGATTAAGCCGATTTGGCCCCTGGCTTTGAGGAGCCATTAGCCTTTCTGCCCGCCCCAGGCCACTGCCTGGGTACCCATAGCCGTCCCACGGCTCTCACTGCACCACTGAGAAGAAAGCAGGGCGTCCTTATCCCCTGAATGCTGACCGCAGGCAACAATGTGCTGGGGCTCCTGGCTGGGGCTCGAGACGGGAGCTCCAGGGCTCTGACACACCCCAGGGCACCTTTTCCCACCTGACTCGCCTGCCCCTTGGCCTCACCTTGGATTTGGTCAATGATCCCTCGGAGTCTCCGTTCTACCTCTCGGCGCTTCAGGCGATCTTGCCGCCCAATGAGGACGAGGTTGAGGAGCAGCAAGAGGAAGAGCGCAGAGGCGTTCACCAGCTCCACCCCGTGGCTGGCAGGGAGAAGAGGGGGCACTGGTGGGGGGCGGGCCGGGGGGTCTCCAGCCCACCAGCTCCACCCCATGGCTGGCAGGGAGAAGAGGGGGCACTGGCGGGGGGCGGGCCGGGGGGGTCTCCAGCCCACCAGCTCCACCCCGTGACTGGCAGGGAGAAGAGGGGGCACTGGCGGGGCACGGGCCGGGGGGTCTCCAGCCCAGCCAACCCAGGGCCCCACACTCCCCTCCCCAGTCCCTTCTGAAAAGAGGGTCTTCTTCTGGTTCTGACACCAGCCGGCCAAGGGACTGTGGATCCCTACGCGACCCAGGCGCTGACTCTGGGGGCAGCTCCCCTCTCCCCGGGATGTCCCAGGCGGGTGTGGAGGCGGGAGGGGGACAAGCCCAGACCCTGCGCTGGGAGAGGTGGGAAGGAGCCCCTCCCAGGGCCTCGGACCGCGTACCTGCCAGCCGGCTGGCCCCCGTAGCAGCCCAGCAGCAGCAGCACGGCCAGGAGCATGAGTGAGGCGCCGGGCCAGTGGAAACAGGAGCAGCGGTTACTGTGGTGCAGGAAGCTGCTTCTCCACAGCTCCTGAGGAGGGAGGGGCAGGAGGCCAGGGAGTGAGAGGCCCCGGGGGGGGGGGGGGGGGGGGGGGGGCAAGCGAGGAGGGAGGAGCCAAGATTCTCTACCCCGCATCCTAGCCGCCTTCCTCCCTCACCCACCCGACGGAGAGCCCAGGCGGCCACCTCTGTCTTCTCGCTTTGGTCTCGGCTGGGGTCAGGACATCACTCTGAAAGGAACCCCGGCCTCTTTCTGATTTTTAGTGATGCCTCAGTCGGGTCACACCGTCCAGGGTGACAGGGAGAGTCATGGCCCCGAGAATGTGCTTCCCAAGCTTTTCCACCGCCCCAACTAGGCTCTGGACTCCCCATGAGGATGTGTCACCTTCCATGTGAGACTTTTCTTCCGTTCTTTTAGGTGTCCGTCCAGCACCGCCTCCAGCTGCTCCTTCAGGATGCTGAGGGCCTTCTGGGTGGACAGGCCCAGGGCCAAGGGAGCCTCGCCCTGGAGGGAAGCAGGAGGCACTCAGCATCCCTCAAGCAGGAGGCACTCAGCATCCCTCAGGAGGCCCTCCCCGCCCACCTCCCCAGAACCTTCCTCCCTTCTCCCAAATCCTCACCCTCCCTCCCTCCACTAGCCCTGACTCCTCAGGGCGTGAGCATGTTCAGATCTCCACCAAATTAAAAGACGTTCAAGTACACAGTGCCCTGCTCCTCAAAGCCAAGTTTAAAACAAAACCAGAGGGCTTCCCTGGTGGCACAGTGGTTGGGAATCTGCCTGCCAGTGCGGGGAGCACGGGTTCGGACTCTGGTCTGGGAGGATCCCACATGCCGCAGAGCAACTAAGCCCGTGTGCCACAACTACTGAGCCTGCGCTCTAGAGCCCGCGAGCCACAACTACTGAGCCCACGGGCCACAGCTACCGAAGCCCGTGTGCCACAACTACTGAAGCCCACGCACCTAGAGCCCGTGCTCTGCAACGAGAGAAGCCACCCAATGAGAAGCCCGTGCACCGCAATGAAGAGTAGCCCCTGCTCGCCGCAACTAGAGAAAAGCCCGCATGCAGCAACAAAGACCCAAGGCAGCCAAAAACAAAAATAAATTAATTAATTAAAAACAAAACAAGGGCTTCCCTGATGGCGCAGTGGTTGAGAACCTGCCTGCCAATGCAGGGGGCACGGGTTCGAGCCCTGGTCTGGGAAGATCCCACATGCTGTGGAGCAACTAGGCCCGAGAGCCACAACTACTGAGCCTGTGCGTCTGGAGGTCGTGCTCCACAACAAGAGAGGCCGCGACAGTGAGAGGCCCGCGCACCGCGATGAAGAGTGGATCCCGCTTGCCGCAACTAGAGAAAGCCCACACACAGAAACGAAGACCCGGGCTTCCCTGGTGGCGCAGCGGTTAGGAACTCGCCTGCCAATGCAGAGGACATGGATTCAAGCTCTGGTGCGGGAAGATCCCACATGCTGTGGAGCAACTAAGCCTGCAAGCCACAACTACTGAAGCCTGCACGCCTAGAGCCCGTGCTCCACAACAGGAGAGGCCACCGCAATGAGAAGCCCGTGCACTGCAACAGAGACCCAATGCAGCCAAAAATAAATAATTAATTAATTAGTTTTTTTTAAAAAAAGCAACAAGAAGAGTCTGGTCTTATAAAAAATTTTAAAAGAAAGAAACGAAGACCCAACACAGCCAAAAATAAATAAATAAATAAAATTAAAACAAAATAAACCCCAAAAAACAAAACCAGAAACAAACCTTTCTTTACTCAGTGTCTTCTAACTCACCTTTCACTCAAGTCCCAACCCACCACCAACAGCATCCCCCAGCCCCACTCAGACCGTGCTCACCACTGAGCTCCCGACTTATTGCACTGGGGCCATCTTTCAGATTTCCCGGGCCAGAAAATAGGTATTGTTTACGTGGGGAGAAGAGAACTAACCTGGAGATTCTGGCTTCACGTTGTTCCTAGTAAAAAACATTAGGGAAAAACCCCCACCGACTTCTGTTACCACCATTTCATAAAAGGGAGGCTACTGTAACCCTACCACATTGGGAAGGACACAGTCTCAGAAAAAAAGGCAGCTGCTGCCAGGAAAGGACCTGCACTGACCGCACTGCACTCTCATCTCACCGCGGGTGGGTGGAACGTGGCATGGACAGGGGTGGTTCCCAGCACATTGTCCTATGTGACCCCATGGCCTGGCCTCTCCCATTGAGACCCCTTGTTCCTGGGCTTCTCTACTGTTTTGTCTTGTCCGTCTACCCCACAGTCCACCCTACGACATCTTCTCCACAACTTTATGTACGTTTCCAGGGCAACCCCAGCCACATGGATTCATGTGCCACCAATAAGCTTACAACTGCTAGATTTCACCTCTAGCCTGACCGCCACCCCGAATTCTGACCCGTTCCCTAAACTGCCGCACAGCTGTTTCATGGGTACCTATGAGTTGACACGTCCAAACCCCCGAAATTACCACCCGGCCCTCCCCGCCCGAGCCAGCACCCCTCCTACAGTTACCATCACCCAGGCACCCCAGCCCCTCCCTGCAACCTCTGCCTCCCCCTCCCACCTCCCCAGTCCCGACCTTTTCCAAACCAACCGCTGCACCCCAGCCAGTGAGCGCATGTCTGATGAACTGACCCTGTTTACCTTTAAAATCTAGCCCAGACTCCTGAGCATGGTCTGGGATCTGCCAGCTTCTCCAGCCTCCTTTCCTGCCATTCCTGTCACATGCCGCACTCCCCCAGTTCATGTGTCAGCACCTTTATGGATTTTCCTAGCCAAGAACACACTCCCTGCCCCAGACAACTCTTACTTCTCCTTCGAGACTCAGCTCAAACACCACCCGCTCTGGGAAATCTTCCCAAAACCCAGGGCTTGTATGTGCAATACAGGGGGAGGTTTGTATTCCAAAGGCAGCCCGGGCAACCTCGCTCACAGGCGGCATCACGGAGGACCGTCGGTATAGATTTGCCTGTCTGGCTCTCCCACCAGACTGCCAATGCCTTGAAAAGGGTACTAAATTCTTCCATCTCCACACCCCTCCACCAACCACTAAGACAGTACCTATCACAGGGCAGCAGCTCGTGAATGCTTGCTGACTGACTGAATGAACGCCCATGGAGTTTCACTGGTCCCCATGACACCTTCGTCAGGGTTGTCAACCCAGGATCTGTAGCAGAAACACCTGGACCTTTTACAAACGTGGCTGTCCAGGCCCCACCCAGACCTAGTGAATCAAAACTTCTGGAGGTGAGGCCCAGTCCAGATTGGATCTGATGCACAGATCCCCAGTTGGGGGTCCTGGAAAAAGAAGGCCCCCAGGAAAGGCAGGGCCTGGGGGAGGAGTGAGTGTTTCTCAGGGGCCACCTGAAGAGCACCCATGTGGGCTTCCTCCAGGGAAAGTTCCTGAGCAAGAGGCACAAAGGCCTGGACCTGGGGCACCAAGAAAGGGACTGGGCTTATCTACTGAGTCCTGGCCAAGGGTCACTGAGCCAGCGATGCCCTGGCTGCCTGGGCTCACGCCCTACCCTCTTCCCTCCTATCCCCGGGGTCCTGTCCCGGCTTTGCCCACCAACATTCTGGATTTCCTCCTCCCTGCCGGTCTCCACGTCCACCCACCCCCTTGGCAGGCTTGACCCTCGCCAGACACACATCTCCACGACTAGGAGTTGACGGACTGGGGGCCATATCCCCTGGCTGCAGACCTGGCGTGGTGGGAGGCCCCTGAGTGGAGACCCCATGCTGGCCTGTCGCCAGCTCCCTCGGCCTGAGGAATGAGGATGGGCTTCGGAGTGGGCCCGGCCCAAGACCTCCCAGAGCCCTTGCCTAAGTCTCACCTAATCCCTGCTCTCCACGGTGGCTTTGGGGGATTATGAGGATGAGAGCTGCTGCTTCTCCGAGGGGATAACTGTTTATTTCCGCTCGGGAAGAAATGGCCCTCCGGGCAGGGAGCCGGCACCCGCAAGGGTAAATACGGTACTCCAAAGCACCCACCTCCCTCTGGCAGGGATCGGGGCCTCCCTGAGAGGCCGTGGTCCAGGACAAAGGAGTGTCGGGCAAGGCCTGCATCTCTGCCTCCTTGGCTCCTGGCATGAGGGAAGAAAGCCTCCAGGGGCGGGAAGGAGGAAGAGAAAAGCAAAGGGGGACCACAGGCCTTCTCATGTCCAAGGCAGGATGCCTGCCCCTCTCAGCCCAAGAAGGCCCAAGAAGAATAGCGTTTGGGAGGCCCAGCCTCCCCTCCCCTTTCCGCTTCCTCCCTCAGGCTCGACTTGCCGAGCTCCCTCCCCGCAGTGGGATGTGCAGGTTCCCAGGGTGGACTTGCCTAGGCCAGGTCTCCAGAAATGATAAAGTGAGCAAACCTCCTGCGGGCAGGGAAGGGCTGGTCCGCAGAGGTGGAAAGGCTGCATGCCAAAGGGCGGGAGAGAGGAAGAGCTGACAAATCCCACGGGGCTGCACAATCACCCGGGAAGCTGCTTGGTCTGGAATGAGCGCCAGGCTCAGGAAGGCAGGGAAAGGCTAAGGGGAGCAGCCAGAGAGCCCGGGCGGCGGCCTCCCTCCAGCCAGGCCTTTAGACCAGGACACTCAGGAACTGCCCTCTGCTTGCCCTGTGGCTGCCCTGCCTCTGCTGCCTTATTTCCGGCACCCCCAAACCCCCTGGGCAACCCCACCCAGCAACTGTTTCTGCTCCTTCTCTTCCTCCAGGGTCTGAGAACCTGTCCCATGCTCCTCTCCAGGTGTGGGAGGAGGGGCCAGAGGGTGGCAGATGCTCCCGGGGCAGGGCCGGCAGAGGCGGGAGGGGCCCTGCAGAGCTGAGGGCGTGCATCTGCCCCCGCACGTTGTGTCTGGCTTGGAGCACCAACTCCAGACTGGAGATTAAAGACAGCACAACAGAGGCAAAATAAGCCATTCTGTAATTATACGCCTCCTGAAGAAAGCGCCTGCCTGCACAGCGCCCCGGGGCCAGGACACAGCCCTCAAGGCCAGCCAACCCTCCACGGCCCCAACCCCACTTATCCAACTGCCGTGGCCGCCCGCTGAGGCCTGATGGCCACTCTTCACTCAGTCTCCGGCAGGAGGGTCCCGGGTATGGGTAAAGTCACTATTTCTCTCATTACCCCATGGCTTTCCCCCACGCGGTATGAGAACTGAAGCTGAGGAAATTGGTGAGAGACGTTCACGCTTTCCAAAGGAAATTCAGAAAGGGCTCATGCGTGAGCTAGGTGGCCTTTCTCAAAGCATAGAGATAGGCTGGCACCCAGCGTGCCCGGGCACCCATGGCAGGGCGGGGGGGGGGGGGGGCGGTCTGTGCAAGGACAGGGATGGTGTGAGAAATAAGAACGCCTGTCATACACGTGCCATCTGAGCTCTGCTCTTCTTGCCTAGCAGGGCCAAGAAGGGTGAGGAAAATCTGCCCCAGACTTAAGTACCCAAAGGCAGGAAGCAATTCTTCCTACTTCCCAGGTGCTCAGAAACTCCCACTCCCCAGCCCCAGGCACCTCCAGGAGATTCCTGGGGCCAAGGAGCCAAGGCTAAGCAAGGCCTCTACACCAGAGGGGAGGCGTGGCCCTGCTTCTCCCCTGACACTGAAGCTTTTCGGGTAGAAGCAACCCCATCCCACTGTTCTAAGTGCTCAACCTCAGCTGAACCCAACAGAGGAGCTCGAGGCCATAGGAGGCGCAGGCTCAGGAGAGGCTGCCAGCGCGTGCCCATCGCGCCCCGCTTCATTGTCAAAGGGGGACACGGGCGGGGCCTGGGGGCTGGAGGAGCAGCAGGTGGTGACAAAATTCTATCTGCTAAATCAGAACTGCAAGGAATCTGCTACCGAACAGAACCAGCTCCCCAGGGCCCAAAGCTAAGCATCTGGGTCCGTCTAATGAGGCTTTAAGAGCCAACACGCCTGGGCTGTCCTGTGCCACCTCGGTCAGGTTTCCCAGGTGGCCCAGAACCAGAAGCCCCCAGCCCCCAGTCCCTGTCCTTTCGGGACTCCCCTGAGGTTCCCTCAGCACAGCAGCTGTTTTCCTTCCCATCCTACCTGTTTCGGGAGAAAGTGGAATCTAGGTCCCCTAGGCTCAGGTAGGCAGACTATGAATTGGCCTTGGCCTTTGGCCTTGGCAACAGCAGGTGACCACTAATTAGAACCAGCTGGCCCCTTCGCCAGGTTTCCCCACGGTCACAGCCTCCTTGGCCAGTGCAGGTGAGCGGGACCCACAGCTGGACTCCACGAGGTCTGAACCAGTGAAGCAGAGATTCGGCCACTATCCACCAGGGTCTATCATAGGCGTCACCATAAATCTCTTCCGAGTTTGGCCAGACACAAATCCACTCTGTCTACAGACAAGCAGCTCAAAGCCTCAAGCAGAGGCACCTCCTCCTCTTCCTCACTCTTCCCAGCTCATGCTGACCTGGGCACTTTCACCTGTCTTCTTTCTCACCTCCTGCAGCCAAGACCTAGGAAGAAATCACCCCAGCCCCATTGGCTCCCGCCTCAGTGACTCATGTGGTCCGGCGAGAAAAGCCTCCTTAATGGCCCCGAGGAGGGGTGGCATCCAAGCCTTGTGCCTGGAGACCCGGGTCCCAGCACACCTTGACAGGATGCCCCACGGGGAAACTTGGGCTCTGGTCCCGCTCTGGGTGACTCAGGAGCCTGGCAGGCAGCTACATACACGGGCTTTCTGGCTCCCATCCCCAGCCTCCTTCCACGGTCCTCACTACCTCGTAATCCAAGCCGCCTCCGGCCCAGCTTCCATCTTCAACCGTTAACCCAAAGCCTCCGACACAAAGCGGGGAAGCGGGCGTGTGGAACGGGGGCATCAAGCCCAGCTGGCATACTCACTTTGCTGCCTTTGCCCTGGTGGGCAATCCATAGCTCTGCCCGTTTAAAGAGCATGGGGTAGAGCCTGAGCCACAGCGAGTCAGCCACAGAACTGCCAACACTGCTCTCCAAGAGGAAGAGGAGACAGAGAAAGACAGAGAGGGAAAGAGTGAAGAAAGAGAAGAGAGAAGAGAGCTGGAGCGCGTGTGAGCGAGGAGCGGGGCGGCAGCGGCAGCAGAGTGGAGCTTCAATCTGCTGATTAATTTAGCCTATTTCCAGTCACGCTGCAGATTTAGGGAGGGAGGAGGAGGAGACCGGCTGCCGGTACAGGAGGGAAGGACGGAAGGAGGGAGAGGCTGCGCAGAGGGAGGGAGGAGGGAAGGGGTTGAGAGGACAAAGTTGGTAGGGGCTCTGCCAGCTGTCCAAGGGCTGGGCCCATTCATCAGAGGAGGCGCCGAGGGTGACGTGCCTCCCAGAGGTTCGGATGCGCCCACCACCCACCCCCACCGGAGGAGAGGCTGTGCAGGAAGTGGCTGCCGCCGGCCCGGAGCCCCCAGGGCACCCGCCAGCATGGAGGAGTACTTGGCCTCTCCCCCCGGACTCCCTTTCCTGAGCAAGGTGAGGAGCCCCACCTGGGGCAGCCCCCCAGATCCCTTAGAGACTCCAGCATGGAGTCACGCCAGCAACAGCTCTCTCCACAGTCAGAGCTGCGGGAGGCAGGGGGGCTGCTTATTAATAGCAGCGCATCCTACGTGGAGGGGGAAGGACCGGCAATTGAGAAAACTGGAGCAGTGACTTCTCGGAGGGCAGAGCAGGGGGCTGGGAAGTGAGAGAGCAGAGGAAGCCTGTGGAAGAGGGAAGAGCCAGCTGAAAGGAAGGGCTCTTCCAACACCTAGGACCCAACATCTTCCCACCAGGTGGCAGGGGGCTCCAAGAGCCGCTAATCAAGGCGAGTGCAGAGCTCAGCCAGGAGCCCATACCGCCCAGCCGCATCCAGACACACCTGCCCAGGTGCTGCTGGGACCAGGGCACTGCCTGCAGACGCCGGGCCTCATCCCAGGAAGAAAGAGGAGGCTGGTGACCTGGGCTCCCATCTCCTCCCGGGGCTTCAAGCAGAGCCTGGGCATCACTCTGCGACCCCGGCTTTGACATACGGGAAGCTGTCAGAACAGACCCCCTGGGTGATGTTGGGGCAGGAAACTTCTCTGGCTCCATCCAGGCCACCCTGAGGATGGGGCTGGAAAACCTCGAGGGAGAGGAAATGGCCTAACAGGTCCAGTAACCGGAGCACGGGCTGGAGCCTGAGACCATTTCTCCAGGGCCCTGTTTCCTAGACGACACCATCTCATCGGCAGGAAAGGGAAGAGAGAGCCTCAGCCGGGAAGGGAAGAGAGAGCCTCTGCCGAGTTCCAGCCGGCCTCTCCCCTCCCCCTTCTCCAGCACAGCTCCCTGTGGGCGCGGGCGCGCGCACACACACACACACACACACACACACACACACACACACACACACACACACACAGCGCCAAACCCTGAGCTGAATGGGAACAGGAAAGGAGGGGCCCAGGCAGTCCAGAGGTTAAGGGCAGGAAGTCTCCGTGAGGCCAGGGAAGGAGGGGTCGGCTTCCGAGACAGTCACTCTGAGGACAGCTGCCACCTGTGTAGTCGGGCTGCAGCCTCAGCAAACTGCCAAGGAGACTCCTGTCCCTTGCTCCCAGGTCACACTCCCCTTTAGCTTCCTACCAAGGCACTGCTCTGGGGGAACCACACCCAAGCAAACACTCTCCCTCCTGTGCAACAGGCCCTAGAAGAACAGCTCATAGGGTCTAACCCAGGTATTCCGCAGCGCCCCCCAACACAGCCCTCTGGCGTCTGGCCCCCCTCTGACACTACCCACTTCAGCAAGTGAAAAGGGAAGCTCTGCATCTGGGGAGAAACCCAGACCATCACTGCCACGGCACATCCACCATGGGCTGGAGGACGGGAGACGAGAGAGGAGGGTCTGCAGGGGACACTGAGGACAGGTAGGTCACAAAGAGAAGGGGGGCAAGGTGCAAAGGATCAACCAGCAACAGCCGAACTGATCCTGGGCTGTAGCCAGGTGATGAAAGGCCACCTTACCATCAACTCCCAGCACGCCAGCTTGCCCACTCCTACGCCTCCAAGAAGGCTTCCACTGTTGGAGGCCCCAGGGATGCACTTTAGAAGCCCATATTTACACAACGCGCAAGGTACCTCAGGTAGAGACACCGTCAGATCTGTTACTTAGCTGCTTGTCCTATTAATTCCTCAACTAGACAGTAAGCTTCTCCAAGCCAGAGGCCGTCTCCCAGGGCCTAGGGTTCTACCACCCGAAGGAAGCATTCCATAAATACGGCTGACGATGGTGGTAATGGTGCTTTCTAGGTCAGGAAAGCATCTATCCAGAAAGAAAAAGAAGAGGATGAAGAAAAACCCTCCCCGACAAATGCCCCTGAGAGATATCCAGCCTGGGTTCACAAGTGTTCTTCCTCGGGCTTGAGAGAGAAACCAGCTGCTGGACCACAGAACTTTGTTTCCCCGATTCACTAGGAATGGGTGTTTCAGCCACAGGCTGGAACCGGAGGACAACACTGTCCTTTGTTTTCGGGACATTCAGCCCCACCCTAGGCAGGCCACCACATTGCACAACACCATAGCCTTTGTTGGGGGGGGGGGTGCTCCCTGGAACTGAGTAGCGCACAGCTCTTGCAACTACGCAGCAGCCCTGCACCCAGGCTAGGGGACGGGCAAGTGTAGCTTTCCCTGTGCTCCAGTCACTGCTAGGATGGATACCTGCAGAGCAGCCAGAGGCATCTGTGAACAGGAGGCTGAACACCTCAGCAGTCAGCCGGGCACCAGGTCTGTGTGGACCCTCAGCTCCTTCCCCAGTCCTCCCCAGACCTCCCCATATCTCTTTGGCAGGAAGATCGCTATCCATAAGTTCAAGTCAATAAATATTTACTAAGCCCTTGCTACATGCCAGGCTCTGTGCTAGGAGCCAGGGACACTGAGATAAAGTGGGACAGACAGATGGTGCCAACACAGCGTCGCAAGTATGATGGTGGAGGTGCTGTGGATATGCTGAAAGGAGGGACACTGGAGGGATGAGGAGGACGTATCTGGAGAAGGTCATGCCTAAACCGGGTCTTTGTTTTTTTTTAATTTGGCTGTGCCGGGTCTTAGTTGCGGCATGTGGGATCTAGTTCCCTGACCAGGGATCGAACCCGGGTCCCCTTCATGGGGAGCGTGGAGTCTTAGCCACTGGAGCACCAGGAAAGTCCCTAAACTGGGTCTTGAAGAAAGAAAAGTAGGAGTTTGGCAGGAAAAAGGGTGGGGGGGGGATTTGGGGGTAACGGCCTAAACGTGGAGTGTGTGCCCAAACTCTGAAGCGTTCAGAATTACCAGTGGTAAAGGCCAAGGCAGGGGAGGTGAGGGATGCTGGGCCGACAGGCAGGAGTCGGATTATGGAGGGCTCTGGACCCCACGCTGAAGGTTGCGGCAGGTGGTGTGATGCCTTTTAAGCAGGGGCAACGAAAGGCCAGCTCTGCGTGTTGGAGAGCCTTCCCCGCCCGCCTAGTGGAGGCAGGGGGTCAGAGACAGAGGGACCTGTTAGGAAGGTGTGGAAGAAGGCCAGGCAAGGTGGGGACTTCCCTGGTGGTCCAGCAGTTCAGACTTCGCGCTTCCACTGCAAGGGGCACGGGTTCGATCCCTCGTTGGGGAACTACGATCCCACATGCTGTGCAGCGGAGGCAAAAAAAAAAAAAAAAAAGGCGGCCAAGCAAGGACCTAGAGGAAGGACATCCCCTAGGGCAATCCTCGTCCCAGGAGAGGGGTGCTCTGTTGGATGACAAATCTAACTCCACGTAAAGATGGTATGCCTGGAGGCTGGGGTGCCTGAGCCAGGCTGGGGGAGGATGCCTGGACCCCTGGGCTGCTTACCCCCAGCTGATTCGGCAGTGTGTCTGGAGTCTGACTGGGGAGCTCTTCTCTAACCACAGAGAGGGTGCCCAACTGAGTACTCAACCCAGCTCAGCAGGTTGGAGCAGAGCCCAGCAAAGGGCAAACACGTGAAATTACACACCCCTGGGCAGTGAGTGGAAGACTGGCTCAGAGCCAACCCCAATCAGAAACCGGCTCCCATGCGGCTGTGTTAACTGGTCCACCCTTTGTCCTTGAGTCCCAGCTCCCGGAGCCTGTGTGTTCCACCCAAGCAATAGTACCGTCCAGGGATCAGATCACGTACCCCAAGCCTCAGAGCTGTGCCCCCTCCCTCACTTTTGGTGTAAGGCCTCCACATGAGGACCTCCCAGGCAAACACAGGTAGGGAGAGTCCAACAGAGACACACAGACAATCCCAGTTAGGGAACCGATCATGGCCTACCACATGCTTCTCCTTCAGGTCCATGGGCCCAGGGTACTGCAGGCATGCCCAGAGGAAGGTGGTCACCCCCGAAAGGAAGGCTCCTCCCCAACATGTACGAACCCCAGTGACTCTGTCACAGTCACAGCATCTGGGGAAAAAAAAGAAAGAGGTCCCATAAGGCCGGGTTGCTGGAAGGGGCAGCTACTGTGAAACAAAACAGTATCATCTAAACAGTCGAGCAGGACATGGAGAAGATGGTGCTGGTGACCTCCAGGGCCCCGGCCTGTCCTGGCAGCAGTCAGCTTTACAAATTCCACTCTCTGTGGCCAGGAGGGAGAGGGCTACAGCAGGGATGCTGGAGAGCTGCAAGCTTTCCCTCTTAACCCTAATTTTCGGAGGCACGTATGTTTTGTTCCCTGTGTACTCTTTGACTTGCTGACTTCCAGCAAGCAGGAAAAGCCATGGCTCATCAGCTCTTTATTTATTTATTTATTTAGGCCACATGTGGGATCATAGTTCCCCGACCAGGGATCGAACCCATGCCCCCTGCAGTGGAAGCACAGAGTCCTAACCACTGGACCGCCAGGGAAGTCCCATACCTTCACTTTTAAAGAGGTGATGAGGGACTTCCCTGGCAGTCCAGTGGTTAAGACTCCGTGCTTCCACTGCAGGGGGCACAGGTTCAGTCCCTAGTCGGGGAACTAAAATCCCACAGGCTGGGCATGGCGTGGCCAAATTTTTAAAAAAGTGAAGGTAAATTGGAATCTAGATACAACTTGAATAATCAGGCAAATGGTGGGAAGAGCAGCAGAGATGATCAAAGTAGAGACATGCTCACTTCACCACCACCAGGAGCACAGCTGGGAAACACACGCCACACAGGCCAACGCATACATGCCCACAGTCAGCGGGCCTCTCGAGCGGCTGGCCGACAAGGAGTGCTCAACAGGGACCTGGACGGGTGTCCACGAGGATGGGGGATCCAAGGCGACAACAATCTAGAAAATGAAGATTAGCCTAACCTCCCCACCCCCCACTCCCTCCCCACATAACCCCGACTCTCACCCATCCATCCTGGCGGCCAACACACCTGAAATGATTTCAGATCAGTGTTTGGGTAAAGAGTGCCACTGAGTAATCTGGTTCGGTGCCAGCTGACTACTTGAGGAGAAAGAACTAACCTGCTGACTGGGGCAGTTCTTTTGGGGGCCTGCAGCAAAACCTACGTTAAGAGGAGCTGCTCAGAAGCCCAGGAGAACTGATCCATAAAAGAGCTGTCTAGAAACAATTTTTTTAAAAAAAGCTGTGTCCAGAGGACCCCAGGCAGGAGGCCCAGGCTCTGCAGGCACTAAATCCGACCCACGATCCCGTCCGATTCCTCGCAAGACGTCACAGCCCTGCCCTGCCAGGTCTGTCCCTACCTCTGCTTTTCCAGCCAGGGCCCTCAAAGCTGAGCTAGCCCCGGAGGGTCAGAGACAGACAGTGGCGCTGGGAGCAGCACCGCAGTGCAGTGACATTTGGTTTTTGGCAGCCGACTGAAATGGGATCCTGAGAGGCCGAATGCACTTCTGCCTAAGGCCGCTCTGACTCAGGCCCCCTGGCCCTGTTTACAAGTACAGCTCAAGGTCCCCATGACATCCCATGCCAGCAGGGGCTGGATGAGGCAGTCACCACACAGGGAAAGGCACCAGGAGCCAGATGGGGACCATGCTTAGCTCCTTCTGCCAACGCTACAGGAGTGAAATAACTCTGCGGCCGGATGGGACCACAGCCGTTCCAAAAGGGCAGCCAGGAGCATGACATTTTTCTAAGAGTCTCTGTTTTCCCATCACTCCATACATGGGATTCTGGGAGAGAGTTGTCCTTAGCTGTCTGATCTGAAACCAGCAGCTGTATCCTTAAAGGGCCAGGTCCCCTCCCCGCCCATTGTGAAAAAAAAGCACAGGCTTCAAAGCCAAACACTCGTGGGTTCAAATCCTGGCTCCATCACGTATCTAGTGCCAAATGACCTTGGCAAATCGCTTGTCTCTCTGAGCCTCGGTGTCCTTGTTCATTGAATGGAAGTGATGATACCTATCTCACCGCTATGCAACAGGAATTATGTAAAATCCTATGTGCAGAGGGCCTAATACAGTATTTGGTACATGGTAGGTCTTAATAGTCGCCATTACTATCATCTACTATCATCAGCAAACAAGAAATATGAAGAAAGAGTCACCAAAGTCAAGAATGAGAACTCAAAAGTAAGGAGAAAAAAAAGAAATAAAAGGCATAAAGATTGTAAACAGGGAATTCCCTGGTGGGGCAGTGGTTAGGACTTGGTGCTTTCACTGCCAGGGCCTGGGTTCAATCCCTGGTCAGGAACTAAGATCCTGCAAGCTGCGGGCATGGCCAAAAAAACAAAAAAAAAGATTGTAGAGAAATAAGTAAAACTGTCTTTATTTGCAGAAGACTCAATCATACATGTAGAAAATCCTAAGGAATCTACAAATAAGATATTAGAACAAATAAGTGTGCAAGGTTGCATGATACAAGGTCAAAATATAAAATGCAAATATAAATTAAATTTCTATATGCTATAATGAAATACAGGAAAATAAAAATGTGTAAATATCACTTATAGTACCAAAAAAAAGAAATACTTAGAGATGACTTTAATGAAAATACACATAAGTCCTATACACTGCTGAGAGAAATTAAAGAAGACCTAAACAAAGAGAGAGCTATACCATGTTCATGGAATGGAAGACTTAATGTTAACAGTAATGTTTTAATATTTAAATTAAATAATATTCATACATTTCTATTTATCAGTATTAATATTAATAGGCACCCATCAGAATGACTAAAATGAAAATGACCGACAGTACCTAGTGTTGGTGAGGATATGAACTGATAAATTGCTGGTGGGAATATAACATGGTATAACCATTTAGGAAACCATTTTGGCTGTTTCAGATAAAGTACAGGTGACTCTTTAACAAGGCGGGGGTTAGAGACACCGACCCCTAACACCACCCTCCCACCCCCAAAGCACAGTGGAAAATCCACATGTAACTTTACAGTCAGCCCTCCAAATCTACAGGTCTGCATTTGTGGATTCAACCAACCATGGATCGTGTAGCATTCTGGTACATATTTAGTGAAAGAAATCCACATATAAGTGGACTCATGTAGTTCAAGGGTCAACTATATACACTTATTATATGACCCAGTAATGGAAACATATGTCCTCAAAGAGAATTACATACAAATGTTCATAGCAATTTTACTCAAAATAGCCCCAAACTGGAAATAATCCAAATGTCCGCTCAGGTGAATGGATGAACATTATAAAGCCATACAATGGAATTCTACCCAACAACAAAACAGAATAAAGTACTGATATACACAACAACATGGCTGAATCTCAAAAACATTTGATGAGTGAAAGAAGCCACACATAGGGCTTCCCTGGTGGTGCAGTGGTTGAGAATCCACCTTCCAATGCAGGGGTTCAAGCCCTGGTCCGGGAAGATCCCACGTGCCACGGAGCAACTAAGCCCGTGTGCCACAACTATTGAGCCTGTGTTCTAGAGCCCGCAAGCCACAACTACTGAGCCTGCGTGCCACAACTGCTGAAGCCCGTGCACCTAGACCCCATGCTCCGCAACAAGAGAAGCCAACACAATGAGAAGCCCGCACACTGCAACGAAGAGTAGCCCCCGCTCACCACAACTAGAGAAAGCCCATGCGCAGCAACGAAGACCCAACACAGCCAAAAAAAAAAGCCACACACAAAAGAGCGCCTAGTGTATGATTCAATTAATATAAAATTCAGAACAGGCAAAACTAATCGATAGTGGCAGCAAGCAGATCAGGGGTTGCCTACGGGCAGGGGAGGGAATGACTGAAAAGGGCACAGGGATCTTTTGTTTAATATCTTGACTGTGGGTGGTGACTACAGGGATATGTACATTTGTCAAAATTTTTTGAACTATATACTTAAATAGGTGCATATCATTGTATGGAAATGGCGTTGCCTCCATAGAGCTGATTTTCCAAAAGTACAGGGGAATCCGAGCTCAACTAACCTCTAAAATGCCTAGCACGTGCAAGATTTGGCAGATATAAAAGAGAAAGGACAATGAAGCAAACATTTATCCAGCGCCTGTAGTGTGTTACAATAGCAGATACTTAGTAAGTATAAGGAATGGTCCTGTTTTCAAAGAAGTATAAGATGCGGTCCCTTCCCTAGAGGGATTTATAATATAGTGGTTTGGGCTATTATGAAAAAAGATAACAATTCGAGTTGGCATTGACATACTAAATGAGAATTGTAAACGGGTGCTTAGGAGTAGGAAGAGGAAGGGCTGCCCAAGCAAGAGCCACAAGTCCCAACCAAGGCACCAGGGAAGAAATGCAGGAGACTTTTTTTTTTTTAAATTGGGGTATAATTTACAATGTTGTGCTAGTTTCAGGTGTACAGCAAACTGAATCTGTTATACATATACATATATCCACTCTTTTTTAGCTTCTTTTCCCATACAGGCCATTTGAGTATTGAGTAGTGTCCCCTGTGCTATGGAGTTGGTCCTTATTAGTTATCTATTTTATATATAGTAGTGTGTATGTGTCAACCCAATCTCCCAATTTATCCCTCCTCCCGGGAGCCTTTTTGAAAGATAGTGATCTGACCTATTTGGTTAGAGCAGAAGGCCTGAGTAGGTCAGACTGAAGAAATAAATGAAGAAATAAATGACCACATAGGACAGGGAATCAGGGGCCCGTGACACAAAGACACCCTGAGGAGTCACTTAAGGTTTCTGAGTAGGTCCCAGGATTTTAAAAGGGTGGAGAATGGATCAGAGGGGAAAGGGAAAGAAATTACAGGCAGAAGAGTTAGAAGAAAATTACAATAACCCTGGTTTGCCATGACGAGTATCTAGACAAAGGCGGCAATGAGAACGAAGGGGTCGATGCTTCCTGCTGCCAAGCTCAGAACCAACATCAAAAAGAACTAGCGCGGGGACTTCCCTGGTGGCGCAGTGGTTAAGACTCCACCCTCCCAATGCAGGGGGCCTGGGTTGGATCCCAGATCAGGGAACTAGATCCCACATGCATGCTGCAACTAAGAGTTTGCAAGCTGTAACTAAGAGTTTGCAAGCCACAACTAAGGAGCCCGCCTGCTGCAACTAAGACCCGGTGCAGCCAAATAAATAAATATTTTTTAAAAAAACAGAACAAAGAAAAAAGAATGGGTGCCCAAGGTTCAGGCTGAGGGTGAGCTGAGGAGTTGGCTGTCCTTACCTCTTCCAACACAATCTTCATTAGCTCTGCTGGCACTCTAGGCACGCCCAACACACCAAAAACACAATTTGGTGGACTCTACTCAGCTGAAAGTGTGCTGATGGATGCATGGATATTCAGTGGGAGGGAGGTTTTTAATCACAAGTCTCGGGGTTCTATCCTTGGTGGCATCCTAGTCAATATCTTTATCAATAACTTGGGTGAGGAAACAGATGGTATGCTAAACAAATTCTTGGATAGCACAAAGCTGGAAAGGAGATCAAAGTCAAGCTCCAGGAAGATCTTGACAGGCAGAAATGATGGGCCAAATCTAATAGATTCAATTTAACTGTAAGAGGTTCGATATTAACTCCTACCCTTAGGTTCAAAAACTACTGTAGTAAACTACTACAAATGGCTTAATTAAATGCATTTTCAAAATAAACGGCATGGCCGCCCAGAGTTCACTCACATTTAGGCTGCATTAACAGATATGCCAAGTCCCCCCAAAGACAGGGCTAAGTCTCATTCCTGTGCATTTCAGAGCACACCTGAAATATCTTGTTCATTTGTGCAACACACACTTTAAGAAGGACACTGACTAAAATGCAAGGCTTCCAGAAAACAGCAACCAGGTTGGAGAAACTATCACATGAGGATTAATGGAAGGGACAGAAGATGCTTGGCCAGGACACCTAAAACACATCAGGTTAGAGCAGAGACAGAAGGGCATGATGGCTGCCAGGGGAAATAAGGGCCAGGCTTACTCTGGGAGGCTCCAAAAACAGGGACTAGATTAGGGGGAGGAAGCTATACGGAGGCCGACTGGGACTTAATATGAGCAATATCTTTTTTTTTTTTGGCTGCGTGGCTTTTGGGATCTCAGTCCCCATCAGGGATTGAACCCGTGCCATGGCAGTGAAAGCCTGGAATCCTAAACCACTAGGCCACCAGGGAACTCCCAAGCAATATCTTTTATACATATTAGAACTGCATAAAGAAAATGGAAGAGGCCACCCTGAGAGGCAATGAGCTCCCCATCACTAGAGGGATCCAAGTAGAGGTGGGGAATTATGGAGCTAATAAATACATCAGGTAGCAAATAAGAAAGAGATGGCTTTTTATGGTCTCTTCTAACTCCGAGAGACTATGAAATCAAGAAATCCAGTAGCATCTACCCATGAAAAGATGCTCAACTCTACCCACAATAAGAGACATTCAAATTAGACTACCCCAGGGGAACAAAGCTGGAATATTTTCACCACTGGACATCAAGGTTTTATAAAGCTACAGTAATCGATGCAGTGTGGTGTTGGCCTGGTAATGGAGTCTAGAAATAGACCCAGACATATAGGGTCAATTGATTTTCGAAAAAAGGTATAAAGGCAATTCAGTGGAAAAAAAGTCTCTTCAACAAATTGTGCTGGAACAATTGAATATTCAGATGCAAAAAAAAAAAAAAACCTTGTAAATATAGCTTGCACCACATACAAGAGTTCACTAAAAATGGATCATAGACCTAAATGGAAAAGTGAAACTATAAGATTTCTAGAAGAAATAATGGGAGAAAACCTTTGTAACTTTGGGTTGGATTTCTTAGAATCAATACCAAGAGCATAACCTACAAAAGAAGATATTAATAAACTGTAACTGAGTGGCTGAGGATACGAGTGGGAGGAAGAATTTTCACTGTATATACTTTTGCGCCTTTTGATTTTCAAACCATATGAATGTACCAAATGTTTCTTTAAAGAATCAGCAACCTCTCACTCCTGGGGATATATACCCACAAGAAGTGACAACGGGGACCCAAACAGATATCTGTACTCTCATGTTCACAGCAGCACTATTCACAATAGCAAAGGTGGAAGCAACCTAAGTATCCATCAACAGATGAATGGATAAACAAAATGTGGCCTATACATACAATGGAATATTATTCAGCCTTCAAAAGGAAGACAATTCTGACACATGCCACATGGATGAACTGTGAAGACCTTACACTAAGTGAAATAAGTCAGTCACAAAAGGACAAATATTGTATGATTCCTCTTATTTGAGGGTCCTAGAGTAGTCAAATTCCTAGAGACAGAAAGTAGAATGGTGGTTGCCGGGGACTAGAGGAGGGGGGAATGGGAAATTAAGTGTTTAATGGGGACACAGTTTGGGAAAATAAAAAAGTTCTGGAGATGGATGGTGGTGACGGCTGTGTAACACTGTGAATGTACTTAATGTCACATAACTGGTTAAGATGGTAAGTTTTGTATTACGTATATTTTACCACAATAAAAAAAAATCAGCAACTTCTGGGAATTCCCTGGCAGTCCAGTGGTTAGGACTTGGCGCTTTCACTGCCGAGGCCAAGGTTCGATCCCTGGTTGGGGAACTAGGATTCCAAAAGCCACTTGGTGTGGCAAAAAAAAAAAAAAAAAAAAAAAAAAAAATCAGCAACTTCTGATTTTGCAATTGGTTCTGGCTTACATTACAAGGAATATTCACCCACTGCATTCCATGTCAACTTTAGGGATGTTTATGTTTTTTTTTTCAAATATTTATTTATTTAGGCTGCTCCTGGTCTTGATTGGGGCATGCGAACTTCTTAGTTGAGGCATGCATGCAGGATCTAGTTCCCAGACCACGGATTGAACCCAGGCCCCCTGCATTGGGATCGTGGAGTCCTACCCACTGGACCACCAGGGAAGTCCCTATGCTCTTTTCAATACACCTTTGAGTCTCTCTCCAGTATATATCTTTTTGCAGGTGTCTCCCAATATTTTTCTCTTCACCTTCCTACTAAGGAAGACTGCTATCAGGAATCTCTTTTTCAAGATGATCCTGAAATTAAGAGAACTGGGTTCATATCATTACACTATTTCTAGTTTCCCAAAGGCCGCTGTGAGCCCTGAAAGGGTCTCCTTCCCTTGGGCACCCCTCATTCCCCATCACTCTAGGCCTTTGGATGCAGGCATCAGGCCGGGTCTAAATCTGGTCCTTAACCTACTTGCCACGCCACGTGATCCTGTTTACTACTGGCTCGGCAACCACAGGCAAAGCAAAGCTTATTATTACACGAACCCCTGGTCACCAAACCACACATTTCTGGCTGGCTCGTCCCTTCAGAAGAAAAACATTCCTGCTGCAGCCCTGGCTTAGCCTTTAGTTCACCTGTGTACTGTAAACAAATCTGGGCCTGCTCAGAAACCAGAGTTCAAACAATATTTTTAAAGGAGCCTGGCTTTTAGGTCAAGAAAGACGCTCTCGTGAAACCAACGCTGATCCAATACCCAGATAAAAAAGATTAGCACACGTTGACCGGCAGAGGAGTGCCAGCCACGACTGGGAACCTTCTCACTTAAACGCCAGGAATGGATTTGAGAAAGGCTATTCTCAGAGCTCCAACTCGACTCAGGTGAGGTTAAGTCAAGCCTTGGGTGTAGGTCACATTGACAACAGCGCTACTCCCTCGCCCCATAGAAATTGTTTCCCAAGCCTGACACTGGGGAAGCAGCAGCGGGAGGAACCGAAGGAGAGCGACTTTCATTCCTCCTGAGTTCTGCAGGAGTTAAGCTTTCCGAAAGGCTGATTTTCAGCACTTGGAGCTGGTACTCCCTAGCAACTTCTCAAAATAGAAATGTGAAGGGCTTTCTGTTTTCTTCCATCTCACCGCCCAGCCCTGGCTCTCCCGGACTAATCTTCTGATGTCAGGTCACCACAAACAAGGGGTGGGAGTGGGGGGTAGGGTAGGGGTTCAAGGGCAGTTAACTCTCAATTCTTTGCTGTTTGGTTATCCAAGGGGATGGTCTGTACTCCAACTCCCTGGCCAATGCACTTCTCCATGGTCTCCACCAGTTTCCCTGTCTGTCGTTCTGACAAAAACCAGCGAGCAAGGAAGTTACAGCTGACATGGCAGTTGAAATAAGCCTTGCGGAATACATACAGTATGTGGATTTTATGTGAACATTTACCCCCAGTTCCAGTTCCAGTTAATGACAGTCTACGTTCTGATGTCTTCTGATCTTTACAGTTTTTTTTTTTTAACTCCATGGATCATTTTCATTTGACTTTTTAGAAAATGAACCTTACTTGTGCCATTTAAAAAAAAATTAAAACTACCTCGTTGGATTACTAAGATCAGCTCTTCTTTTACCAAGATCACCATAAAGACATACCACCATGGTATTTCTTCTTTCTTCAGTGCTTCTTAACCTTCTTCTGCCTCTGCACTATTCTTAAACACAATCACACTCTCATTCATAACACCTCTAATGACAGTGGTTCCCCCAAACGGAGGAAGGGCTACCTTGTCCTGACTCTGCCCCTCCCTGCCTTTCCTGAGAACCACTAATTTACACCCACAAACAGAGACTACAATAAATATTAATACAAGAAATCAGCCAGTGAACTACCTGCTGGTTACTTAAAATTAAAAAATGCAAAAATATATTTAGAACCTAGTAAGTCCTAGACCCCATCCAAGGTATCCTTATATACAGACCACCTCATTTAATGCCCACAACCGCCCTGCAAAGGCTGAGAGAAGTTAGGGTACTTGGTTTTCTCAGATCACACCTAGGAAACAACCGGCTTTAGTGGATAAAGGACTCAAGAATCTGGACTTCAGAGTTCCAGTCCTGGGACCTTGATGACCCTGGCCCTTTGCCTCTCCCAACAGTTAGTCTCCACATTTGTAAAATAAAACGTTAAAATTCCCTCCTGACTTCCATCTTCTAAGAGTACCCAGGCTTAACTGAACTGTGTCACTACAGCTGAGGTGAGGGTCTTGGATAAAGCATGAGAAAACTATCATCGTCCCCAGTACACAAAATCACACACAAGAAGGAAAAGGGATTCGATACAGAGCTCCCTCCTTTTCTTCCCCAAGAGCCACACACACAAAAAAAGAGGGTGGGATGTAGCAGCACGTGACCAAATCAACGAACACGCCAAAGTGCAGCCCGTGGTCACACACCAATGAAAGAGCAGGGTTTCCCTCGTAACTGGCACCGGGCAGGGGCTCACACAGCAGCACACGAGGGACTTTAAGAACTGGCTTCAGCGGTGAGCAGCAGAGGAACGAGAGCACAGCAGAGAGATCAGTTTATAGGGTAGGAAGTAATGTTCCTCTGGTTGCTTCTAAGGAGTCTTTAAACAACTTTTTGGAAAGGCGGAAGGGGGCGGGGGCTGGTGGGGGGGTGGCAGGCAGGGCATGCTCCAAACTGCAACGTCGCTGCTCAGGGTTGAAAAGCCCCTCCGCCTCCATCCACCTGGACACAGGGGACGTAGTCAGCACGAGGGCCCGGACGGCAGCTGAGTGCGCGCGCAGGGGAGGCAACCGTATGAACTGGGGGCGGGATGGGGACTCCCAGAGATCTATAAATAAACTGAACACCAGCGCTGGAAGCCTTCTGGGCCGGGGCCCAGGCACCGCAATCCTGGGGCAGGGAGTCTTTGTTGGCGGGAGGTTTCGATTTCCGACGCCGGACCCCCAGAGGGCCAAGCCAGGGCCGAGGGCAAGTGTGAGCACCTGGGGGAAGGAAATGGCCAAGAGCTGGAGGCAAGAGCCAGTCCCTTGACTCCTCCACCGAAGGGATTCCCCCGAGACCGTTACCTGGGTGCAGACCCCAGACTCCCTCCCCTCACCCAAGAATCCCGAGGACGCGGAAGGCCGAGCCCCACGCCCCTTTGCTTCGGGCCACGGGCCTTCTAGTACTTACCGGGGCCCGGGGACCAGTCTTCCTCGCCCGCGTCCTCTCCCCTCCCTGCCCCCTCCTCACTTCGCGTCCCCTCCTCCAGGGGCCGCAGCCATGTCCGTTACTGGCAACTCCAAGGGGGTTTGCCTCCTTTCTCGGACAACGGAGTCGCGGGCTCGCTAGCTAAAGTCCTGGGTGTCGATTGGTCGCAATCCGAGACGGGCGGGGATTCTTGGCTTCTTATTGGCTGAGCGGAGCACTAGGCTGTAGCCACAACCTCCCCTCCGGGAGCCTGGCGGAATTAAGTGCCAAGTGATGCCAGCGGGAGAGCGCGCAACCACTGTCCATCCTTTTTTTTTTTTTTTTTTTTCCCACTGTCCATCCTTGAACGTCATGCCGTAGCGTTTTCTGATCCAGAGTTCCTGACCAGCGGCGAGGGCACGGCTTTCACCTAGGTTAGTTTTCCTATGGAATTATCCTAAAAAGATCAACGGGCCGTCCCGACCCCCCCCCGCCTTTCTTTTTAAAATAAGCCCTTTGCAGAGCGCCTGTGTCTCCAAATCTCCCTCCTTGTTGCTGGGAACAAATACCTCGAGACACCTCGCTCAGAGACCTTGGAGGGAGTCCCTCTGGGACCAATACTGCTTCCAAACCGAAGCTGGAGAATCTAAGGCAATACTGCAGTTTTTCTCCTCAGCTCGGCTGAACTCTAAAGGGAAAAACAAGTTTAAAAAAATTTTTTTTTCTAAATAATTAGAGAAGTCGCCTGGGAGACCTCTCTTGGGAAAACAAAGCAAGCCTGTGTCAGTATTTACTTCTGTTTTCCCAGAGATCTAAGTCTGGAGAGTTGTTTTTTTGCTTTTTAGGCTGTTTATAAAACTAGAAGAAGGTCATGGCTGGTCCTGGGAAGTAAGAGCCCCTTCTCCCTGTTAATGAATTTGATTATGTAATTAAATCTCTCTTGCTTTTCAGCTGGACAAGAAGGTGCCATTTCAGTGCCTAATCTTGTACGTTTGAACTGTTTTAGCTGTTGTCTAAAACTGGTAGAATCATGTCCCTTTCCTGAATACAAAAATCTTCTGCCGTTTATCTTCGCCAATAGAAAAAGTCCAAATCTCTCTGCCTGACATCCAAAGCCCCTCATAAATCGACTCAGGCATACATTTCCAGGCTTAACTCCCCACAAACCAAACTACTCCTGCAGCCACATAGATTCACCACCATCCCCTAAATGCCTCTGGGACCCTCCCACCTCTGCTTCTTTGCCCAAGAGTTTCCCTGTGCTTTGTAGGCTCCTTCCTACCAATAAAATCAATGTTCAAATCCACACCCATCCTAAAAGTCTACCCCAAACACTACCTGCCCAAAAGCCTTCCCTGACTTTTAGTCATTGAAACTCTGTAGCACTGAGCTTTTCTTTGTGTCTCCACTGCTGCCTTTACAAAAGTATGCTTTGCACAGAATTATTTTTGTAAGACTTCAAGCAACCTGAAGGCAGCTGGCTTATCCTGGCAGTCCACACAGCACCTTATTTGGGGGCTGGTACCCAGTAAATGTTTGCTGAACTGAACTAGTCAATTGCCTGTATCTAATGTCTTTTCACTTCATCCCAGAAGGTTTATATGGCTGCATTTGGAAGGTTAGCAGGTGTAACATAGTCATCCTGCCCTGCTCCACTTTGTACCCCAGTCGCCTCTGGCCATACTTGTTTCTCTGTTCCGTTGGGTTTTATGAATATCACTCAACAAATTTGAACTGAGTGCCTACCAGTTTCAGGGGCTGTGCCACAGTCCTTCACTGTGCACTGACCATCCCCTCTGTCAGTCCCCCCAGCTATAAAACTTTGCCTAAGATGGGACTTCCCTGGCGTTCCAGTGGTTAAGACTCCTTGCTTCTACTGCAGGGGGCACAGGTTCCATCCCTGGTTAGGGAACTAGGATCCAGCATGCTGCACAGCATGACCTAAAAAATAAAAATTAAAAAAAAAAAAAAAACTTTGCCTAAGAAGTAAATCAAATCACTCGATCCAGGGCTTCCCTGGTGGTGCAGTGGTTGAGAGTCTGCCTGCCGATGCAGGGGATGCCGGTTCGTGCCCGGTCTGGGAAGATCCCACATGCCGCAGAGCGGCTGGGCCTGTGAGCCATGGCCGCTGAGCCTGCGCGTCCAGAGCCTGGGCTCCGCAACGGGAGAGGCTACAACAGTGAGAGGCCTGCGTACTGCAAAAAAAAAAAAAAAAAAAAAAAAAAATCACTCGATCCAAAACATACTGATACACCCACTCTAAATTCACCCTGGCTAGACTTTTTGTGGCTTTGAGGTCTCTATGGCCATGTCTTCTTGGTTGTGTAGTAACCCCAGGCAGCTGTACCAATCCTTCTTCACTTTTCTGGAGCTTTCCCTATCTCTCCCTACCAAAATGACCTTGATGGGAAGACCAAGGGCTTCCAGTGGAGATGTCTCATCTACTTCATCTACTCCTATTCCCCTTTCAACATTCTTCCAGGGAAGAGATACTCCTCTTCCTTTCCCCATCTGTATCCTCAATCCCTTGCCTCACCCCAGCCTATTTCCCATCTCTAGGCTTAGCTTATGCTGTTTGCGGTGCCTGAAATGCCCTTCTCCTTTCTTTCGAACTCCCGATCATCCTTTAAGATCAGATTGGCTTGTCCCTGCTCTGTAGATAACTGTATCATTTCACTTACCACGTTGTTTTATATCTTCGACAGCAAAATAATATTAATAATACATTAGTATCCAAGGTCTCTTTCTCTCCTCCTGGATTCTGTCCGTGCCTGTTAGGTTGCCAGATCATTGCACAGTATCAGAAGAGTAGAGGAAAGGTAGGACTGAGAAAGGCAAGCCTTGAGTGATTGGGTTTACTTTGGATAGGATGCAGAGTTACCGGCAAATGAGAGCAGTTGGGTTTGAAAAGGGAGCAGGAGAAAGTGAAGAGAGAAGAGCCAGGATGGTACGGGGTTAGGGAAGAGCCGGAGGAAGTTTGGAGAGAGGAAAAAGAGAAGCTTTAGAGCAGAGTGAGAAATGCCTTAGGGGAGTAGGTGGAATACCTTTCCCCCGTTAGTCTGATACTGTACAGTGAATGACCTGGGAACCGAACAGGTAAAGACAGAATCCCCCTTAGCAGAGAGGAGGAGGGAAAGAGAAACGAAGAATAGGATTTTAGGAAGGTTTCTCGTAAATCATTTATGTAATTCCCCCTTTGACGTTTTTCTCAAGAGACTACAATGAGATCTGAAGGGCTTCCCTGGTGACGCAGTGGTTGAGAGTCCGCCTGCCGATGCGGGGGACACGGGTTCTTGCCCCGGTCCGGGAGGATCCCGCAGGCCGCGGAGTGGCTGGGCCCGTGAGCCGTGGCCGCTGAGCCTGCGAGTCTGGAGCCTGTGCTCCGCAGCGGGAGAGGCCACAGCAGTGAGAGGCCTGCGTAACGAAAAAAAAAAAAAAAAAAAAAAAAAAGATCTGAAGTTGCTTTGCAATTACTTTTGAATGCCAATTATCATTTCTTTGTATGATTCTGTATAGATACTGGACGTATCCATCCCTAGGCTTTATGTAGTTAATAACATTGTCTAATTATATGTCATTTCTCTTCCTGTGAGCCCCTTGTGTCCAAGGACAATGTCTTCTTCATCTTTGTGTCACTGTCGATTAACAGAGTGCCTGGCACACAGTAGGTGTCTGGTAAATGTTTGTTGAATAAGTGAGCTGGTGCTCAATTATCCTCTCTAGCATCTTTAGTTGCTTCCTGTCCATTGGATCCTTTCCCCTAGCTATATAAACTTTCATAGTTCTCATCTCTCCTTAGAACAAAAGAGGGAGGGGGAACAGTAGAGGGAAAAGAGAAGGAGAAGGGGAGAAGAAAGAAAGAGAGAATGAAGGAGGAGGAAAAAGAGGCCTTCAATACTAAATGGTCTGGGCTATGTGACGCTCCTCTGCCATATAGCTAGTGAATCAACGAGCAAGAAATTCCCTCTCTGTGGGCTTCCCTGGTGGCGCAGTGGTTGAGAGTCCACCTGCCAATGCAGGGGACACGGGTTCGTGCCCCGGTCCGGGAAGATCCCACATGCCGCGGAGCGGCTGGGCCCGTGAGCCATGGCTGCTGGGCTTGCGCGTCCCGAGCCTGTGCTCCGCAACGGGAGAGGCCACAACAGTGAGAGGCCCACGTACCGCAAAAAAAAAAAAAAAAAAAAAAAAAAAAGAAATTCCCTCTCTGTGAACCTAAAACTGCTGTAAAAATATGAAATCTTAATAAAAAATTAATTAGAAAAAAAGGGGACTTCCCTGCCAGTCCAGTGGTTAAGACTCCATGCTTCCACGGCAGGGGGCACGAGTTCACAGCACAGCCAAAAGAAAAAAAAAAAAAAGCTCCCTTTCTGTCTGTGATGTTATGTCTCTGTTAGACTAGCCAGTGTAGTAACACCTGATGACTTCACCTTAGCTACTACAGTCAACAGAGAATCACTGCTTCATTTATTATATTTTGTGGCCCTGGGGAATATTTAAGAGACGTAGCTGAAAAACTCAATGTCGTGTGACTGTAAGAACCATGTTTCAAATATTGTTAAATCAGCCTGGAATAAACTCCTTCAAGACTGACCAACGTGGGCTTCCCTATTGGCGCAGTGGTTAAGAATCCACCTGCCAATGCAGGGGACACGGGTTGGAGCCCTGGGCCGGGAAGATCCCACATGCCATGGAGCAACTAAGCCCATGCGCCACAACTACTGAGCCTGTGCTCTAGGGCCCATGTGCCACAGCTACTGAGCCCATGTGCCACAGCTACTGAAGCCCATGTGCCTAGAGCCTGTGCTCCGCAACAAGAGAAGCCACCGCAATGAGAAGCCCACACACCGCAACGAAGAGTAGTCCCTGCTCACCACAACTAGAGAAAGCCTGCACGCAGCAACGAAGACCCAATGCAGCCAAACAAAAAATACTGACCAACGACGTCATGCTGTGTTGGTCTACCTGCCAATCCGTCAGCAGTATTTACTGAGTTCCCTGCATGTGCCAGGCCTGGGGCTGGATGCTGGGCATAGGTGGAAAAAAAACCTGTCAGGATCACTGCCCTCAAGTGGTTATATTCTACTAGAGGAGACAAGACATTAAGCAAGTAAATAATTATGTCCTCTCAAGTGTGCAAAGTGCAGCAAATGAGCATCTCTAATGGGATCCTGGTGACCACATCTTGGGTGGCTGGGGAAGGTGAGGGAGGAGGTGGCATGTGCAAAGGCCCTGAGGAAGGAGGGTATGAGACTGAGGAACTAAAGGGGATTCCTGCAGGAAAGGGGAAGAGTGGAGTGATGAGAGATGAAGCTGGAGAAGGAGGTGGCAACTCATTCGGGGTCTTCTGCACCACGTTAAGGGTTTTGACCTTTATTCTGAGAGCATCAAAAAGCCATTGGAGGGACTTCCCTGGTGGCGCAAGAATCTGCCTGCCAATGCAGGGAACATGGATTCGAGCCCTGGTCCAGGAAGATCCCACACACTGCGGAGCAACTAAGCCCGTGCGCCACAACTACTGAGCCTGCACTCTAGAGCCCCCGAACCACAACTACTGAAGCCCACGTGCCACAACCACTGAAGCCCGCGTGCCTAGAGCCTGTGCTCCACCACAAGAGAAGCCACCGCAATGAGAAGCCCACGCACAGCAACGAAGACCCAACGCAGCCATTAATTAATTAATTAATTAATTAATTAAAAAAGGAAAAGCCATTGGAGCGTTTTAAGCGAAAGAGTACCTGCGATCTGATTGGTGTTTATAAAAATACTCAGGTTGGCTACTGAGTAGAGAATGGATCATAAGGAAGGAAGAACAGCTTTGAGAGGCCCAGAGAGGAAGCCTGGCAGTAGTGTGAGCAACACCGTCCCTGTGCTAAACTGGTGGCTGCCTGGGTGGTGAGTAGATGTCTTAAGAGATCTTTAGCGGGTGAACCAGGCAAAACTTAGTGATTGATTGGACTTAGGGTCTGGGGAGAAAGAGGGAAGGGTGACTCCTAGGTTTCTACGCCCTTGACCTCATATAGTGTCAGTTATAACGACAAAGCACCTGTTCAGCTCCAGGTGCTTCAGAAAGGCTAATTTAGAGCAAAGGACTGAACACAACATCAGCCGGAAAACATCGCTGTTTGTTTGTGACTTCACTTCACCTCGATGGAAACATGGGAGGTGAGTAAGAAAATGTGAGCAACTCAGCAGGGCTGATTCAGGTTCTTGAACAAGGAGTGACACGCTGAATCCCATCCATGCAGAAACACGCTCCTCTCCCCTCGCACTGGAGCATCCTTCGTCTTGCACCGTCCTTTCAGCCTAATCAGGTGTTTAAAAGTGACAGGGTGAAATGGTGATTGTTTAGATTCCTGGGCTGAAATTCTTTTAACTTGTCTGAGCTAAACGCCACAATCAATTAGAGTCCCTTGCCAGAAATCATACTTTCGGGGTCGACATTCTGCAAATGGCTAAGTGTTGATTGTTGCTGCAGCCGAAGCTTCAGACCCACCTATGGACACTTCCAGGCTCTTTGAAAGGAGGGACCAAATGATCAAAGGACGTGAGCAGACAATTTACATAAGAAGAAACCAAATATTAGGAATTGTTATTTTGGAAGAAAGATTCAATCTCACTAATAAGCAAAGAACGTTAAATTAAAACAAATCCAAGGAACTCCCTGGTGGTCCAGTGGTTAGGATTCGACACTTTCACTGCTGAGGGCCCAGGTTCGTTCCCTGATCAGGGAACTAAGATCCCGCAAGCTGCGCGGTGTGGGACAGCCCCACAAAACAAGAAAAATGAAAACAAATCCAGAGGAGCCATTTCCCATTTGTTCAATTAAATAAAATAATAAAATTTAATAATGCTGAAACTGTAGTGAAACTGGTAGGTTTAAGCATTACTTTTTGATTGCAATCTACATTCTTATAATATCTGTACTGGGCAATCTGATAGCAGGTGATAAAGAACCATAAAATGATCAACTCTTGATTATCTCTTTTTATGGCAGTACAGCTTTAGGAAATAATTCCAAAGCTTTGTTTGGGTGGGTGGCAGATACAGCAGCGAACAAGTAGATAAAAATCCCTCCCCTCACGGAGCTCCCATTGTAGTTGGAGACATGGGGGAGAGTTGCTGACAGATGAGTGTGTCAGATGATGGTAAACGGTATACAGAAAAACAGTTGGGGAAGTGAATGGAGAACACCAAGGGTTGGGATAGTTTGAGATGCGGTGACAAGAGAAGGCTTCACTGAGAACATATATACAACCTTCTGGACTTTATTAGAAGTTATTTTGAACAGTGTGTATGTGTGTGTGTGTTTTAACATAGTCGTTTCTCTTGCAGGATCTGATGGCCAACACCTTGAATCTGTTAGCAGAGTGGGGTGGATATAAGCGGGGGGGGGCTTGTGGTATAAGTGGGGGCTTGATATGTCTCAACTCCTAAATATGTTTGGTTTTTTGTTTCTTTGTTTATTCAAATGATGACAAAGTCTGGGGTGTGGCATGGGGGTCAAGGGCTGAAATAACATGGATGTTAGGGATTCTTATCTAAGAGGGCAGGAAACTTAGTAGCTAACCTGCAACTGCAAGATAGTTGAGTTCTAGATATCGAAAGCACAACACCATGATCATAGTCAGCAATACTGTGTCATATAATTCCAATTGCTAAGAGACGAGATTTTTTTTCTTTTGGCCGAGCTGCACAGCTTGCAGGATCCTAGTTCCCCAACCAGAGGTTGAACCCAGGCCCTGAGCAGTGAAAGTGAAGAGTCCTAACCACTGGACCGCCAGGGAATTCTCTAAGAGGCTAGATCTTAAATGTTCTCAACACAAAAAAAGAAATGATAATTATGTGAGTTGATAGAGGTATTCAGTAACGCTACGATGGTGATCATCATCGCAATATATAAATGTATTAAGTCAACATGTTGTACCCTTTAAACTTACACAATGTCATCTGTCAAGTATATCTCAATTAACAACAAAAAAAACTTGACATCTAAGCTCTTGGATGGGTTGTCCATACAGGGTCATGGTAGAACTTGGAGCAGAGTATGAAATGTGGGGTCACAGATGATTGCCAGATGGCATGCACCTCGAGAGAGGGAGTTTTCATGAGGAAGGAACCAGAATGGCCTGGAAGGAGTCAGAAAAAAAAAAAAAAAAAAAAAAAAGCAAGGAAAACCATGCATCTGCTTCCCTTCCCAACTTGAGTTTGGGAGAACTCCGCCTCCCCTCAAGAGCTGCAGGAAAAGTGGCCTCTTCATGGGAAAGCCACTCCGTGGGTGAAGGAGGGGTTAGCACGAGCATCCTTTGAAGATGCTGAGGCTGTTAGAGATTTCCTCCTCAAAGAAACAAGGGCTTCAGATCACACAGGAGGAAGGTTTGGAGGGAGGTAGCAGTGGAGGAAATGGCTCAGACTGGTATTTGGGGTCGTGCCTGAGGATAACTGGTATGTGAGGCCAGGTAAAATTATCTGGGATGTTGATTCTTGAGTGGGAAGCTCCTATGTTCCTTCCTCAGTTGCCAAGAGCCTTTTGCCTCTAAGTTGTGAGTGATATTTTTAGGAGAAGCTGCTCCTCTAATATCTGCAGAAAGCCGTAGTGACGTCTCACTGACGAGGACCTTCTCTTGAGCCCTTTGACTCACTCGAGAGATCCTCTGGGGAAACTTTGTTGTAAATACTGAGAATGAGGCAATTCTGACACTTGTTTGTCCTCCTGAAGAGCAATCCTGAAACAGGGACACAACTTTACAACACAATATGAACATCTGGCTGCATTCCCTTCCCGAGACTTAAATCTCCGGATGACGGTGAATATCCACACAAAGACTTGGTTCATAATACAGCAAATCCCCTACATACGAACAAGTTCCGTTCCGAGAGTGCGTTCGCAAATCCAATTTCTTCATAAGTCCAACAAAGCTAGCTTAGGTATCCAACTGACATAACCGGCTATATAGTACCGTACTGTAATAGGTTTATAATACTTTTCACACACATAATACATAAAAAACAAACAAAAAATAAAACATTTTTAATCTTACAGTACAGTACCTTGAAAAGTACAGTAGTACAGTACAACAGCTGGCATACAGGGGCACGTTCACATCTTTGAAAGTTGCATACAACTTGAAGGTTCGTCTGCAGGGGACTTACTGTAGCTCCAAATGGGAGACTACTCAAATGTCCATCAGCAGGAGAATGGATAAACAACGGTGGCATGTTCACAAAAGGGAACACCCTGCAGCAGTAAAATAAACAAACCACCGATACACAATATAAATGAATTTCACAGACATTATAGTGAAAGCAAGAAGTCAGACAGAGAAGATTACATACCATACAGTTCCATTTATATGAACATCTAGGACAGGGATGGGGGTGTGGATGAGGACCGACTTCAAAGGGGCATGAGGGAAATTTGGGGGGGATGAAGCAAATGTTCTATATCTAGATTAGAGTACAGAGTTACATAGGTTTATCTATCAAAACTCATCAAGCTATACACTTAAAATCTGTATGTTTTAGTGTATCTAAATTACACCTCAGTAAGAAATACATATATATGTATATATTCTTATTGAGGTATAAGTTAATATATATAGATATATATGTATCTATAGATAAAGATACATTACAGATATATACATATATAGATATATATGTATCTATAGATAAAGACACATTACAGATATATACATATCTATATCTTTAAATACAAATATATCAATATAGCTAGAGGTATACGTATATATATATATATATATATATGCATATGTATAAGTATATATATATATATATAAAACGATCTCCTCAGCTGGGCGTGATTGTTGCTCCCAGGGTCATTTAGCAATGTCTGGAGACATTTTTGGTTGTCACGATTGGGGACTGCTATTGGCATCTAACATGTAGAGGCCAGAAATGTTGCTAAGCAAGCCACAAGGCACAGGACAGCCCCCAAAACAGAGGTATCTGGTCCAAAACGTCAGTGGTACGAAGGCTGAGAAATCCCGTGTAGGCTTAGGTGAAGAACCATCATTGTATCATCTTACTGATCTCTGGGTTTCCACGTAGGAGAGGCTTCTATGTTGTTTGCTTTCCAGAAATAACAGCAGTTCACTGACGTCCAGGTCTTCTGTGTGCCGCAAAGCAGCCGTTTTAATCTTCCAGAGTGAAGGCCATATTTCACTGCTTAGCGGTGGGAATTGAGACAGATCTACTCTGCCTGTTGTGGTCAGAGAGTCTGGTGCGTTTCGTGGAGGGGCTGCAGCAGAAAATCCTGTTAGAGGAGGTTGGGTCCGTTTTCTGAGGATCCATGAAAGTTATTATTACCTGAAGAAGAAGGAGAATGCTCCCTCCCCTCAAGCTTTTAAACAGAGAAATGAGACGGTCAGGTTTGGGAGGAAGAAAGATGAATTTGTAGAAGATGAACTCGAAAGAGGAGCCAGTGGAGACAGGAAGCCATCGGAGGTGGTCCAGATGTCAGGTGACAGGGCAGCCACCATCCTTACCCCCCACCCCAACCCCAGACACCATCACCAGCACTTTACTTCCCAAACACCAACTCCAGGCTTCTCTGTCTGGCATTCTAGACTCCTTTTTGCACTGCTTCTTAGCACTTTAGGTGTAAATATCATGTCATTAACTAACTTTTAAGCTCTCTGAGAGCATGGACAGCACCTTACTGCTTTATAATTCCTCACAGATTATCACAATGACTGTTTACATGTACATTCATGTCCTTACAGTGACACCAAAAGTCCTGAAAAGGAAGGAAACTGTCTTCGTTTAGGAAAATACTTGATAAATATTTTAAGGAAAGATGAGACCCATAAGGCCTAGGTCAGCAAGGCCAAACAATAAGAGAATGAACCTAAATGCTCTGCATTGAAAAAAATGAACATCAAAATTGGAGCTGGATGAGAAAGAAAGGAAAGAGCAGAGAGGAAGGCTGAACGATGTGAAGGGATGTTGGAGCCTGAGAGGGCTTTTAGGAAAAAAACATACCCTGGTATGGATTTAAAGTTGCTCGTGTTTTGGGACTTTCCTGGCGGTCCAGTGGTTAGGACTCCGCGCTCTCACTGCCGAGGGCCCAGTTCAATCCCTGGTCAGGGAACTAAGATCCTGCAAGCCTCATGGCGAGGCCAATAAATAAATAAATTAACTTAAATAAAGTTGCTTGTGTTTCTACAGTGTAAACCCCTGCATCTCCCCAGTCCGTCAACAGAGAGATCTACTCATACAGATGCCTGTGTGAGTGTTTGGTTTAGTGAAAATTAAGGCGCAAGTGTATGGGTAACAGGAAGTACACCAGTGGGATTGTGGGAGAATCCCTGAAGTAAACCAGTTCAGCTGGGAACCAGAAAAGCTCATGAGAACATAAGACCCTGCAGAGAATTCTTTCGAATGGGGTTCAGGTTAATGTTGTCTAGATCTAAAAGGACCAAGGAAGCCCCCTGCTGATATCTGAACTACATTTCCATCGCTGTCACAGGGGTCCTCTACCCTGGTAGGTATGCTCACAGGAGAAGGCAGCCAGCTTCCACCCAGTCCAAGAGAACATTGGCTTACCAACAGAGGGGGCCATATTAGTGAAACAGAGTGGAGCCCGTTAAAGAAACAGTAAAACATCTTGCAGAGGAGTGCTCTCTGTTAGTGAGCAGTCAGGACTGCAGAGGATAACAGACATGCTTCCTGGAACATAAACAGCTACTCCTGGCCCTCTCCTCTCTCTCGGAAGAATACATTTTTCTGCTGGCTTCTGGGTCACTCTGGTTTACCTCCTGCCTCACTTGTTACTCCTTCTGAATCCCCCTTACCAGCTCCTCCTCTGATCAGCCTCCAGATATTGGAGGGGAGGGCCTCCTCTCTTCTCTGCTAGAGTATCTCTCTAGGTGGCCAAATTCAGTCTTATGGTCCTAAATACCATGTACATGCTGATGAGTCCCACACTTATATCAGTCTTAATCTCTACTCTTAATCCCAGCTTCACTTACTTGACACCTTCACTTGGATGTCTAACAGACATCTCAAATGTAAAGCATCCAGGGACTTCCCTGGTGGTGCAGTGGTTAAGAACCCGCCTGCCAATGCAGGGGACACGGGTTCAAGCCCTGGTTCGGGAAGATACCACATGCTGCGGAGCAACTAAGCCTGTGCGCTACAACTACTGAGCCTGCGCTCTAGAGCCTGCGAGCCACAACTACTGAAGTCCACACGCCTAGAGCCTGTGCTCTGCAACAAGAGAAGCCCGCGCACCCCAACAAAGAGTAGCACCCGCTCGCCGCAGCTAGAGAAGCCTGCGCAGGAACGCAGGCCCAATGCAGCCAGAAATAAACAAATAAATAAATAAATTTATGGAAAAAGATAATAAAGCCTCCAAAGTCAAGTTCATAGCCTCTTCCCTATACCAGCTTCCTTCTTCCAGTCCCCACCACCACCACCGTGCAGTAAGTGGTACTAGCAAATACCCAGCTGCTCCAGCCACAACCTATCATCTTTGATTCCTTCCCTTTCCTTGCTTCCTGTATTTGATTATCAGCAAGGTTTATGGGCTCTAACTCCAAACTACAACCCTAATCTGTCTACTTCTCACTTCCAACTCTACCACCCTGGTTCAGGCCGCTATCAACACCTGCTCTACTCCTGCAACAGCTCCTAATTATTGATAGGACCCTGCTTCTTCTCCGGCTGCCCCCACCAATCCAGTCTCTGCACAGTGGCTAGGGGGATCTTTTTTTTTCTTTTAATATTTATTTATTTAGGCTGCGCCAGGTCTTAGTTGTGGCACGCGGGATTTTCGTTGTGGCGTGAGGACTCTTTAGTTGTGGCATGCAGACTTCTTAGTTGCAGCATGCATGTGGGATCTAGTTCCCCGACCAGGGATCGAACCCAGACTCCCTGCATTGGGAGCACAGAGTCTTATCCACTGGACCAAGAGGGAAGTCCCTAAAGGGATCTTTTTACAACATAAGTCACAACATGTTGCTCCCTTGCTTGAACTCCTTGAATGGCTTTCCATCATACTTAGACTAAAATCTCATGCCCTTACTATGATGTATTAGTTATCTATTGCTGTGTAACAAATTGCCCCCAAATTTGGTATTTTAAAAACAATAAGCATCTATTATCTCAGACAGTTTCTATGAGTTGGGAATATGGGAGAAGCTTGGCTGCATGATTCTGACTCTGGGGTCTCTCATGATGTTGCAGTCAAGATGCTGGCCAGTCATCTGAAGGCTTGATCGGGGCTACAAGACCCAAGGTGCCTGACTCATGTATCTGGTAAGTTAATGCTGGTTGTTGGCAGGAGACCTCAGTTCCTCATCACATGGACCCTCCATAGGGCTGTATGAGTGGCCTCAGGACATGGCTGCTGGCTTCTCCCCAGAGCAAATGATCCAAGGCAGAACAAGGCAGAAGCTCCAATGTCTTTTGTGACCTCTCCTTGGAAGTCATGCTCCATCATTTCTACAACAGCCTACAGGTTACACAAGATAGCCCCACTCAATGTGGGGGGGACCACACAGGAAGTTAATACCAAGATGCAGGGATCACCGGGGACCACCTTGGAGGCTGCTGTCACACATGTCCTACAAGACCTTACATACTCTGATCCCTACTTCTATTTCCAATCTTATTTCCCACCACTGCCACCTTGCTGTTCAGCATGCTCCAGCCACACTGGCCTTCTTTCTTTTTCTCCGACACGCCTGGTATGTTCTTGCTTCAGGACCTTTGCACTTGCTGTTACCAGAATGCCCTTCCCCAATAGGTTTTCTTTTATACATTTATTTATTTATATTTACTTTTGGCTACATTGTGTCTTCATTGCTGCACGCAGGCTTTTCTCTAGTTGCAGCGAGTGGGGGCCACTCTTTGTTGTGGTGTGCGGGCTTCTCATTGCGGTGGGCTCTCTTGTTGCGGAGCACAGGCTCTAGGCGCACAGACTTCAGTAGTCGGGGCACGTGGGCTCAGTAGTTGTGGCTCATGGGCTCCAGAGCGCAGGCTCAGTAGTTGTGGCGCACTGGCTTAGTTGCTCCGCAGCATGTGGGATCTTCCTGGACCAGGGCTCGAACCTGTGTACCCTGCATTGGCAGGCGGATTCTTAACCACTGTGCCACCAGGGAAGTCCCCCAAGACGTTGTCATAACCAGAATGTCCCTTTCTCTGAGGGGACTCCCCTGACCCCCAATTTAACATGCCCCCAGTCACTATCCCACTAGCTTTTTATTTTTATTTTTTAGAGTACTGATCTCTATCTGCTATATTTTCTTGTTTATTTGTTCATTGTCAGTCTCCTCCACTAGGATACATGCCTCATCTGAACAGGAAATTGAATCTATTTTGGTTATCACTGCCTTCCCAACACTTAGAACAGTGCCTGGCACATAGTCATGACTTTGACAAATGAGTGAATGAAGGGCTTTCCAAGGTCTGATGAAGTATCCACAAGAATATCCACCTGCTTCTGACTTCATGCTTTCTAAGCATCCTTCTGACAGCTTCTTGAGTCTCAGAACCAGCTAGGGGATGTCCAGGGAGACACATGTGACTAATAATAATATTAGCAATAGTTAACCCTTGTGTAGGGTTTACTATGTACTATGCACTGTCTGAAGTTCTCTACATAACTCATAATAACCCTATGAGGATAGAAATACTATCATTCCCATTTCAGAGGTGAGAAAAGTGAGGCCAAGAGGGTCCAAGTAGCTTACCATCAGATCACCTAGCTAATAAGTGATAGAGCAGAATTCAAGCCAGGCAGTCTGTCTCCAGAGGCCAAGTTTGTTTTTTTTTTTCCAAACAGCTTTATTGAGATATAATTCATATGTCATGCAATTCAACCATTTAAAGGGTATCATTCAGTGGCTTTTAGTATATTCACAGAGCTGTGCAACCATCACCACACCAATTAGAGAACGTTTTCAGCACCTCAGAAAGAAACCCTGGGGCTTCCCTTGTGGCTCAGTGGTTAAGAATCTGCCTGCCAATGCAGGGGACACGTGTTCGAGCCCTGGTTCGGGAAGATCCCACATGCTGCAGAGCAACTAAGCCCATGTGCCACAACTGCTGAGCCTGTGCTCTAGAGCCTGCGAACCACAACTACTGAGCCCGCATGGCACAACTACTGAAGCCTGCGTGCCTAGAGCCTGTGCTTGCAACAAGAGAGGCCACTGCAGTGGGAAGCCCACGCACCGCAATGAGGAGTGGCCCCCACTCGCCGCAACTGAAGAGAGCCTGCACGCAGCAACGAAGACCCAACGCAGTTAAAAATAAATAAATATATATATATATATATTTTTTGCGGTACGCGGGCCTCTCACTGTTGTGGCCTTTCCCGTTGCGGAGCACAGGCTCTGGATGCGCAGGCTCAGCGGCCATGGCTCACGGGCCCAGCCGCTCCGCGGCATGTGGGATCCTCCCCGACTGGGGCACGAACCCATGTCCCCCGCCTCGGCAGGCGGACTCTCAACCACTGCGCCACCAGGGAAGCCCTAAATAAATTTTTTTTAAACTTATAAATAAAGAAACCCTGTTACCCCCTAGCACTCAATTCCATTTGTCCCCAACCTCCTCCCCCAGTCGTGGGCAGCCCCTAATCTACTTCCTATCTTCATGGATACGTCTATTCTGGACATTCCACATAAATGGAATCACATAACCTGTGATATTTTGTGACTGACTTATTTCACTCAGCACAATGGTTTCAAGGTTCGTCTGTGTTGTGATGTGTATCGGCACTCCATTCCTTTTTTTTCCTTTTTAAATATTTATTTATTTACTTGTTTGCGCCGGGTCTTAGTTGCGGTATGCGGCTCCTTAGTTGTGGCATGCGAACTCTTAGTTGCGTCATGCATGTGGGATCTAGTTTCCTGGCCAGGGATCAAACCCGGGCCCCCTGCACTGGGAGCATGGAGTCTTAATCACTGCGCCACCATTCCACCATTAAAAGTCCCTCCATTCCTTTTAATTACTGAGTAATATTCTAGTATGGATAGACCCCATTTTGTTTATCCATTCATCAGTTGGTGGCATTTGAGTTATTTCCACTCTTTGACTATTATGAATAATGTTGCTATGAACATGTGTGTTCATTTTTGTGTGGCTGTGTGTTTTCATTTCTTGAGTAGATAGACACCTAGGAGTGAAATTGCTGCGTCATGTGGATACAGAGACCAGGCTCTTAAATGCTTTGCTGTACAGCCTCCTGTAGCAAATGAATACCTCGAACCAGATGGTCAGTTTGGCTTAAACTCTATCAGTCTTGAGGGTCTTAGCACAACTGACACCTGCCAGACCCTAGGGCCTGATCACTTCTGGGTAACCTAAAACCGAAGTGGTGAGGGGTTGGCCTGAGAATGACAGAAAATTCCCCCAGAGGAAAAACCATTGCCAGTTGCAGATTCCTATGTAAGGTCCTTCCCCCACTTCCTTTTCTAAGGGGAGAAATGGGTTTGTATCCATTCACCTGCCATCTTCTCATCCATGACTCTTTATGATCAAAGGCAGAAGCTTGGGAGGTGACGGGTTAGTGTCTGGAGGTGCTGTCAATACCTGGAAATAGAATATTCCTGTTCCAAAAAAATCGGTCATTTTAGGGATCAAGTTCAGCTGAGGTCTTTCCCAGCCCTTCAGCTCAGGCTCACACCACCTTTCAGCCCCTTAGGAGCGAGGCTGCGTCCACTCACAGTGATGGGTCTTTCTCCCCAGGGAGCTTGTTCCAGCTTCCAGCATCAGGATGTACAGATGAAAGGAAGCTAGCTATGCAATCCGCAGGACCCACCAGCCTTAAAGAAGGGGCAGGATGGATTTGCCTGAGGGCAACACCTGGGACTTCCCCTTCAGGTGTCCCTGCTGAGCTCTGCATAATCCCTTGCCAGGTTGGCGGTGTCACATGCTTCAGCTGTGACTGCCACCTTGCCCACCTGAGGGGGCCAGCCTCAGGGGCTTACTGGCACAGTGAGGACTGAGTGATCAATGTCAGCTCATAAACACAGGTGCCCTTCCTGGGGAGGCACTCCGGGGCTCAGGAAAAGACAGCCCCATGACTGAGCAGTTCATCTGGGGTGTAAAGGTCAGCAAACACAGGCTGTTGCCTTGGTTTTGTTTTGATTTTATCGTGGGTGTGGTGAGCGTGCTGTTCAGAACCAAACGAACTTTAGTATTCCCTGAATGTCTTTATTGGACTGAAGTTCAGGTCTGTTTGCAGTTCTCATAATAAACCCTTGAACTCACTTGTCACCTTTCCTTTGGGTCCTCACAGAGCTTTTTACTGATGACCTAGGACATCCCTGTGAAATGGCCTGCAGAGTCAGTAACATCTTATCGTATACATAGCCTAGAAGGCAGAAATGTAGGACAACCGCGCTAAGTGGTTTTGCTCAGGATCGAATAATAAATGGGCTGTGGGATGAAGCTGAAAACAAGCCCTAAGCTTGTCATTCATCACACCCTTCCCACAGCCGGAGAGCTTAAGCCGAGTTTGCAAGGGGAAGGGGCACGAGGTGTAGGAGCAGATGCCTGCTGCGTGCACCCGCACATGCCCCGGATCCCAGCTGATTCGAACGTGCCCTTCCAGCTTCTAGACCATAAGGGAAAATCCCAGCTTAACTTGAAGGTACAGTATGTAGCTGGGTTTTTTTGTCTTTATCCTCGATAAACAGCCAGGTGATTCCAGGCTATTCCAGGATCGCAGAGGAACAATTCGGTTCAAGCTATCGATGTGTAGTCCACAGATTTAAAAACTGAAAAGTGATGAAGACCAAATTTACCTGATGGGAAAAAAAGGGAAAAAGCTTTAAATAAGAAAAGATACCCATTTTTATATTTTTATATTCAGCATTGTAATATTAGTTGCTTGATATCACTCATAATTCCCAAGTTAAGAATGATGTTTAAGAGGCCATCTGGGGAGAAAAATTATGTTCCTAAATGGTAAACATGTGAATTTCCTCTATGAAATGCATTCTCAGTGGAGGCGGTATTGCCCCTAAAGGGGAAAAAAAAAATCGGTTCTTTTTTTGTTTCTTAGATTCCATATATATGTGTTAGCATATGGTATTTGTTTTTCTCTTTCTGACTTACTTTACTCTGTATGACAGACTCTATGTCCATCCACCTCACTACAAATAACTCAATTTCGTTTCTTTTTATGACTGAGTAATATTCCATTGTGTATATGTACCACATCTTCTTTACCCATTCATCTGTCGATGGACACTTAGGTTGCTTCCATGTCCTGGCTATTACAAGGTTCTAAGGAACCTAGGGGCAGGACAGGAATAAAGATGCAGATGTAGAGAATGGACTTGAGGACACGGGGAGGGGGAAGGGTAAGCTGGGACGAAGTGAGAGAGTAGCATTGACATATATATGCTACCAAATGTAAACTAGATAGCTAGTGGGAAGCAGCTGCATAGCACAGGGAGATCAGCTCGGTGCTCTGTGACCACCTAGAGGGGTGGGATAGAGAGGGTGGGAGGGAGACTCAAGAGGGAGGGGTTATGGGGATATTTGTATACTTATAGCTGATTCACTCTGTTATACAGCAGACACTAACACACCATTGTAAAGCAATTATACTCCAATAAAGATGTTAAAAAAAAATTGGTTCTTGGAAGATGAAATAAATGAGATTTTGTAAGAGTTTGTGGTCTTCCAAAACTTAACTCTGCCCAACACAATCTTATTTCTTAGTATTTAATTTCCGTCATGAAGGAGAATTTCATTTACTTTTTCCCTTTTGGGGGAAATAGTGAAAATTTAAAAACATTTTCAAACACTGCTCCAAGAGAAGGTCCCCTTTCTCATGGAAAGATTCCGCCAGCCACAGCACATCTTTAGCTCTGATTTTTTTCTACAAGTCAATTATTAATTGGGAGTCAGAGTCCCAGGGTCAATCATTGGAATGAAGGCAGTCAGTCCTGCATAATCTGGAGGATGGCATCGTGCTGGGATTTGCCGGACAGAGATGGTGAACACTGGGAAAGAAGAGGGTCTCGGGGCTCAGGCTGTCTCCATCCCCTGTGCTTCCTGGCCACATGGTTCACTCCGGTGGTCGCTCTCACTTGCAAGTGGTTAAATTCAAGAGTGTCATGGATGCAAACTTTGAGAAGGAAGGTAGGAGAATTTCTTTTTCTGCTGGTGCTAAAACTGAATCACTGTGACCCTCATTATTTAAAATCAAGTGTATGTCCCAAAATACTCGACCTTGGACAGAACCTGACCAGGACTAGAGGAAGACAAGGACCCTCGCTTGATCAAATGAGATAATATATGTGAAGATCATGATTAGATGACATAATGCATGTGAAGATGCTTTTTTGTGCAGGATCTTAGTTCCCCAACCAGGGATGGAACCCGTGCCCCCTGCAGTGGAAGCTCGGAGTCCTAACCACCAGACTGCAAAGTATATAAAGTATTTTGTAAATCCTCCCCCTAAAGATGTGAATAAGCTACATAAATAAAGGCAGGTTTATTTAAGGGTGATGAACAGATCCCTGCCTTGATTTCAACACAAAAACTTGGAATAATTGATGGATGTTTATGAAACTTCTCTATCTTTGGGTGACAGGGGCTCCGTGAGAGTGTGTGACATGTTATCAGCTGTTACTCCACCTGGTATCTGCGGCCTCGTCTCGAATTGCTGGATGCTTAGTTATTTTTCATTACAATCCTGTCCTTTCTTCTTGTGTCCATAGAAACTACCAGTAATGCGGGGACTTGTCCTTTCACGGGGCCTCTAAGATTCTCACAGCTTTGCTCTGAGCCCGAGAGCTTTGCCCCTTTAGCCAGAAATAGGGCTGGTGCATGTACTGGTGGTGCCTTCTAAGTCAAACCCAAAGTGTCCCTTTTTCCATTTGAATGCTGCCTAAGATGTGTCCCACGGAGAGCGTCCTGGCTCAGGATTTGGTCCTGGGGGATTAGAGGCTTCATACTTTGATAAGCCGGAGAGTCAGTCATTCTGCAGAATAATCAGTGCCTCCAACATAAAAAGGCACACGTACTCAGAACCCAGCTTTGCTCCCGTGCAAAGAATGTGCATTAAATATGTTGCATCACTTTTGTGCCTTTTAAGTGTTTGGTTGACAAAGGAATTTGTGAGGAAGTTCCTAATATGTTTGATACAGTTGACACATCAGTGTTCTTACAGTTACTGAGGCAGCAGGCTGTGAGGGTTACAAGTGGGGCCCAGTCAGATAAACTCAAGTTTGAATTGCAGATCTGATACTTACTGGCTCTCTCAAAGTGGGACCTCCTTGAAGCCTCAGTTTCCTTACCTGTAGAATTTGGGTAATAAGAGAACCTTCTCACTGGCTTGTGGGATTTTTGGGGGTTTTGCTGTTGTTGTTGATTTTAGCAGCACTACACAGCTTGTGGGATCTTAGTTCCCCGACCAAGGATTGAACCCGGGCCCCCAGCAGTGAGAGTGCAGAGTCCTAACCACTGGACCGCCAAGGAGTTCCCTAGCTTGTTAAGTGAGATAATGAGATCATGAACAGAAGATGCTGAGCCCAGTGCCTAGGACATAATGAGTGTTCTGTCAAAGGTAGATGTGGTCCTTGTGATTGTTAGTGAAATGGGGAGGTGAGTAAGACAGGGGGGAAAACGTGATTTGGAAGAAAAGGAGCTAAGTGAAATTCCACACAGATTTTTACAAATCTTATGTTTAAAAAAAAATTACTGTATTTATTTTGGAATAGGTAATCCGTGCACATAAATAATGCAAAAGAAACAAAGAGAGATGAAAAATAGGTCTCCCTCCTACCCCTTACCTCCCAGTTCCCCTCCCCTAGGCAACTAATATACCAATTTCCTGAGAATCCTCCCAGAAATTTTCAGTATTGAAAAAATTACTTTGAAATAGACTCACAGACATAGAAAACAACCTTATGGTTACCAAAGGGGGGAAGGGGGTGTGTGTGGATAAATTAGGAGTTTGGAATTAACAGACACACACTACTGTATCTAAAATAGATAACCAACAAGGACCTACCGTGTAGCACAGGGAACTATATTCAAGATCTTGTAATAACGTACAATGGAAAAGAGGCTGAAAAAGAATATGTGTGTGTGTGTGTGTGTGTGTGTGTGTGTGTGTGTGTGTGTGTATCTATCTATCTATCTATATCTGAATCACTTTGCTCTATACCTGAAACTAACACAACATTGTAAATCAACTATACCTCAATTAAAAAAAATTACTTTGGAGGGAAATGAGTTTAGGAGGGCAGAAGACTTTGATATAATAAAGACAGCTGCCTGTGTGTCGTGTTGGACCCCAAGTGGAGGGAGTATTTTGAAAGCATGTTTAGTTCTCTGCAGCCTGAGCCAGACTGGGTGAAGTCTTTCTAGCTATAATAAGACACATGGGCTCAGAAAAGCAATATGATTCAGAAGCGGGATTCACAGCTCCCGAAGCAGAGCCCCTCATGTTTGATGAAGGATGTCAGGGCAGAGCAAAGCCATACTGTGAGATCTGAACTCTGGACTGTGGATTCATTCCCGACATTCCCCATGTGCCAAGCCCGCATTGTCGACATTCCCCTTGGGTTTAGGTCCTCTGCTCTCCTCTCGGACAGGGATCCTCGGGGTCACATAGTTTTGCCTTCAGCTGCTGGAGGGGCCAGAGGACAGGTTAGAGGAGACAATGATCAGAAACCAAGGATCCTTTCTTGCATTCTCCCCCTGGCCTGCTGGAGTCCAGTTTCCATTCTGTAAAATGCACAGATCTTATATTTACCCAGGATCCACTGGGGAAATTTAAACATGCGCAAGTCCCCAAATGCACCTGTTTAGTGGATAAACGGGGCTATTTGTTAACGGGGTATCTGTGCGTATATATGGAATCGAGGTATATATATGTCTCCAATCTTCTGTCAAGCAAATGGGTATTGAATCACCCAACTGAACGAGATTCTGTGACCTCGGTAACACATTCCGGTACGTAAGTCTACGTCAAAAAGTTCCCACTTGGATCTAACCTGAATTCACTAAGCTGAAATTTGTCTGGTATCCAGTCATTAAGGAAAATGGCAGTGATCATCTTCCATGTACTGGAAGACATTCATTAGCCTTTGTCCCTTTAATACTAAAGGAAAGTCCATCCAGGTTCTTTCATCTTCCATTTACATTCAATTTCTAACCTCTCAGTTACTGCTGTGACTGTCTGTATGCTCTCCTTTCTTGGCCTCCAAACCAGGCCAGAACTTTCCCTGTTCAGAATATCAGGAAAGACCCCTGACATAGCATCTTTGACTCCATTTTTTGCTTCCCCTGCAGCCTCCAAGCCTTTGGAGCTGCTTGTCTGGTTCATCTTCAGTCTGCGTGTGTATAAGCTCAGCTATATAAAGCCGATTTTCCCCATCTGACATTCCTAAATATCAGAGTGAGTGAATAAATGACACTCCCTTCTGGTCTGTAGGCAGTTCTGGTATTTATATTGATCTGAACCCATGATGATGCTTGTAGAGTGTTAGTTTTCCTAAAGCCCAAACACTCAGGTTAATTTGGGAGAGGGTGGAGGTTTGAGTTCTTGAGTTGAGCCGAAGACTGAGGGACGGAGTTGATTCCTAGACCCAGAAAGCCTGCTGCAACACTGTGAAACAAGTTGCTTTATGATTTTGGAGCTCAGAGCAGAAGAACAGAGATTGCCTTAGTAAACTTCCAGGGATTTTGTGACCAAGTAAAGTCTCCTAAAACACTCAGCTGGACAAAAAAGAAGTACAAGAAGCGGGGCAGGGTGGGGGGATGAGGCAGAATTGGGAAAGCAAAAAGCATTAGAATTGATTTACAAGCAATCCTATCCTATTTTCAAATAAAATGAGCCTTAAGGGAAGCAGGTAAATGTACATTACTATTTCTCACAGCACCCTACTGTTATTATGGCTGAGGACCCTGAAGCTTAGTTAGATGAGATCAGTTGTACCAAGTGCCCCATACAGCGCCCTGAAACATAGTGGGAAGTCAGGACAAGTTCGTTCTCTTCCTAATTGTATTGCTATTAACAAGAAGGGTTAAAGGAGTAATGGAGTTGACGTTCTGTTAGTTGCCAATTAAACCCTCAGCTATATTGCCGTATAAAACACAGGCAGTAAATTGCATCTGTAGCCAAACTGCCCAGGGAGGGTTGTTCCCGGTGACAATCTGGTTTAAGTTGTCTGGCCACCTTGGGAGGGGCCTTGGGATGCCATTGAATCCCTGAAACCAGTCTTGTTTCTCTCAGTCCTGACAGTTTTCTTAGTGTCATAGTCCAGACGCCATAATAACAGTAATAATAACAACAGTGAACATTTCTTAAGAGTTTACTGAGGGCCAGGCTCTGACTTAAACACACTCCGTGCATTATTTCATTGAGGCGCCTAAGACAAAATGTTCAGACACGGAGGATCCTTGCCAGAAGGGAGGACACCAGAAACCTGGCCGCTAAGCTATCAAAATCTGAAGAAGTTTGAGAAAGAGAGAATAAATTCCATAACGCTCTGCCCTTGGGTCATAAAACCAAGAGAATAGACTAGCAGAGACGAAAGATATTTCACACGAGAAGGCAGAGAAAATGCAGCTTTGTGGTTTATTCAATAAATGGGGAAATATGACTTCTGTTCGCTGGTAACCACAAAGAATTGAAACGTGCGGTTAAAGATTGAGGGGTTAAGGAGGGCGAGAGGGGAGGGTAGTCTTGTTTCTTCCTGATTTGTGTCTGATTCCAGGGAACTGGGGTTTCCATTGCGTAGGGTGCAACTGGATATTTCCTCCATGTTTCGTTGCTGGGACCTGGCAAACGGCATTTCCTGGCACTCGGAAGCAGCGAGTCCCGACAGCAGCGAGGTCGAATCCATTTTTGGAGCCAAACACCAGCATTCTTTTGCAGTGAGTTCTGCAACCTCAAGGTAGCGCTTCCCTAGAGTGACCTCTAGTGATGACCACAGGAGTTGCCCGATTTTCCAGCCTATGGAAGAATCCCCCTAAAAATATTGGACTCCTTGCGACAACAGAAGCCTCTTCCTTCTTTCCCTCACTAATTGCCCCGTGGAGGTGATGACAAGCAGGGCTGGCAACATGAGCAAGTTGAAGTCATTCCACTTGCTAATCAAAACCATGAAGTATACTTTCATGTGAAACACAAAAGCCCTGAATGTTTGAACGTTCCCAGCCTTCCGACCGCAGCAGTGATCACCCTGCATTGGAATGAGACACTTGTCCACCTGCCAGGGGTGCAGCCTGCCTGGTCACAGGGTGGCAGTGAGCGTTTTCTCTCTAGAGAGGCCTTAAGACTTTGTAGGAAAAATAATGGTGATAATCTACAAACTGTTTTGAGATCGTTGGATGGTTGGTAATATAGGTGTGTCTACTCAGGAGCCAACAGCTAAAAGATACGGCCTGATGCGTTTTTGTTTTAATCAATTATTTACTTATTTTGAAATTTTATTTATTTTATTTATTTTTGGCTGCGTTGGGTCTTCGTTGCTGATGCACTTTTAATAACTATGGGAAATGGATCCATGTGGGATAGGTAAAATGAACACGGGGAAAACTGAGAGGTGTGTCTAAAAGGTTATGGCTCAATCATTTTGCAACACTTTTACAATGCGTTATCTTATTTTGCTTATTTGCTATTTTTCACAACCACTCTGTTTGGGGATGTATTATTTTCCCCATTTTTTCCCTGGTAAGGAAATTAAGTCACAAACAGATGATACCACATAACAGAGATTACAGTGACAGAAAGCCTAGCACTGGAACTGCCTCTCTCGCCTTCAATCCTATGTTTATTTGTACGCTGTGTCTCCTGGGTCAGTCCTCCCAACCTCAAACTGGAAACTGGGGTGTCATCCTTCGTTCCTCGCTCTCACTCACCTCTCACTTTCAACCCAACAGCAAGATGCAACCACGTGTCTCCACAATCCGCTGCTGCAACCTGAGGTTTCTCCCTGCAGTGAAGGTCTCAGGTCTGTCCATCCCCACAGCCCTTCTGTCCATCTCCAACACATCGTCCTAGTCCAAGCTCACTTAGATGGTTGAAACACGCTTCTGAAATTGTTGTTACATATTTATTTGTTGACTGATTTGTTGTCCACCTTTCCCCACGGATTATAAGCTCCATGAGAGCAGGAACCTTGTCCTTTTAAATTCACCAAAGCACCCCTAGGGCCAACCTCATAATGTGCATTCAATGTGTTTGTGGCATGAATGAGTGAAAGAAAACATGCTAATTCAGCAATTCCACAGCCTATTAAAATACTCATGTCTAGAGCCCAAACCCCAGAGAATTTTTTTCTTTTCTTTTCTTTTTTTAAGATTTAATGTAATTAATTAATTTTTTGGCTGCGTTGGGTCTTTGTTGCTGCCCGCAGGCTTTCTCTAGTTGTGGCGAGCAGGGGGCTACTCTTCGTTGCTGTGCACGGGCTTCTCCATGCAATGGCTTCTCTTGTTGCGGAGCACGGGCTCTAGGCGCGTGGGCTTCAGTAGTTGCGGCACGCAGGCTCAGTAGTTGTGGCTCACGGGCTCTAGAGTGCAGGCTCAGTAGTTGTGGTGCATGGGCTTGGTTGCTCCACGGCATGTGAGATCTTCCCGGACCAGGGCTCGAACCCGTGTCCGCTGCACTGGCAGGCAGATTCTTAACCACTGCACCACCAGGGAAGTCCCAACCCCAGAGATTTTAATTTATCTGGGTTGGGGACAGGAATCAAGATAGTACTTTTTAGGACTTCCCTGGTAGTCCAGTGGGTAAGACTCCTCGCTCCCAGTGCAGGGGGCCTGGGTTCCATCCCTGGTCGGGGAACTAGATCCCGAATACCGCGACTAAAGATCCCGCATGCAGCAATGAAGAACCCTTGTGCGGCAACTAAGACCCGGCGCAGCCAAATAAATAAATACTTTTTAAAAAGTGTACAGTTCAGTGGCATTAAGTACATTCACGTCACGGTGCAACGATCACCACCATCCATCTCCAGAACATTTTTCATCTTCCCAAACGGAAACTCCCCCCTCCCCCTCCCCTCAGTCTCTGGTAACCACTATTCAATATTTTTAAATATTCATATTTGTAAATGTTTATAAATATTCATTATATTTTTTTTACAGCTCCCCAGCAGATTCTTTTTTTTTTTTTCTTTTAGCAGCTCTGTGTGAGGCATGCAGGATCTTAGGGACCAGGGATTGAGCCTGGGCCACGGAAGGGAAGGTGCTGAGTTAACCCCTGGACCATCAGGGAACTCCCCTCTAGCAGATTCTAACGTAAGGTCAGAATTGAGAAACGTGCACAGACAGTCCATCCAGTCCCATCTTTCAGGCCCTTGGCTTCCCTCCTGATTTCCAGCCATCTTTCCCTCCGCCCCACCTCAGCCACCCATTGCCATGGTCAGACCCTACAGCTTGTCATCACTACCAGCCACGGCTGACCATCCCCATTTCGAGTGTCCCATTGTCTAAGCCCCATCTTCTATCTTCCCAGCTCCTTTTTACTCTCGTTTCCCCACCCCAACAATCCTTTGGCCCCAGGGAAGCTTTAATCTATTCACCCTACTGCTTTTACACACACGTACACACACACAAACACACTCTCACACTTATTTCTCCCTTCTCTTTTTTTTTTCTTTTTTCATTATGGTTAAATATACATACATAACATAAATTTACTGTTTTAACCATTTTTTTTAACTTTATTTTTGCTGTGTTGGGTCTTCGTTTTTGTGCAAGGGCTTTCTCTAGTTGTGGCAAGTGTTTTAACCATTTTTAAGTGTACAACGCAGTGTGCAACCATCCATAAGGTAAGATAAGAACTTTCTTCTCTCTCCAAACTGAAACTCAGTCCCCAACAAATACTCACTTCCCTTCCCCCTTTCTTTCTTGCCTGGCTTGGACACCAAGACCCATCACTGTATCTGGTGCCTTGCACGCACCCTCCATACCCCGACCCCTCCCCTCTTTGGTGGTATTGGCCTGGCAAATCCCAAACAGGCAAAACCAAGTTCTTCACCTGCCCTGTGTCTGCAACCAGGCAGCTGAATGTAACTTGTTAAAAACAGGCAATCAGGCTGAGTGGCCTCTTTTAAATTTACACTCACAAATCTGAGTGGGACCCTAGCACCACCTGCAGTGTTACCTAAATCGACTTGATCCCCCCAGTCCAAAAGTTCAGTTTCATACCTTCTGATCAAAACAAACCTCCTGGGCTTCCCTGGTGGCGCAGTGGTTAAGAATCTGCCTGCCAAGGCAGGGGACACGGGTTCAAGCCCTGGTCCGGGAAGATCCCACATGCTGTGGAGCAACTAAGCCCGTGCGCCACAACTACTGAAGCCCACGCGCCTAGAGCCCGTGATCTGCAACAAGAGGAGCCACCGCAATGAGAAGCCTGTGCACCTCAACGAAGAGTAGCCCCTGCTCACAGCAACTAGAGAAAGCCCACGGGCAGCAACGAAGACCCAACGTAGCCAAAAAAAAAAAAAAAAAAAAAAAAAACTCCTGCACTCTTTTCCCCCTCCCCCACCTCAGGTGTCAACCCCTTGCATTTAACTGAGAGAACAGAAGCCGTCAGTATAGAAAGACTGCATCTGCCCACCACCACTGCCATCCACCCACCTACATCTGTTTTCACTTATGCCACTACTTGTCCATGAAAATGGACGAATTGCAAGGACTTTGCTTCTCAATTCCCATCTCTCTCCTGTATCCTAAAGTCTCCCTCTCTACTAGATAATTCCCTTCAGCACACAAAGCATGCCCTAATAGGTCCTATATCTAAAATCTCTTTCTTGGCCATCCAAATCCCACTCTTTTTTTAAAATTGTATTTTATCGAAGTATACTTGATTTACAATGTTGTGTTAATTTCTGCTGTACAGCAAAGTGATTCAGTTATACATATATATACATTCTTTTTCATATTCTTTTCTTTTCCTTTTTTTTTTTTTGTCTGCGTTGGGTCTTCGTTGCTGTGCGCGGGCTTTCTCTAGCTGCAGCGAGCGGGGTTTACTCTACGTTGCAGTGTGCAGGCTTCTCATTGCAGTGGCTTCTCTTGTTGCGGAACACGGGCTCTAGGCGAGTGGGCTTCAGTAGTTGTGGCAAGCAGGCTCAGTAGTTGTAGCGCACGGGCTTAGTTGCTCCAGGGCATGTGGGGTCTTCGTGGACCAAGGATTGAACCCATGTGCCCTGCATTGGCAGGTGGATTCTTAACCACTGCACCACCAGGGAAGTCCCCATATTCTTTTCCATAATGGTTTATCACAGGATATTGAATATAGTTCCCTGTGCTAGACAGTAGGACCTTGTTGTTTATCCACCCTATATATAATAGTTTGCATCTGCTAACCCCAAGCTCCCAATCCTTCCCTCCCCCTTGGCAACCACAAATCTGTTCTTTATGTCTGTGAGTCTGTTTCTGTTTCATAGATAAGTTCACTTATGTCCTATTTTAGATTCCACATATAAGTGATATGGTATTTGTCTTTCTCTGACTTACTTCACTTAGTATAATAATCTCTAGGTCCATTTTTTTTGGACTAATATCTACTATTTATTGGACAATTTGCAAAGCACTGTGCTACACATCACATACATTATTTCAACTGTTTCTCATGGAAGCCCTATGAGGTAGGTATTGTATCCACATCTTACAAAGAACTCAACACAAATGCAAATGGCATTATTTCATTCCTTTCTATGGCTAAGTAGTATTCCATTGTATATATGTACCACATCTTCTTTATCTGTTCATCTGTCAATGGACATTTATGTTGTTTCCATGTCCTGGCTATTGTGAATAGTGCTGCTGTGAACATAGGGGTGCGTGTGTCTTTTTGAATTATATTGTTTTGTCTGGATATGTAATCCCATAAGTGGAATTGCTGGATCATATGGCAACTCTATTTTTAGGGGTTTTTTTTTTTTTCTGGCCGTGCCCTGCAGCATGTGGGATCTTAGTCCCCTGACCAGGAATCGAACCCGGGCCCCCTGCATTGGAAGTGGGGAGTCTTAACTACTGGGCCTCCAGCGAAGTTCCTATTTTTAGTCTTTTGAGGAACCTCCATACTGTTCTCATAGTGGCTGCACCAATTTACATTCCCACCAACAGTGCAGGAGGGCTCCCCAAATCCTACTCTTTGCTCTGTTTTATAGCAAAACTCTTACAAAGAATTATCTGTACTTACTGCCTGCACTTGCTTACATTCCTTATTCTCTTTTCCCCCAATTCTTTCTCTAATCTCCTCCATCAGACTCTCACCCCACCAGCTATTGAGACTGCCCTTGTCAATATCACCCACAACCTCCATCTCTCTAAATTCAGTGGTTGACTCAGTTTTCACCTTGCCCATCCTCTAGCAACATTGGACACAGCTGCCTATCCCCTCCTTATGGAAACACTGAATTTCGCCATCCAGACATAGTCATAATATCTACCACGTATTGTTATTGTAGGGACTAAATGAAATAATGTACATAAAGCCCGTAGACTTTTCCTGGCCCCAAATTAGTGCTCAATCCCTGCCAGCTAGTCTTAAATATAATATTTTCATCTTTCATGGGAGGATGGGTTCATTTAATACTTGTCTAATTAAGACTTAGTTTGTAAAAAAAAAAAAAAAAAAATTAGGGAGTTCACTGGTGGTCCAGTGGTTAAGAATCAGCCTTCCAATGCAGGGGAGGTGGCTTCGATCCCTGGTCGGGGAATTAAGATCCCACATGCCACAGGGTAACTAAGCCTGCACGTCACAACAAAGAGCCCATGTGCCACAATGAAAAATCCCACGTGTCACAACTAAGACTCGACACAACCAAAAATAAATAAATAAAATTTTTTAAAAAAGAAAAAATTAAAAAGCCAAAGGACATCAGAGACTCAAATAAATTTTTTTTTAATGGGAAATTTTAAGGGAGAAGGAGAGGGAGAGTCTCATATGCAGAATATCTAATTTTAATAAAATATATAATAGAACCAATACTGGAGAAACTTCCTAGTATTAAAATCACTAATGCTTCTTTCTCGCAGGCATAGGAACAGTGGGGACATTTCCACCCTTTGGATACATCACTTGCAATTTAGCTCAGGCCAAAATGGAATTGACTTCATCTCCTTAATGAACAGAACATATTCTAATGAAAGAGCCACATGGAAACTGAAACAGAAGGAATAGAGAAGGGCCACCCTCCTTGAACTTGACTCTGACATTGCTCCAGAGAGCTGTCAGGATCAGAGTCCATTTGCTTATCTGGACTTTTATTTTTTAATTTATTTACAATGTGGTGCTAAGAAGTACCACCTGCCCAGACCTCGACCACGCCAATGGGCTTTACTGACATTTCTCAGCCACAGGCAGCTTAAGACCCAGGGGAGTGCACTGGGGAAAGAGTCCCAAGTTCTCTCCTGCCCATAGCAACTCACATCCTGATTCCTGTAATCAAGGATACATTGGGAAGATCCCAGAATCCCCACGACTCAATTATTCAGTAAGTATTGTCTCTCAAAGCCTGGTCCAAAGATGACCAGGCTAAGAATTACCTGCAGCTGCTTATTTAAAATGCATATTTCTGAGCCCTTCCCAGACCTAATGAGTTGAATATCTCTGGGTCACTGGAGCTCGCATTTTAAACAGGTCTCCAGGCAATTCTCTTGTGCATTAAAATGTGAGCACTGCTACATTAGGGAAGAATTGTTGGCCCTTTTCTCCATTTTAAAAACTTGCTATTTGGTCTAGAGGGGCCTCAACTTGGTTCTACCTATTAGAATGCCAGCTACTCTTCAAGACAACTCAGATACTACATCCTCTGTGAAGCCTTCCTGGACTCCCTATCCCCAGGTTCTCTCTCCTGGACTCCTTTCACCCTGAGTCCAGTGCTCCAAAAGCACTTGTTATGCGGTATTGCATTATTTGGAGTCAGGCTTTATCACCACGGGAGTTTATAAAGTTCTTAGCGACACTGACTTGTAAAAATTCATTTTTCTACCCATCCACCCTTGTCCCTAGTTCCCAATCTTGCACACAGTGTTCAATAAAAATTAGTCACATAAATGAATATCGTTTGGTAAAACTGATTTGGCGAATGACCTAAGAGAAAAGAGGAGTGACGGCCGAGAATGTGGAAGGAAGGAGACAGATAAGAAAGAAATTACAGAATTATAGCTGGTTACTATACTATGACTGTCAATGCCTAAGAAAAGTGGCGAGTGAGCAATATTTTAAGAAAAGATAGGATGTTTTGGCATAAATGTCTCTTAGCGATAACCGAGGAAGTAAGTGCTCCCCAACAGGCATGCCTCTTCGTTTATCTTTTCTCTTTCCTTCCTCTTTCCTTCTTTCCCTTCCCCTGTTCCTTTCCAGCATTTCTCATCTACTTCCTCTCCCTTGTTTCCATTTACCTTCTTTTAAAAAAAACTTTTTTATGAGAACGTAATTGATTTTCAATGTTATGTTAGTTTCAGGTGTCTCCATTTACCTTCCTTAAAACTCCTTCTATCCTCCTACCATACCTTAAGCCAGCCTGTCATTTGGTTGTTAAACATTAATTACAAGGTGTCGACTGAAAAAAATGCACAACCTAAAGTGAAAAATTATGTTTTATTCAGCGGACATTCTGAGGACTTCAAGCCCAGGAGATAGGACTCTCAGATCACTCTGAGGGAAGGGGGGTGGGCCAGAATATATAGGAGTTTTTGCAACAAAGACCAGGTTGTCAGAACATCAAAAGATTACTGTTAATTAAAGAAAACCAGATATCTGCAAGTTAAGGAATTTAGCACTTTTCTGTGTATGGGAAGAGGCAAGAGTCTGGGCTCACTGAAATCATTCCTTTGAAATGCACCTCGGCTATCTGGGGCCAGTCTCCAGCTTTTCTCCATCCTGAACCCCCTCAGGGTGCACAGTTGGGGATGACGGCAGTACCTGAGGGCTTGGCAGTGGGCAGCCTGTTTGGCTCCAACGTGAGTTCCCTCAGGGCTCACCACTGGGGCAGCTGTAATGTGATGGCTTGATGGCTGCAACATCCTTTGTTTACTGATATGGCAGGCAATATATTTCATCCACACAGGCATTAGATTAGGTGTGAGGAGCCAGGAAAACAAAACATGGTCCCTGTCCTTGAGGAACTTGCAGTCTAAAGGGGAGAAGGACAAGCAAGCAGATGGCTCACATATGGTCTTACGAAAACAGGAATGATGGAGTTGCCAAGGGTGCTATGAGAACACATTGGAGGGACCAGAGCATCATGGGAGGCTTCCTGGTGGAGGTGGCACTGCGTTGACATTTGGAGGACAGACAGGAGCCAGGCGATGGCAGGGAAGGCAGGGAGAGGAGGCATTCTAGCCCGAAGGGGCAGTATGCACAAAAACTTGGAGGTAAGAGAATTGTACAGTCATTCAGGAAGCTGCAAGTCATCCAGAAGACTAGCTGAGGGCTTGGCAGTAGAAGAGTTGAAAGGGCTGAGGCTGGAGTTGCTGGCAGCGGCCAGCCACGAGGGCCATATGGGGCATGCTAAGGGCCTCCTCTGTGACCCCCTGATGTGACTTGTATTTCAGAGAGCCCACTCTGGCTGCATTGTAGTGACTTAGAAGGGGGCAGGATGATCGGTGAGCCCCCCAGGAAGGATGGTGGTGTGTGGACCAGGTGATGGAAACGGAGTCAGGAGGTAGAGGAAGGGAAGTCACAGGACTTGGTGTCCCAGTGGTAGGCTCAGCATCAGAGGCCACCCTCAAAGCTTGAGAGGTATGCTAGAGCAGAGGAGATTCTAAGATAAGAACTTCCAAGATCAATTAAACAGGTGGGAGTAGAATTTCAATGACCAATTTTGGTTGTCACTGGCTGCCTGGTTCCTTCCCACTAAAGAAAAACTCAGAACAGTGGTCTCAGAGGAGGTGCCTGAGATGCGCTTTCAAGGTTCAGTCAATGCCAGGGCAGTGTCCAGTTCTGACCGGCAGGTGGCACCACCACAGCTCACAGAAAGCAAAGTGAGAAACCCTCTCCGACGACTCAAAATAACCGCAAACCCCAACCGAAAAGAGAGCCGTTTGGTGATTAATTTCTGCATTCCAAAGCGACTGATGTGGCCAATTTGTAATTAGCAAGTTTTGCTACAGTTGCAACAGCGTTTCATACCAGGGAGTGGCTTGTACCTCACAATTTGCCTCTTGCTCCCATTTCTTTTTGCTATTTAACACACATTCTAAATATTACTGCTTCTAGTGTGGATTTTTTCTCTGCATGCAATGATCTTGGGCAGCATTCTCTCAAGTTTCTGAGTCTGTGTCTGCATAGAGGAGTTTTTAATCGAAGAGGCAATGTAACAGATGTTGAAGGGTTTTTTTTTTTTAAGTCATCCCCAATTGCTTCATTTCAACACGATTATTTTTACTTTTAAATGTTCCCTTCCAAATCTGGTCCATAGGCATATATTTTCACATAGACATACTCAGAGTCTGTTTTATCAATTTTAAAAGGAAGCGCATCATTTTTTTTCTTTTCCCTTAGTTATCTAGTCTCTTCTGAGATCTCACCCACTTCCTTAGCTTCAAATAACACATTCGCACAGAAAGTCAGCCACATCTTTATCTCTAGTCAACTTCCGGTATTTATTCATCCATCCCTCCCTCCATCCATTAATTCAGTCCGGGCACTGTGCTGGGGGCTGGGAATACACATGTGAGAAGGTGTGGTCCTGTTTGGGAGCTTGTAGAGCATTTGGTGGTGGATGGGGGAGGGGGGAGAGTGAAGAAACCATTATGCAGCAGTGAGATGGGAGGTCCAGTGGGAATTTTGAGGAAGAAACCTTAAAACTGACTTGGGGGCCTAAAGAAGGGGGAGAAGACCAACTGAGCAGAGGAAACTGAACGTGCAAAGATACAGACCCTCAAAAGATCATGACACCTTCCGGAAACCACAGTGGTTTAGAATTGGTGGAGTGTGTGTTGGCCAGAGACCGAGAGAGTGGGGCTGGCAGGCAGCGGCCAGATCCATGAGGGTCTTGCCCAGATCTTAGGACATTATCTTGTAGATGATAAAAGCTTAGTTCCAATTGATTTTTCACTCTGCAGCTAGAGTGTGAATGTATTTTGTAGATGAAAAGCTGACCACAGCCCACCTCGGCTTCAGTATCTCATAGAATCAAGTAGCAAGCGGGATCTTAGTTCCCCGACCAGGGATCAAGCCTGTGGAAGCGCGGAGTCCTAACCACTGGACGCCAGGGAAGTACTTCACGTCCCTAGTTTTTAGCAGCACTGGAAAGGCCCAGCATGCCCCTCTCCAAATGCTTCACCCGTGTGCCACATTCTTCATCCCAGCTGTAAATGGCTTCCTGGAGTACTCTCTTACTGTCTGGCCTTTGCACATGCTGTACACTCTCCTGGAATACTCTTTTCCTCTCAGGCTAACAGAGTCTCAGTTGGTCTTCCCTGATCCTGGACTAGGTCAGGTCCCCTGCTGTGTGCTCCCAAAGCTGCCAGTCCTGAGAGTGTTATATTCTCAGCGGTATGTCTTCCCCTTCAGACTGCGAGCTCTGTGACAGGTTATCCTGCTGTTTCCAGAGTAGATGCTCAGCTAATATTGTGGAGAGGAAGAATGAATGCACTGAGCTTTTGGACAGTGTACTGGATATTTCTACCTGCATGTCTCCCAGAATGATGAACCCTACATTTCCCAGACTGAGGCATCATCATCTTCTTGCCTGTCCCTTCCCTGTACATGCCCTGCCCCACCACTTCCTGCCCAGTCAGCTCCTCCTCCCTTTTAAAAAAATATTTATTTATTTATTTGGCTGCACTGGGTCTTAGTTGCGATATGCAGGATCTTTAGCTGCGGCATGCGAACTCTTAGTTGCAGCATGTGGGATCTAATTCCCTGTTGAGGGATTGAACTGGGCCCCCTGCGCTGGGAGCATGGAGTCTTAGCCACTGGACCACCAGGGAAGTCCCAGCTCCTCCTCTTTATTTTTTATTTTTTATAACAACTTTATTGGAGTATAATTGCTTTACAATGGTGTGTTAGTTTCTGCTGTATAACAAAGTGAATCAGCTGTACATAAAGATACATCCCCATATCTCCTCCCTCTTGCGTCTCCTTCCCACCCTCCCTATCCCACCCCTCTGGGTGGACACAAAGCACCGATCTGTCCTGTTTTAGAAGTAAGGAAGCTGAGATCCAGACTAACTGGCGACATGGCTGGTGAGTGGCAGTCAGGATTGGAACCCAGTTTTCTAGGCTTTAATCCATCCTTCCTCTATGGGGTGGATTAATCCGGGCCCCTGTGCCGTGGAACCTGGCACAGTGCCTCTGTCTGCTTTTCCCCATGCTGCCATCTGCCTGCCTATGGGGTTGCCTCTGACAGCCCAGCATTGTTGGGCAGTATTCTGGAAAGCCCCCCCCTCACTCATCCTTTACAAACATTTTGACCACATCTGCAAAGTTCCAGCTGTCTGGCTCCGCCCTGAATCCTGGCATTTATGCTGATTTGGAAATTGGAATCAGTAGGCTAACTGTGGCTCTGCTGGTGGACTTTCACTTGGCAGGAACTGGCTCTTCATCCTGGGTGGTTTCCAGCAGGAATCCCCCTCTGCACTTCCTACCTGTGGAACCTAATCTCCATTTTTAACACGAGGCCTCTCGGATGCTGTGCAAACCGACTTTGACACTAGTGTGCAGTTAACCAGTGTTTACTGGAGGAGAGGCTCAGCAATGGAAAGGATCAGAGCTCCCCAGTCCTCACTCAGTGTTTTTCAGTTGATTAATGAAATGTGACTTGTGTTCTTCCTATTATCCAGCTCTAAAATGATATAATAATGTGTTAACTTTTGTGAGGTACCATATATACGTGTTGCTACGGTATCGACATTCCTTACAGGAAAGCTGTAGTAAAAGTCCAGCGTCCAAAAGTAGAGAAGACGTTGCCTGGATACTAGCAAATTTCAAGAACTTAACTTCTAGGCAGCACACTTGAAAAGGGATTTTTCTCTTCTGTCTCAGGAAATATGGCCACAACGTTTTCTTAAGAGAATCTGGCATTCGGGGAGTTTTTAATCTCAGAGAGACCAGTGTAGTTGGGGAAGGTTGCTGGGCTGTGAATGGGGACGAAGCACAGGGAAATGGGCAGTTTTCCAGCCTTGGTTTCATATCAACAAGCAGGAGTCCTTACTGCCCTACAGGGTGGGAGTCCTGGCAGAAATCCTCTGCAACTGCAAAAAGACAAAATCCACTTGGAAGGTAAAGCAGCAACAAAAGGGCTTCGGTTCTAATTACAGAGTTGTCAGGTTGAAGAAAAATGGTTGTGGGATAACAGGGAGATGAAAAACTTGGTTCTTAGTACAGTGGGTTTTCCTTGGGAAGCTTTAGTTCTTGATTCAACTTCTTACGCAGGTGTGGATCAACCGTGTCTTCCGTTGTGCTCTTTCTCCAGCTGTTTTGTAGATCAGCTGATGAACCATTTCCTGGTTTTTCAGAGGTTGGTAGAGGTCCTTGCTGTTCTTGTGCTTACTTGCTCGTTTGTTCCTTTACACATTTATTTATTCACTACATATTTTGAAAGTGTTTTTGCATTGACAGAAAATACAGGGACAAGCCCTGTTTCGTCACTCAGACCTGCTGGTTTGGATTCCTTTCACCTCTCTTCTCTGCTGATAGTGAGGGGAAGGGTCCTGCTAGTGTTGGAGGGTCTCCTGCAGAGGCGGGGTGTGGCTGTGTGTCACCGTGAGGGCAAGGACACTGGCCCCAGCTCCTCCTCTTGACTGGCAAATTTGTCTGCTGTTCTTCCCACTCAAAACGAAGAACTGCAACTTTTCCCTCACTTCCTTCTCCTCTGTGCTCAGCAGCTAAGTCCTTCCCTTTCATTTCTTTTTTTTTTTTTTTCTGGCCACCATTCTAAAACAAAGTATCAAAGTGGGGGAAAAATATGGGTTTCAGAATAAGACAGGCCTAGGCTCAAATCTCAGATCTACTATATTTGGGTTTCCTTGGGTAAGTTTCTAACCTCTTTAAGTCTCAGTTTCCCAGTCTGTAAAATGGGGATATTATCCACCGTAGAAACTCTATGACTTTAGTATACATCGGGTGGTGAATAGATGGTCCTCTTGTTATTTTCACCTCATGTCAGGCATCTCTTGCTCAAAAACCTTCAGAGGTTGTTACTTGTCAATGAAGCCTAAACTGTACATCTTGGCCTTGCCTTTCATTATTCTTCCCCCTAAATCCTAAACTCTGGCCAATCTGAAATACTGGCTGACTCCATCCCTCTTTCCTCTCTGCTTTCATGTTGCAATTCAAACACCAAGTCCTCCCTGATTACCTGAGCACCAAGTAACTGGCTCCCTCCTCTGCAGTCCTGTATGTAGTTCAATGGCACTTAGGGCCAACTGTTTTGCCTTGCAGACTAGGCAACTCTCCTCTAGATGACAAATTGCTGAAAGCAGAGACTTGGTTGGGTTCATCTATCACGCTGCATAGTACCTTACATGCAGCTGATGTGAAAGAACAATTCATTCTCCTTATTTCAATGGGCTTGTTTTCTCTATAGAATCAGATGTTTGGTTATTCTCACCTCTAACTATTTTGTTGGCTTCCAGGAAGCACCTTACCATTAGATGCTCTGTTCTCTCTTTTAACTGGAAAGAGCTTTTGGAACTGAAAAATAAAGAGTTACTCCTACAAGCCTCATCTTCTGCCACTGCCCGCTTACGAATCGAACTACTTAGCATTGCACAGAACACGACTCTCACACCTCCGTTCCTTTGTACGTGCGTGACGTTCCCTTCACCTGGAATGCTATTGCCCGTGCTTCTCTGGCGAACTCCTACACATCCTCCAAGACTCGGCTCAGACGTCACCACAATCACCTTCTCTGGGTAGGCTTTTCTGAGATGGGCAGAGTAGCCCCCCCCCCCGCAACTTTTTAGCTTCCTCAGCACTCTCCAAATAATTCTAACAGGACTTAGGTATAATTTGTTTACTTTTCTTCCACTCTTCTAGAGTATAGAATCTAGACCCTGAATTCCTTGAGGGCCAGGATTTCTGTTCGTCGTTGTACCTTCTACGCTTAGCATGTATTAGGCGCTTGATTCAATCTATGAGCGACTGTGTTAATTCATCTAATACTGCAGAGTTTGTTCGGACCGGATTCTCAAATATTTCAAGACCTGGTCCTCTATTTGGAGTGCTTCACGCTGGAGGGAGATTCTCCCTCCAACCCCCCAGCCAAATTGCCTTGGTTTGGTGGAAGGGGAAAGGGCGTGGATAAGAGTTACTCCTTCAAGGGTGAGCTCTATTTACCCGCTCTGGCACCGAGAGGGTTACAGCAACCCCGGGGGTGGAGCCCTGCCGGTGCCACCTGCTGAGGGGCGGCCCGGCGCCTGCGCCCTGGCCTATAGCTGGTCTACCTGCGGGGGCCTGGCCGAGGAGGAGCGCTTGCGCTCTGGGCCTTTTCCGCTGGGGGAAGTCTCGCGGGGGCGGGGCGGGGCGGGGCGGGGCGGGGCGGGGCTGCGCCGGGAAGTTCTCGCGGGACCGCGACGAGGAGCGGAAGCGAGGCAGCAGTACCGCTTCAGCGACCGGACGACGACGACGACGACGGCGGCGGCGGCGACGGAGACTGTGGCGGTGACGGCAGCGAGAACAGTCGCTGCCCTCGGGGAGCAGCAGCGGGGTCGGCGGCCGCTCGCACCGTTGCGGAGGGGCCGGCCGGGCGCGGAGCGGAGCAGCTGCGCCACGGTGAGTACGGCTGGCGGCGGCGGCGGCGCTGCTCCCGTACCCCTTCCTCCCCTCTCCGCAGCGGGAGTCGGCCCGGGGGGCCCGGGCCTGCGTACCGAGGGCTGCCGGGCCTGGAGGTCGGGACAGTGAGGAACGGGGCGGGGAGCGGAATCCCTGGGCTCCCCGGGAGCCCAGTTTCCCCTTCTGGGGCGCTTCCTTCCTGGGGACCTTTCCTCCCCTGTCCCTTGGCTCGGGACAGAGCTTCGGACCCCGGGGCAAGAGGCTGGGGGGCTCCTAATTAAATTTCGTGCCGTTTTCGTGGGGGTTTGCCCAGAAGGGGCCCAGGAGAAGCCCGAGAGCACGGGGTACTCATTCTGTGAGTCAGTCTGACTTGGTCCGGGAGGCGGGGGATTCGCAGAGGGCTGCAAATGTGATTGATGCTCCTTCGACCTGCACGGTCACCAAGTCACCGTCTCCTGGTGTTTCGGGGCCGAATTTTGGGAGGAAACCCACCAACCTTATTAATACTGTGAGTGAGGACGTTTGCTACTGGAGCCAGTCAAGATGCCTTTGCTTCTGTAGCGCCTTTTTTTTTTTTTCTTTTTTGACTAGTCTCTGAAAAACATTGGTCAAGAAAAATAAGCAGCAGTTGATTGGAATGCTGCGAGGAAAGATTTCAGTAAGAGACGGGAGGGAATCACTGGTATTTTTCATTTGCAGCGCTCTCCGTGTCTATGATTTACATGTGAGTTACAGCTTATTTAGGGAGTTAAACTAGGCTGGCTTCAGATGCAGTAAGAATATAATTTGCAGAGGAGCCAAGTGCCTCGCGGTCTGACTTTTGGTACTGTGGGTTATCAGAAAAAAGTGGGAAAGACACGAGAGAAATTAGCATTAGTTTCTTTGGCTTTCTAGTGCCTCTTTCACTTTGTGCTGCCCAGTTGCCTTCCCTTTCTATTTCTCTCCATTCCACTGCGGACACTAAATGTTTACTCCTATAATGCAAGTCACTTGCCCCCTCCCCCCCTTTTTTTCTAATCTACTTCCCCTTCCTCCTTTTTGTCCCCTCTCTGGCATAATTTTTCGAGGTTTCGGCTCTTTGGCACAATTCGTTTTTTCCCTCATATAAAGATCCCGTTTCTCTCCCGGGAAGATGCCCTCTTTCCTGCTTTATTCTTCATTTTTGAGCGTCCACTGTGTTCCTTCAGTCTGCCAGAAGGGTTGCTAGAGAGCCATGCGAGACTTAACGTTCTCCCCCTGGGAACTGGGAGGTGCAAAGGATTGAATTCAGCTCTAAGTAATCAATACTGCCACTCGGTCACAGGTGTAGCTTGTGTTTTTGCGTTTTAATTGTTTTCTTCACTTTTAGATCATGTTGTTGTGCCTGCTCATGCTTTTCTTCTTATGTCTCTTTTATGTTAGTAAGGGAGATTGGGTCATTTTGGGGCTTGTGTGACTTCTTTTTGGCTTTTAGTGGGGGTGGTGAATGTTAAAAGCGAAAACCAACCATAGTCCTATATTACAATAGAATTAAGATAGCTTGAAACATTTAAGGGAATAGAATTTATTTAGACCATTGATGAATTAATTAAAGCTTGCCCATTGTAATAGTACTAATTTATTCTTTACCAGCCTTCTAAGATAAGGTGTCTTTTCCTGCATCTGTTACAATCAGCCTTCTTTGTTGTTGGGTTTGGTTTTTGTTTTTTTTTGACAGAAAGAAAGAAATTTGTTCTCTTGCTCCTTCCTTTGTTCAAAATTTTCTGAATCCCAAAATTAAAAGTTAATTCTTGTAATCAGCTCTCTTTGATACTAAAAGAAAGCATTTAAATGTTTGAGGCAGTTTCCTTAGCCAGTGTATTCAGATTGGAGGGACTACTATTAGATTTTAAATACTAAGTTGGTGGTACTTAGAGATTTTTCTCAATAATTCCTGTTATGTTGCACGTTATGCCGCAACAATTCTAATTGTTACTTAGAACAGAAGAGTAATAGATTTTGGAGAAATGAAGTAATACAGAGTAGAGACCCGCCATGGTCTCCTGAGAGAAACTAATATTGATAGTTACTTGATTAATTCAGAAGAACTTTCCAGCACTCCTGAACGGCCATTGAGAGCCTTTCATTTTATTTGTCAAAGTTGGGTTTTTCCCAGTTATGCCAAGTGAATATGAATTATTGTCATTTTATGCAAAGACTTTGTAGTGCATTGTCTGAGATGCAAAGTTTAAAATCTAGTCAAGGCACCCTTACAGCACAGCAGTGATTTTTTAAATTTAGCATGCATAAGAATTACCTGTGAATGGGACTGAACCCGGGCCATGGCAGTGTAAGCCTTAATTTTCCATTTTTAATAATGAAGACAAACATCTAATATGTTTCAAGTAGAGTCACGTTTTAACTTAGAGTGACTTAATGTCAGGCTCTGTCTGTAGCGCTTCATATATGTCTATTATCTGTATTACCTAATTCAATGCTCAGTGAATTTTATAAAGTTGGTGATATTATACCCATTTTACAGATGAGAAAACTGAGGCTTGTTTAAAAGCCTTGCCCAAAATTATAGCTGGTAAGCATCAAGGTCATTACTTGAACTTGGGGTCAGCCTGCCTTTACAAATGATGCAGGGTTAACACTAAGCTATACTGGCCCAGTGAAGTGTCGTGTATTTTATTTTCTGTGAATTTTGGGAAGAAGAGAGTTGAATGGAAGACAGAAAATAAAATCCTACAAATACCTTTAGGAGACTGCAGTTTACGATACAGTGCGTATTGCTTTAAATGAACAGTTGAAGCTGCTCTTGCCTTGTTAAAATTCTCTGCTTGTGATGGGCTGCAGGATGTGTGCTGGTAACAGTTCAGACATACTCTGTCATCAGGCTTCAGGGTTAAATGTACTCCCAGCCCATTTTCTTGAGAAATTTACAGCAACATATACTCTGTTAAAAACATTATACATTGTGTCCACTTTCAGATTTCTTTCTTCCTTTTAAAGTAATTAATGTGGTGTATGTGATAGAATTTTTTTGTCTTTAATGAAACACACCCTTTTGAATTTCTTGAGCCTGCATGTTTTTCAGTGGATAGCTTAAAACCTGGCCTTCTCAAGTTTTCTCTGTGAAACGCTAATTTTTACTTGGCATCACCGCAAAAGTATTGATTGGTTGGTTTTCATTCCTATTAAACTGTATCTTACAAAGCAATTGTTACTTGAAACACGATTTTCAAGAGTGTTGTCTGTTTAAGTTTTCTCTAGGAAACCTGTGGTAGATAAGTTGAGTAACAGCAGGAGAGCAAATGTTGAAAACTCTTGGTTTTTATGGTCTGGCTGTTCAGTCACACTGCAGCTGTCTGGAATCATGAATGACATAGAAGTTTATGCCCTGTACTGCATAGTACCTTGACAGTGACAGTGCTTTAGGTTTCTGTCTGATTTCTGTTTTTCAAAAATGAAACTTCTGAAGTTTTTTGGATCTGCGCAATTATTCTTCAACTTCCCATCATTGATACATAGTCCCAACAATCAGACCTGAAGACCAGTGAAAATAAATGGTCAGGTCAGGGTATGGAAAATATTGATAGGCATGTAGCGGAGATTTTGGAGCAGCTGTAAAAAGTTTTAATAGGTACACACTGGAAAGTAGGCAAAAAAGGAGAAACAGTTATTAATTCCGGGAAAAATTGAAGGAGTGTACTAGAAAGGAAGGTTGGTTACCATACATTATTTAAATCACCAGTGAACGATGTTTCGTAATGTAATAACTACTGCTTAAACCGGAATATGTGGCATTACTGGGATGGGGCAAGGCAGAATTGGCAGGGGCGGAACAGCTAAGTCCTCATCTTTCAGGTGATAGGTGATGGCTGGAATAAATTAAGAAACAGCAGTAGAAGGGTGTTATTTAGAAATACTGGGAGTAAACATAAAGAGAAAGCTAAAATCAAAATTGAGGGTGATTGCTTGTGAGTGTTGGGGTAGGGAATTGCTCTTTTTCATAAGCCTTTTAATGCTCTGACTTTTAAAATTATATGGATTCATTTGATAAATAAGTAACTGTGGTGAGTATAAGTAAAGGGTGTTTAAGGTCACACGAAAGTACTGAGACTAATCTTTTTTTTTAAATTTGCTGGGACTCTTTTTGCTTTCCTGTTTTAGAGCCAGCACAACATAGGATATCCTAGGTATGGCCTGATAGAATGAATAAACGTTGGTTTAGTTTATTAGTTTACCTGCAGTGGAATGTTTGGCCTTCAGAATTCGGCTGAAGGACTTTTTATTACCGGGTGATTCTTTCCTCCTTGGTAATACTCATTTCCCTCTAACCTTAGTATTCCCAACTGGTTTACTCCTTAGTCCTTTTGTAGCTATGCTTGATTAATGCCCCAGTTGTTAACTTTAGAACAAAAGAATAATAATCACTCGTGCCCTTCAAATGAGGTCTCTGCTAGGTGGTAATTATCCACCAAAGGGTGTCACTATAAATAATCTGTCCCCGTTCTGCCAGTGTCAGTGTTGTTTTCTGCTTTTATTTAGCCTGTATGAAAACAGTGACTGACAAAAGAAGAATGGGGCTTCGTTTTCCTTTAGTTACGGGAAGGTCTAGGTTGTGTCCCATATTCAGGGCTCGAGACTCCTCACTTCCTCAGTGATTGTACTGCCCAGCTTCACCATCACCTGGTACACTACCTAAGGGTTATTACAGAATCTTTGCCTGCGAAATGCAGTTTGGATCAGTCTAGTACTCCCCTGGCTCTGAGAAAAGCACCTGTTCTCAGGGGTAACTGTGAGAGGCTTCTGTTTGGCTTTTGGGCGGTAGCTAAGATTCTGAAAAAGGGATTGCTTTCAAGTGTAGATTAGGACTTCAACCTTGCTCCGTAGGCTAGTTAGGAATAATGCAGAGGCTGCTTTTGGAATGCTGAACCTTGGACGTCTATTTTCAAGGGCTGTTGGGGCCCCCAAAGTGTTGGGGGTCTTCGAGGGATAGGGAGCCTTGTGCACGAGCAGGTCTCCACCCACCAAAGGCTCTGAGCTGGATTTCCTTTCTCTGGTCACCTGAGCTTGCCGATCACAGTTGGCAAGTGGAGAGGGAGAGTTGCCTATGCTGAGAGTAGCAAACTGAATAAGAAAGTAGTTCCTAGGGTCAGTTTCTTCCACTTTCCTAGGGGCAGACCAAGGTTTAGTTTCTGAGAACAGTTAAAGCAGCTCAGGACCACAGCCCACATTGCTGGCTTTTGACTGTGGATAGGGGACCCAACATTTTCAAAGCACCAGAAAGGTTGGCAGGGAGAAAGGAGGGAGAGAGGCCTCTATAACTGAGAAAAGTAGGGTGCCATCCCGAGGGCGAGGCCTTTCTTTGCGTGGATTGCATTTCGTGCCTGGAGAAGAGCGTGAGGGGCGAGGGAGGAAAGGCGGAGACCGTTCGGACTCCAGCCGGTTCCTGCACACCGAACACACCCAGCGGGAGGGAAGAGGAAGTGTGTTCTGGAATAGCTTGAGCAGCTGCCGCCATTGGCCGGCAGGCCTGTCAGTTGCCTGGGGACCGAGGCTGGAAAGAGGAAGGAGGAGCTCAGGGCTCCTGCCTGGAAGGGAGGGAGGAGGGCTGAGCCAGGCCGAGCCAGGGGGCGTGGGGGCTGGGACGGCTGGCCGACTGGCAGGGCGGGGCTGCCTTCGATCCGGCCACTTCTCTCAATCATTGCTCTTCTGATTCAGGGTGGCATTGTGTGTCCCGCCGTGCAGGAGCGAGTCCCAGCTGAGAGGCGAGGCTGAGCCCAGAGCACTGGGTTGCTTCAGCAGGGAAGACTCCCTTCCCCCCTGCTTCAGGCTGCTGAGCCCTGAGCCCCGCTCAGAATGGAAGCCATCGCCAAATATGACTTCAAAGCCACCGCAGACGACGAGCTGAGCTTCAAAAGGGGGGACATCCTCAAGGTAAGTGTTGATGCCCAGCAAACGCTCAGATGGCTTCTCCTTGTACTCACCTGCCTTCTTGTGCCCTGATAACACACAAAGAAGCTGTGCTTGTTCTTTTTTCATTGCCCACTTTTAACATTTACCATCCTGTGTGATTTGGAGAGCTAGATGCTGAGTAGAATATCAAACATGACTTCAGAGGGTTGGTGTGATGTGTGGTCTTTAACTGCCTTTGTGTGAATGCCTTGAGCATTTCTGTGCTTCTTGATATTGGTAATTCAAGTAAAGTCAGAGCAATATGGTTATAGTAAGGAAGCATATGAGTAGATTGGGTTACCTGATCTACTAGAGTTATATAAAAAAAAGTGAGAGGATTTTTTTAAAAGACCCAAATTTGAAGTATTTTTGTAAAAGCACTCAATTAGTCTTATCTTACATAGTCAAAAGATTTTTGCTTCTGGAATGTGATCCTAGTAGGTTAGAAATTAATTTCCCCTAGTTTAGGGAGGTGGTTAGAAGTACATGCCAAAACTCGTTAAAGAACCTCAGTGTATTCTTATTCTTTGTGAAGCAACTAATGGAGTTCTAAATGACAAGGTTCAACTTGCTGTTGTACCAGTCAGATTTCGATTTTCTTGAACTTGAGGGGCAGTTACCCCATATTAAACTCTAATTGCACCAATGAAACCTGCTGACAGTTTAAAAATAAGCTTCCTTACAGTTTGCAGCTCATTTTGAGCCCCACTATTTACATGAGGTTCGCCTTCCACCTGGCACGTGTTAATTATGTTGTTTACCCAGTTGACTCGAGCAGCTTGCTCTTTTGGATATGTAATTTATTTTTACATGGGTGGGTGTTATCAAATAGTGTATCAACTCTGAGAAAAACCTAAAATTTAATGTTTGAGTCTTCACTGTGTCTCAAGTTTTGACTTTTTTCCTCTAAACCTGATTATTGGAATTTGCCATCCATTTGTTTACTACTGTTGAATGAAATTATTAGGATTTTATAAAGAAGAAGAAAGTGGAAATACAGAAATATGATTCTTTATAAAAGGACTAGTGACTTTTGTTTTTAAGTTTTGCAGACCTATGGAGAGTTGTTATTTTGTTCACTGCCCAAGGTGTAGAGTTCTGCTCTGAAGTTAGTTTTTGTAAACTACTACTGTGCAGTAGTTTTTGTAATGTTAGAAATGTAGGTTGCACTTCATAGAAGGTGATAAAGAGCCCTTTAAGGAGAAGGAAACTGTGAGCTTTTTTTTTTAACATCTTTATTGGAGTATAATTGCTTTACAATGGTGTGTTAGTTTCTGCTTTGTAACCAAGTGAATCAGTTATACATATACATATGTTCCCATATCTCTACCCTCTTGCGTCTCCCTCCCTCCCACCCTCCCTATCCCACCCCTCTAGGTGGTCACAAAGCACTGAGCTGATCTCCCTGTGCTATGTGGCTGCTTCCCACTAGCTATCTATTTTACATTTGGTAGTGTATATATGTCCATGCCACTCTCTCACCTTGTCACAGCTTACCCTTCCCCCTCCCCATATCCTCAAGTCCATTCTCTAGTAGGTCTGTGTCTTTATTCCTGTCTTGCCCCTAGGTTCTTCATGACCTTTTTTTTTTTCCTTAGATTCCATATATATGTGTTAGCATATGGTATTTGTTTTTCTCTTTCTGACTTGCTTCACTCTGTATGACAGTATCTGGGTCCATCCACCTCACTACAAATAACTCAATTTCGTTTCTTTTTATGGCAGAGTAATATTCTATTGTATATATGTACCACATCTTCTTTATCCATTCATCTGTTGATGGACACTTAGGTTGCTTTCATGTCCTGGCTATTGTTAATAGCTGCAGTGAACATTTTGGTACGTGACTCTTTTTGAATTATGGTTTTCTCAGGGTATATGCCCAGTAGTGGGATTGCTGGGTCGTATGGTAGTTCTATTTTAGTTTTTTAAGGAACCTCCATACTGTTCTCCATAGTGGCTGTGTCAATTTACATTCCCACCAACAGTGCAAGAGTGTTCCCTTTTCTCCACCCTCTCCAGCATTTATTGTTTCTAGATTTTTTGATGATGGCCGTTCTGACCGGTGTAAGATGATACCTCATTGTAGTTTTGATTTGCATTTCTCTAATGATTAATGATGTTGAGCATTCTTTCATGTGTTTGTTGGCAATCTGTATATCTTCTTTGGAGAAATGTCTATTTAGATCTTCTGCCCATTTTTGGATTGGGTTGTTTGTTTTCTTTGATATTGAGCTGCATGAGCTGCTTGTAAATTTTGGAGATTAATCCTTTGTCAGTTGCTTCATTTGCAAATATTTTCTCGCATTCTGAGGTGTGTGTGAGCTTTTTGACTGTATTCTCAAAGTCAGCACTAAATTAATCAGAAAGCAGACAGAACCAGCTATAGGTTTTAGAGAGAAATACATCATCTGTTTCTATTTCTTTAGCTAGAAATCGGCAATCATAACTTAGACTACTAAATTACTCTGTATCATTGATGTACTGAGGAGATAATTTGGTGTTTTCTTAGGTGATTACTATTTTCAGCAGATAACCTGCTCCTGATATCATAATAAGATTGGCTACTCAGATAAAGGGAAAAAAGATTGGCTCCTCAAGTAGCCACATTTGTCACTTGTACAAAAATGCTTTGGGGCCAAGCTTGGGGGTTTTTTTGGTTTGTTTGTTTACTGAAATACAAATTAGATTTCTCCATGAAGTAGAAACTTGAAACTTGAGCCTGGAAGTTCATATTTTTTCTCTTAGTCTATCCAGTTGCACATTTAGCACTAAAGCAACAAATCAAAACAAAACTGTGAACTTTGAGGTCTGTTTTAAAGAATTTTTAGACAAGAACTTTCCCTGTTTACTGCCACTAAATTTAGTCTTGGACCATGAACATTTTATAAGTTCTCCACCTTAAATTGGTAAACTTCGTGAACAAGTGTAATGTCCTTCTTTCCCATCCTACAATTAGGATGGTGCTGTTTAATATTCCCCCAGAAATTTTTATGATGGGAGAGAAAGTGAATCAGAGTGCTCACATTTACTTTCAGATTTTCTTTGGGGAGAGAGAAACATACATATATTTGGTTCTTTCCAGTTTGGCAGATAACTGGCATATGAAGTCATAATGCCATTATTGCTTTTGAATGGTGGCCGTTAGCTGTTTGTTAGTAATCTTGTGGCTTTACTCCAAAAAATAAGTGACGATACAGTAGTTGCCCTTTGTCTCATAATTCTGTGAAACAGCTGAGTGAAGAGGAGGGACATTGCTTTGTCTTAAGCACTATTAGTTTAAAAAAAAAAAAAAGGCAGCGTTTTCTTCTTTGATTATTCAGGGAGTAACTGGCTTCATTTGAGTGGCTCTGATTTGATTTGTTCACTCTTTAGGATGCTAGTTGTGAGCCAGATCATGTTTTGAAGTGTCTGGAAAGCATTGACCAGTTTCCCTCGATTGAAATATGGATCTATTTACCCTCTGTTGATAAAAGGGACATGTGCACGTGGGTACTGAGTACATTTTACTTGAAGATAATGAAATAGAAAGGGGCTCAGCCCTCTTCCTATGACCAGGTTCAGGATTACACCCTCTCACTGTCTTGGAGTTCCTGGTTAACTTTTGCTGAATGTTGACTCGTGTCTCCCAGCAGACCACTTCCTTACTCTCTGTCCACATGTTGACTTGTACTGCCCTGAGAAGAGAGAGCAAATTAAAAACATCTTACTGGAAGCCGTAAATAGAACTTAATGCTTGGATATATCTGCCTTTGTTAATTTCCCTCTTATAAAAGCTTGTGTTTTTCTTGGGGAGGGGTGGGGAGGGCACTGGGGCTAGGTATGGAAGAAATTGCTCTTCGTTCGTGGATGAAGTGAACCTAAATTTCCCCACCGTTGTAGGGCAGCCTTGAGATAGCCCCAGGGGTTCTCCACTGAAAATGAGGCCCCTGAATACTCTGCCCTAGGCACACAAAATGCCTGAGCTTACCTAAAAGTTGCGTTTGCCATCTAGAGGCTTCTGTACATGTATTGATACTTCAGACAGTGCTGCATAGGAATGAAGAGACTGTTCTGAGCTCTCAAACCTGTGCTCATTGCATTCTGTAGCTGGGTGGTTATTTTCTATCAAGACAGACCTTAGACTCTAGAAGAGAACCAACAGTAGATCATCTCAATATCTTCTTCTCTGCCTGGCACGAACTTCCTTTACCAGTTTCCTAAACCGCTTTAGAATTAGGTCTTGGGTTCAGGGCTGATGACACTATTTTACTGTTACATTTACAGAGCGTCTCCTTGAGCCACATCCTGGGGCAAGTTGCTTTGAGAGTTGGGGGAGAAATAGAAGATGTACTTTCTCCCTTCAGGAACTCTAAAATCAAATAAGAGAAGTGAGGTTAGTATGTGAAACAGTATGTGACAGTGTGTAAAATTAGAGGATCTGTATTTTTTAAAGATAAATTTATTTATTTATTTTTGGCTGCATTGTGTCTTCGTTGCTGCACATGGGCTTTCTCTAGTTGCAGCAAGGGGGGGCTACTCTTCGTTGCACTTCGCAGGCTTCTCATTGCGGTGGCTTCTCTTGTTGCAGAGCACGGGCTCTAGACGCGCGGGCTTCAGTAGTTGTAGCACATGGGCTCAGTGGTTGTGGCTTGCGGGCTCTAGAGCACAGGCTCAGTAGTTGTGCCACATAGGCTTAGTTGCTCTGCGGCATGTGGGATCTTCCCGGACCAGGGCTTGAACCCGTGACCCCTGCAGTGGCAGGCGGATTCTTAACCGCTGCACCACCAGGGAAGCCCTAGAGGATCTTTAGAACAGGAAAAGACTTCCTTATTTTAAGGTGAGGAAATGGTGGCCCATGGAGGTGAATGATCTATCCAAGATCACAGCTATTAGTACTTAGTGCTGAACTGGTATTTAACAGAATGCTGAAGTTGTGTTACACACTGTAACTGCCAGTGTAATTTTGAAGAGAAGAGATTGGTGAGAGCCGAAGTCCAAGAAAGCTGTGTGGAAGAGGCATGACTTGGACTGGACCTTGTGAAGACCAGGACAGGGCTAGGTGAGGACAAGGGAGGAGCGGGGGCTGTGCTTGTTGTGTTTAAGACAGGAATGCTAGAATAAGGTTATAGGCTGTGACGGAGTGGAAAATAAGGTAGAACTGGAGCCAAATAAGAAAAACCCAATAAGAGTTTGATCTTGTCCTTAAGCCTCTGAAGGTTATCAGCTGATGACGAAAGTGTCCTGTGTGTATAGTGGAAGTGTCCTGTGTGTATAGTGGATTGCAAGGAGGGAAGCCTGGAGTCCCAGCCTGGCAGGTTCCAGTAATCAGGTTGTGAGATAAGTGCCTGTACAGGTATAGGAGACTAGGAATGAAGGACAGGGGGTGCTTTGAGGAAAAGAAAAAATAACGGGATTTCTGCCTGTCAGCTGGGAGTATTTGAATAAGTCTCCTGTGTAACTGAGAAAAGAACGTCCATTGAGTATGCTCCTGAGAGCCAGGAATGTGAACTAGAGTGTGATTGGTTCCAGTTTTCACAACAGCTCTAAGTCCTGAATTTCAGTACATGAGTCTCATTTCAGGTGTTTGAACTATCAAACCTAAAAAATAAGAGGTTGGGATGGGGTTTTTTCTTCACTATTTCAAAGTACTGGTATCAGTATACTTTTTGAAGTATTTCTTTGCCTATTGATAAGAATTGTTATCAATCTTGTTAACTAAACTCAGAATATTGCATTTAATCTTTAAGAATGAGGACAGTTTGAGTTCTCTTACAACATAATTTGTTTGCCTTTCATCATATTCGTTTCCCCCCTGTCATCTGAATGGACTGTTTCCAAATAGGTGCTAAGAATGAACTTTCAGTTCCTGTACAAGACTCCTTTGGGGGTGGAGGGGGTTGCTGGCTGAAGACCAGTCGTCCCTGTTTGGAGAAAGAAATGTCTAAGGAAATGCACCGTTCCTTTGGGGTCTTCAGTTTTCACCTCTGTGAGCCATTATAGTTAAGTCATCATTGAATAGCTACTACTTATGAAGCATTTAATATGTGCCACAAAGTTATACATGATCTCTAATTTTGGACATCAGAAGGTTGGCATTATTAGTCCCATCTTATGGGCGCAGAAGTTAAGTAACAGGCTCAGGTTCACACATCTAGTAAGAGGCAGAGCTGGGATTTGATCTTAGGCCTGGCTGCAGTGCTCCCCCTACAGTACATTAATTCCCCTGTTAACTGTCAGGTATGAGTAAACCAGAAATATAAGCTTATCTGCAGTCCTGAGTTACTCACCTGCCAGGCATGGACAGCTGTCTTACGGCACTGCTTCTACATAGTGACGTATTGGATATCCTATCTAAGTAAGCTGAGGTTAATAATAAAAGAAATGAAGGGGGGAAAAAAGGGTCATTTCACCTTTCGGATTAGCAAAGATGATAAAGACTGACCACACCCTCTTTTGGCCAGGGTGTGGGGAAATGGGTACTGTCACCTCCTGCCAGTGGAGGTTTGTACGAATACAGTTGGTCTTTTTGAACATGGCTTGGTGATACATATTAGACCATAAAATGACCCAGCAGTTGCACTTTCAAGAATTCAATCTAAGAAAATTCACAAACAAGTTTTTTTTAAATGTAGACATGGGGGGGGGATGTTTATTTCAGTGAATCTGTGTGCCACCTGGAAATTTCTGCAATTAAATTATGAAATATCATTTCCAAGATATTAAAAGGTGTAAAAATAGGCATCTTCGAATACATGGAATTACCATATTATAAAAAAAAACCTTAAGTAGCCCATCAGTGGGAGGCTACATAAACAGATTATGGTGCTTGTAAAGTGGGATACTGTGAAGATGTTAATGTTGATGTAAAACTATATGAATACAGTATATGTGTTGCTCAGACAAGTGTTTATGGATCCTCTTTTAAAAAGTGAAAATATATCTAATTTATTGAGTTCTTAGTATATGTCTGTGCACTAAGCTAAGTATTTTACTTGTATTTTCTTTTAATCCTCACAATAATCCTATTAAGACAGATGCTATTATCCCCAATTTACTGATCAGGAACCTGAGGCTTATGTTAAGTAACTTGCCCAAGTTCACATTCAAATCCAGGCCGGTTAAGTCCAGATTCCATGTTCTTAACCACTACCCCGTGGGGCTTTTTTGTACCCAAATGAGGTCAGATGAGGGAGGGAGGGAGGGGGCGCGAGCCCATTTAGGGAAAATTGCTATCTATTTCTATTTGCTTATTAAATACATAGACTTCTTTCTGAATGATCCCCTAAAAGGTAACAGTTATCTCCAAGGAGCTGGATTTCAGGTGATTCTTACTTCTTTCTTGTGCTTTTTTTTTTTTACATTACTTTAATTAATTTATCAGTTTTATTAAGTCAATACAGCTTTATTCAAATGGTAAGTAGTTAACATTTTGCATGTTTTACCTTGATGGTTATTCTAGGAAGTTAAAGTGCTCCGGTCAGGGCTTGGTTGGTTGTGTATTTTTAATGACTGAGATTTAACCTGCTGTTAGGCTAAAGTTCACTGTGCCTATCTATGTTCAGAGTCATAAAACTTAGACACCTTTTAAAAAGTGACTCACAACACCTTTTGGAGGAAAATCTTGGTCTTTTTGGCAGATACTTCCCCTGTTTTACCTCCTAGTGTATGTGGAATGAGAGACACCTGTGGTATTGTGCTAAAGAACTGCTCCAGGACTAGACCCACCTTCTTCTTCTGGCAGATCTGGCCTTTTGGTCTTGGGAAGCTGACTCTCCTTTGGTTCTCCCATCCTCAAAATGGGAACAATAGCGTCTACTTTCCTAGAGTCACAGTGAGGATTAAAAGAATTAATATGTTAGTGTGCTTAAAGCAGTGACGCGTAAAGTAGATAGTAATGCTACCTGCTATTAGTTTTATTAATGTTATTCAGACGCACAACTTTGATTAAGAGGATGTCAGTCCTACTGCTGGCTCAGGTAACTGTTAAGTCACATGACTCGACACATAAAACTGGCTGGGTGCTTGTCCTGATACTACCTCAAACTCAGAATTGTGCAAACTTTGTCCCAGAACTTAGCAGAAAGCATGGTATTGATGGAGGATTTTGTGAAAGACAAGTAGTTTCTCCATTCTTAAAAGTCTTTGACCCTCTCTCAGGGTTAAACCTGAAAGCAAAGAGGTGGGTAACTGCACAGTGTCCTGTTGGGGACCTCACTTTTGTATATTTCTTGGGCTGAATAGAGCTTTGGGATTATGCTGTTGGCAAATATTAAGAAGTGATAGAAGAAACAGCCTTGGGAAAAATTCGTTGCTGTATTTACTCTAAGGATACTAAGGAATCTTTCATTATTATGTGTCCTCAGGGAGGACATGTGGGAGAACATTCTCTCTGGTCTCCATACCTAGAATAGGCGTATTTCCCCCTCAAACAACTTTTTTAAATCTTAAGGATGCTATAAATAATGCTTTGATATGTTTCCTTCTTTATCTTCTAGGAAAGCTTAGAGCCTACTATGGTCCCATTGCTAGCAGTCGCTCTTATACTTTCTGTCCTAATATTTTTGTTGAAACAGGTAGTAATTATTAGTGGTAAATATTTAAAGTTTTTCTCACCCTAACAATGGCTTTGATTTTTAACTAATTTATTTATTCTTCAGTTTAACAGCAGACTTTTAAAATCTAGATTTAGCAAAATGGCAAAGCCTTTTGTAGTACTTTGCTTTTGAAAAAATACAAAAAGCATCAGTTTAGTTTTAAAGTGAGAGGAAATGCATTTTGGACCTTAAAACTGTAGACTTCACAGAGAACAAGAAATCAGTGTGTAGGCTTCCCTGGTGGCGCAGTGGTTGAGAGTCCGCCTGCCGATGGGGGGGACGTGGGTTCGTGCCCCGGTCCGGGAGGATCCCACATGCCGCGGAGCGGCTGCGCCCGTGAGCCATGGCCGCTGAGCCTGCGCGTCTGGAGCCTGTGCTCCGCAACGACGGGAGAGGCCACAACAGTGAGAGGCCCACGTACTGCAAAAAAAAAAAAAAGAAAGAAAGAAAGAAAGCAGTGTGTGTTTTCAGTCAGAATATTGATCATGCAATGTCTTTGTGTCATTTTGTAGATCTTTTATTTTCCTAGATAAATATGTATGGTTTGAAATGGATTGCTAGAGGAAAGAGAATAAATTTACAGCATTTTATTTTTTTGGTTTCATTGGGTCTTTGTTGCTGTGTGCGGGCTTTCTCTAGTTGCGGTGAGCGGGGGCTACTCTTCTTTGTGGTGCGCGGGCTTCTCATTGCGGTGGCTTCTCTGTGGCGGAGCACGGTCTCTAGGCGCACGGGCTTCAGTAGTTGTGACTCGCGGGCTCTAGAGTGCAGGCTCAGTAGCTGTGGCATGTAGGCTTAGTTGCTCCGCGACACGTGGGATCTTCCCAGACCAGGGCTCGAACCTGTGTCCCCTGCATTGGCAGGTGGATTCTTAACCATTGTGCCACCAGGGAAGTCCCTACAACATTTTATTGTCAATATTTCCATTTTTCCTTAACATTTAAAATTACTTTAATATACATTAATAGAAAAAAAGAGGAAATTCAAAATTCTGCACGAACTCCCCACTCCAGTATTTTTACTGTTGCAGATCTCTTCTAGGCTTTGTTATTGTATAAACATTTTTATACTGCTGTAATTATAGTGGCCTTAAAATACAACATATGTTACCATTTTCCTGTGTTTGTTTTACTAATTATTTTTAATGGTTTAATGTTTTAAAATATTTTTAAAGTTAATGTTCTATAATTGACTTAGCTATTTCCCCATTGCTGGATACTTAGCTTGTTTCTATTAAAAGTTTAGTTTATCATCTCAAAGGAGGCTTTTGATTATGTATGATGCTCTATTGTCCAAAAGGATTGAACAGATTACCTACTTGAGGTCAAGTTGAATGAGAATGGCCCATAATCTTAGTCAGAATACATAATAGTAGTGCAGCTAATGTTGGCTTCATTTTCTGACCTCCTTTAACAATAGAATATTATTTCACAGTTTGACAGTGTTTTATAGGACTGTGAAATGATTTGTGAAATGATTAAACCTCTTCACTCAGCATCTAAGATACTTGACAACAGCATCTAGTTTTTCTGAAGCACGTTTTATTTTGTGCTGTTCCTTCAGGTGATTAATTTGCTTTTTTATAGCTGTGTCAAGTTAAGTTAATAAGTAATTTTGATAGCTGAGAAATTTGATGTGTACTCATAGATGTAGTTTTAATTCAGTTTTACTTCTCTGGTTGAATTAATCCCTTCTGGAGGGAGATAATCCATCCTCACTCATGTTTGGAAAAAGATGGAAAGACAGACAAACCAGCTTTGTTTAGTTGATGCTGCAAATGTTTAGCTTTAGAGCCAGAAGGCTCTGCTGAGAGCTTTTGAGAAAAAAGTGGAGTGATTTATTGAAACATCCTCATGCTCTTAACATGTACTGAGATATAAAGAAAAAACAAAACTATCTTGTTGGTTCTCTCTGGATGTTGGGATTATGGAGAACTGTCACTTTCTACAGCATGCATTTCTATAATGGATGTTTTTACAGGCATATATTAGTTTCATAATCAGAAAAGCAGTAAAAACCAAAAACACCACAGTAGTTTTCTAGATGTAAATTTACAAGTCAACAAACATTTTAGGGTCTATTTTGATTTCTTAAAAGGAAAAAAAAAAATCAGCGTACAGCTTCATGGAGTAAATTTGTTCATTTCTTCTTGGTGAAGACAGCACAAGCATCTCCAAGTTATCTAGGACTGTTTCATAGACTTTATGTAAAATAGAGAATACACAACAATAAACTAGAAGCGGGCTCGGCTCTTTTGCTTATGAACAAGTAAGATTGGCCCTAAAACTGGTCTTGCTGCCCAGATTTCTAGTTATATCTAGCTTATCTTTTCCCTGCACCTTATATGAAACTAACGTTATGTGCTTTCTTACTTACGTAATTTTGACTTAGGTCAGTCTCCAAACTGGATTATGGCTAGTAATGCAGCCAAATTGCAGTTCTTCCTAGGTTTAATGATCCATGTTGCCTTCCTTGTCTCCTGTCCATATTTAGTCATTTACATTTTATTTATCAACTTCTATAAAAATGTTTGGCTCTGAAAGGTAAAATTAAGAGACAAAATAAAGATTTGCAGTTATTTGTGGGTTTTAGTTATCTGTTGTGCATTGAAAAATATCAGGTGTCTTCATTTCATGCTTTTAAAATGTTTATTAGAGTTATTGAAAAGTGTAAAAGAAAGGCCATAATCCCTCCTGTCACCCAGATAACTTTTTTTTTTTTTTTTTTTTTTTTGCGGTACGCAGGCCTCTCACTGCTGTGGCCTCTCCCGTTGTGGAGCACAGGCTCCGGATGCGCAGGCTCGGTGGCCATGGCTCACGGGCCCAGCCGCTCCGCGGCACGTGGGATCTTCCCGGACCGGGGCACGAACCCGTGTCCCCTGCATCAGCAGGCAGATTCTCAACCACTGCGCCACCAGGAAAGCCCAAGATAACTTTTTGAAATAAAATAAAACAAATGTCGAACTCATTAGAAAATGTAAAAGGCAAATACTCTTACCAAAGAAAATAACTATTCTGTTTTTCTGTAACCTTTCAGGGAGAAAGACATTTAATGAGTATAGCTATAGTTACTTTTACTGTACTTTCTGGGTACGATGAGAAGCACACAGAAACCATATTCAAAATTGTAATAATGAAAATAAGGTACTTCATCTTTGGAAGGAAGGATGGGGTTTCTGTTTAAATGTACTGTACCTCTTTAGAAAAAAAGCAGTAGCTAGAAAGGTCACTTTGCCAGGCTATTAGAGAAGATCATAATGATTAAGACTTTAAAAGTCACATGTTAAAGCTGAGTCAGAGTAGATTTCGAACCTGAAATTGGTGTGAATTTTCCCAAAAGTTGTGCTGATATTGTCTACATCAGATATTCAGATGAATTTGTGACTAATGGCCTCACTTAGTGCTAGAAGTGGAAACTTGTAGCCCTGCAGGTCTTTCCTTGAGATTAATTACTTTATTGGTCTCCTAAATTTAGGTTACTGGTTGAGAAAGAACCAGTACTCTACTTGGAAAGTCATTCTCTTTGCGTTCAGATGCCCTTTATTTGCCTTCTTGGAGCACCTAATATAACTACATACATCTGAACAGCTGTTGTCCTTAAAGACTGTAGAAGTAATTTTCAAATTCAGTTATTAGTTTGTTGGTATTGTGTATCAAAGTGTAAGCTTTCTGCATGTTCTTTCCCTCCTCTTCTTTCTTATTAGATATTAAGGGCCTCGCAAAAGGGGCATGCTTCTCATTTGCATATTCTCAGATAACCTGATGAAAAATTATTGATTACCTGCTTTTGGGGGTGTTGGGTTTTATAAATAAAAGAATAGCAGCCTCAATTTGAAGTGAACTATGGCATGTTTTTCCTTTTAATATAAATGTTTATCTTGTACTGTTGGTAGGAATGTAAATTGATAGAGCCACTATGGAGAACAGTACGGAGGTTCCTTAAAAAACTAAAAATAGAACTACCATATGACCCAGCAATCCCACTACTGGGCATATACCCTGAGAAAACCGTAATTCAAAAAGAGTCATGTTCCACAATGTTCATTGCAGCCCTATTTACAGTAGCCAGGACATGGAAGCAACCTAAGTGTCCATCGACAGATGAATGGATAAAGAAGATGTGGTACATATATATAATGGAATATTACTCAGCCAGAAAAAAAACAAAATTGAGTTATTTGTAGTGAGGTGGATGGACCTAGATACTGTCATACAGAGTTAAGTAAGTCAGAAAGAGAAAAACAAATACCATATGCTAACACATATCTCCATATATATATGGAATGTAAAAAAAAAATTGTTTCTGAAGAACCTAGAGGCAGCACAGGAATAGAGACACAGAAGTAGAGAATGGACTTGAGGACACGGGAGGGGGAAGGGTAAGCTGGGATGAAGTGAGAGAGTGGCATGGACTTATACATACTACCGAATGTAAAATAGATAGCTAGTGGGAAGCAGCCGCATAGCACAGGGAGATCAGCTCGGTGCTTTGTGACCACCTAGAGGGGTGGGATAGGGAGGGTGGGAGAGAGACGCAAGAGGGAGGAGATATGGGGATATATGTATATGTATAGCTGATTCAGTGTTATACAGCAGAAACTAACACACTGTTGTAAAGCAATTATACTCCAATAAAGATGTTAAAGATAAAGTGATAGGAACTGAAAAAAATATATATATATAAATGTTTATAAATACCTAGGCTGTAGCCTTAAATTTCCCTCTAAATGCTGCTTTAGTTGCTTCCCATAAATCTGGGTATGCAGTTGTTTTTGTTTTCATTAATTTCAAAATATTTTCTAATTTGTTGTTTTTTTCTTTGACCCATTGGTTATTTAGGAGTGTGTTGTTTAATTTCCACATATTTGTGAATTTCCCAGAATTTCTTCTGTTGTTGATTTCTATTTTAATTCCATTGTGCTTATAGAACATACTCTGATTTCAGTCCTTTTAAATTTTTGAGGCTTGTTTTATGGCCTGGCATTTGGTCTATCCTGGAGAATGTTCTGCTGTGTGCTTGAGATGAATGTGTATTCTGCTTTTGTTGGTTGGAGTGTTCTCTAGATATCTGTTAGATCTAGTCAGTTAATTATTTTTTCCTAGAGTATGTCATGATAGTTGTAGAATTTTGATGAATTCTTAAGAATACTTACCTAGTATCTTGGTGAATCATAGCAACAAATTGAGTATCTCCTAGGTTAAGGGTATTATGCTTAGTGCAAAGGGTTGGAGGTATAGATAATATTTAGTAATACACTGTTTTAAGAGCTATGCTAGAGGTATGCACTGGGTGTTCTGAATGAAAACAGACTTGGTAAGACATGAGTATTGAAAAGTTTTCTGAGCTAACTTAGAAACACTCATGACTGCTTTGTCCATCCAGATATGCCTGACTTACTGAGGCCTTCTGTTTCTAACATTAGCGAAGCTTACTGTCAAACTCTCAAGAGTTGTTGGAGTTGTCCTAGAACACTTAAACTTGGAAGGTTAATTGCCTTTCATTGTATTTGGCAGTTAAAAAGTAGATATGAGCCATATTGATACCAACGTGGCAGACGCAGATAGCATCAAAGTAATTATGACACTTCCTTCACGTTTTGTGAAAAACTTTAGATGAGTGCCATCAATCTCAAATTTTATGCCCATGACGCTACCACCCCACTTTTTAAGAAAATATTTTTATGGAAATAGGTTTCTATTACACATTTGCATGTAGAACATACTGAATAGTGTTTGTAAGTGGGGTTACTTTAAACTAGAACTTTCCAGGTATTGAAAATAGCATGAACTTTACACTAGTATTATGGTAACATCAGAAATGGAAAGGATTAAACATTTTATTTTCTCCAACACCATATGAATATGAATTATATTTAACAAGTTTGTGTGTAGTCCAGAGTAATAGACACCTGAAATCTGCTATCTAGATGTTAGTTTCTAAAGTTTAAAAAGTCTGTGGTCAAAGAAGTGGAAAATGGAATACATTTTCATGAAGCTTTTGAAAGAAAATTGCTCAAGTAAATAAAGAAGTTCAAGATGCCTCCTCGTAGACCTGAAAACATTTACTCAGTCGTTTATCAAATGTAAGTATGGAAGCCCCCAAATTCAGCATTCTGTTTACAGGGAGGATAGAATAAGATGTCAGTGCTACTTGTGCTCTCAGCCAGGGTCCCTCAACAGGATCTTCTCATTAAGATAAAAGTAAAACTGCTACAGCATCTTTACTGAACATATATATTTTTTAAACTTTTTTATATTGGAGTATAGTTGACTAACAATGTTGTGTTAGTTTCAGGTGCACAGCAAAGTGGTCCAGTTATACATATATCTGTATCTATCATTTTTCAAATTCTTTTCCTATTTAGGTTGTTACATAATATTGAGCAGAGTTCCCTTTGTGAACATAGTTTTTCTTAACATAGATTTTTAAATTTTAGAACATTTTTAGATTTACCAAAAAAAAATTGCAAAGGTAGCACAAAAAGATCCCATATATCTCACACCCAATTTCTCATTATTAACATTTTATATTAGTATAGTACATTTGTTACAATTAATGAGCCATTATTGATACATTATTATTAACTAAGGTCCTTATATTATTCAGATTTCATTCATTTTTCCTAATGTCCTTTTTTCTGTTCCATGATCCCATCCAGGATGCCGCATTGTTTAGCTGTGTCTTCCTAAGCTCATCTTGGCTGTGTTGGCTGAACATAGATGTAAAAAAAAAAAAATATATATATATATATATATACACACACACACACACACACACACACACACACACACACACATGCTTAAAGTTTAATATTCTTTTGATTCTTTGATAGTCCCTACTTAATGAAGAATTATTTTCTAAAAGCTTATAAATTGGTGTTTCTGTGGAAGATGTTATTTCTCATGTAACGCTTATTGACATTTTAAGGTTGGACCACATAAGTATTTGGCTTCCATATGCTGAATATTTACCACACTCTTCTGTACTATAGCCACTGGCCTTATATGACTTATTTAAATTTAAATTAGCTAAAACATTCAGTTCTTCACTTGCGTTGGCCATGTTTCAAGATCTTAATAGCTACACGTGGCTAGTGGCTGCTGTATTGGACAGTGCAGATACAGGATATTTACGTCATTGTAGAAAGTTTTCTTGGACAGTGCTGCTGTAGAACGTCACCACCCAAATAACAGTGTTTTTGTGTTCAAAGTATTTTGGGTTTCACTTGGAAATGCTAGGAATCATATCCTCCCTCTTGTTGCAAACCATTAGTGGTTACTCTGGTCTTTGGAGGTGAGGCCCTTGGGTAGTACTGGGACGGGGGTGGGAAAGTAGGATGCTGCTGTGGACTAGCAGTAGAACTGGGGTAAGATTTTCTCTTTCTCGTGAGTTCTTCCCTGTCTGCACTACTCCCTCCCTTGGGAACCTTTGACTTCCCAAACCCTTTTCTCCACAGCCCTGCACCTTTTCTCCCCCAGCCCGTGCAGACAGAGGCAGATACTGGGAACCTGTTGTCATCTAGTGAAACCAGAGGAGTGCTCATAGAATGGCTCCACTGGGGTGACATGTAACGTGTTGTTGAGTCCAGTGCTGGCTCTTCTAATTTGGGTTCCTTGTGTCATTGGATGTGTAATGTGGTCTTGAGCTGAATGTGCAGACTGCAGCATCTGAGGCACATCGAGAGAGCGGAGGCAGCATTTCTTTGAATTCAGCAAAACCATAATTATTGTGTTTTCAGAACTGTGTTTTACATAAATATCTTAGGCAAAGTCTTACTCTTGTTGTAGAGTCATTTTGTTTCTTTGGTTTAAACTGCACCAAAATTTTGCACAATTAAATATCCTCACCCCAAAAGCTCTACAGTGTTTCATTAGTGAACATATTTGCCAGTAATGTCAAATAATGGGTTGATTAATCTTTGACTATATTTAAACAATACTAGGTCAATTTTCAATTAGTTCCATCATTTCTCTGAACACTGAGCTATTTCACACCTTGTGGTCTTCAGACTTGGCGTTCCTTTTGTCTAGTGTAACCTTGGCCACCTTCCATTCTTTGTGACTTAGAGCAAGCCCACCCGAGCTCCAGAAGTCTTTCTCAACACGCTTCTCTCCCTCCGGTGCCCCAGCACTGCCCCTTAGTTGTGTACCTCTGGCCGTTGGCATATTTGTTTTCCCAGGCCTCAGATTCCTGTATGTCAGCATCTTGCACAGTGCCCAGCAACATGGTCATTTAGTTTGTTGGAACAGAAGAAACGTTGAAACCCACACCAGGTTCATTCCACTCAGTATGAATTGAGTCCAAGTTGGTATCGTCTTTGTTACCCGGTATTGCCCTGTCAGAGGTCAGACTTGGTTCTTATGTTGCCTCAGCTGTTTTTGCATTTATTTAGGTGACATAAACCAGAGATAGAAACTCTGGAATTTCTGCTGTAATTTTTTATTCTCTTATTTTTTCACCACCTTAGGCTTCTTAGCTACTTTTCCTTTAAATCTCTGTAAGGTATAATTACACTTTACTCTGCATGTGATCTAAAGAATATTCAATCAGCTTTATTTTTGTTACTGTCCAAAAAACATTCCCGGTTTCCACGAATTTTTGTTTTTGGACACTTATTTCATCTATAGTCGTGGCATTTTATTTCAGCAGATGGTTCATACACATGTAAGAAATATTGCTGTAGAAGGAGATTCTAAACATTTTGGCTTTCTCTCCTGAATTTGTTCTTTATTCTTTAAGTGTATAAGAAAAATGAGAAAAAAATTTACAGGAATAGTTTGAAATAAGCCTGTTGATTTGTTCTAATTTACATAGTTTACACAACTCCCAGCCTTAGAGAGGAAGAACACTCTCAGGGGCTGGATCTCGGGAAGAAGAATCTTATCGGATGTTCTCCTGAGTTTACTTCACTGCTAACAATGAGGTTGGTTGGGGGAAGAATTTCTTCTTGTTTTTCAAGCTTTGCCAGAACACTTTGCTTACAAGCAACTGTGCGAACTCTTACTGGTGTCCCTGTATTTCCAGGGACGCTTTCTGACCTCCTGTTAGCGACACAGCTAGGACTAGCCATGTGCTTTGTGGTGCCAAACATAGCTGAAGCAAACCTGGAAGGCGTCCAACCTGAACAAGATCCTGAAGTCAGAACCAGCAAGTGGTGCAAATGCTCTTAGTCAGAGTCTGGAAAGTCTTCAGAAGAAATGAATGCAGGCGGATCTGACAGGCTGATGAAAATTTGTTCATAGACTGACATTTCAGTTCTTCTAGGTCCTGAGTAGTTGGCTTCAGTCAACAAGGCACCACTATCTCCTTTTAAATTTGCTCATAGAAACCAGCTCTTGGAATGTATGCATCCTGGTGATAAACCTGGAGCTTGAATGTTGTTAAGATATTCAGAAAATAATGAATTTGCAGCTCTAGTAGGACCTGGCTTTAACTTTGACTCTGTAAGTCAATCTAAGCCTCAGCTTTAAGCATTCATTAATTTTAAGTGTTTGTGCCTTTTCGTTGGTAATATGATGGTTCATGTTTTGAGTAAATACTGCTATCCTTAAAGGAAAGGAGTACATATGTTTTGAGTTGTTTTTCTAATTGTGGTAAGTATACTAGAGGGTCAGTAAGTTCTTTTTTTCGGGGGGGGGGCTGCGTTGGGTCTTCATTGCTGCACGCAGGCTTTCTCTAGTTGTGGCGAGCGGGGGCTACTCTTTGTTGCGGTGCGCGGGCTTCTCGTTGCAGTGGCTTCTCTTGTTGCGGAGCACAGGCTCTAGGCGCGCAGGCTTCAGTAATTGTGGCTCACAGACTAGAGCGCAGGCTCAGTAGTTGTGGCTCGTGGGCTTAGTTGCTCCGTGGCACGTGGGATCTTCCTGGACCAGGGATCAAACCTGCGTCCCCTGCATTGGCAGGCAGATTCTTAACCACTGCGCCACCACAGAAGTTCCAGGGTCAGTAATTCCTAAACACCATCGCTGTCTTGAGTGGTGCCATCTTAAATAGGCTGGTTGGCTAGAGTGAGAAAGTGAGCCTTTGACCATCCCAGCCCATACCAGCCCACAGTCCTTGTCTCAAGAGTCTTACATTGTGACTCTCTGGATGAGCGCAGAAGAAGCAAAGGAATAAACTGGCATTTTTCTCAATACCAGGGTAGATCAGCATCTTTCAGCTGAGTAAAGCAACATATGGTTGTTTATGCCTTCTTAAAGTTTTATATCTTTTCGTTGTGGCCTTATAGTGTAAAGAAACCTTCAGTTTTGCTAGAACTTTAAGCTGCTACTCCTTGTTCCAGCTTAAAATCATTTAAATAAGATAGTTTTGATATATCCCATTTTGAACTCTGAGGAATATCTAGTGGCACATTGACACAAAATGTAGAAAATCATAACATATTATATTGCTTTTTTTTTTCAGGTTCAACTAATATTTATTGCATACTTAACCCACACCAAGAACTGTGCCAGCACTCCCTTTATAATATCTCATCCAATCCTCTAAATAACCCTACAAAGAATATATTAGTATCCTCCATTTCTACAGCTGAGAAAACTTGACTAAAAAAAGTTAAGTAATCTGTGCAAGGTCACACAGCCAGTAACTAGAGACCCAGAAATGAAGTACAGGTAGCCTGACTTAAATTCTAGCATGCTTTCCACTGTTGATTAGACTGTCTCCTAAATTTCATCAATTCTTTAAAGTAAGATAATCTGTTACCATGTCCAAGGTACGTTTAAAAAAATCTCTAACACAGTTCAGGGAGATGGTGCTCTGACTGGGTGAGCTGAATATCTGGATTCATGTGGTAGTTCTGTATTTCATTATAAATTAATATATAGGTATTGTGGCTAACTGGCAAGTCTCTTGTGAGTTCCTGCTACACCTCTGGGGAAACTGACAAAATGGAGTTCCTGAAAAAGCAGAGAACCAGTGTTATCCAGATATGGTTTATTTTAAGGACTTTCCTTTACAGCAATATGGCTTCTTCTGCTTTGCTCTTTAGGCAGAGAAGGCTTTTAATTCAATGTCTGACTGATTTAAACTATGACACATTTCCTCCCTGACATATTACATTTCTCTCTTTTTATATACTACATTTAGGTTGGTCTGGAAGCTTTTGAGTGTGTGCCAAGTAGACAGTCTCAGTCTAGCGGGGACTTAGAGTTGAGCTGGTGAGGCTCTGTATACATATTTGTGAAACAGTTTGTAAAGAAGACAGTTATAGGAAGTATGTCTTCTGATTAAACGATGATTTAGAGGATTTATAGCAAGATAGAATCAGATGTAGTGATTGTGTACTATAACTAAATAATTTTGGACTCAAGGTACTAGAAAATGGTAGCTTCCATCCGAGTAATCAGAGCCTTCTAGGTGGGAGGAACATGAGAACAGAGATGGACTTGAACATAGAGGTACCTTACTGAAGGTAAAGTTTTCATATGGGCCCAGAAAATTAGCTCTTATTGAGCTCAGACAGACTTGGGAGCCAGGCAGGCTCTGTACCAGGTACTTTGCTCTTTAATCCTCTCAACAGTTCAGTGAAAGAACTTTTTCCAGTATGTTGACAGACGGGTTGAGTAACTTGTGTAAAATTGCACAGCTAATCGGTGGGAGAGTAGACTTTTGAGCAAAATCTGATCTCGTTCACATTTTGAACGGTGGACTGATCAGAAGGCAGGCATTTATGTTGATGAAACAGCAGCGTTTTCTAACAGGTCCTGGAACAGTGAGTTTACCCAAATGGTGTTTTAGAAAGACTGTTTTGAGTAGTACAGGATTAAAGAGGAGAAAGATTAGAAGCAAGATGGAGCGTAGGGATGAAGAGCCCAGGCGGGAGCCAGACCATTCGGATTCAGACTTCAGCTTTGCTGTTTGCCATGGTTGTCATGATGTGCAAGTTTTTAAACTTCTTTGTGCCAAAATTTCCTCATTGGGAAAATGGGGATAATAATAGTACTTACCTCATCAGATTGTTGTGAGGATTAAATTAATTGAAACATGTAAGCAGTTAAAATGGCAAATATACAGTTAGTTATTATCAAATAGAAAGCAGTGGGGTGTTTTTGTTTTTTTGGGGGGCCGCACCTCGAGGCTTGTGGGATCTTAGTTCCCCGACCAGGGATCGAACCCAGGCCCTAGGCAGTGAGAGCACAGAATCCTAACCACTGGACTGCCAGGGAATTCTCAGAATGCAGTTTTGTTTCAGGCAAGCTGCTGAAATAAGTTAGTGGGAAGTCCAAATCTAGAGGGTGTTATAAGGGAAGAAATCACAGGACTGGGCAGGAGATGCAGTCGAGCCAGAGGATTCTGCAGCTTTGAGACTGGGGAGAGTATTGGTATCATCAACAGGATGGGAACTTGAGGAATTACCTAATTGGGGAAGATAAAGGATTGAATGCTAAACCATAGGAAGAGGTTGGACTAAAAATCTTGTGGACAGTGTAGGCCCTCCCCACTGCAGAATAGAGTGAGCAAGCAAGAAGCAGCCTTTATGTTGAGGAATAGGAGTCACCCCCGAGACCGACTGCTCCGGGCAATTCCTGTTTCACTAGCTGTCTTGAAACAGAGTAATAGATGGGAGTATGACCCTTTGTGGCAAATGCTGCATTCCATTGCTGTAGATTTTCTAAATTGGTTACAGTACAACTTTTTATTTGTGGCTAATAGTAAGAATAGTGTGGCCCTATTCATTTAGAAAAATTCAAGTGAGAATTCTCAGTTATAAGACCCTGAAGTACTGAAACCTTGGTTAATTTTATGCTCATTGTTAGCCCCATTATGCTGCTGTGCTTATTATGGCAGGCTTAGGAAAAGCGCCCTGCCGGGGTAAAAAGATCACAGGTTCAACAGCTCATTCATATAAACACAGGCACTCCTCCCCAGGTCCGGCAGAGAGGGACCTTGAACAGTGCTGTCCGTTGTCAAGGGAAAGTTCTGTGTTTGCCTCCATTTCTTCAGAGTACTATCCATGTGCGATTCCCAAAACCTTGTTATACACTCAAAATGTGACTAGAAATAAGTTTCTCCACTTGTGCCGACTGACATGTATCAGGAGCTGTTTTACCTGGGAATCTTTGGCTTATTGGTGGTCTGTTTAGTTATGATTTAAGAACTATTGGTTGAATCTCTAGTGCAATAGTTCTTAACCTGTTTGGGGGCCATACGCCTTGGGACTCTATTAAAAGCTATTTCCCCTCTTCCAAATGTATATAAATAATCTGTATTTAGAACCTCTGCTTTATTTTATAATAGAATATGCTAGGCGTTGAGACAATTCAACATAAATGTAAAACAGTTCCTGCCCTCCAGTAATTTCGTATTTGGTTGAGTAGAAATGACTAATACAGAAGCAGTTATGTTTAAATGTAATAACATAAAGTGCCCAGGATTGTAGCATTATAGTAGGTTTTCAGTAAATGAGGTGGTTATTGTAATGGTTGCTAACTGTTGAAGGCATCAAGCATTCAGAGAAGAAGTTGTTGGGATTATAGGTAGGAAAGAAGAGAAGCACTGATCCTAAATGGCTAAGATTTGGACAGGAGATTTGGAAAAAGGAGAGTGGCATTTCAGGTGTCAGGATTCACAGAGAGTTGGCATGTCAATGGAATGAGTTTCAAAGACAGTGATCAATCTGACAGTCTCTTTTTTAATAATTAATATATATATGATAGTTAATGGTCAGTACCCAAGTCTAGCCCAATCCATTGCCCAGAAATAATCAGTTTATTATCTTTCCTAATAATCATTTTTTTCTGGACGTTTTTAAAATTAAAGATCATACTGTATATGAAATTGCCTTTTTAAAAGATAAATATTTTCCCATTGTGTTAAGCCACTCTTGTTTGCAAATAACAGGATACATTACTCATACTAGTCTAAACAATAAAAAGTATGTATTGGTTTATATAATCAAAAAGTTCAAAAGTAGAATAGAGATCAGATATAGTTTGATCAGGGTTCAGCTCTGTATTTCCATGAGTTTTTGTAGCTATACCCTGTTCCACGTTAGCTTTGTTCTGAGGCTGGTTCCCCTTGTGACCAGTATGTCTATCGCCAGGGACCTTGACTAGAAGACATGTCATTAACATCAGAGGGAGGGAGAAGTTTGCCCTTCCCACCTCCAGCAGGTGTTTTGAGATTTGGGTTGATTGGTATAGGTAACCAAGGACTGAGCTGATCATTGTGGGTTAGGGGAGATAGACTTGCCCTGGGAGATTTGGTTGGGGGGTCAGTCCCACCCAAGCTTCATGGCTGCTTCATAGAGGCAGAATAGAGGTTGAGGAGACCACCCATTGTCTACCCGACCCGTCCTATTATAAACTCTTAGTAAATAACATTTGTGGGACTTCCCTGGTGGCACAGTGGTTAAGAATCCACCTGCCAATGCAGCAGACACGGGTTTGAGCCCTGGTCTGAAAAGATCCCATATGCCGCGGAGCAACAGTCTGTGAGCCACAACTACTGAGCCCGTGTGCCTAGAGCCCATTCTCTTGCTCTGCAACAGGAGAAGTCACCGCAGTGAGAAGCCCATGCGTCGCACCGAAGAGTAGCCCCCACTCGCTATAACTAGAGAAAGCCTGGGCGCAGCAACAAAAGACCCAAAGCAGCCAAAAATAAATAAATAAATAAATTTGTTTTTTAAAAAAGTAACAGTTGTAACAGCTGCAGAGTATCTCATCGTATGTACCGTAATTTAACCATTTCACTACTGCTGTTGGACATTTTAGAGTGTTTCCTCCCCCATCGCCCCACTATTTTATTTTCTTATTTTTAAAAAGTTCTTTATTTATTTATTTATTTTGGCCACGTTGGGTGTTTGTTGCCGCACGCAGGCTTTCTCTAGTTGCGGCAAGCAGGGGCTACTCTTCGTTGCGGTGCGCGGGCTTCTCATTGCAGTGGCTTCTCTTATGGAGCATGGGCTCTAGGCGTGCGGGCTTCAGTAGTTGTGGCCAGTGGGCTCAGTAGTCGTGGCTCGCGGGCTCTAGAGCGTAGGCTCAGTAGTTATGGCGCACGGGCTTAGTTGCTCTGCGGCATGTGAGATCTTCCCGGACCACGGCTTGAACCCGTGTCCCCTGCATTGGCAGGCAGATTCTCAACCACTGTGCCACCAGGGAAGTCCCCCCCGCCACTATTTTAAAAAATGCTTAGGTGAACATCCTTATTATATTTAGAGGTATTTTAAAGAAGAGTAAAATTTAATACTTGATTAGACTTGGATATGAAAGAAAAGGAGAAATAATTGTGAAAATGGTAGTTTCATAGACAGACCTGATGAGTTGGATAGTAGGGAGACTTGGGAGGACGATTGGTTTTGGTTTTGGCATGTTGAGTGAGATCCATTCCTTGGGTGGTTCTGTTCATGCTCTTGGGCAACCCCTGGGTACCCACTGGTTATTAATTGTTCCCTCTTACGTTCTTGTTTTACCTTTTAAAAACTCTAAATGTACTGATGGTGCTTTTTTTTTTCTTTTGCTCATCATTTTCTATCCCCCACTGTCTTGTTTCACTTTGATTTCAGCTTTTCACTGTGGTATAGATGGTACCAGGTGTTCATTTCACCTGAAGCCAGTCACTCCTAGCACAGTTGCAAAGGCAATATCTTGCCAGAATAGCCTGTACCTGCTACTCTCTTCCAGTTTTACTGTGTTTAGCTTCTATTAAAAACGCATAACTGATTTACTCTGAGTAAAAGGACAGCTTAATTTAATTCATTAAAGTAGGAGTTAGAATTTCTTTGATATAAGATTCTGTCCAGGAAGGTTTAAATGATTCTAATTTAGAGGGTTTTTGGTTTTGTTTTTTTTGAGACAGCTGAAAGTAGGAGATCTGGTGTAAGATGAGCCATTAGCTTCTGCCCCCTTCCTGGACTTTTTCCCAGTTTAAATGTAAGCATCTGGGTGGGCAGCAGATGGAGCTACTGTAGGATTGGTATCTGACACCTGCCAGCTTGTGAAGCTCACATATTCTCAGTATCACAATCATTTGATACTAGAACTGCTAGAGAATGTCCTAAAAATAAAGATGGCCAAGAGCAGAGGAGAGACTTAACAAGATTAGTTTGATCTTACTTTTTCTTCATGGTCTGCCATTAGATGTTTGGGTATATGGCTCAAAACTACCAAATAAAAAGAATTTTCATATTTGCAGACTGCACTGCCTTCCCAAAAAATGGGAGGAGTTATTCCGTTTGAAGATTGACCTGAGTAAATAAGTAGTTGGTAGATATCTTTTTCCTGTGTGGACCTCAAAAAACTTTTTGGGTTGGCTGAATTTCTCTGTCTGGATATTATGGGAAGATTAGGTTGGGTACCAGATGCTTGTATGTGAGACAGTTTAGAGTCATCGTACTATTCTGAGCTCATTGTCCATAGCATTCTTAATCCGAAATAACTCTGTTCCCTCAGCTGCAGAAAGTATAAAACCCTAATAGAAACCTAGCTAGATAATTGATTCTGTGACGTTTTAGACAGAAATAGTGCAGACAACACTCTTCGGGAGGCCTGTTAAGGACGGTGTAAAATAACGCATAGTGAGAAGTATGCACAGAGGTTACAAGCATGACTTCAGAATTGGTCAGACCTCAGTTCCAGTCCTACCTCTTCCATTAACAAGCTATCACTCCTTGGGCAAGTTCTCTGGCCTCTTTGAATGGGCCTTAGATTCCTCATCTGTAAAGCAGAATAATACCTACCGACCTTATGGAGTTGTTGTGAGGATGAAATGGCCTAATATGTCATGAATTCTGGCACATGATAAATGCTTAATAGATGTAAGCTGTGTTATTTTAGTAATTTATTAAAGGAGATAAACTCATTCACCAAACAGGCATCGAGTGTTTATATAGGTATGTGATAAAACTAGATACTACTTTGTGGTTGTACAGTTAGTTTCAGTTCACTAGTGGAGATGTGTACAAGGAGAGTGGTGGTGATAGATTTCACAAAGGATGGACATTACAGCTAAGATTTGGAGAGTAAGATAAGACTAGGTGAACAAATATGGACGGAAGGGCATTCCAGGCAAAGGAGGCAGAGGCATGAAAACACAGAAGGTGAGGGGGAACAGCAGATGTTTGGCTATAGACAGGACGTGGGGTCTTCATGGGGGAAATGGCAGAGGTCGTTGGAGAGTTGGGCAGAAACTGGAGTTTGTATGCTGAACTAAGTACTGGACTTGATTCTCTGAGGGTAGGAAGTAATTGAAGGATGTTAAGCATGGAAGTAACATCAGTTGCATTTTAAGAGAGAAATTGTTATACCAGAGTGCTAAAGAAAGGGAAGTTAGGATATTGCACTGTGTAGAAGTGATAGACATTTTAATTGAAGATGACATCTATTTATTTACATGATAGAAGGAACCAGACTTGGGGATGGATAAGGAAGAAGTCTGACTAAAGCAACTTGGTGGCTCTGGGTGCTATTAACTGGGAAAGGTAATATGGGAGATGGAATACTTTTTGGAACATCCTGAGTTCTATCTGGTTGTGGTTAAGTTTGAGGTGCTTGTGAGACATCCAAGGAAAGAGATTAGGTTGTTGAAGAGGTTGATTTGGGCTAGAGAAATTTGCGTATATCCAAGTAGAATATAGGCAGTAATGGAAGTTTGTGTGGAGGTGAGTTTTTTCTGAAGTGAAAATGTAGGCTTAGAACAATACCAAAAAGAGAACCTTGAGAAATGTCAAACATTTGAAGAGGAACTAGCAGTGATCAGTGCCATCCATGGAGGCATTCCTGCTGTCCCTGAAACAGAAAGAGGCCATTGTAAAACTTTACTAGGAATATCTTAGGTTGACTTTTTGGAATGCAGTCATTATATTGACTTTCTGGTACATAGGTCAGCTGTGTCTTTGTGTTCTTTGGCTGATTTGCTCTTAGGACAAAAATTCAGAGTTGTGATTTCGTAAGAATGAGACTCAGTAAAACATTTTGCAGGTATAATATTCTTTGCATTTGTACTTTTGGGTTCCTGAAATAATGATCAAACAGTATATCTATCACTGCCCTCTAGATAATCCACATAGTTTTCCAAGGTGGGAAAGGTTTTCCAGAGAGAAAGCTTAAAAGCAGAAGGTGCTTTTGTGAGTGGAAATGATAGGATCCCCCTTAGCTGATTTTAGAGGTCAGGAGTATAAGACCTGACAGTCACTTCTTAGTGGGTGGGGATTGGCGCATAAAGAAGATAAGTTAGGTGTTCAAAACCTTTGAAGAAGGGTCTCTTGATTGTTAATTTTAGAATCCAGGGGATCTGTGTGATGGAAAATAATCTCCCTTTCCCCCCAAAACAGACACATACCCTTTGTGACAGGAATGGATTATGAAGTATGGCATGCAGAACAAACTCTCCACTCCTCACCTTTATTTTTGCTTCTGTTTCCTTCAAATACCCAACTCAAACAAACAGTTCTAAATTTTTTTTTTTTATCCTCTAGACTTACTTTTCTTCCTTCCTCTACTCCCCAAGTGAGAAAGCCTTTAGCTTTTAACTGTAGTACTTCATTTGGCTGTCAGTGTTTATCACATTAGTAATTGGGTGATCTTGGCTGGAGGTGGGGGGCTGTAATGCCCTTTTGAAGATTGGCCCACACATCATTGTACTTAGGTGCCCACACAGAAGCAGAGGCAAAATGGCTGGATTTTGAATGCAAAAGCATGATACTGTGGGTGGGAGCATATATAGTTTTAGAATTTTTAAAGGCAAGACAAAGCCATGCACCTAATGGGCCGGTGAAATAACCTTTACAAAAGAGAATTTTTGTTTCTGTTTTTCTTGTCCTGCATCTGGCAATTTAAAATATTGAGAACAGGAATAAAGTGACAGTTGTTCAGCACCTGTATCTATCTCTTATTATTTTTAATATAATATTTTAAAAATAAATTTATTTATTTATTTTTGGCTGCCCTGGGTCTTCGTTGCTGCACATGGGCTTTCTCTAGTTGCAGCAAGCGGGGGCTACTCTTCGTTGCGGTGCATGGGCTTCTCATTGCAGTGGTTTCTCTTGTTGTGGAGCACGGGCTCTAGGCATATGGGCTTAAGTAGTTGTGGCATGTGGGCTCGGTAGTTGTGGTGCACGGGCTTAGTTGGTCCGTGGCATGTGGAATCTTCCTGGACCAGGGCTTGAACCCCTGTCCCCTGCATTGGTAGGCGGACTCCCAACCACGGTGCCACCAGGGAAGTCTTCTATCTCTTATTGATAAAGATCAACACATTAAAAAAAAATCCGCTGGCTCCCAGATTGTTAATACTTCCTGACTTTTGTGTGTTCTGAGTAGTTTGGTGGAGGAGATGAGCTGGATCTTACCTTCTCAGCGGGAGTGATTTCTCCTCTCCCCCAAGGGGGAGAAATTTGGTGGTTGGAGGGTGAAAAAAACCTTACTCTTTTTATGCATACAGTACATAAATAGATATTCATGTATCTGTGAATCAAAATTTCATGGTGGGGGTGGTGGTGATGTTGGGTTTTTTTGTTTGTTCGTTTCGTTTTTTTAAAGGCTGAGAAATGTTGGGCCTTTTCATTCTGGTACCTGCAGTGCCTTGAGCCCCTGTGTCTCAGGATGTTAGTGTACCTTCTTTATTGTTCTCATCTCTAAACTGGCCTGAGGGTGACTAGCTCTGTCACTAATCTGAAGCGCTTCAGGAATGCTTATGGGTATTTTTAGGATTATGGCAAAACGTGATTCTAACACTTACCAAGAGTATGTATATAATGCCTCCAAAAATATATTTATACAGTTCATTGGGGAACTTTGAGATGGTTTAAACATCTGAAAATAAGCTGAGAAAAATACTAGGAGTGGGAAGACATGAATCCTAGGATATTTGCAACATTATAATTTACAATATTAATTTAATAGTCTGTATGAATGGAGTTGCTCAGTTAGTAACAGGCATGTAATGAGTGTAATATATTTTGCTCATGGAATCATGTTGTTTTCAGAGATGTTAAAACCTACTAAATTGGGAAGGTTTTTCCCCCTAATTTGGTGAAGAGTTTATTGTCCCGCGTGCCTGCTCCCCACCCCACCCCAAACCATGGTTTTTAGGATGGTTCCTCAAACTGCCTCAACATACCTTAGGATGGTTCCTCAAACTGCCTCAAACATACCTTCATTCAAGATGTTTGGCATTTTGCAAGTAGATATATGAGAAGTAGTATGACGGTATGTCCTGGTAGATTAAGCAGTTGGTAAAGAAGTGATAACATTTATGATGACAATATTAAAGAGCCAAGTGTTTGGGCCCATTTGTCTTAGGATTTCTGTATCCCTACTCATGGCATAGTGGATTGTCTTGACCTATTTTTCTGTTCTTTTGCTGCCTGCAGGAAAAATACTTATCTTTGCCAGTCTGTAGTTTCCTCCCTCCCTTCCTTCCTTTTTTCCTTTTTCCCTTTTCCTTTTCCAGGAGGCAGATTAGCACGTTTTTAAGAACAAGCAGACCTGAATTTGAATTGAATTACAGTTTGTTTTTATTAACTGTGCAATCATCTATAAAATAAAAATACTCTCTCTGTGAAGGGTTGGCCTTAATATACATATAAAGGTCACATAACAGGTGCACAATACATTGTGCCTTTTTAAGTTCTAAGTTTAAAAAAGAACCTAGCATTCCAGCCCAGCACTCTTTATTTCACAGGGGCTTTATATGAGGCCCAGACAAGCCAAGGGACCAGAGCAAGGTTAAAGGGAGGGGCAGCACTGATGCTACTAGATCTCAGTGTTCTTTTCACTCCAGTCCACTTTCCTTTTGTGTCACATCATTCCTTATTGTGCAGACACACGTGCTAATGGTGGTATTTTGTTTCCTGTGTGAACTAATGCTGAGTTTGACCTAAATTGCATGGGCAGAGATTACATTTGTGTAAATTCTTAAGGATAGTTCTGTGGAAGCCTTCTAAAATAGGGTAGTTATCTTGCCTGTATTTGTGACTTCATTTACTAGGTTTTATAATAGGAAAATGAATTGGAAAATCTCCTAAAATCCCATCTGGTCCCTTGATTTTTATGTGAAGGACTGACAATTACCAGGAATTGTTCCAAACACATAAAACTGGTCCCTGTTGTCCAGAATAGTCTTTCTAAGATGTGTGTGTATAAGTGTGTGGGTGGGTGAGAGAGAAAACGAGAGAGAGAGAGACACACACACACTAAGTGCTTGAAATCTGTTGGAACCATACTTTTGAGATTTAAGCTACTGAAACATTTGCTTATTATGAATAAAAAGAAAACCAGGCATAAAAATTCATTATGTAATAATCACATTTTCTGATTTACATTTGGGAGATAGTTTATCATTTTTTCCCTGGTGGCGCAGTGGTTAAGAATCTGCCTGCCAGTTCAGGGGACACAGGTTCGATCCCTGGTCCAGGAAGATCCCACATGCCGAGGAGCAACTAAGCCCGTGCACCACAACTACTGAAGCCTGCATGCCTAGAGCCCGTGCTCCGCAACAAGAGAAGCCACCGCAATGAGAAGCCTGCGCACCGCAATGAAGAGTAGCCCCCGCTCAACACAACTAGAGAAAGCCTGGACGCAGCAAGGAAGACCCAACGCAGCCAAAAATAAATAAATAAATTGATTTAAAAAAAAAGAGAGAAGAGAGAAAGATCTAGAATATTTTTGTGACATACTATTTCGCCAACAAAGGTTTTTCTTGCAAGACATGCCCTTGAGGATACCAAGGTTAATAGATTGAGGCACCTGCCCTCAGCTCAATCTAGTAGAAAAGACAAGTAATTACAGTGCATTGAGACTAGTATGATGGTAGAACTGTGATAATAATACAAAGATCCGTGATTGCAGAGAGGAAGTGATCCTTAAATCTTGAGCTTGCCATCTTAGCCAGAGGAAACACATACACGAAGTCTGAAAATCATAAAACATCTTGACAGTTGGGAAGCAGCTTGCAGTAGCTTTAGTATTGTTGGAATTTGGAGTTCAAGGAAGGAAATAGCAGGAAGACTGGAGAGTTAGGTGAGGGCCAGGTAATTGAAAGCTTCGTGTTCGGTGCTGTGCTACCTCACACCAGTCAGGAAATGCTGTGGACTTGGAGCAAACGATTGATGAGTTTTGCCATATTAGTCAAAGGTGAGCTCTCTGGAATTGATCATCTCTGTCCTTTCACTTAAGTTAGTTATTAGAATCACTGTCCACACAGATGAGTAGAGAGTAAGAAAAATAGCTCTTGTTGGTAAGTAAATATTTAAACTAAAAATGTAGCCATTAGGCCTGTTAAGATGAATTGATTCCAAATTGCATTTTACCTAAATTGTTTTTTAAAATGCTTATATTTAACATTTGATTAGAGTTTTAAAGACCTAATTCATTTTACTAAGTATCTTCTACATTGTGGGTGGTTTGCTGCTGTTGGTGGTGGTGATGGTTGTTTTAGTCCCAATTCAAGTTGCATTATAGGCTCTCTCTACAGACATACTCATTCCCCACTCCCTTCCAGTGTTGGTGAGTGTTCAGTGTGTTACACAATACAAAGAACAGTAAACAAAGGTCACAATATGATCGGAGAATTTGTTGTCAACAAAGGTAGAACCGTCATTGAGAATAACAGACAATGAACACTTCCGCATTGTCCCAAAAAAGCTTGTGGCATTGGAAATGGTGTTCAGCTACTCTTCCTAAAGATACCTGCATCTAGAGCTCTGTTCACTCACTCTAAAGCAGAATCTCTGTTTTCAAGCCTCACCCACTTCCAGTAGAGTTCCTAGGCTGCTTTCGTTTTGCCTCAATTTTAAATATGAATGCACAACCAAGGAGCACCAGATGTTAGAGGAATGGGAAACCATTGAAGCATTTTAAGCACACTGACAGTCCAGCTTTTTTTTTTTTTTTTACATAAGCTTTACTTTTAAGAACAGTTTTAGATTTACAGAAAAGTTGTACAAAGTGTTCAAGTATACCCCACACAAAATTTCCCCTATTCTTAGTGTCTTATGTTAGTACGGTGTATTTTTTTTTTCTTACAATTAGTGAACCGATACTGATACATTATTATTAACTAAAGTCCATACTTTATCCAGATTTCCTTAGCTTTTCCCTAATGTCCTTTTTCTGTTACAGAATCCCAACTAGGATACCGCATTACACTTAGTTGTCGTGTTTGCTTAGATGACTCCTGGCTGTGACAGATCTGGTTTATATTTTTTTCTTTTTATTTATAAATTTATTTACTTTATATATTTTTGGCTGCATTGGGTCTTCATTGCTGCGCATGGACTTTCTCTAGTTGAGGCGAGTGGGGGCTACTCTTGGTTGCGGCGCACGGGCTTCTCATTGCAGTGGCTTCTCTTGTTGCGGAGCACAGGCTCTAGGCGTGTGCGCTTCAGTAGTTGCAGCACGCAGGCTCAGTAGTTGTGGCATGCAGGCTCAGTAGTTGTGGCCCTCGGGCTCTAGAACACAGGCTCAGTAGTTGTGGCACACAGGCTTAATTGCTCTGTGGCATGTAGGATCTTCCCAGACCAGGAATTAAACCTGTGTCCCCTGCATTGGCAGGCAGATTCTCAACCACTGCACCACCAGGGAAGCCCCTGGTTTACATTTTATTTGTTTGTTTATTATTTTTAAAACTTTTATTTATTATTTATGGCTGTGTTGGGTCTTCGTTGCTGCTCACGGGCTTCCTCTAGTTGCGGAGAGCTGGGGCTACTCTTTGATGCAGTGTGCAGGCTTCTCATTGCGGTGGCTTCTCTTGTTGTGGAGCACGGGCTCTAGGTGCTCAGGCTCAGTAGTTGCGGCATGTGGGCTCAGTAGTTGTGGCTCGCGGGCTCTAGAGCGCAGGCTCGGTAGTTGTGGAGCACAGGCTTAGTTACTCCGTGGCATGTGGGATCTTCCCAGACCAGGGCTCGAACCCGTGTCCCCTGCATTGGCAGGCAGATTCTTAACCACTGCACCACCAGGGAAGTCCTGGTTTACATTTTAATGATGTTATTCGGGTTTGCAGAATTGAGTACATTCTGAAGGGGACAAAGTGAAAGCAGTGAGACCAGTTAGGAAGCCACTATGTAATAATTCAAGCAAGAGATAATAGCAGCTTGGACTACAGTTGTAGCAGTAGAAGTGGAGAGAAGGGTTTTTTTTGCTTTTTAAAAAATTTTTATTTTATTCATTCATTATTTATTTAGGCTGCGCCAAGTCTTAGTTGCCACACTTGGGATCTTCGTTGCAGCACGTGGGCTTCTTAGTTGCAGCATGCATGTGGGATCTAGTTTTCCCACGGGTTCAAACCCAGGCCCCGTGCATCGAGAGTGCAGAGTCTTACCCACTAGACCACCAGGGAAGTCCCTGGAGAGAAGGGTTTTGATTTAGGGTATGTAAAAGCCATTAGACTATATGAGAAAATTAAGGGGAATGAGAGTAGATAGAGAAGAAAATAGGTTCTGGGTTGGAGCCCTTGGGATCCTTTAAAAGTTAATGAGCTAAGAAAGGCACTAAAGGGATTTCCCTGGTGGCACAGTGGTTAAGAATCCGCCTGCCAATGCAAGGGACACGGGTTTGATCCCTAGTCTGGGAAGATCCCACTTGCTGCGGAGCTACTAAGCCCGTGTGCCACTAGTGAAGCCCGCGTGCCACAACTACTGAAGCCCGTGTGCCTACAGCCCGTGCTCCGCAACGAGAGAAGCCACTGCAATGAGAAGCACGTGCACCTCAACGAAGAGTAGCCCCCACTCACCACAACTAGAGAAAGAAAGCCCGCATGCAACGAAGACCCAACGCAGCAAAAATAAATTTAAAAAAAAGACACTAGCAAAGGAGACCAAACAAGAGCGGCCAGTTAGATAGGAAGAAAACCTAGGATGTGTTGTGTCATAGAAGCCAAGAAAGTGTTTCAAGGCAGAGTAAATGATCACTGTATTATGTGCTTCTGATAGGCCAAGTCAAGTAAGGGTAGGGAATTGACCTTTGGATTCAGCAACAGGCCATCACTAGTGACCTCTGTGAGGAGTTTCCATGGAGTGGTGAGAGCAGAAGCATGCTTGGAGTGGGTTCAGCGAGAATGGGTTGGGACAGGGAAGGGGACATGGGGAAACTTGCCAGGGGGGTGGCGGTGGTTATGTAAATTTTACAGCAAAAGAAAACACTGCAAAGTAATATTTAACTGTTGTTAATAATATGTATGCAGAAGTATGTAGGAGAAAGCACTGATGTCTGCAACTTTGAGATACATTAAAAAATAAAATGGATTAATGGAAGGTTGCATAGATAGATATGTGATAAAACACATAATGGCATAATTTAGGTTGTGGGTAAATATGTGTTCATTGGAAAATTCTTTTAACTTTGCTGTACGTTTGAAAACTTTCATAATAAAATGTTGGGGATGGGGGAGAGAACAGGAGGAAAGAAATTGGAGACAGAATGTGAACAGCTATTCCGAGGAGTTTTTATGTAAAGGCAGTAGAATCAAAAGAAATCTGCTTTCATCCCGATCTCAAGAGTTGGGAGAAATAACAGCATTTTTATTTACTGATAGGAAAGATCCAGTAGAGACAAAAAATTGATGATGCAAAAAAAAAGAAAGGAAAAGTACTTCAGTGAAATGTCCTTGAGCAGGCAAAAAGGTGGGGTCTAGCACAGAAGTAGAATTTTCTTTTGTTAGGAGCATGGACAAAAGTAACAGAAGGCAGAGGGTAAGGATATAGGTATAAGCAGTTGTATACACGTGGTGGGAGCTTTTAAGGATCTCTTCTGTTTTTTCCGTGAAGTAGAAAGTAAGATCATCTGCTGGGAAGGATGGTGGAGGAGCTGTTGAAGCTCAAGGAGATAGGAAAATGAGATAGTCATCTAGGAGCGAGTGAATGGACTCAGGAGATACAGTGCGAGCCCACTTGAGGTCTTTCGTGAGGTCTAATAATTAATACTTAAAGTTTCAGAAGGAGAACAGTGCAAATGAAAGACACTATCAGTTTTTTTAAAAAGAAAGAAAAGATAACTTCTCATAGCTGATGGATGTGGATTTTTGGATGGGAAAGGACCACCAAGTCTACCCAGCAATATGTACAAAAATAGATCCATGCTCAGATAGGTTATGGTTAAGTTTCAGAATGACAAGAAGAAAGAAAAGGTTCTAAGAGCATCTAGAAAAAAGAAACAAGTCTCTATAAAGAAATGATAATCAGATTGCCAGTGAACTTTGTACAAACAACTTCAAATACCAGAAAGCAGTGTCTTCCAAATGCTGAGGGAAAATGCTGTTCGGCCTAGAATTCCGTTGAATTCTACACCTCATTGAACTGGCGTTCAAGTATAAGCAAAGAATCAAGGCAATTTCAGACATGCCAGGACTGAAAACATTTGCTTCCTAAGCACCCTTTCTTGGGAAAGTATTAATATTAATGGTGCACTACCATAAAAACCAAGAATGAGGAAGACATGAATTCTAGGAATCAACACATCCAACCAAGGAAAGTATTGGAGGAAACTCCCAGAATGGTAGATCGATTGATTGAAGAGTTAAATGGGTATTCCAGGCATTTTTATACACATACCATCCTTGAAAAGTTGTAATAATTTAAAAATATAATAAAGCCAGAAAAATTGTTTTAAGGCCATTAGAGCTCTAGGGAAAGCAGAAGGCCATCCAATAAAGGGAGTACAATTTTTAAAACCAGCTTAATTTTTATCTGCCAGAGCTGCAAACTGTAACTTCAACAATGAGAATTCACCTGTAGAAAGCAGGGCATTTTGGGGACTTCCCTGGTGGTCTAGTGGGTAAGACTCCGCGCTCCCATTGCAGGGGGCCCGGGTTCGATCCCTGGTCAGAGAACTAGATCCCACATGCCGCAACTAAAGATCCCGCATGCAGCAACGAAGACCCAGCGCAGCACCCCCCCCCCCTGCAAAAAAAGCAGGGCATTTTGGTTCTAGTCAGTTCAGATTTGATAACTTAATCATTATAGATCTATTATGCATAGCCATTCATAGCCTTTGACTTCGCTGGGTGGGGGGTTATAAAGGCCTAATAATACTATTCCGTAGTGGCAAACAGTAGTCATACCTGAGTTGATCATAATATGGCTGATGATTTTTGTAATTTGGGGAAGCTAGTTGTTATTGTGGGCAAGAGAGCGAACCTCATATGCCTGGTTTCCCCTTGCATTTACCAGGCAGCACGGACGTTGTTCTGTTGGCTGACCCAGAATTGTGGAATGGCACACAAGTCTCCCAGTTTAAATACTACGTGAAATCAGGAAGTTGTCCTTGTAGTCTGGAATTGAGGGTCTGACAAGCCCATTGTTTGCATTAATACACCTATTATTTAGTCCTCTTAGTCCCTCTGTTCTCTGCAGGTTGTGACGTTTTGTGGGACGACAGTGCTGATTTTGTACATGGAACAGTCTGTAGGTGCTCAGATAAAACTACTAGGCGGAGCAAGGCTGGGCTTGTCTGCTTTTGATGGTACAGGCCGGGAACACAGCAGCCTGGTTGTTCTCCGGCTGCCCCCCCCCCCCGCCCTCCCCCCAGGCCTCCCTGCGAACCTGCCCTCTGAGCCCAGCAGCTGCCTGAAGGAGGCCATGAAAGCTGGTTAATTACTAGACAGGCCTCCCTTGCAGCGGTAAAAGGAGGGGTAGTTAGTTTAGCCTGTCTGTTAACAACAGCTATGTTTGTCTCCAGTTCCGTTAGAGAGGTGCCTAGAAAAAGTTGTCACATCCTGAATTCTGATGTCTGTTTTCCTGATGAAAATGTCCATATTTGGGGTCACATTTGGAAGTAGATAAAGTTTAATATGGGAGTAAGCATATGTCAGGGTATACTAGTTCAAATTGAGTATTTTCATAGATTCTAAACATTGCAAATTATAGTTATTTGAATTGGTTGTTTGAAAAAGTAATGTCAGTTTTGTGTAGATTTTTAATTATATAGCAATTAAAACATCACCTCAGCACAACTGAGGGATTATCACTTTTATAAATTTATTTTTTAGTTTTATTTATTTTTGGCTGCATTGGGTCTTCATTGCTGCACACCAGCTTTCTCTAGCTGTAGCAAGTGAGGGCTACTCTTCGTTGCAGTGCGCAGGCTTCTCATTACGGTGGCTTCTCTTGTTGCGGAGCATGGGCTCTAGGCGCGCGGGCTCAGTAGTTGTGGCTCATGGGCTCTAGAGCGCAGGCTCAGTAGTTGTGGCACACGGGCTTAGTTGCTCTGCGGTATGTGGGATCTTCCTGGACCAGGGCTCGAACCCATGTCCCCCGCATTGGCAGGCGGATTCTTAACCCCTGCGCCACCAGGGAAGCTTCGGGATTATCTCTTTTATACACTTTCTTTTTATTTATGGTGGAGAGTAAACTTTAAGTTTTAAATTATGTGACCTTGAGAAGCTAGTGATATGGCTTGAAATTTGATATCTGTTCCCTGTTCCTGGCAGAGGATGGAGGGGTAAATTTAGAGTCTTTAATGTGTATGGGTTTTTTAATGTTCATTTTAGGGTCTTTTCAAAACAGTCAGAATCCCCCCACCCTAGTCCAAATGTCCATCTGCTCTGGCCTGGCTTACTGCAGTAGCCCCGTAATTAAGTGGTCTTCCTGCTGCCACTTTCATCCCTCTCAGATCTTTGTATCACACAGAAACCAGAATCATCATATTAAAGAGCAAATTCAGTCCATGGTTTCCCAGAATCCTTATTCTACCCTTCAGGGCCAGAGCCCTGCACAGTCTGGCCCAGTTCCCTTTCTCTCTAGCCTCCAAGGCTCTGCTTTTCACAAAACTCCCTTGGATTTGTCATTTCAGTTCTACACTGTGCTAAACTCCTTCTCACCCAAGAGCCTCTACTTACGCTCTTCTCTCTGCTTGGAATATTTCTCCTTGCTCTCATTTGTGTCCTCCATTCCCACCCCCAAACCTGGCTAAGACCTACTCATACTCAGGGTTTCTGGTTGAAATGTTACTGCCCAGGTGAGCTTTCCTTGACACACTCTGCATAGTTCGATTAGGTCTCCCCAAGGTGTGCCCTCATACAGAGCACTCTGAACTTTTCATCGTAACTTATTATACCTGAAGTTATAATTACAATCCCTTCCCTACTATCTGCTCCTTGTAAGTAAGGATCATTTCCTTATTGTGGTATCCCCAGGACCTAGCACAGACGTTGACCCAAAATGGACACTCATACTTGTCTACTCCCTGAGTCTTAATATAGTACATCTTTGATTATTTTATTAGGATAGAGTCCTAAGAATGGCTGGGTTTTACTGGGTTAATAGGTATGAAAATTCATATCTTTGATACGTATGGCCAAATTGCTTTCAGTAAAACCATACACCTTTTTATACTCCCACCAGTACCATCCAGCCACCATCACTGAATATTAACTTGTTTTTATCTTTGCCACTGTGATCATCCAAAAAGAAGAGGAAGGGGGGAGGTCTGTGAGATCTCTGAGTGATAGAAACAGAAGACTCGAGTAGGCCACTTGATCTAGTTATTGCAGTCATGACCACGTGATATCCCGTCCTTGAAGATTTCTGGGCTGTAAGACTTTAGCCTTCCTGGTGGCACTTGAGCACAGTGGAGGAGACAGCGAGGAGGGTGACTCGTCTTACGTGTTAGGCAGTAGTTTTCGTGCAGTGGAGTAGCATTGCCATGGTGATTACCTGTAGGAAGTGACTCTGCTTGACTGAGCCACATCCAGCCATCCACAGTGTCTGTAATTAGTTTGTCACTTAAACATGTGACAGCTCCATATCGCAAAAGGGCAGTGTGTAGCCTGGAGGAGGACAGCAAGTAAAGTGTGACTTAACAGCAACTCTCTTTTTTTGAACCCCATTTTAAAATATAAAAGGGAAGATGGCCTTGTTTACCACATACTCTTACACGCTCTGTGTTGCTCTGCCTTTAGGTTCTTGCTCTACTCCTGCACTCTTGGAAGTTGCCCCTTTTCTCGTTTCTCCAGACATGAATTGAGTTTTCTGTATTAACTAAGCAGCTCACTTGGAAACATGTAGCTGTGAATTCCATATTCAACTCAAAATCAGCAGTTTCCCTTATCCCACTTCTTACTTCTTCCCTCATTATTTACATACATAACTCCCTTATCTGTAGGGCAGGGATTGTGTCTTTCTGCCCCCGCCCCCCCTTTAAATCCCGTGCGGCTTCCTAGCAGAAAGCTTTCAGTGGAGTAGACACTCGAACATTAACTGAAGTGCAATTCGAAGAGGACAGCGACGGTAACTCATCAGGACAGCCTAGTAATGATCAGATTACAGATCCTAGATTTTCATACTTCCACCACCTTTCTCAATTCCCTGTAACTGTTTTAATAGTAAACAGAATTATTTGGCTGCGTAAGATGGTGGACCTCAAGGCTGTTTTACAGTTTTCTTCTCCCAAGTTGTTGGTAGAATTTGGATACTTCCTGTGATCTGTTTGCCTCATAACAAATGTCACTTTGTATAATGAAATATCTCCTCAGTGAGTTCCAAAGGATGGATAGAACTGATTTGAGAGGAATTTCAGTCAGGGTCCTGGTAGGAAACACATGACACATTTAAACTGGCTAATTTGAGGAGATTTTATTAATGAGACTATTTACAAGGTGTGGGCAGGGTTTCTCTAGAAACCACAGGGGACGGTACAGTGCCCAGAGCTAGTAACCGGGTTCCCATTTTGAGGCCTGCAGAAGACAGTGGGGCAAAGGAAGGGGGGAGGGGTGTTACCAGAACCTGGAGGAGGAAAGGACTGAGTCAAGAAGGCTGAGACTTTCAGTTGCGGGTCTAAGACTGTCCACAGAAGCCCCAGACAGGAAGCTGCCTTCTGCGGCCTCTCCACTGGGGAGCTGGGAAGCCTGTAGAAGAGCCTGCTGTTGTGGTCCATACAGGTGGAGGGCACAGAAGGGCAGAGGAGAATGTCAGCTGGATCTGGAGAGGCACGGGGGTACCATCTACCTTTTACAATTATGCTTTTTACTCACGGTGGCTTTAAAAGAGGGAAATTTGCCAGCAGCTCTATATAGCTGTTTTTCTAAAGTGCTTTTCAGAAAAAAAATTGGTGGCCAAGAGGGAGGCCACCGAGTCACATATGCCCACGAAGCTCTTTTGATTCCACCTCAGAAAAGTATCTTGAATCTGTCTCCTTCCCTCCACCACACTTTCCCACTGCAGTCCAAGCGCTGGCGGCTGTAGTTGTTCCCGCCTGGTCTTCCCTGCACTTCATTCTCACAGTGCAAACGTTGGAATGTTTGAAAAATGCAAACCTGAATGTCACTCTTCTGTGACTTACAGTTATCATCCTTAGCATACCCATTTGAACTTCCTAATTTGCACACTAGAGCCTTCTGCCTAGACCATTTATAGGAGATACTCTGGGTGTCCCCTCAGGTGTTACTCACTGACCACATTCCCCGTCTCTCCCAGACTAGGGTAGGTCCCTCTCTTTTCCGCTTCCTAACCCTGTGCTTAACCTGACGTGAATCCACATTTTCAGTTTAGTGTTGTACTTATTAACCTGTTTAATTGCCTGCATTCACCTCCACCCTGGGAATGGGGTGGGGAATTACCACTGCACCCAAGTCCCTCTGTCTGTCATGTGGTTACAGACTCTCCTGCCATGGAGCTAGATTAGCTGCTTCAGAAAATTTTGGAACTAGGTTTTTTTTTAGTTCAGAATGGTAGCATTCTAGGTGTAAAGACCCCCTAGCCTCGAGTGTTTCAGAACCATAGATCTTTTTTTTTTAATACAGCAGTTTCTTATCAGTCATCTATTTTATACATATTAGTATATACATGTCAATGCCAATCTCCCAAGTCATCCCACCCACCCACCCACCCCCACCTACCCCCAACACTTTCCCCCCTTGGTGTCCATACGTTTGTTCTCTACGTCTGTGTCTCTATTTCTGCCTTGCAAACCAGTTCATCTGTACCATTTTTCTAGATTCCACATATATGCATTAATATACAATATTTGTTTTTGTCTTTCTGACTTACTTCACTCTGTATGACAGTCTCTAGGTCCATCCACGTCTCTACAAATGACCCAGTTTCGTTCCTTTTTAAGAGCCATAGATCTTTATGCAGTTGCCAGTGATTAGCTGAGTGACTGATGCCTTTTTTTCTGTTACATTCTGTGAGGTGACTTTGGGGCACGGAATGACTAAATCAGTAGACCCTATTTAGTTCACATCTTGAATCAATAAGGCCTAAGTTAAACTTAATGACCTCTGTTGTCATTAATTTTGGGGCAGAGGAGGGCTTTTTGGGAGCTCCTGTTTTTGGTTTATTTGCTGAAGCAACAGGAAGTGAGTTAGATCTTAGAAGGGGGAGCTGATGAATGTAAGCAGGTTTGCCTGTCATCAGAGAACAGGCAACTGCTGCTCCCCTGGCTTAGGAGGCTTTGTTTGCTTTTTATTTAGTTTGGTGTTTTTGAGGAGAGGGTTGTAGAATTTAACCTAAAATTGAAAGCCTTCTGTTAATGAACAAGGAGAGTAGCTAAATACATATATATTGCTAAAGTAAAGAATTAGCCGTAGTTTCTGATTATTTTGGTTATTTCCAGTTAGGAGTTCTTATACCATTAGTAAAGGTTTTACTTTTCAACTTAAGGAAACTTAACCAATCTTTTAGTTAATGACTGCCAAGTGTGGCCAAGGAAACCATCCGTCCCTACGTTTGCTTGATAGCAAGTTGGGAAGTCGGCCATGTTCCTTCTACTCAAAGTTCTATACAAGCTGAGCAGAACTAAAGATGCAAACAAAGAATATAACCAGGGGGCAGGGGGGATAGGAAGAATATAACCTAGCTCACACTTCCCGCAGGAAGTTTTCCTGTATCCCCTAAGCTGGACTTAGGTCTTTCCCTTCGGTGTTTGGAACGCAGATATTTTCTGTTGAATGGACATTTGCCACAGTACCTGTAATTCCCCGACTCCTGGAGTCCATCACACTGTGTTGCAACTAGCAGTTTACTAGATAGACTCTAAGCTCCCTGGGGAGAGAAGGGTGGCCATTGCGTCCTAAGCTTACCTAGCTCAGGGCTTTGCACTCTTGTTGCAGAGTGCTTGCCTGGTACAGGCTGTCACATGATTGCTGAGTTTTTCAAATGTACAGAATTTTCTCTCTTGAAACTCCCTCATATTTATCTTTGTCTCTGCCCATCCCCTGCGCCCAACTGCCCCAAATCCCTGCAGTTGAAATTCTGACACTCTTGAGAGCATTTCACTCTTCTGTTGAGCAGTCAACTACACTAAAGTAGGGTGTCTTCCACAAGACACAAAGCACAGAAGACAGTTATTTTGAATGGAAACTCTTGGTACCCCTTTGGTATAAAGAGTTTATTTTGGGGTACTGCCTGTGCATTTAGGTTTCACTGCCTCCAGATTCATCTGGGTGGAGTAATAGCTACATAAGTGTGAACAACCTTCCTGTTTTGTTAAAATGTCATGAGCAGCTTTTCTTAATGACAGCTGAACCTGGAAAGGTTGATAAGTGTCTGATTCGTTGTTTTGTTGTTGTTGTTTTTGAGATTTTTTTTGACGTGGACCATTTTTAAAGTCTATTGAATTTGTTACAATATTGCTTCTGTTTTGTTTTGATTTTTTGGCTGCGAGGCATGTGGGATCTTCGCTCCCTGACCAGGGATCAAGCCCGCACCCCCTGCATTGGAAGGCGAAGTCTTAACCACTGGACCGCCAGGGAAGTCCCTCTAATTCGTTTTTTGAACACTAAAATATTTCTCAGAGAAAGAAAAATATCCTGATTTGGTTATTCTTCTTACAATTATTCTTATAATAATAATTTGGTTAGTCGTCTTAATTGTTCATCTTGCTACATATGTGAACATTATAAAGGAAGTCTTCCATTTTAAAAAATGTGTGAATGGCCCTGAACTCTTAATATAATCAGTGTGTGTGTGTGTGTGTGTGTGTGTGTGTGTGTGTGTGTGAGTGTGAGAGAGAGAGAGAGATCATTTTTCTTTCTACATCAACTTGGCTGACATTCAAAAGAATAAAAAAGGTGAAGGTCTTCATGGTGTCCTTTGTAAAGCTTTTGGTGGAGGAGTTGTAGCTATAAAATTAACACTCTGCAAAAGTAAGTCACTAGTCAGACATGCAGGCTGAACCAGGCATCTTAACATTCCAGGAAGTGCCCCCATGCTGAGAGCTGTGAGTCGGGACACGTGTATAGATACAGAGCTACAGCTCTTCCCTCCCTAGTCCACCCAAGGCATATTTTCTCAGTTTCATACTGAAATTTCCCTTCCCTGCCTACCCACCCCACCCTTACACTTTTTTATCTTGGAGAAAGTAGAAGCAGGTAGTGTTGTGGAAAAGATGTGGGGTACCCCGTTTTGAGGTGCTCGCCATAGAAGTTTTTTGGCAGTGATGCTTAAGGTACAGGAAGACTGATTGCCTCATTCTATTACTTCCTTTATTTTGCATCTCCTTGCGGGGAACAAATTCATGACAGTCAGTCTTCTTTCCAGGGTCTATTTAAGATGTTATTATTTTCACCAAGGAATTTCATGGTAATGTATAATGTGTGGTGCTCTTTCTGTTGTCCCTAGACCCAGCTAGCTCTGTGATCCTGTATGCATTACTTAGAACAAAGCCCCCACATACCAGTCAGTTCCTCAAAATATGCTAGATGCTATTCTGAGAACCATGGAGAATACCGATGAGAAGTGGCATGGAGCCAGCTTTAGGGTGCTTGCAGTCAAGTTTAGGAGAGGACCAAAGCATTCCAGTACACAGTACAAAGCAGTGGTAGACGAGATGTGAATAGATGAGGAAGAGAGGAAGCATGAGAGATGCAGTACAGTGTGTTTAGAGGTCGCTGAGTTGACTAGCCTGACTGAACTGAAAGGTTCATTTAGAGAAGCAGTGGGTGGGAAGAACTGAAAGTAGGTGATGGCCAAATTATGAAAAGTGGAATGCCAAACTAAGAATAATTTGGATCCATAGAAGGCTACTTAAGACTTTTTAACAGAAAAACAGTGGTGTTTGAAGTGATTCAGAGCACTAAATAGATTGAGGTCAAACCAGGACAACCTTAAACTATGAAACCTGGACCTTTTGGGAGGTGGCGGGGCAGGGTGGGGGGTAGGCTTGGCCTCTTGATCCAGCAGTGTTTCCCTTTCAAACTGATGCCCATTGATAGCAGCTGTTTAGAGAGGGTAGAGAGAGCCTCTCAGGCAATGGGAAAAAAGGCACTGTTCCTGGGGTGTAACTGGTTTGTATTCAAATGGCAGTATATAAGTGATGAGTGATTTTACCAATAGAAAATTTGGGAGTTTGGAGGTTTTCTTTCCTCTCCCTTCCTCCCTCTTTTTCTTTCTTTTCCTTTTAAAATTGTTAAGAGGGCAAAACCTAGCATGTGTCATTAGTGGTCAGAAGGTAAACTTGACCAACAAATGCCCTTTGGATTTCTTTAGTTTGGTAAATAGAATCCTTTCTTAAAAGGAAAATGATGTAAAAAATTGATTTAGGGCTCCTTGATCCCCAAAGAAATGAATCTTCTGGAAATACCCATTTCAAAGGGAACTAAAAAACACATTTCGTGGCACAGATATTATACTTTTGTTGAAAGAGTTCATCACCATAAGGTAAAAATACCCCCTTGATTTGATATCATTACATAAATTTGGAGTAACTCATCTACAGTGTGGGTGTTTTTCATGCTTTGGCACACAGTAGAGCAAGCAGCGTAGCCAAGATGTTTTTCATGTTGAGCAAAAACTTTAACAGATGGAGGTGGTGATTGTAGAGCACTTATTTAAAGTGTTAGGAATGAATCAGTGTAGTTTGAGGCTGAGGCAGTAATCCATACTAAGGGAGTCTGAGAAGTTGAAGAGCATCCTAATAATATATGTAACAGGCAGCTGAAGAGAACTGATTTTAAATGGCTCTCCCAGTACTGTTACCCTAGCCAGGGCCCTATAGAATTTTTCTTAGGGGTTAAAGTCTTTAAAAAGCCACTCTGTGTGCATGCGTGCGTGCGTGTGTGTGTGTTTTCCTTCCCTATTCTAAGAACTTGAAATTATGTGGTAGGGTCACCATAATTCTTTAAATTTGTCTTCAAGTCCTGGCAGTATTTCAGTGTTGCTTGTGTGGGATTGATTGATCTTTAAAGAGCTGGGGAAACTCACTGGCTTATGTAGAATTTCTGTAAAGCAGGGACCAGCTGTAAGTGGTATTTTTGTTTTTTAAGTGGTGGAAGAGCTTAAATATGTAATTGTTCCTATCTTTTATGCACAAATGCTCTTTCTTATAAATTGCTTCACAAATGCTATAAAACTTTGAATAATTTTTCCCTGAAGAAATGTTGAACCCTGTGCAAGCTGTTAGAATTAGAATGTATGTTGAAAGCTTTGATGGGACTACTGTTCTGGAACTGCACAGCTTTTTTTTTTTTTTAAATCATGATTCCTTCTTCTTTTTGTTTTGTTTTGTTTATTTACAGATGACTGCATATGTTCAGGCAAGAAAATACCCCCGTATTTCAAAATACAGCAGTCTATAAACAAAATTCTTATCTACCATTTTCCTAAACGACACATTTTTTTTCCTGTAATTTGTATAGAAAATTAAGTGCAGTTCTTGTCTCCCAGGATTTAAGGGAGACAAGAACTCCCTTATGGGAGTTCAGGGAAGGGACAGGGAAGGGCATTACCTACTGTAATCCTCGAACTCAGCATTTAAAATTTTTTTTGAAGTAAACACAGAAGTTTTGTACTCTGTTTTGTACAGAGTACAAAACACAGAAGTTTTGTACTCTGTACTCTGTTAATACGTGTGCTCTGGGTACCCATGGGCAGCATTACATCAAAGATACCTAATTTGGTAAAACTCAGCCCCAAGGATAGCCATGTTTTGTTAGATCTAATACTGCTAAATGTGTAAGGCAGAGTAACTACTGTGAAATAAATGTGTCCACTGCAACAGCTGGACGGTAGCTCTGTAGTGAGCCATGCTGCTCATTTTCTCATTTAACCTCCTCAGTAACACTGAGAGGTAGGTATTATCACCACTTTATAGATGGGAAACCAAAACTTAGAAAATGGCCGTATGCCCAAGGTCACATAGTTCATTGCTGGTGAAATTGGAATTTGAACCCATGTGTTTATTCGCCTCTTGAATCCTACCAGATCAGGTGCATCCGAAGGGGTCTGAGCCCTAAATCTTTGAGCTCTGGCTTTTTTTTCTTTCTTCTTTTTTAAACTATTTGGAAACCTTTAAATTGGTATTAGTAAAGATGGAAATTTGCATTGCCTTTAGAATGGTCTCAGATTGGGGGTGGGGTGGTGGCAGCAGTGAATAAAGTTACCAGATTATAGAATATAGAAAAGTAGAACATGTGGAATGCTCTGAGTTGTCCGTAGTGAAGAAAGTTTTATTTCTGGGAATTTTTTTCATAGGTTAGTGATGGCAAACTATCATGGTGGGGGTTTCTGAAGCCTCGTTTTGTTATTTTCTGCTCCGCTGTGTATTTTCGGTGTGAAAAGTTTGTACCGGAGGCGTATGAGGCCCTGGTGTGTGTTTCTTACATCTAAATTGGACCATAGTATTACTGTGTTCTCTTGACTGAAATACTTCTTTCAGTTGAAGTATGATATATGTGTAGAAAAGTTACATATCGTAAGTGCACAGTTCAGTGAATTTTCACAGACTGAATACACCCAACTTGCAGGTCAAGAAGTTTAACATTAGCAACAGCTCAAAAGCACCTATTGTGTCCCTTCCATCAACTGGAATATTTTAATTCTCCTGTGTGAACCTCACATCATTCCTTATCTTTTAGGTTTCTGCCTGATTGTGGCTCTAACATTGTCTTTCTGCAACCAGAAAAAGAACAAATAAAAACTTCACTGAAACTTGTCTCTTCCTCCTTTCATAATCTTATCTCTTGATCAGTCTGCTTCCGTTAAACCAAAGTGTTTTGATGGCTACAAAGTCATAACTTGAGGGAATATGGGGGTTGGCATAGAACATGCGACTGTGGGGTAAGAGCTAAAAACATTCCTTGGAATTTTCAAAACGGAATGAAAATTTGGTGGTCGAACTCAACCGTCTATTTGTTAAGAGGTAATGAATGAGCGAATGGTAAGTTGCCTGTGTTTTGGGGAAGTGGTGATAGGAGCAGTTCCTCCTTCTCAGAACTCTGATGGGGCCTTAACAGCTTACTTGTGAAGGATGTGAACTTTCATCTAAAGCCATAGCAAATTCAGTACAGTCTCTGTAGGTGCAAACTCATCCTCCACATGTGGTTCTGGTGCCCTTCCCTGCTCTACTTGAGATTCACTTATGTCAGTTTGTGCCCTTGGCTGTTTTTTGGTTTTTTTTTTTTGTGGTACGCGGGCCTCTCACTGTTGTTGCCTCTCTCATTGGGGAGCACAGGCTCCGGACGCGCAGGCTCAGTGGCCATGGCTTACGGGCCCAGCTGCTCCGCGGCATGTGGGATCTTCCCGGACCGGGGCACGAACCCGTGTCCCCTGCATCGGCAGGCGGACTCTCAACCACTGCGCCACCAGGGAAGCCCCCCTTTGTTGTTTTAAGCATTTGAATAAAACTTAATTTTTAACTCTGAAATTATGCCATCCTGGGCTTTCAGGGCTTGCGTGTGAAAGCTGATGTACCAGCTGGGTAGAAAAACCTGATGCCAGGTGGCCCCAGGCTTGTCCTGTGCTTTGTCTCCCACAGAACCAATCTGTTCTTAAACTATCGAGTAAAGAGATTTACAGGCATGCACAGCCACACCTTGGCTTTCTGGCAAAGTGATATTCTAGATCCTAGAATATTCTAGAGAACCAAAATTTTAGCCTCCCATGTATTCTGACATTACATTAAAAATAAAGCGGACTTCCCTGGTGGTGCAGTGGTTGAGAGTCCGCCTGCTGATGCAGGGGACACGGGTTCATGCCCCGATCTGGGAAGATCCCACATGCCGCGGAGCAGCTGGGCCCGTGAGCCATGGCCGCTGAGCCTGCGCGTCCGGAGCCTGTGCTCCGCAACAGAAGAGGCCACAACAGTGAGGGGCCCACGTACCGCAAAAAAAAAAAAAAAAAAAAATCTAAGCATTGGTGAGTTCCCTGGTGTCCTAGTGGTTAGGATTCTGGGCTTTCACTGCCGTGGCGGGGGTTCAGTCCCTGGTTGGGGAACTGAGATCCCACAAGCCACCCGGCCAGTATTCTTCTTCTTCTTCTTCCTCCTCCTCCTCCTCCTCCTCATCATCATCTAAACGTATTAGTTCCATTTTTCCCTACCTTCTTGGGGAGAAAAGCATACAAACACCAAGTATTAATTTTGTTCTGCAGAAAACCATAGTTCTAAAATGGTGCCAAATCTGGGAGTTGCCCTGGAGTTTCTTTTATTGTCGTGGGGCATTTTTTTAGGGGGAGGTTTGCCTCTGTCCTAACAAAGGTGACAAGAAGAACGTGCAGTGCTTCCCTAGTGGTGCAGTGGTTAAGAACCCGCCTGCCAATGCTGGGGACACGGGTTTGAGCCCTGGTCCGGGAAGATCCCACATGCCACGAAGCAACGAAGCCTGTGCGTCACAACTACTGGAGCCTGTGCGCCTAGAGCCCGTGCTCCGCAACGAGAAGCCACCGCAATGAGAAGCCTGTGCACTGCAACAAAGGGTTAGCCCCCGCTTACCACAACTAGAGAAAGCCTGCGTGCAGCAACGAAGACCCAGTGCAGCCAAAAATAAATAAATTTAAAAAAAAAAGAAGAACATGTGGTTGGTTCTAAGAACTCCTGGCGTGTAGAACCTTTTCTGCAAGGTTATTGGTCACAAATTAAAACTGGCCTTTTCCAAGTGATTACCTTATTCTGTTTTCATGTCCAAATGGGCCATAATGCTTTATAAGATAATTACTAGACCACATTTTTCTTCCAGCCCTTCTTTTTGGTAGACAACAAAATCCTGGCCTAAAGCTCCTTTGGCTCTTGTGCTGTTGAATCTTCTGTGATGCTGGTGGGTTAACCTTGGTGCTTAGGGACGGACGTTGATGTCATTGTGGCAGGGAGTGCCTTAAGAGCCCTGTCCCTCTCAGACCTTCGTCCTTGGTGTGCGGGTGTGCTTTATAATTGTCTAGCAACAGAATAACTTTTCTGGCCACAGTACAGTTTTTGAAATGCATATTTTAAAATTATAAGTGTATTTTACATATATTAGTTTATTTCATCACAGTATTTAATAAATAAATAAAAATTTTTAAGGGAAAATTGATGAAAAGAAAAAAGTTTTCATCACTGAGGCTGATGGGATTTAGCAATAGCTTGTTACCTTATCTTGTGCACATGTAAACTCAGTGACTGACACTGAGGGTCCGAGGTTAGCCAGCATCACAGATAGGCACCAGCTTTGTAAAACTCTGCAGGGCATAGCCTTTTTTCAGAAGTGAATTCACTGGTCGGCATCATTAGTGCAACTGAGCTATTTGTTGGTATCTATCAGTCTTATCTACCCTTTCCAAAGTTGTATCTCACTTGGAAATGTCAATACATATACATCAAGCAGTCCAGGTTCTAATTTGGCAGTGAGTACAGCATTGTTCAGCATCATGAGTAAATAATTTGGTAAAGAATTTTACCAACTTCCTTTTAGAATTTTGCTCTGTAGTATAGATTTACTACCACTGTACTAGTCCATCAGCATTTTCCTGTGTTCGCCATTTTTGAGTTAGGCTCACATGTCTATTTTCTCTTTTAAGTTACTTTTTAAAATGTCCTATACCCTTTGCCTTTTGTTAGAAATCTGGAATTCAAAGGGTGGCTTTTATACTATGCCTAGATCTATTCTGCCCACCCCCCCTTTTTTTTTGGCTGCACCATGTGGCATGCGGGATCTTAGCTCCCTGACCAGGAATCGAACCCATGCCCCCTGCAGTGGAAGCGTGGAGTCCTAACCACTGGACCACCAGGGAAGTCCGTATTTTGCTCCCTTTAATACTCTGCAGATGATAGGCTATCCATATAAGTCAGTATTGGAGAGCACACTCGTTTCAGTTTTGAAAATCTGCATGGGATTCATTAGCCCGTAACCTTGGGTAGGCTGTTTTCACTTTGCAGAATGCAGGGGCTCAGTTGTGTGGTCTCTGGGCCTCCCCTGGAATGGGACCCATTGGTGTGCTTCCAGCATTCTCTAACTCGGACACATCGTGGCCCTTGAGGGTAAGAGAAGTAAGTAGGACTTACCGTGCTTTTTCATTAAAATACGGTTTTCCCACACAAGGGCACATGGCTGTGCATGCAGGTAGCAGCGGGACGGTGGCTGACCCATACTTGGGATAACCTAGAGACAGTATGAGGAAATCCCAAGATTGGATCTCTGTGATTCTGGAAATTGGCTTGAAGATCCCTGGAGAGGTTTTCAGGCTCTTTCTGTTGCTGCCCAGTTGTTGTGCGGTTATACCTACTCTCTTCCTTTATTCTCCAGTGTCAGTGTTTGCTGTTTTCCAGAAATCTCCTCACAGAAACTCATCTTTTATTTTTCCCTCCCTCTGCTTTTCTACTGAGGTTTTAATGCTAGATGTTTGGGAACCTGAATTCTCATTTCCAGACACAATTCCTTTTTCTTTTTAAGTATCAGAGTTGACATAATGCTGGTTGTTTTAAAAATTACAAGTTTTACATCCATGTAACTGATAATACTCCAAATAACACCTTTTACAAACAAACCTAAAAGGCAACATAGTCGTCTTCATGGCTACCCACTTAAGAGTGAAAAGGAAATGATTGCTTTTTTTTCCTTGTCTTAATTCTTTTCAGGTTTTGAATGAAGAATGTGATCAGAACTGGTACAAGGCAGAGCTCAATGGGAAAGACGGCTTCATCCCCAAGAATTACATAGAAATGAAACCACATCCGTAAGTTGGGCTCTGCTGACCCTCCAGGGTCAGACCCATCTGCTTGTTCAAATGATGCTTTTAAAATTGAGATCATTGGGATGGATGTCATACTTTTTATTCTGTCTTCTCAGGGAATTAACAAAGCATGTTGATTTTTCCATGTTAGTAAGAGTATATAATGAGAGCATAATAGTCAATAATAGTGTATGTTTTAGGTAACTGTCAGTGATCTTCAAATGATAAAACAGCAGTTACGCAGGTCCATAATTCTTTCTCTGTGAAACCCTTTGTGCCAGATGTGTTTCATAATTCTGCATTTTTTGAGTTTTAGAAAGGGTATTTATCACGTGGTTTTGTATTGACATGTTTGATATTCCTATGGGACCATATCTTAATAATCTTGGTATCACCAGAGCACAATACTTGGCATATAATTGGTTCTCAGTAAATGTACACTATAATCACTGCCCTACCCCTCCATTTTAGTGTTCCCACTTCAGAGAAAACAAAGTGCTCTCCTACTCCAGGCTGCTGAGAGCAGTGAGAAAAAAAATTTTTTTTTTTTTAAATTCCAGAACCGTTTATTGTTGATATATGACATGGTGGGATCCTGGGAGCCCTTACAGACCACTTTCCTCCCACCCTTACCCACCACCTCTTTTATTGTCTCTGCCCTTACAGACCACTTTCCTCCCACCCTTACCCACCACCTCTTTTATTGTCTCTGCTCCTCCCTCAAAAGCAGTCATTTTCTTGTGAGTATGTCAGGGAGAACTGAAGCATTTAATGCTCAGACTAGAATGCCACCGAAACACGAAGAAACGGTAGATCCTCTGTATCTACTTGTTCTAACACAAAATGGTTTTAACCATTTTGTTTTAACACATTAACCATTTTGTTTTAACACAAAAAGACTTTCAGATGACTGCCCCACCTCGAGTAGCAGCCCATTTGTCCCTCTCCCCCATTGTCACTGTTCTGATGTGTCCCTGTCATTTCTCTTCCCCCAAGTACTGGAGCAAAGATCTTAACCACATCTTATCTTACACAGCTTTTACGTCATCTTACAAAGAACTGAATGCTGTAGAGCTCAAAAGCGCCTTGACAACGGTCTAGTTCATTCCTCTTTATGCTGCAAATTAGGAAAGCTTCCAGTATTTTTATTTCAAAACTACTAATTTATGAATTAATAAACTAATATACTTCTCTTTTTTTAATATTTTAATTTTATTGGTGTGTAGTTGATTTACAATATTGTGTTAAATTCTTTTCTCATATAGGTTATCACAGAATATTGAGTAGAGTTCCCTTGTTGGTTATCTTATATATGGCAGTGTGTGTATGTTTATCCCAAGCTCCTGATTTATGAATAGAGTTCTCATTTTAAAAGACTCACAGTGTAGAAAACTATAGAGCAGTGTGAGTTTCTCCCCATACATGTACCCCTTTTAGAGGTAACCACCACTAGCAACTAAACATGAGCCAAATGCTACCTTTTGAACTGAATCTGTTCTAAAATGATTTGCCTCTATGAAACAAAACAGATGATTCAGGAGCTTCACCCTAAAACTGTCTGTTGGATTCATGTTTTGGTCGCTGAACTCTTGCACAGTTCTCACTATGTGCAGAGACCGTGCTAGGTGCTGGGAAGTTAGGTTCTGTAGTTAAGTTATGGTATAATAAAACGTCCATGTAGTTAATGGGAAGTTCTTTGAGAGAGCACATCCAGGAAGCCTGGAGAGAGATTGGGTTACCCTGCAGTTTGGTAATAGGAAGATACCTATGCAGAAGTTTCTATAATGAAGAATCTGTGAGGTCCTCAAGGAAACTTCTTATATTTCAAGAAGAACCAGGCACCTTATAATAGCTCACTAAATGTTTCATTGAATGATTTAAAAGGAGAAAACCAGTCTAACTGTGAAGTATATTTTTCTAGTTTTTGTTTGAAACTTGTACTATCGTGTATCTTTGTAACTATGTGAGTTTGATCTCTCCCCTTCTCCCCTAAAAAAGATATTAGATTCCTTGAAGAATTTATGTCTTCTGCTTTCATACTCCCTTGTAACTTGTGCCTTGCCTCTGCACATAGTAGCTCAGTAAGTAGTTTTGAATTGATACTCAGATGCAAATTCTTGTACAAAGGCTGGGACCAATTTGTTCATGATAATAAAAGCCAGAAGTATTAAGTCTTCAGAGGCGTACGTGGAAAAGATTTGTGGCCCCTGGTCAGTGGATTGATAATGTCCCTTATTTGAGGTCCCTGTGATGTTAGATTGGCTGTTATTAACACACAGCCATGCCCAGGTTACTAAAATGTAGGCACAAGCAGTGATATCCAAGAAACTACAAAAGATGAGCATGAGATTATTATAGATTCCCGGGAATTGTACTAAGCACAGTTTTGCATTCTTGTGGCCACTTAGTGTCCATATTTGCTTTGGGGGCTGTGTGGGCTTTTCGTGGACAGCATCACAGAATACACCCCATGGGGAGAAGCAGTTGGATAGTGGTTACTGGGAGTCACATAGTGCATCCTACCTCGGTCCACACAAGCCAAAAATTGGTGCACATCTATTCCTACAATCCGCCCTCAAAATAGATCAAGGATTGGCTAAACCTTTTCTGTAAAGGGCCAGATAATAAATATTTTAAGCCTTGTGGGCCATGTGCAGTCTCTGTCATGTCACATATACTTCTTTGGTTGAATTTTTTAAAACAATCCTTTAAAATTTTTTTAAATAGTCTTAGATTGTGGGTCACAGCAAAACTGGAAAGATTTAGGCTGAGGGCCATAGTTCGCTGACTTCAGCATTAGATCCAGTGATAACAAAATCAACTTAGGTTCCTTTTCATTTTTCCTTTTTTTTTGGCGGGGGAGGCTACATTGTGTCTTCGTTGCTGCGGGCGGGCTTCTCATTGCAGTGGCTTCTCTTGTTGTGGAGCATGGGCTCTAGGCAAGTGGGCTTCAGTAGCATTTGGGCTCAGTAGATGCAGTGCATGGGCTCGGTAGTTGCGGTGCATGGGCTCAGTAGTTGGGCGCTCGGGCTCAGTAGTTGTGGCACACGGGCTTAGTTGCTCTGCAGCATGTGGGATCTTCCCAGACAAGGGATCGAACCTGTGTCCCTTGCATTGGCAGGCGGATTCTTAACCTCTGTGCCACCAGGGAAGTCTGCTTTTCATTTTCATATTTCCAGGCTGAAGGGGAATTCAGCAGAACATCAGACTGTAATTTTTATATTAAATAAAATGCCTGTGGCTCTAAATCCTTGTTTTTCTTCAGATTGTTTCAGGTGACGTCGGCACTTCAAATCTGACTGTTGGGAACATAGGAAAGGCCACCTTCCTTGGATAGTTGTAGTTACTGACCTGATGGATGGATTAGCTTTTTAGGAAGAGTCACTCTCATGCCTGCTCCTCTCTCCCCACTGTAAAGAACTTTGGAATAATAATTGATCAGGAAGCATCCAGGCCCCATGGTGGTGTTCTTCACAGACTCTAGCTGGAACGCAGGCAGTGTTCATCCATCCAAGCTCTGCAAAAGGAAACCATATTGCCAGAAAAGACCATCACCCTGTACCTGTGCAGTGGTGGGCCTCACAGGCCTGTTTCACATTAACAGGGCTGCTGTGTGACTGGATGTCCATAAGTACAGGGTCAGTGTTGGTTTCATAGCTATGGGAGGGTACAGAGTACCAGGCCCCTCCTTCCATCTCCCCAGCCTCCCTTACTTCCCTTTTTTAGTTTTTGTTAGGGAGCAAGAGGGAAGTTTAAAATGGGGTATGGGGCTTCCCTGGTGGCGCAGTGGTTGAGAGTCCGCCTGCCGATGCAGGGGACACGGGTTCGTGCCCCGGTCCGGGAAGATCCCACATGCCGCGGAGCGGCTGGGCCCGTGAGCCATGGCCGCTGAGCCTGCGTGTCCAGAGCCTGTGCTCCGCAACGGGAGAGGCCACAACAGTGAGAGGCCCGCGTACCGAAAAAAAAAAAAAAAAAAAAAAAAAATAATGGAGTATGACCTAATATAGCATTTGAGCTAACAAATTAAACACAGACTACGAAATGATTGTTGGCATTAGTGTTGCAACATGAGTTGTATATACTGGGGGTGGATCCAAATATGTGCTTTTCACATTAAATGCATATGGATGGGTGCCTATGGGATGTAATAAAGGCTTGAATTGGAAATAAGCTGCCTCCTCCCATTAGCTTTCTCCCTTGCTAATTGTATTGTAGTATAAACCCATCTTTTAAAAAATTTTAAGAAGTTTGACCATAGCCATGTAGTCACACGTAAATATCACCATTAAAAGAAGTTAAAGTTACAACAGTATAAAATGCTAAGGAAGTGTAGGATGGTGGTATTAAATGTTATAACTGAGAGTGATAGCTGTTCCTCATAGTGTCATATCCCTTATGTTGTGGGACATCCTCTTTTTCTAGAGGGAGGAAGCGGGGGAGGGAGTGTGTGTGTGTTTAGTGAAAATGGGAACAGGTACAAAAGAAGTATTTAATAAAATGGTCTCCAACTAATTTTCCATTTTTCAATCTGGGTGCTTATAACGGGTGTTTTTTATGAAGTAAATCTTTGTAAAAATTCCAGTTAGAGTACTTTGCTTCACCACAGGTTTTGGTTTTTTTTTCCAAGTTTAAAATAAAAATGAGTTAATTTTAAGCTGAGAGGAAGAAAATACTGCCACCATATCTATATATTTGTGCACCATAAGGGAAGGTCCACAAACATACACATCTAACTGCCAGCAGTTGCTGCCTCTGGGGAGTTTGAGGGAAGAGTCTTGCTTATTTTTACTTCACGTACATCTAAGCTATTTTAATTTATGTTCATTACTTATACCTTAAAAAAGGAAAGCAGAAAGGAAAATGCCTGCCTGCTGGAAGATTTGGGGGGGTCTAGGAGGAAAGAATGTGACTGTTGGGGAACTTCTCGCCACCTCTCGGCCAAATGGCTACTGAGTGCACGGGCACTGCAATGTAAACCGGAGAGCACAGATGAAAACAGAAAGTACTTACGTGATCTCAACACTATGAGCTGTCCTTTCCTAGTGGGAGATAGTTCTGTTGTGTTACTACATGATTTCTCCTGTGTGGCCTTACTTCCAGGCCCTGGAAGACTTACCCTCAAGTTCTTTGTAGGTGCAGGAAGATAGGTTGTACCAGCTCCTCAGCGGCTTGGCATTACTTCACTTCAAATGAGAAAGATACAAGGCTGCGGATTTTAGGAATGTTTAAAGGTTACTAATGGCAACTTCTGAATGTATCCTTCCTAGCAGCTCCCATCCTTCTGTTTGAATTTTAGTATAGTGTATTGTTTCAGAGACATCTTGCAGTTGCTTATAAGTAAGATAGATATATGTTAGATTTATAACTTTAACAAACTCCTTGTATCTTTGTTATTCTAGTTTGCATATTTAATGCATATTAGTTACCATGTATGGAGTCTGATGAAGCAGGTAGGTCTTTATTAGTTACAAGTGGCATCGTTGCTTTTTTTAAAATAATAACACAGTAACGACAAGTTGCAAAGAGAACCTTGTTTTCAGTCATCTATCCTAATTAGTTGTGGCTTTCCTGTGAGAAGTGAGGTGCCTGTGACTTGAAGCTGTTTCAGAGATTTCTCCTCCTCTTCCTCATGGTCAGCCCCAGCCCCTGCTGCTCCTACCCTTTTCCATGAATTCACCCACTTTTTCTTGTGACCAAGGTCAGTTAGCATTGGGAGCAGAAGAATCTGTAAGTTACTCCAAATGAAAAAGTGAATTTTGCAACTAGCTGCCTCTGCACAGAGTAACGCATGGCATTCCTAATGGTTCCTGAAAACCAGACTCTGAGCGGTGACAGCAGAGAGTGGCCTTGAGAGGAGTGCCAACTACAGCTACGAGCAGAGGCTGCTCCCTCACAGCCTGAACCTCTTCCCTTTGTGCTGTTACAAGAAGTGGCCCTGTCCAGCTTCTGGGCCTTCCAGCTTTCCTACCCCTGTTTCTCTTCATCCCACTGTAGCAAGGCTGCTGCCTTATCAAGTGGCTGCAGGAAGGGCCTGTCTCACCTTAGATGGTTCATCATGTGCTCAAATCGATAGGCCTGGGCTTTCCCTGCTGCCTTGCTGATGAGTCAGTGGGGGGCCCAGTGAGCTTTGGCCCAGGAGGCCCATTTTTAAGTGTCTTCCTGTATAGAAAGTGGCCCACGATTGTGTCTTTTGAGTCACTGGGGAATGGAGGAGATGGTTGCAGGGAGATGGTCCCCCTCTCAAGGCGTGATGGGGCATGTGGAGACAGGAGGGTAGAGAGGGAGGCCCTTCCTTCAGCGAGGAGTGTTCTGTTACTCATATTTCAGAGGCTGGATATCCCGTTTCTTTGTGGGGAAGCAGATGTTGACTGGCTTGCCTTCCTTCCTTAGGTGGTTTTTTGGCAAAATCCCCAGAGCCAAGGCAGAAGAAATGCTTAGCAAACAGCGGCACGATGGGGCCTTTCTTATCCGAGAGAGCGAGAGTGCTCCTGGGGATTTCTCCCTCTCTGTCAAGTAAGTATTTACTACTTGGATTGCCTGGAATCCTGTCTTCAGATGATGGAAATGGTGAAGCCAGAGGCCAGGTGTCTGGGTACACACACCAAAGGTGGCAAACTGGGAGAGGTTGAGCCTAAACAGTATTTTATAAATCAGAAAAATTTACATTAAAATCCTAATTTCTGGCTCCTCTTAAAAATGACCTCTAGGAGCACTGGATTTAGATTCCCATGTGAAAACTGTCTTTAGTTGCTGAGCAGCAGCTGAGCTTCAGAGAGCAAATACTTGCCAGTTTTCCCCAATCCCCACCACTCTGCAGTGCTCTCCACACACACGGCTCTTCCCTTATCCGGGCACCCCTGCCCTCTGTGGGATTCCTGCAGCTCTGTAACAGCAACTGATCACTAGGTCAGCTGCCTTGTGCACCTTGACTAGGTGTCTCTCTGAAATCTACCAGTGTCATACTAGGCTTCACACTGACTTAAAAGGTGACCACAGGGGTTTGGGGGTTTTTGCTTTCCCCAGTGGTAAATTTAAATGTGGAAGGGAGCTGGTATGCAGGGAGTGGGGAAGGCAGGGAGTTATACCACCTTGGTATAACTCCTTGGTATAGAGAATATAAATTGGAACTTTGAGGATCCTAAGCTAATCACTTCCCATCTGTGACGTAAGGATTTTGAATCAAATTGTCATTTTTCCATATGTGTTTTGACTCTGTCCATTTCTAGTTAATATATTATCACAGGAAACCCTCCCCTAGGAATCTTAGAAATCACATCATCGTTTATGTGACAAAGAGGTGACTAGATTAAAAACTCAGATCACTTTAGTATACATTTAAAATGAAGGCTGTAAAACAATTTATTTGCCATTTACAAATGATATAAAGATTTTTCAGTTTCAAAAATCAGCTCAGTATCTTGTTTCATTTTAGGACCAAATGTGCAGTTAAAGTGTGGGTTTCTTCAATATAGATTTAAATATAAAATTTTTGTGTTTCTTTTCTCAGTGAAGATGTGGGAGGTGGTTTCAGGTGACATTTGCAGTATCTTTCGTATACGTTTCCAGTATAGTTAGGTTTTAGTCCCAACATGAAAAAAATCAAACTGGATCTAATAGTTTTTTTCCTCTTTTAACAATGGCTTTTTTTTTTTTTGAAACTTTCTTTTTTAGAGCAGGTTTAGGTTCACAGCAAAATTGAGTGGAAGGTACAGAGTTCCCGTGCACCCCTTACTCCCATATGCTTAGAAACAGTGGCTTTTTGATGTGCTTGATTAAACACCTGCATATGAGGACCTGGTGGGCTGAGAGCACCTTGAGGTGGAAGAGTCCTTATGCTTCTCATTAACTTGTGTTTCCGCCTCTGTTTTCCTTAACGTTTTATACTGACTGACCTGAGTATAAATCGAACAGTGGAGGACAAGGAGTACAAGCAGTTAATCCTTGAATGATGGCCAAAAACCCCATGGCAGTTCGGGTTCGGTTGTCTGATGACCATGCGCTGGCTGCCTGCCCGCCCATGCTCGTGCGCTGGCTGTCGGGAACCTCCCAGACCCTTCCGTTTTATCAAATAAAACCTTTAAAGTGTTCATGTATTTATTGCTTTAGAAATAAAATTTGAAACAGGTGTCATAACCACCTCTAACAACACAAGCACCTGCACCAAGGAGGTTCAAGAGTGTGCAGTCTTGAGTTTCAAGGCGTTGAGTCTAATGGAAAAACTGCAGTAGTTAACAGCTCACCGTTAGGGACCCTGTACCCCTTTCAGAAGCCACCTGCATTGCACTGTGGGAGTGGGCTCCCACGGGCCCAGAAGTGCCATTTCAGTATGTCCTTCTTCCTCATAAAGCTTTCTTCCTCGTCCACCGTTTTTCCCATGAAATAGTGCTGTTTCTAAGCACTTCGCACTTGTACTCAGTGGCTTCCTTAAAGCTCAGTGCTGCCACCTGCTGGGTTGATTTTAAGAAGTATTTACGCTTTAATACCAGCGATGGGAGGAGAGACTCTTAGTCGTTCATTTAACAGATCTTCATAGAGCGTCTTCTGAGGGCTGGGGGCTGGTGTGGACCTCAAGGACTCGGCAGAGAGTGGGACAGGCAGGGCCTTGTTTGAGCTGATGTTCTAGGCAAACAGCACGACGGTGGTGGGCCATTCCCACTCAGCCAGGCTCATGCTGTTTTTCTGGGCCATTGTAAAGAGAGCATTTGCCTTTTTACCAGGTGGTAGAGAAGCCTTTTATGGGGGGTGGCCTTTTATTTATTGTCCCAGCATGTTCTTTGCTTTTGAGATCTTTCCCCTTAAGTAGAGCTAAAATCCCTGAGTAGAAAACATGACTTTAAACTCCTCCCAGTTATAGGAAAATTGTTGGAAGTTGTCCAATCCCTCCTTTCCTCACCTTATTTCCTATCTTATCTTTTGTAGTCTTCAAATGTCACACAAGATTTCAGTTCTGTTTTTCATTTGGCACAGTGCAGGGCACATAGAGGCATTATATAGGTTAGGACTTTTTTTTTTTTTTTTTTTTTTTTTGCGTTACGCGGGCCTCTCACTGCTGTGGCCTCTCCCGCTGTGGAGCACAGGCTCCGGACGTGCAGGCTCAGCGGCCGTGGCTCACGGGCCCAGCCGCTCCACGGCATGTGGGATCCTCCCGGACTAGGGCACGAACCCGCGTCCCCTGCATCGACAGGCGGACTCCCAACCACTGCGCCACCAGGGAAGCCCAGGACATTTCTTTTTATTTACAAATGTTTTCAGAATTAGACAGACTGACAGGGTTTCCCTGTCTGGCGAGGATTCTTCCTGTTGTCACTGGTAATTGTCATCCTAATGGAGGGTCTCAGGGTGCTCTCCAGCCAGGAAGTCAAGTTGTGCTACAGTCCTGGGCACCCAGCCTGTGAGGGGCATGGCCAGCACACAAGTTCTCCAGGACACCTCCTTGGTGGGCAGGTGGCCCCTGGGTAGCTGGGACAGAGCCCTCTGGCCTGTTCTCACGTGTATCCTCTACCCCTCCCCAGGTTTGGAAATGATGTACAGCACTTCAAGGTGCTCCGAGATGGGGCTGGAAAGTATTTCCTCTGGGTGGTCAAGTTCAATTCTTTGAATGAGCTGGTAGATTATCACAGATCTACATCCGTCTCCAGAAACCAGCAGATATTTCTCCGGGACATAGAGCAGGTGCCACAGGTAAGCCTCGTAAGAGACATTGGGGTCATTCTTAGCAATTAAGAATAGCTCTTTAGGCAAGCAGGTGTTTTTTTAAAAGGTTCCTTTTGGATCTTCTGTGTTCATTATTAAGTCATGTTAAAGATTTGACGTTTGAAACAAAAAATAGTTTTGTCTTTTCCAGAGGCTGCTTCTCTGAAGCATTGTGTTGCTAGTTATCTTGTGTCTCTTGGAAGAAGGTCTTTAACACACCCTCAAATACTCTGCCTGGAAGTAAACTTTGGGGAAAATCGTACTGTAAGGGAGTGAAGTCCACACTCGTTCTTAAAATCCTTCTCACATATAATGGTTATTACCACCTTATTTTAGTCAAGCTTCTACCCTTCTCACTGTATAAAACCTTAAGGATTTTCTACGTGATGAAGCGATAGGAACTAAACCATTTCCACGTCTGGGATTGTAAACAAAACCCCACTGGCTGTTTCCGAAGTTCTTTCCTCTTGAAGCAGTACCTGCTGCTCTTTGCTTGATGCTGGGGTGCAGCCCGCCTCCACGGTGGGGACACCCAGGTGGTTTTGAGCACTGGTGAAGACTGCATGACACCCACCTCGGGTAAACTGTAAGAATTGGTGGGGAGGGGAGGAGAAGTGAGGGGTTATTTCAGGAAATGTGAAAAGGCTGGCACACATCAGTTTCCCCATCACCGGTCCGCTTACGAGGGGCTGGCCACGATCAGGGATGCAATGTGTGTTTTCTCCCTGCCCCTCTTCTGCAGCAACCGACGTACGTCCAAGCCCTCTTTGACTTTGATCCCCAAGAGGATGGAGAGCTGGGATTCCGTCGGGGAGACTTTATCCACGTCATGGATAACTCAGACCCCAACTGGTGGAAAGGGGCTTGCCACGGGCAGACCGGCATGTTTCCACGCAATTACGTCACCCCCGTGAACCGGAACGTCTAAGAGTCAAGAGATTATTTAAAGAAAGCGAAAAATTTTAAACACGTACAAAAGAATTAAACCCATCAGCTGCCTCTATCAGCAGCCTGTGAGGGAGCTCAGAATACCCAGCTGGGTCACCTGGTGACCCTCTCACTTTGGTTGGAACTCTGGGGGGTGGGAGGGGGAGTTGGATATAACAATGCCAAAACTTACCTATAAATTAAGAAAAGAGTTTTTATTACAAATTTTCACCACTGCTCCTATTCCTCCTCCTTTGTCCTTTTTTTCATCCTGTTTCCTCTTCTGTCCATCAGTGCATGACATTTAATGCCACATATAGTCCTAGCTGATGCCAATAATAAAAGAAAAGAAACCACGTGGGCTGATATTTTCTCTATGCAAAATGTCTGTTTTAGTCGGGACGACAGAACAGCCGCTTCTGTGTCCTGCGTTTACATGCACACACACAGGAGCGGGCCGGGAGCGGGCGGCCCTTGCCCTTTAGCTTCTGCCGGAGGAGGGAGGGCAAGTGGGAACCTGCCTGCCAGCCCCCAGTCCCCACCAGAATGTTGTGTCAGAGTTGGATGGGCGTGGGGGTGAGTGTGCCCCTCAGGGCTTCCTGCGAGCCAGGCCCCAAACCTGTGTCTCTCTTCCACGTTGGTTTCCCTTTCCGATGGTGTTCCTGAGCATGTTGTTTTTCTTAGTGCCTTCTGCCTTATTTCAAGGGTTGCTTATGAGTGGTGGTTTTTATTTGTTTTGTTTTAAAAATAAGTTAAAGACAGCCAATTTGTTTCCTACTCTGTAAATATTTTTTTCCCTCGGGGGAGGGGAGGACAGGGTAGGGAAGAGGAGACAAGTGAGATGAGGGTGTGGGCGTCCTGCCTGTGCACAGCCAGAGTCTTTAAGGTTCAACTTTAATATTTATAGCCCCTGGAGGTTAAGGGAGCCGTAGCCCCAGGGCACAGTGGGACCGGGTTACAGCCCTCCCTGCATCTGACTGGAGCTGGCTGAAAGGGGGGCCAGGGTCCTTGACCTTGTGGTCTCAGGTGTTGTCTGTGCCCTCTGTAGCCCCAGACACCCCCAGACACCAGTCTCTGGAGCCAGCAAGTTTCAAATGCAGGAAGGTTTAAATTGTATCAGGTTCTACCGTGTTCCTACACTGGGGTGGGGTATGCGGGCAGGATGAGCGTTTTCCCTTCATTTTTCTTACTCTGAAATCTAGGGGTATCTGTTCAGGGCTTTCACCTTTTGTGTCCCCTACCTGAGCTGCCCAGGTGAGCTTCAGGCCGCATTCAGGAAGCAGCCGGGTGGTTTTTCATGTCTCCATTCACAGCGGGCTGTGTTCATAGCTGCTCCACCCGACCCCCTGAAAAGGAAGTGTATCTGTGACGCAGTGACTGTTGGAAGGAAGATTGGAACGATAGGAAGGCTGAGTCCATTGCAAAGCTCTTTCTGTCCGTCTCCTGTTGGCTTCTTCTCCCTTGTGGTAACACGCCTGTGATCATCTTCTCCCCACCCTTCCCACAACAAAAACGGGGCCACTGGGAGTTGGTGGTGGCCTTTGGCTTCTGAAGTGGTCGGTCGGCGTCTCCCCTGGACTCTGGTTATGGAGCCGGACTCGGCCTGGAGTGGCCTGAGGCCCAGGAGGCGCTGCCCTCCCAGACACAGCGTCCGCCTCTCATCACCCCTGTCCACTAGCTTCTCCTCTCCTTGCTGATGATATGAGGAATCTCTGGCATTCTGCACCTGGACCATTTGATTGTTTTATTTTGGAATTGGTGTATATCATGAAGCCTTGCAGAACTAAGTTTTGTGTGTATATATTTAAAAGAAAATCAGTGTTTAAATAAAAAGACCTGTGTACTTAATCCTTTAACTCTGCGGGTAGCATTTGGTAGGTAGTGATTAACTGTGAATAATAAACATACAATGAATTCTTCACTCTGTATCTTTTCTTTTTTTCCCCTCGCCTTAAGGTAAAAACCTAAAGATTCTGTCAGGGAATCAGGACACTTGTGTCCTTATTTCCAACTCACCTCACTCCTTGGGGACCATGGGGGTCTCACTGGGCCTCTGGAAGAGTGATGCCCACATCACTGTTGATCAGAATCCCTGCAAGCATGTTCCCAGTGCAGAGTCCCACACGCCACACCCCACCCTCAGATTGCGTGGAGGGCACCAGCAGCGCCCGGTGTTTCCGACAGAAGCCACAGGCCGCAGTTTGAAAACTGGTGTAGTCTCAGTGCCTCGTAAGGACTAAGCACGGCTGGCTTGGTTCTCGTCCCCTCCTCCCACCTAAATAAATAAAGGACAGAAGGACAGAATAAGCCATGTTGAAGGAGTCTCAGTGTCCCAACTCGTTACAGCAAACTCATTGGCCCAGCGGGCTGCCTCGGGGTGACACTGGGCCTGTCACCACCCATAGAGCTGGCTACAGGAGGTCAAATAAGACTCGTTTAGAGAGAGAACAGGAAAGAAACCAAACCCAAGGAATTTCCACTTACGTTCTTGATCCTGTTCTTACACAAAGCCCCAGCACGCTTCCTCGCTTGTGGCTGCCCTGCTTGGATGAGAGAGTCTCCACTTCTCCCCTTCTCTGCAGTGACCGCGAGACAGAGCTTGACCCAGCGCTGCCCTGCTGGAGGCCACTGGGCTCAGGGTCCACCCAGGCTGACCGAGCAGAAGCCAGCAGAAGTTTCCAGAAGGGGCCATTGAAGTGAAAACTTCAGGCAGTGACTGTCAGCCTCCTTGAGGCTTTCTGCCCTGTTTTGACTCATGGCCTCAGAATAGCTTCAGAATTAATGGGGAAATGGCTGCTTTTGCACTACCAGTTTGGTCACAAGTTTCTGGGTGTCTGTGTCCCCCTCCAGCCCTGGGTCTGTCATTTCTGGCGGGGGAAGGCGTCTGGGTGGGAGCGCCTTTGGGGAGACTGCACCGTGGGATGTAGTGGGCCGGCTCGGCTGCCTGTGACGACTGAAAGCTCTGGTGGGTGAGTGGCCTGCGGCCTGCTCCCTGAGCTCCTCCCAGAGCAGCCCTCCGACCTTCTTCACACCTGGCGACCTGGGAGATGGCAACAGAAGCTCGTCTTCAAGGATGATTGTGGAGGGGCGGTGGTGACAGCTCCTCCCCAGCGCTCTGAGTCAGTGCCGCGCTGGAGCTGCTGAGGTGACACATGGAAGGAGAAAGGGGATGGGCACAGTGGTCTGCCTTTCCTCAACACTTGTCCCCTTGACCTGCTTACAGTAGGTGACCTTCAAGTCAGAACGTCTGGCTTTTCCAAAGTGCCTGGATAACTAGGAACGGTGAGCGAGGAATTGTATTTACGCGTGCGGGATGTAACTTCTAAGACACTGGATTTACATGTTATGCAAATTCTCCAGGTTGGATCTGAGAGACATAGAAAAATAGATGTGATCTGTTTTTCACAGGAGAGCAAGGAGAGGTTGTGTACTCGCAGAATGTATGTTCCTTTGGACACTTCTTACACTGGGGCTCAGGGGTTATAGGCACCTCCCTCCAACCAAGTCCCGAGGCAGGGGCCAGATGAAGCAGGGCCATGTAGCCACAGAAGGAGCTGGAAGTGGGCAACGCTGGGAGGGTTGGGATTTTTTGTTTTTGTTTTCAAGGATAGCTTTACTGAGGTACAATTTACTATCCTAAAGCCACCCATTATTTATTTGGCCACAGCATGCAGCGTGTGGGATCTTAGTTCCCAGACCAGGAATCGAACCTGTGCCCCCTGAGGTGGAAGCTCGGAGTCCTAACCACAGGACCGCCAGGGAAGTCCCACAAGTCACCCACTTAAAGCAGACCATTCAGCGGTGTTTAATATTCACAGGTTATGCGATCAATTTTAGAACTTTTTCATGGAAAAAGTGGAAACCATGTATCCATTATCAGTTACTTGCCATCTTCCTCCAGCCCCTCCCAGCGCTTGGCCGCCACCAGTCTACTTTCTGTCTCTATGGATTTGCCTATCAGAATAGGCAGTCCAGAATAGGCAGTCCAGAACTGTTTGCATAAACGAGATCATAAATACGTGGCCTTTTGTGGCGGCTTCTTTCACTCAGCATCGTGTTTCCAAGGCTCATCCACGGGGTGACACGTACCAGAACGTCATTCCTTCTTACAGCCGAATAGCACTCCCTGGTATGGAGACACCCTGTCTTTTTTATCCGTTCGTACAGTGATGAGCATTGGGGTTGTTTCCACGCTTTGGCTGCCGTAAACGATGCTGCTGCAGACATTCACGTGCAAGGTTTTATGAGACACACCCTGGAGGGTTTGAAGCAGAGGAGCAGACACAGTGCTGTTTGGCTAGAAGAGTGGAGAAAGGGGGCCACGGAAGAGACCCCCTGGTGAGCAGTTGTCCTGCCGAGCCAGGTGGGTGGCAGGGGGAGCGAAGAGAAGCTGGTTGATCTGAGTCATATGTAGGAGGACCGGTTGGCAAGACATGGGGGTCAAGGAAAAGGAGGGGTAGAGATGACCCTCGGATCCTTCTTGAGCAGCAGGGGCCCTGAGGTTGCTGTCGACTGAGACAGGGAGCCCTGGAGGAGGGCGAGCTGGCGTGCAGTGGGGAGGGAGGGTGGACCAGTTGCCTTTGGTGTCTGTGGCAAACGTCTGGAGCAGCAGAACGTGGTCACCTGGAGCTCAGGAGACAAGACTGAGCAAGGGATCAGGGTTGTGGGTGTGGAAGTGGTCCTGAAGCCCTCGCCCTGGGTGAGCCCTCACCCGCTCTCCTCAAAAGAGGGAAGAGGGCAGAATTCGGGGCCGGGCCCTGGGGACTGGACGAGGAAGCAGCAAAGGAGACGAGGAAGAGGCCAGAGAGGCAGGGGGCAAACCAGGGCTGCACAGCGCGGGGGCAGCTGGGCGTCCAGGAAACGGCCCCTGTGGCCATACTCCCCCAGGCCCCTCGACCTCCACCCTGCTCTTTTCCTGCAGGTCCCGGTTGTCCCCAGACTGCCTAGCACGCCTTCCCTCTTCTTCTGAGAGACCTTCCTCCGCTGCCAGGTTGTTGAGAGGACAAAGTGCGTACTCCTGGCCCGTAGGTATGCTGCAAGGTCAGAGACAGTGAGCTTGGAGTCACGAGACCCAGGGCTTTATTCCAGGCTGCGTGGCCTTGGGCAGGGCCCTTAACCTCTGCTCCCTTCATTCATCTGTTTTCAAACAAGCCCATGTTGGGACTTCCCTGGTGGCGCAGTGGTTAAGAATGCTCCCGCCAATGCAGGGGACACGGGTTCGAGCCCTGGTCCGGGAAGATCCCACATGCCGCGGAGCAACTAAGCCCGTGTGCCACAACCACTGAGCCTGCGCTCTAGAGCCCATGAGCCACAACTACTGAGCCTGTGAGCCACAACCACTGAAGCCCGCATGCCTAGAGCCCGTGCTCTGCAACAAGAGAAGCCACCGCAATGAGAAGCCTGCACACCGCAACGAAGAGTAGCCCCCACTCTCCGTAACTAGAGAAAAGCCCGCGTGCAGCAATGAAGATCCAACGCAGCCAAAAATTAATTAATTAATTTAAAAAAAAAAACAAGCCCATGTCACCAGGTTGGCCTGAGGATCCAGCGGGATTGCATCTGTAGATGTCTTACAAACTTTCATGTGACGGGACCGGTACTGATTATGATTTTGGCGTTCAAGGCCTTTCACAGTCTGAGCCTGGTCCAGTCCTCCAACTCTTTGGCCTCCAACCCTTCTGAGGGTCCCTGGCTTTCACCAGCATCCACCGTTCTCTCTGATCTGAGGCCAATCTGCTCAATTTCCTGACCTGCTCCCCGTGAACGCTGGTTCCACCACAGTCTCCAAACTCCGAACACAGGACCACTCCTTGACCCGTCCTGTGAGCCCACCCTCCTGCCTCCATCAAGCCCGGTGCCCTGCTTCCATGACCCGCTTGCCGGTGGTGGTCAATCTTATCTGCAGCCGGGAGCAGTGGAGCCACGGTGAGGACTCCAGACTCTGGGGTGGCCTTGGACGGGTCGCTTTGAGAGTTAGTAACCAGGTCAGTAACCTTAAACAAGTTACCTTTCTAAGCCTCCGGTCAAGAAACTGAGGTCAATAAACCATCTGAGGATTGCACAGGATAATGTGGGTTAATCAGTGCTAGCTCCCACACCTGGTAATTTATTTGGAGTCCAGCCTACTCCTGGGCAGCCCTGTGCCCACCCACGACTCTTGTTGAGGGCAAGGGAATTCATCCAATATTTTCATTTTTTTTTAATTTAAATCTTTGATCCGTTTGAAGGCTGTCCTGGTGATCAGTGAGAGCTTGGATCCATCTCTCTTTGTTTCCAGATGGCTGCCCAGTTGCTCAGATAGTATTTCTTAAAAGATCCATTGTCAGGGACTTCCCTGGAGGTCCAACGGTTAAGACTCAGCGCCTCCACTGCAGTGGGCGTGGGTTCTATCCCTGTTCGGGAAATCCCGCATGCCACGCATGTGGTACAGCCAAACAAAAACAAATTATCCATTGTCAGCTCTTAGATCTGAGAGGATGCATTTTGTACACTGAGTTTCAGTATGGTGGGGTCCTATTTCTCCACTTTACGTCCATGGGCCCGTGCTAGGCACGCGGGGGTGGTTCCTGAGACTTCACAGCAGCTTAGGACATCTGATGGGGCTGTACCTCCCCCATCGCTCTCCCTTCTCGACTCGTCCTGGCTCTTCTTGCTTGTTTATGTTTTCAACGTAAACTTTAGAATCAGCTTGTCTAGTTCGAGAAAAAAAAAAATGCCTCTGAGTGTTTTTATTTGGATCATGTTAGATTTATAAACTACCTTCGGAAGAATTGGCATTTTTTAAAATTTATTTACTTATAAATTTCGGTTGCATTGGGTCTTTGTTGCTGCACGCAGGCTTTCTCTAGTTGCAGCGAGCGGGGGCTACTCTTCATTGTGGCGCGCGGGCTTCTCACTGCGGTGGCTTCTCTTGTTGTGGAGCACGGGCTCTAGGCACGCGGCCTTCAGTAGTTGTGGCACATGGGCTCAGTTGTTGTGGCTCGCAGGCTCTAGAACGCAGGCTCAGTAGTTGTGGACTTTGTGCATGTCGGTGGGAATATAAATTGGTGCAGCTGCTGTGGGAAACAGTACGTAGGTTCCTCAAGAAATTAAAAATAGCCTTCCTGGCAGTGACATTCAGCCGGCCAGTCAGAACGATGGACTTTCCGTCCTAGAACCATGGCCCAGTTTGTCCGTAACCACGCAGAGAAGGTCCCGGCACTGGTCAATGCTGCTGTGACTTTCTCAAAGCCTTGATTGGCCACATTTTGCCACTATGCCAAGGTTGAGCTGCTTCCTCCAACCTTGCTGGGTTCCCTACAGCTATTCAGAGCTTGAAAAAAATTTGTCAATAGTGCTCAAACTGGTAGCTTCCAACAGCTCACAGTTAAGCAAGCTCTGCTCAATGGTTTGGTGGCCCCTGAGGTGTGTGGTGGTGGTTTTATGTTGTCAAGATCATAGACAAGTGTGGCATCATTGGCTATGATGTTTGAAGACCAATCTTTAACATGTGATTATATCTGTTTTATTATTTGGGTGTTCTTGGACCATGTGTGAGCAGACTGGTATTTGAATAAAATGAGACAGTGTGTCAAAAAAAAACATTAAAAGTAGAACCCTGTGATCCAGCCGTCCCACTCGGGGTATTTATTCAAAATAACTGAAATCAGGATCTCAGAGACATATTAACATTCCTATGTTGACTGCAGCACTATTCACAATAGCCAAGATGTACAAACAACCCACATGTCCATCAACAGATGAATGGATAAAGAAGACAGGATACACAAACACACACAAGAAGACTGTTCAGCCTTAAAAAGAAGGAAATTCTGCAACATGCAACAACATGGATTAACACTGAAGACATTATGCTTTAGTGAAATAAGCCAGTTCCGGAAGGATGATTCCACTTATATGAGTTATCTAAAGTAGTCAAATGCATAGAATCGAAGAGTGGAATCGTGGTCACCAGGGGCTGGGGGAGGGGGAAATGAGTTATTGATCAACAGGCAGAAGATTTCAGTTCAGCAAGATGAGTAAGTCCTAAAGGTCTGCTTAGTACATTTTATGTGTATAATGTATACATAAAAACTTCAGAGGGTAGCTCTCATGCTGTGTTCTTCTTTTTAATTTATTTTATTATTTTTTAAATTAATTAATTAGTTAATTTTTGGCTGTGTTGGGTCTTCGTTGCTGCGTGCGGGCTTTCTCTAGTTGCAGAGAGCAGGGGCTACTCTTCATTATGGTGTGCGGGCTTCTCATTGCGGTGGCTTCTCTTGTTGCGGGCGCAGGCTCTAGGCTGGTGGGCTTCAGTAGTTGTGGCATGTGTGCTCAGTAGTTGTGGCTCGCAGGCTCAGTAGTTGTGGCACATGGGCTTAGTTGCTCCGCGGCATGTGGAGGATCTTCCCGGACCAGGGCTCGAACCTGTGTCCCCTGCATTGGCAGGCAGATTCCCAACCACTGTGCCACCAGGGAAGTCCCCTCATGCTGTGTTCTTACCACAATAAAATTTTAAAAATTAAAAAGATATAAAGAAAGCTCATTGGCTATAATAGCTGGTTCTGGAACCTCATGGAAGAGAGAAAGTGGGAAATACCCATGTGAAGGAAAAAAAATATTCTTTGCAAAGCACCACAAGGATTCTAATGCATGAGGAGCCCTGCTCTGGCCCATCCTCCTCCTTTGATGGGATGGATGGGAGAACGGGTGCCTAGAAGCAGTAATGAGGGTCTTGCCCAAGCCCTTAGAGCCTCACCTATCCTGTGAACGGTCACCCTGTTTTCAGCTCTGGTGAGGGCAGACCAGCAAGGACCAGACCAGGGGTGCCTTCTTGCGCTCCATCTGCACCCCTCACCCTAAGACTTAAAAATGAGGAGGAAAATGCATATTTTAAGTTACTAATTGTTTTCCCTCCCAGCCCTTGTTTCCTTTCCTGGCCTGATGAGCTGGTCTGAACAGAAGAAAAAGATGGTTGAACATTCCCCCCGCCCTTCCACCTTCTGCTCTTAGACTCCCAAGGGATCTGGAAGCAGTGGGAAACGCTCTGAAGTCTGTCTCAGTCAGCTCAGGCTGCGGTAACAAAATACCACATCTTGGGGAGTCCAAGATCATGGTGCCAGTGGATTTGGTTCTTGGTGAAGACTCCCTTCCTGGCTTGAGATGGCTGCCCCCTCCTTGTGTACTCACAAGGGGAGAGAGAAAGTGAGACAGAGACAGAGAGTGCTCTGGTAATAGAGGGGCTAATCCACCATGAGGACCCCACCCTCATGACCTCATCTAAACCTGCTTACCGCCCAAAGGCCCCACCTCCTAATACTCTCACCTTGGGGGTTAGGGCTTCAACATATGAATTTGGGGGGACTCCAACATATGAATTTGGGGAGAGTCCAACATATGAACTTGGTGGGATTCCAACATATGAATTTGGGGGGATGCCAACGTATGAATTTGGGGGAACACCAACATTCAGTCCAGGACAAAGTTTGTAGTCCTAGCTCCACACCCTGCTAGTTGTGTAACTTGGGGCAAATTACCCAACGCCTCTGAGCTTGTTTCCTTATCCATATGATGTCACACATTGTCTGCCTCCTAGGGTTTTGGGGAGAAATGACTCATCTATAAAATATCAAGCACAATGCGAGAAGTTTGGTTCACGCTCAATACGTGTTTCTCTTCATCTGTTCATACGTGGCGGAGAGGCCGTCTGCCATCTTCCTGTCTTCCTCTTTCTTCTTCTATACGAGTAGAATGCGCAGTGTTTAGTCTGTACCTTCCTATGCAGAGTAAATACCTTTTGTCTCAGCCACTCAAGCATTTAGGTGTGGCCACGTGACTAAGTTCTGACCAATAGCATTCAAGTAAAAGGCTCTAGTGGCAGTTCAGGCAAACTCCCCAGGACCCCTTTCACCTTCCATTCTTCCCTCATCCTCTGGCTGGATTCCACCTGCTGACTTGGGTCAAACAGTGAGGACCACACCCTAGGAGGGTGTCATGGTGAACTGGGAAGAGTCCATGCCCCTGGGAGGTTTGTGGAGGCAGCTGCCAAACCACACCTGGACAGGACTTTGATGAATTTAAGCCACTGGACTTTGATGAATTTAAGGTACATTACTTTGGGGCTCTGTCACTTTCCCGGAAGCTAAATCTTACCCTGATACCCCGTTGTTCATGCCTGTCTACCAAGTGGCCAGTCCCCACATTTCCTGACATCTCTTTTTCTCCAGAATTCAAGGAACCTCAGAAGCAGGTGTATCCCACCCCAAAGGTGAGCAAAGAAAGGCATCCAAAGAAGATGCCCCCACCATCTTCTCTGTTCAACTCTCCCACATGTTTAATTCTCCTCCACATTTCCCTGTCTATAAATACCTTCAGGGGGTGAAGGCAGACGTGGGAGAGGGAGGTCATCGCACTCTGAGCCGGAGTAGGGTCCTGTTTCTTCCATCCCTGCTCTCCACATCGTCTACTGAATATTTTGAACACGGACTTGTGCCAGGTGCTGAAGACAAAGAGATGAATAAGAAAGTTATCAAACACCAATCTCCACTCAAGACCTGCGAAGGATACTGAGCAATGATCTATCCCAGGACAGGAATGGGGACAAGGTGAGGCAAGAGGAACCACAGACTTGGATGGGTCGGGAAAGGCTTCAGAGAGACGCTGGGGAAAAGAAGGGAAAATTGTATATGCCAAAGCACATGGCATCAAAAAAGCAGAAAATAACAAGTATTGACGAGGACATAGAGACATTGGAACCCTATGGCTTGCTGGTGCAAATGTAAAATTGCTGTGGAAACTGGTCTGTTTAGCTCAAAAATCTAAACATAGAATTACCGTATAACCCAACAATTCCGCTCCTAGTCATGTACCCAAAAGAACTGAAAATAGAGATTCAAGCTGATACTTGTATACTAGCGTTCATTGCAACACTATTCACAGTAGCCAAACCGTGGAAACAACCCAAGTGTCCATCAAGAGAGGAATGGATAAACAAAATGTGGTTTATACACACAAATGGAATATTAGTCAGCCATATAAAAGAAGTTCTGATCGATGCTACGATGTGAATGAACCTTGAAAACATTAAGCTGAGTGAAAGAAACTAGACCCAAAAGGATGAATATTGTATGGTTCCACTTATATGAAATATCTAGAATAGGTATATCCATAGCGACAGGAAGTAGATTAGAGGGGCCAGGAGGAGGGGGGAATGGGGAGTTATTCCTCAATGGGTACAGAGTTTCTGTTTTGGAGTGATGGAAAAGTTTTAGAAATAGATAGTGGTGATAGTGGTGATTGGACACCATTGTAAATGGAATTGATGCCACTAAATTGTACACTTAAAATGAATTGGGCGATTGGGATTGACATGTATACACTAATGTGGATAAAATTGATGACTAATAAGAACCTGCTGTAAAAATAAATAAAATAAAATTTAAAAATTTAAAAAAAAAAAAAGGTTGAATTGGGGACTTCCCTGGCAGTCCAGTAGTTAGGACTCCGCGCTTCCACTGCAGGGGGCACGGGTTTGTTCCCTGGTTGGGGAACTAAGATCCCGCATGTCGCACAACACGGCCAAAAAAAAAAATCGTTGAATTGGCAAATTTTATATTATACACACACACATAGACACACACACGGACACAGCACAGCACACGGGTTCCTGCAGGTTGAATTCTAGAAGGAGCAAACATGACCACAGGACCAAGGGGCAATGGCATTTTAGGGGAATGGCTGCCGCTGAGGCCACAGGGCCTGGGGTGCGGAGTGCAGGAGCACGTGGATTTTCTCTCATTAGGTCAGTGCTGTTCTGGTTTCCATCTTACCACCTTATCTTCTTCCACTCCACGCACTGGGTGACTTGATGCTGCACTCAGAGGATTGGATGAACGGAGCAAGATGTAACACAGCAAAAGACATGGATGTTTCTGAGACATCCATGTTGCGGTATGTTTCAGGAGTTCTTTCCTTATTGTCATTGAATAGTAGTCCATTGTGTAGATAGCCTACATCATATAGTGCTCTGTTGATGGACATCTAAACCATCAATATTTCCAATTTTGGCTGCAAAGAACATTTGTGTGTGTGTGTGTGTGTGTGTGGTACGCGGGCCTCTCACTGTTGTGGCCTCTCCCGTTGCGGAGCACAGGCTCTGAACGCGCAGGTTCAGCGGCCATGGCTCACGGGCCCAGCCGCTCCGCGGCACGTGGGATCTTCCCGGACCGGGGCACGAACCCACGTCCCCTGCATCGGCAGGCGGACTCTCAACCAGTGCACCACCAGGGAAGCCCTGCAATGAACATTTTTATACAAATTTTTTTGTAAACATGTTTTCATCTCTCTTAAATAAACACCTAGAAGTGAAATTGTTGTGTCATAGGTGTATAGGTGTTTAAGTTAATAAGAAGCTGCCTGGCCTTTTTCCAGGTGTTTGTGCCATTTTACACTTCTACCGGCAATGTCTGAGATTTCCAGTTGCTCCACAGCTCTGCTAAAATTTGGTGTTGTCAGTCTTTTTAATTTTAACCATTCTGGTGGGTGGGTGGTGGTATCTCATCGTGGTTTTAATTTGCACTTCCTTTGACTAATGATGTTGAATGCTTTTTCAATTGCTTATTGCCCCTTTGTATCTTTCTTTGTAAAATGTCTGTTCAAATCTCTTACCTAATTTGTTTACTGGGTTGTTAATCTTTTTTTTATTTTTAAATTAATTTATTTTGTTTATTTTTATTTTTGGCTGTGTGGGGTCTTCGTTGCTGCACGCAGGCTTTCTCTAGTTACAGCGAGCGGGGGCTACTCTTCGTTGCACTTTGCAGGCTTCTCATTGTGGTGGCTTCTCGTTGCGGAGCACGGGCTTTAGGCACGCGGACTTCAGTAGCTGTGGCACGCGGGCTCAGTAGTTGCGGCACACAGGCTTAGTTGCTCCGCAGCATGTGGGATCTTCCCCAACCAGGGCTCGAACACATGTCCCCTGCGTTGGCAGGAGGATTCTTAACCACTGTGCCACCAGGGAAGCCCCGGGTTGTTCATCTTTTTATTATCAACTTTACATTCAGATTTGAGGTTCCCAGAAGTAGTCACTCCTGAGTCTGGTGGGATGAGAAGTTGTGGAGGAAGAAGACGTGATCTGTGGTTGGCATGGGACCTTCATGTTAGAGCTGCATCCTTATGTGCATTTGGTGGTGAGTGAACACCGGCTTCGTACAGACACAGCAGGAAATACCTTCTCAAGGAAGTTCAGAAATGCGTGATAGGTGAGGGATTGTGAACCACAAAGGTGGATGATCTGGTCAGAGAGAATCAAATGCTGAAAACCAAGAAGCCGGAAGCCTGGAGAATCCTCCAGCAAACTTGGAGACTTTTCTCTTTGGGCTGACATTGACACTCCCTGTAGCTTCTTGACATTTGGCTCTACTGAGAAGAGCAAAAGAAGAAAATTGAAATGCATAAGAAATCAGCTCTTGAAACTTACTGGACAGTGAATCCTCTTTCTTTTTTTTTTTTTCTCTTGGTTAGTTTACTGGTGTTTGAGTCATTTGCTGAGTGAATCTGAAAGGACAAAAAAAGGAACTGGATCAGAATTGTCTCTATCTTTGGCCCCTGCAGCCTGTCAGAACTTCTTCCAGAATCCATCAACAGTCGTTGGTTTTTCATGATTTTCTCAAACTTGTAGTCCTACAGTTTAAAAAATAAATAAGTAAACAGATAATGAAAACTTACGTCCACACAAAAACCTACACACACATATTTATAGCAGCTTTATTCATAATTGCTAAAATATGGGAGCAACCAAGATGTCCTTCAATAGGTGAACGGATAAAGAAGCTGTGTAATACATCCAGACAGTGGACTACTATTCAGCGCTAAGAGGAAAAGAGCTATCAAGATATGGAAGAGGGCTTCCCTGGTGGCGCAGTGGTTGGGAGTCCGCCTGCCGATGCAGGGGACAAGGGTTCGTGCCCCGGTCTGGGAAGATCCCACATGCCGCAGAGCAGCTGGGCCCGTGAGCCATGGCCGCTGAGCCTGCGCGTCCAGAGCCTGTGCTCCGCAACGGGAGAGGCCACAACAGTGAGAGGCCCGTGATGATCAGCTAAGATGTGTATCCCCAATTCAGTGTCTCCCCAAATGTGGGCCACCAATCAAAATGCTTATTCCCAGGCCATGTACCAGATCTGCTTGATCGGGACAAGTGTAATCTGGAGAGGGTAATCTGCATTTTTAATTAAGCGTCCCAGATGATGCTTATATCAGCTGAAGTTAAGAGCCCTTGAGATGCTTACTAAAAATGCAGATTTTTTTAGATCTGTGGAGGTACAGAGGCAGCAAGGCTTGCACACCCTGTTGTCCAACCCCTTAATCTTTGTAGATGGAGAAACTGCAGCCCAGAGAAAAGAATGCCTTGCCGAAGAGCCACGGCAAGTCACCTTCTGGCTCTCAGGCCTCTTTCGGATGGCATGGCCAGCCAGCCACTCAGGCAGTAAGAGATTCTTTCTCCTCTGATGGGAAAGATCATCTGCTTAGACAGCTGATAAATGCCAACTCGGTCAAGCCCAAGGAGGTGTTTACTTCCTCCGAGGAGGTGGGGGAAGTCCAAAGGAACTTTTCATAGTCTATTTGGGGTAAATGTTGATGAGGTCACAGAAGGATTCACTTCCCCAAGCTGACGGGAACCATTATTTTCCGGTTTCTCTTTCCACATGATTTGATTTCTTTAGTATATTTAACTTCAAATGAAATGACCAGATTTCCAATATGCAAAAACTAGAACTGGGGTGTAAGCCCAAGAACACTGGCACCTGCCACTAATCTCACCTCAGCTTGACCACCAATTTGCCATCTGACCTTGGAAGACCTTCAGCGCATCGCCTAGCCCCTTGGGGCCCTGGACCCTGGCTATGAGTCTTTTTAGTTCTGATGGTCTGTGGTTGCCTGTAACCAAAAGTCCTGCTGGCTTATCTGCTGAATGACCATTGGGAAGCCTATTCTAAAATGTGGGCTTGCTGTAGTCCAGGAGAACAAAGTAGAACCAAAGATCTCAATAGCCAAAGAGCTCATCTGGAGAGAAGTTAGTGATCACTCCACAAAACTGCTGGAAAATGAAGATATAACACAGAGGCTGGGGTTTCATGAGGAAATAAAGCAAGCTCTAAGCAAGGAGACAGAGGAAGTGAGTGATGACAAAGATGACCCTGAGGACACAGTGGGGAACATTTTCAAGAACAGGAAGTCAGATTTCTGTACCAGGTTCTGCCTACTGTGGGCCACCTTAATATTTTATCCTCATGTGGACAGTGCTGTAGCACTAATGTTGAGTGGAAAAAAAAGTGAAAATTTTGTGTACCTATGAACAACTGATTTTCAGCAAAGGTGCAAAAGGCAATTCAGTGGGAAAAAAATAGGCTTTTCAACAGAAACAGTGTTGCAGGTGTTGGAACAATTAAATATGCAAATGAAGGAGGAGGAGTTGGGAGGGGAGGAGGTCATTCCGTATCACACACTGTACACCAAAGCTAACCCCAAATGCATCAGAGACCTAGATGTAAAACCTAAAACTATAAAGTTTCTATTGGAGGACTTCCCTGGTGGCGCAGTGGTTAAGAATCCACCTGCCAATGCAGGGCACACGGGTTCTAAGCCCTGGTCCAGGAAGATCCCACATGCCGCAGAGCAGCTAAGCCCATGTGCCACAACTGTGGAACCAGCGAGCCATTTTAATATGAACTACTGAGCCCACGTGCCACAAACTCTGAAGCCTACGCACCTAGAGCCCGTGCTCCACAAAAAGAGAAGCCACTGCAATGAGAAACCCGTGCACCGCAACGAAGAGTAGCCCCCGCTTGCCACAACTAGAGAAAAGCCCACAATGCAGCAGCAAAGACCCAACACAGCCAAAAATAAATACATAAATTTATTTTTTAAATGTTCTATTGGAAAATATAGAAGAAAAGTTCAAATCCTTTGGATAGGCAAGGAATTCTTAGGTATGATACCAAAAACATCCATAAAGGGGAGAAGTCAATAAATTGGACTGCATTAAAATTAAGAACTTCTGGGGAATTCTTTCGTGGTCCAGTGGTTAGGACTTGGCACTTTCACTGCCAGGGCCCAGGTTTGATCCCTGGTCGGGGAACTAAGATCCCACAAGCTGCACAGCACAGCCAAAAAAAACCCTTCTGCTCTTCGAAAGACCCCAGATGTAATGATAGGGGACTGATATCCAGAAAATATAAAGAACCCTCAAAACTCAATAATAAGAAACAAAACAATCCAGTTAAAAATGAGCAAGGGACTTCGCTGGTAGTCCAGTGGGTAAGACTCCATGCTCCCAATGCAGGGTGCCTGGGTTCGATCCCTCGTCGGGGAACTAAATCCTGCATGCATGCCACAACTAAGAAGAAGTCCAGTGTCGCAACTGAAAGTCCGCATGCCGCAACTATAGATCCCACATGCCGCCACTAAGACCTGGCACAGCCAAAAAAGTAAATCAATATTAAAACTGGGCAAAATATTTGAACAGATACTTCACTGAGAAGATAAATGGATAGCAAGTAAGCACTTGAAAAGACACTCAACGTTAGTCATCAAGGACATGTAAGTTAAAACCATAATGAAATACCACTATGTATTTATTAAAATGGCTAAATTTATTAAAAATTACCTTACCAAGGATGTGGAGGAACTAGAACGGTCATACTGCCGGTGGGGAAGTACAGTAGTACAACCACTTTGGAAAACAGTTTGGCAGTATCTTAAAAAGTTCAATGTACACTGACTATATGCACCAGATATTCCACTCCTAGGTCTGTACCCAAGAGAAATTAACACAGATGTCCGTACAAAGACATATATGAATATTTGTAGTGAAACTGCACTCCTTTGGATGGAACTCAAACCCAGTCACACCTCAGATTGGGACTTCAATCCACAATCCCTGACTTCGGAGTGGACTTGAACCCACTGTCTTTTTTTTAAATATGAATTTATTTATTTATTTATTTATCTATTTATTTATGTATGGCGGCTTTGGGTCTTCATTGCTGCGTGCAGGCTTTCTCTAGTTGCGGTGAGCGGGGGCTACTCTTTGTTGCGGTGTGCGGTCTTCTCATTTTGGTGGCTTCTCTTGTTGTGGAGTACGGACTCTAGGCACGCGGGCTTCAGTAGTTGCAGCGCGTGGGCTCATCTGCTCCGTGGCATGTGGGATCTTCCCCGACCAGGGCTCGAACCCGTGTCCCCTGCATTGGCAGGCAGATTCTTAACCACTGCATCACCAGGGAAGTCCCAAACCCACTGTCTTTTCATTGAAACTGCACACCTGGTCTCAGGACTTACTGAAGCTCAGGTTCTTTTGTCTCAGTGCAGAACGAATCCAGCAAGAGGCGAGAGGTGAAGTGGCAGGCAAAGAGTGAGTTTATTAGCATAGGATGCTTGTGAGAGATACAAGCAGGCAGACCAGGGAGCACAGCCCCCAGAACAAACTGGGCTACATTTTTATAATCAAAGAAAAAGTGTGGGGGGGGAGAAGACCAACTTCTTCCTCATTTTGGGTACATCATTAGTTCCTCCTTTAACCCTATATGGTCTAACGAGGACTGTCATGGCTCTATTGAAATCATATGTATATTAGCAAAAGGGTGGTAACATATACTAAAATATGGTCATTCATCTCAGGGTTTGGTATCATGTCCTCTTTCACCTAGTTTCTTTCCCCTTTCTCCTCTATTCTTGTCTTGACTATATGCAGAAATGCTACTCTTCAAGGACCGTTAATTCCCTGACTTCATGTAACAAGATGTAGGCCCCATATCTATTGTCTTGTGTTTTAACTATCAGGACTTGTGGCTTGAGTGTGCCTGGGGCTTGAATGCGCCTGGTCTTCCTTCAAGGTAGAGTAGATGGTTGCTAGGTTGCTGAATTCTTTTCTTGAGTAGTTATTCGCTTACAACAGTCTCCCAAACTCCCTTAAAATTCCCTTTCTGTCTTTAATCCCCTAGTGGGATTTCTAAGATAAGTATTTATTTATCCTTCTCTATCCCTATCAATAGCAACTTTATTTATAACAGCCCAAAACTGGAAGCAGCCCGAATGTCCCTCAACAGGTGAATAGATTAAAAACTTATTGTATATCTGTACAATAGAAGATTACTCAGCGATAAAACGGGATCAATTAATAATACCTACAACGTGGATGAATCTCAAGATAATTATGCTGAGGGAAAGGAGCCAGAGAAAAAGAATGTCATGTTTGATTCCATTCATATAAAATTCTATAAAATGCAAACTAACCCATTATGACAGAAAGCAGATCAGAGACTGCTTGAGGAAGAGGGAGGGAGAAGAGAGGGCAAGAGGGAGGGATAGTAAAGGGGCATGAGGAATCCTTTAAGGTCATGGATATATATGTTCACTATCTTGTTCGCACATAAAATTGTTCACTTTGGAAATATGTAGTCAACTGCATGTCAGTTACACCTCAATAAAGCTGTGTGGAAAATTGTGATGAGCCTAGAACACTTTGTCCTACCAGAAAACAAGGAAACTAGTCATTTTGTTTAAAGGATTCGGGTGCCAACCTGTTGGCCAACGATGGAAAAATATGAGTATCAAATCAGGATAATAATTACAGTGGATTGAAAAAGAACAAATATAATGTTCATAATGATACAAATCCATGTGTTCATAATGATAGATATAAAATATGTGTTCATAATGGTAATAATAAAAAACCTCATTGATCAATATCCTGTGGAAGATACTAGGGAATCAATTATTTTGAAAATTGCTAAAGGTAAAGAATCAGGTATGTAACCTGACTTTTTTGTACTAAGTGTACCTCATGTAATCAATTAGCCGATGAGGCGATATTCCTCTTCATCTGTCTTCCAGCTAATAAATGCCGAAATGATATCACCATTTATAACCCCTAAGCAATGCAATGATCAATGGCTGCAAACATCAAAAAATGAGAGACAAGCAGGAATAATAATTCTCCCCATGGAAATACACAATAATAGACAATCAGTCTTGTAAAAAAAAAATCAAACCTGATCTGATCAAATCTTTTAGATCTAACTAACCAATATGTAGAGAACACAAGAGGCGGAGGAAGATGTTAAAACACCACGGGGATGCCACCAGCAAGATCCGTCCAGACTGGAGAAAACTCTACAGGACAAACCACCTAGTTTCTAAAAAAACAAATAAAGAGAGAAAGAAAGAAAAAGAAACGAAACCAGGGACTTCCTTGGTGGCACAGTGGTTAAGAATCTGCCTGCCAGTGCAGGGGGCACGGGTTCGATCCCTAGTCTGAGAAGATTCCCACATGCCACGGAACAACTACGCCTGTGTGCCACAACTACTGAAGCCCGAGCTCCTAGAGCCCGTGGTCCGCAACAAGAGAAGCCCCCACTTCCTGTAACTAGAGGAAGCCCACACGCAGCAACAAAGACCAAACGCCAAAGATAAAATAAATAAATTTAAAAAAAATGAAACAAAAAGGAAATGAAAGAAATTGCAAGCAAAAAAGAGAGGAAGAGGGAAACCATAGCTTTTTTTTTTTTTTAAAGACTTAAGAGATATATTAACCAGTTGCAGTGTATGGTCTGGATCTCAATTCAGACAAACTGTATTTGAAAAATGACATTTATAGGTCAATCAGGTAAATGTAAACACTGATTTGATACTTGATAATATTAGGAAATTATTGTTTTGGAGGTGGGTGATAGTCTGGGGGATATGTTTTAAAAGGGGAATGCTTGTCTTTTAAAAATACACTGTGGGGCTTCCCTGGTGGCGCAGTGTTTGGGAGTCCGCCTGCTGATGCAGGGGACACGGGTTCATGCCCCGGTCCGGGAAGATCCCACATGCCGCAGAGCGGCTGGGCCCGTGAGCCATGGCTGCTGAGCCTGCGTGTCCGGAGCCTGTGCTCCGCAACGGGAGAGGCCACAACAGTGAGAGGCCTGCGTACCGCAAAACAAATAAATAAATAAATAAATATAAAAATACACTGTGAAATGCTTACTGGTGAAATCACATCTGGTATTTATTTCAAAATAATGTTGGGGGGGTGCTGTAATAGGGAAGAACAAATCTGACTCCATATTAGATCTGTTTCTTTCACTTTAACCTTTATATTCTATTGCTTTTGCTACAAGTTAATCACTAAAGAGATGTTGCCTATAAGCTTAAATTATACATAATGGCCCACCTCTGGGAACCCTGCCTCCCAAGTAATAAGCTTTAAGCTAAAATACCTTTGTTTAGCTCACAGGAAACATCCTGCCCAGGCCCACCTGTGAATGACTACAGGAAGGAAGAAATCAACACATCCCCTCTGGAGGCTGACTGGAACCAGGAATGTTTGACTGTAGTATAAAAGAAGCCTGAATTCTAACTGAGGCAAGATTGTTCTTTGGGACACGAGTCCACCATCTCCTCAGTCTGCTGGCTTTCCTAATAAAGTTGCTATTCTTTGCCCCAACAACTGTTCTCTCAATTTATTGGCCTGTCCTGTGGCAAGCAGGACCATGATGAGCTTGGACTCAGTAACAGTGTCACTTAGGTGCGGGTATGGAGAAAAACAAGACTGACCAGGAGTTGGTCAATTGTTGAAGTTGAGTAATGACTATATGGTGGTTCATCAGGCTATTCTCTCTACTTTTGTATAGTATGAAACGTTTTATTTATTTATTTACTTCTTTACTTATTTATGTGCCGCATCACATGGATCTTAGTTCCCCAACCAGGGACCAAACCCACGTCCCTTGAAGTAGACGTACGGAGTCTTAACCACTGGACTGCCAGAGAAGTCCCTGAAACGTTTTTAAAATGTTCAATAAAAATGTTTTTTTTTTTTTGCGGTACGCGGGCCTCTCACTGTTGTGGCCTCTCCCGCTGCGGAGCACAGGCTCCGGACGCGCAGGCTCAGCGGCCATGGCTCATGGGCCCAGCCGCTCCGCGGCATGTGGGATCTTCGCGGACCGGGGCACGAATCCGCGTCCCCTGCATCGGCAGGTGGACTCTCAACCACTGCGCCACCAGGGAAGCCTAATAAAATGTTTTTAAATTGTGCGTCAAAATGATTGCAGTAATATGAAAAATGCAGTTTAAAAATCGGGAAGACTGTCCTGCAAAACGCTGATACTACTTGCGTGAGAGCGGTAGGATGAGTCATTTCCCCCTTCATTTCTACATTTTCTGTAATGTGTCTATATATTTTTATATTATCTTATAATGAGAGTTATGCATAATAAACCCTAGGGGGAAATAAAACCTCTGTATTTTTGCCGTCGTCGTTCTGGTCTTAAAAATTCATCTATTCTTTCCCCCACGTCCTCCAGGATTTTGCTAAACTTCCCGCCATCTTTTCCAAGTTTAGGTGATCCGGGTACTGGAACTATGAAAGTTTTGAGGAAAGAGGGTCACGTTCAGCGCGCCCTAAACTTCCGCCCGCCAGCAATCTGATCCAAGGCACACGCCACTCAGCGCGGCTACCTCCAACGGCGCAGCCTGGCTTCGGGACCCTCCTCCTTTCAACGCATGGGTAACATGTGCGCATACGCGCGCCGAGGGACTACATCTCCCAGGAGGCTCTGCGCCTCGTAAGGGGACGGCCTCAGTAGCGGAGGACTACATTACCCAGCAACCCCTTGCAATAGGCGTTGGTCGGGTGACTACTGTACAACCGTTGGTCTAGCGTCTGTCGGAAGCTGCGCGGTGATTGGCCCACAAGCCCGTCAGTTACTGCCAAGCGCAGTGAAGTTTTGCCGTTAGACTGCGTGAGGAGGGAGGGAGAGAAGAGTTCGGGGAATCGGGCCGCGCCTTTGGAGCCGGGTGAGTGACCTCTTTCTCCGCCCTCCTGGCACTCAGCTCGGGGAGCTGCACCCCCGCTGCCCGGGGGCGCCTACACGCGCAGGTACTTACGCGGGGGCGGGGACTGTACCCACACGTGTCGCGTCTGATCTGAGAAGCATCTTCAGGGACGCAGGAAGCAAAACCCTGGACACACCCGGGGCACCTATACATGCGGGTGCCCACCTTGTGGGCGTTTTCTCGGACTCGGGGAGAAAAAACACGCCCTGGAGCACACGTGGACACTTGTGTCCACACGCGCAGACATCTGCAGAGACCCTCAGCTGAGCACGTGGGCTCACGGGCACACAGGCTCACCGCGGGGCACCTGCATACCTGAACACCAGGGACTTACGCAGTAAAAACAGCGGTGGCACGGCAGACTCATACACACACACCCCAGCCGCCCTGCCACTCACACCAGCGGCCCCCATCTTCTGGGTACTTTATTATATCATGCATATAATCATATTTCATGTTTATTTTGTCTCTTTAGATGGTTTTTTGGTACAAGAAGGAAATTTTGAACAAGCAGAAAAAGTAAGGCCACTACTGAATTATATTTAACAAGACCTTTCACGTGTATAAAGACTTTTACCTTTTTGACAGAGCTTATCACATATAGTAGTATCTCGTGTGATCCTCCCAGGAATCCAGCTAGGCAGGGCCGCCATCATTCTCATTTTCCAGAAGAAAAAGCTGCCCAAGGTACATGAGAGAGACAAGACAGGATTTTTTTTTTTTGCGGTACGCGGGCCTCTCACTGTTGTGGCCTCTCCCGTTGCGGGCCACAGGATCCGGACGCGCAGGCTCAGCGGCCATGGCTCACGGGCCCAGCCGCTCCGCGGCATGTGGGATCCTCCCGGACTGGGGCTCGAACCCGTGTCCCCTGCATCGGCAGGCGGACTCTCAACCACTGTGCCACCTGGGAAGCCCGAGAGAGACAGAATTTTGACTCAGGCTTCTTGATCTGAGGTTTAAGGTTATGTCCAGCTATGCAGAGCTGCTTATTTGTAGAAGTGCCTCCTTCCCTCCCTGACAGTAGGGATCTGACACTGCTCAGTGTGACCTGAACAGTCTCTGGGCAACCTCCGGAGAGGCTTTGCCTCTCAGTCACCTGCCTCACGTTTAAACTGCTCCTCACAGGTGCCTGGGGAGTAGCAGCTTGAGTTAATGTCACAGAGAAGTTGATGGGAAAGTCGAGATCTCCTCCTTTGAGGGTCTGCGGAGAAGTTACTGGGGAACTACTGGGGAGAAGTCTGGGGAGAATGGGCAAATTCCTGGCAGGAGTCGGGAGATTTCATACCATTAGACTTTTTTCTCTCTCTCTTTTTTTTATGGCTATGCTGTGTGGTTTGCAGGATCTTAGTTCCCTGACCAGTGATCGAACCTAGGCCCCAGCAGTGAAAGTGCCGAGTCTAACCACTGGACCGCCAGGGAATTCCCCCATTAGACTTTCAATAAATGTTATTTTACAATACTTTGCTGATCGAACCCCATGGAAATGTCTTGTTAATTTTAAGGATGGATTGGAGTGCTATTTTGGTAGTTTCAGAAAAGTGAGGGCTTGGGGCTGAGGGATTGGTGCGGACAGAGTTCCAGGGAAGGTGAGAGGAGAAAACGAAACAATGGGGTGAAGGTGTCACTGTGTGGGCCCTGATTTCCCTGTTACTAAAGGTATTCAAGAACTAGGTTAATTCTGAGGTCTCTTCGAAAATCATTTTATGTTTACTTTTAATTGGGGTTTGGGGGGCCATAATGAATTCAAGCAACGTAGAATTGTGTAAAGAAAAAGGGAGGGAATTTCCTGGTGGTCTGGTGGTTAGGACGCGGTGCTTCCACTGCAGGGGGCCCGGGTTCTATCCCTGGTTGGGGAACTAAGATCCCACATGCCACGAGGCATGGAAAAAAAAATAAAGTAGGGGGGAGGAGATCTGCCTTCCCTCTTCCCTTGCCAACCCTACCCCCAAAGGTAACCTTACCAACCTGTTGATGTGTGTGTCCTTATAGACTTTCCTGCTATGCTTTATATGACTGTTGAGGGCGTATGTAGGTCTTGCTGTTTTTCTTTTGCAAAAGTGGGGTTACACTAGACATACAGTCTGAAACCTGCTTTTTTCACGTTTTAGTCAATTGTGGACGTCTTTTCCAGTGTGTGTTTAGCTCTGGCTCATTCTTTTTTTTTTTTAATCTTTTTTTATTTTTAACTGTGTTGGGTCTTCGTTGCTGCACGCGGACTTTCTCTATTGTGGCAAGCGGGGGCTACTCTTCGTTACGGTGCGCAGGCTTCTCATTGCTGTGTCTTTTCTTGTTGTGGAGCACGGGCTCTAGGTGCGCAGGCTTCAGTAGTCGCAGCATGTGGGCTCAGTAGTTATGACACGTGGGCTCTAGGGCACACAGGCTTCAGTAGTTGTGGCTTGAGGACTCTAGAGCTCAGGCTCAGTAGTTGTGACGCATGGGCTCCGCATCATGTGAGATCTTCCCCGCCCAGGGGTCAAACCCGTGTCCCCTGCATTGGCAGGTGGATTCTTAACCACTGCGCCACCAGGGAAGTCGCTCTTTCTTTTAATGGCTGCATGGTGTCCTATTGCATGGAGGTGACCTCGTGTCTGTCCCTCTTATTTATAATCATTTGCATTATATCCAGTTTTATAAGTAGTGACGCAATGCATGACATCTTACACACACATTCTAGTATTTCTCTAGAACAGTGGTTCTCAATCAGGGGCAGTTTTGAACCCCAGGAGGCATTTGTCAATGTCTGGAGACATTTTTGATTGTCACAAGGGGAGCGTGGGGATACTGGCATCTGGCGGGTAGAGACCAGGGGTACTGCTAAACATCCTACAGTGCTCAGGACAGCCCCCAGCTACAAAGAATTCTTCATTCTAAAATGTCATTAGTGTTGAGGTCGGCTCTAGATAAAAATGGAAGTAGATTTTTGGGTTTTTTTGGCCATACTGCATGGCATGCGGGATCTTAGTTCCCCAACCAGGGATCAAACGTGCCCCCTGCAGTGGAAGCGTGGAGACTTAACCACTGCACCGCCAGGGAAGTCCCAGTTACTTGGTTTTTAATCATTTATTCAGTCATTGTTTTTAGAGACTTTGGGGCATGCCAGGCACCGTGCTGGTCTCTGGAGATACCACTGTAACAAGGCTGTCTCTACCTATATGGAGCCTACCACCTGTGGGCGGGGAGGACAGCACCTTAACAAGTGCTGTGAATGCTAGAAAGGACATGAGTACATCTTCTGGAGGGCATGCTCTTTAGCTGAGCCCTGGAAGGTGAGAGGAACCAGTCTAGGGAAGAGTGAGGCTGCATTTCAGACATGGGAACAGTAGGTCCAGGGATGGGCCGGTAGATAGGAACATAAACAGCATTTTCTAGGAACTGCTCAGAAGCACTGAGCCCACCCTGGCTGAAGAGACTGAACCGTGGTCCAGGGTGAGGTTGAAGAGTTGGGCCTGTATCATTTTGCAGCGTAACTCCGCTCCACTGCTGTGGGCGGGCCTGCGGTGTGTGCAAAGAATGGCGAAGGGAGATGCTGAAGGGCTCAGGGCCCTTTGGATCATGGCGGCTTGTTAGAGAATCCCAGGCCCCGTTCCTGGAGTCCGTGTGTCTGAGGTTCCCCCTCTGCGCTCAGCTTGAGGCTCTGCCCTCACGCTAACGCAGCCTGGGATTTCGCCTCAGTCAGGAGCTGGCCATAAAACCAGGTGTCTTGGAAAGCCAGCTGATCTCTGGAAGTGAACTGTTTCCTACCAAGCCTGTTCATTCACTCCATCAGCAAATATTAATGAGCAGTTACTGTGGTGGGCTCTCTTCCGGGCACTGGAGTTACAGGGATGGATGAATGAGACCAACGCTCTGTTTTCATGGGCTCGAATTCTAATGAGGGAGAGAGACAAGAAACAAAAGTATGGAATCAATGTCTGGTATATAAATGCTCTAAAGAAGAATAAAGCAGGATAAGGAGAGAAAAGGGATGTGGGCGCTGCTCTGGGGGGCTAGTCCGGGAGGATGCTCTGAGGAGTGATGTGTGAGCCGGGGCCCTAAGACCTTGCTCTGGTATTTACTCCTGTCTCTTGCATTTAGCCTGAAGCTGATGGACATTGTATGGGCCACAGGCAGGGATGGTGGGCTATGACCCCAGAGCAGACGGCAGGAATGTCTCCAATCTCGAGGTGGCCGTGGCTGGGTCTGTGTCTGGACTTGTCACTCGGGTGCTGATCAGCCCCTTGGATGTCATCAAGATCCGTTTCCAGGTACCCTTTTCCCCTTTTTCTGTGTAACGGGCCAGAGGACAAGTTCACTCTTTTTTGCCAAAGCAGTTCCTAGAGCTTGCAGTTTTGTCAAGGAGAAGCACCTTGTTGCCTTTGTTACCTTCTCTGAAATTCCTCCTCGCCCCCCACCCCCCGCCATCATCCTGACCATTCTCATCTTGATTCCTAGCTTCAGATTGAGCGCCTTTCTCGCAGTGACCCCAACGCGAAATACCACGGGATCCTGCAGGCTGGGAGACAGATTTTGCAAGAGGAGGGCCCAACAGCATTCTGGAAAGGACACATCCCAGCCCAGCTTCTCTCCATAGGCTATGGAGCTGTCCAAGTAGGTGGCAGGGGAAGCGGCCAGGCCCCTGGGGTCACATTGCCCAATGGGGGAGCCCAGGGTGGTGAGGCGTGTACCTGGGCTGCCCGGGGTAGGGCAGCAGGAGGCGGTCACACACTGCTCGCTCACCTTGGCTGAGAAACTACCTGACAAATTGAAGACATAGTCAGACTGAGCTGTACTACAGGCATCCCCTTCCCCACGTCCCCCAACCCTGGAGACTTAGCACCCACTGAATATGAGGTGCTGCACCTAGGACACTGTCTTGACACCCAGCCCCGAGGGGCTTAGCAAATGGCAATACAAATGCTTTTCATTTTTCAAAATAGCATTATTCACGTCTGTGCCTCCTTTGAACTTCCTAACAGCACTGTGAGGAGGTGGAGCAGGTGTTGTGTGGGTCGCAGAGAGGTTGAGTGAGCTGCCTGAGGCCACACAGCTTGTAGGTGGTGAGGCTAGGATTAGGATCCAGGCTTCCTGACTCTTGCTCATGAGTTTGTTCAGCTGAGCGCCAGTTTACCCCATGGCATCTAGTCTGTAGCCGTACAGTAGTGGTGATGGAAATAGCCAACCCCGCACAGTGCTCATAGGGGGCCAGGCCCCGGGTGAAGCACTTCACATCTGACACCTTACAACAGTCCTCTGGTAGGTTCTGTTGTCATCCTTATTTTACAGATGAGAAGAGTGAGGCAGAGAGAGCTTAAGTAATGAGTCCAACCAACGTCACTAGCTAGAAAGTGGCAGAGCAGTCCCTGCCTGCTTTACGTATGACATCACAGTGATTGCTCAGGTCACACGCACCTGCCGCGCCATCCCTGCGCCCAGCACACACGTGCTGCATCCTGATGGGTAAATGCAGCAACATGTGCTCTCAGGACCCCGAGCCATCTTGAGTTGGCTGGAGAAGGATCTGAGCCCAAGGAGGGCTTACACCACAGAATATGGAATATGTGGAATTCTCCCAACAGAATTTCAGCTCCAGGGCAGAATGTTTCTCAAACAGGGCCGCTGCCAGCTGCATTAAAGGGGTCCCCAGCCCAGAGTCAGATAATGGCCATCTTTTCCCAGTTCTCAGAAAACTAAGTGATGAGTAGAATTTTCTTTTTTATTCTCTTTTTTTTTTTTTTTTTGGCCTCGCCATGCAGCTTGTGGGATCGTGGTTCCCCCACCAGGGATTGAACCCGGGGCCACGGCAGTGAGAACACCAAGTCCTAACCACTGGACTACCAGGGAATTCCCTTTTTTTACCAGGGAATTCCCGCTGCGCCACCAGGGAAGCCTTTTTTTTTTTTTTAATATTTATTTATTTATTTGGTGCGTCGGGGTCTTAGTTGCAGCATGCAGGATCTTTTTTTTTTAGTTGCAGCATGTGGGATCTAGTTCCCTGACTAGGGGTTGAACCTGGGCTCCCTGCACTGGGAGTGCAGAATCTTAGCCACTGGATCACCAGGGAGGTCCCCCAAGTAGAATTTTCTGATATAAAAATTTTCTCATATATTTTCTTAACCCTTGGGTATTTGGCTCTGCTCAGAGTATGAAAGGGCATCTGAGCTTTGCACAGTTACACGTTTATTGTATTCTGACCCTACTCAAGAAGAGTATCTCCTGGTCCCTAGGATAGGCCCCGCCTGGGTCACGGGTGCATTCGGGGGGTGTTTTCCATGACACTGTCACACACTCTTGCAGTTTTTGTCGTTTGAAGTGCTCACCGAGCTGGTGCACAGGGCCAGCGTGCGCGACGCCCGAGACTTCTCCGTGCATTTTGTGTGCGGCGGCCTGTCTGCCTGTGTGGCCACCCTCGCCGTACATCCTGTGGACGTGCTACGCACCCGCTTTGCAGCGCAGGGTGAGCCCAGGGTGAGTGGCCAGGCCAGAGAAGGGGCGCCCAAGATACGAAGGGCGTCCCAGGGTGGGGGCTGTTTTCCTTAGAGGGAACAAAGCCGGGGGGACCTGGGGTTTTCAGGCCATCCTTCAGCCTGTTCCTGAAACCCGTGATGGTGCTTGGCACCAGGCAAGGTGCTCACAACCTCACGGGGGACACAGAACCTGCAGGGGAAACAGAGCAAATACCAAATCGGGACGGGGAAGGCATCTGGGAAAGGGAGACTTGAGATTCGATCGCTGTATTATTGGGAGGGAGGTTTTGGTTTCCAGAAAGAATGGATTGGAGGAAATGGGATCATTGAGTCAGACTCAAGGAAGAACTGACTGAGCGAAAGCAAGGGATTAAACCCTCAAATAGATGCCCCATCCCCCCTCCGCCCACCATAATCTCTGTTTCTTGGACATACATAAGAATAGCCTAGGATACTGTTGATGGGGAGTGACGTTTTGCTTAAGAATTTGATCTGGGACCAGCTAAGAATAACTGTGGTTTCAGCTGTGCCAGTTTTTTGTGTTGCCTGGGGTGGAGATCCTGGGTTGGGGGACCTCTTTTGTTTAGGAGACATTCTGATAAATTTTTTGGTTCAGAAATGCAAAGTGCCCCAGGAACATTCTAGAAGAAAACGACTGGGGCATGAGAGCTGGGTCACTCTGTGTGACACTGCAGTGGAAAATAGAGGTTTGGGGTGACTGCCCTGGTGGAGAAATGAGATGAGGGGTCCCAGGAACGGAGTAGAGAAATGGAGGGGAAGGATGTTTATAGAGGGGACAGACCTCAGCAACATGGTGGCTGCTGGGATGAAGAGAATGGCTGGTGACAGTCCTTCAGGTTCCCTGTTCTGCGTGTGCTATGATCCTCTTCTGTTACCTTCCAACCTTTAGTACAAGTCTATGAGAAGCAAAAAGGGAAAACATCATTAAGAAAAGAATAGCATACTTCTTCTTAGGCTTAGCCAATTGAGATGTTGGATTCTAGATTCTGGAATGGCTGGAAAATTGTGTGTGAAAGTGAGGGGAAAAGATTTATTTAAAAATTGCAAAACTCTCCACCTTCTTTAGACTAGTAGCATCCATAGTGTAAATCCTCACATTTCTTAAAAAATCAATAATCTGGACTTCCCTGGTGGCGCAGCGGTTAAGAATCCACCTGCCAATGCAGGGGACACGGGTTCGAGCGCTGGTCCGGGAAGATCCCACATGCCATGGAGCAACTGAGCTCGTGCGCCGCAACTACTGAGCCTGCTCTCTAGAGCCCGCGAGCCACAACTACTGAGCCCGTGCACCACAACTACTGAAGCCCGCTCGCCTACAGCCCGTGCTCCGCAACAAGAGGAGCCCGCAATGAGAAGCCCGCGCACCGCAGTGAAGAGTAGCCCCCACTCGCCGCAACTAGAGAAAGCCCGCGCACAGCAACGAAGACCAAACACAGCCATAAATAAATAAATAAATAAATAAATAAATAAATAACCTATAAAGTGTATAAAGGTTAAAAAGACAGATAGTTCTTCAGGAACTATAATGAAAAAACACTAGCCGCCCCCCTGATTCTATTCCCCAGAGGCAACCACTTTTAATATTTGTGTGCTTCTTCCGTAATTTACTTCCTAATTCAAAGTAACATGCTCTTTCTCTTTCTTCCTTTCCTTCTCAGTTTTAAATTATAGACATTAACTACTGACTACTACTATGGAAGATGAGGATTTAACTCTTTTACCATCACCCTTGGGTGTGCTTGTGCTTCCTCACCTGAGTGCAGTACAACTGATTAATAGATTTTTGGCTAAATCAGTACTCAGTGTTTATGCTGTTATGATTATGTAAATGTTTCTGCTGAGCCTCAAAATATATTATGATTATGTTTTCTTTTGTATTTTTGTCTTTCCTGAAGTTGGCAATTGCTTTGTATTTTATTTGTTTCGCTTTCTACATGCTTATCACAAATTCACTTTCAAACAATCTCCCGATAGGGTGAGCCTGTGGTCATCAGTCCCATGTTTTTATGGAGCCCCTCCTAGAGCCCCCCACCCTTGAACCCTTCACCCTATGGCTTCGATCTAGACTGTTTGCTCCAGGACTATGGCCAGCTATTCTCTTAGGAATTCTCACGTAGGAGCCCATGTCTCCTCTTTCTTGATTAGTCCCTCATTTTGTGGAGCACATCCTGAGGTATAGCTTCCTTACAGAAGCCTGATAGAAAATGCCTTTATTTTCCCCTTGCACTTAACTGATGATCTGGGTGTAGAATTCTAGGTAGCTCTCAGTATTGCTGAAGAGGCATCCGGAACCATCCTGATGACTAACCCTTTAGATGAAGGCATCCACTTCACCCTCTTGGGAACTTTCAGGATCTTTTTTTTTTTTTTTTTAACTTTTCTGTGGCCCCACCATGCGGCACGTGGGATCTTGGTTCTCCAGCCAGGGCTCGAACCCACACCCCCTGCAGTGGAAGCGTGGAGTCTTAACCACTGGACCACCAGGGAAGTCCCTCAGGATCTTTTCTTGATCCCTGGCATTCTAGAAATTTACCAGTGGAGTGCCCCAGGGCGGGTCTCTTTCATTCATTGTGATGGGCACTTCCTGGGCCCTTTAGTCTGGACACATGTTCTTCATGCCTGGAAAATGGTCATGAATTATTTATTCACAATTGCCTGCCCTCTTTTTTTCTTTTTCTTTCTGGAATTCATGTCAGTTGGACACTAGACATCCTGGATTGATCCTCTGATTGACTTATCTTTTATTTACCATTCTGGGAGGTTTCCTTACTTTTATCATTTGGGCCCTCTATTGAGTTTAAATAATGTCTGCCAACATATGTTGGTTCCTAAGAACTGTCTTTGGTTGGTTTGTTTTAGTCAGGTTTATTAAAGCATAACTTGCCCAGTAAAATCCACTCTTTTTAGCAGTTCTGTGACTTTTGACAAATGCGTACAGTCACGTAACCACAATCAAGATAGAAAACAGAAGTTCCGTCACCCCCTGATTTCCTCCTGTCCTTTGTAGTTTGTCCCTCCCCACCTCCAGCCTTCAGTAACCACTGGTCTGTTTTCTGTCTGAAGTTCTGCCTTTTCCAGAATGTTACATAAATGGAATTATGCCCTGTGTAGTCGTTTGAGTTGGCTCCCTTCACTTGGTAGATGCATTGGAGATGTGTCTGTGGGGTGCCTGTGAGTAGCTGGCTCCTTTTTTTTTTTTTTTTTTGCGGTATACGGGCCTCTCACTGTTGCGGCTTCTCCCGCTGCGGAGCACAGGCTCCGGACACGCAGGCTCAGCGGCCATGGCTCACGGGCCCAGCCGCTCCGCGGCATGTGGGATCTTCCCGGACCAGGGCACGAACCCGTGTCCCCTGCATCGGCAGGCAGACTCTCAACTGCTGCGCCACCAGGGAAGCCCTGACCGTCTGCTTTTATCATGAAGGTGATGCCTTCTCTGGGGTCTCAGGATATTAGTTAAAATTTTGTGGGTGGTTTCTTTTTGCTGTAGTTTTCTTCTGCTGTATCTATATGGTCTCTTCCTTTCAAGTGACTTCTCCTGCCCCTCATCAATCATTTTGGCCTCTGTTTTGGGGGAGGCTTTCCTCAAATGTCTGGTGACGCTTGGTGTTAAGAGGGCACACAGAAAGCAGAGTGGCACTCTGGCACGTGGGCAGCTTGTTGCCCGATGGCCTTCCTCTGAGGCCTGGCCCTTTCATGCAAGTCCCCAGGGCGAAAACCTTCGATGTGGCTGCCAGCATCTGGGAGCCAAGTGTGTACTGTCCCTGCTCAGTACAGACTTCCCCTCGGTCACCCTCTTGTCAGTGCAGTGCTTCCCGCACCCACAGCCAGGCAGATTCAGCCCCTCTGGTCCACTGCAAAGAATATATGCCAAATAGAAGTGTACTAAAAAATCAGTGGCTCTTCGTGCATAAAGATCACCTGTTGATGGTTTCAGAAAGGTTAAGTATATGCATATGACAAAAAAATCCAGATAGCATAAAATGGTCATAGTGAATCTCCCTCTTTCCCCATCCCTCCCCTGTCCCCCTGTTTCCCGCTGTGGCGGCAATAATGTTACTGTTCCTCCTTTCTTGTGTATCCTTGTGGGGCATAGTCTCTGCATACAGTTTGTTTCCTCCACAGACACTATGCCTGCTCTTCATGTCCTGCTGGGTTCACTTAACTGTATATTTGGGGGAGTCTTCCCTATCGATCATCTAGATTGCATCTTCCTGTTGTAATTGCTACACTATGTTCTTTTGAACAGGTGTGCCATAATTTATATAACCGATCACCCAAGGGTGGACTTCACACCTTTTGCTGTTCCGCATACTTTTGTGCACTCCTTGGCATATCTCAGTCGTGTAAATAGCTAGAAGGGGAGCTGCCAGACAGTCCCACCCTTGGAATTTTTGTCCAGCATTTTCTTTGTTCTCCTGGCAGGAGAAGTAATGCTCCTAGTAGCTGGTTTCTGGACAAGGGGAAATACAGCTGGTGGGCTGGGTTCTCAGGCTGAAACGATGTCACTCATCATTGCATGTGTGGTGTCCAGGTCTATAAAACCCTGCGAAACGCCGTGGTGACCATGTACAGGACCGAAGGCCCCTTGGTCTTCTACAAAGGCTTGAACCCCACCTTGATCGCCATCTTCCCCTACGCTGGGTTCCAGTTCTCCTTCTACAGCTCCTTGAAGCACGCGTATGAGTGGGCCATGCCAGCCGAAGGAAAGAAAAACGGTGAGACCGGCCTCATGGGAAAGGGAATCTGGGTCCCACTCTGCCCCACTCCCAAGCCATAGCATCTCTTTCTGAATCAGGTAGGAAATAAAGTTTTCCTGCAGTAGCTAAGACACCACAGATCTCTGAACCCACAGCTCTGTAATACAGCCAACAAAACAAACCCGTTCACTCACAGATGACTTTATTTCTTTCGTCTCTTGCCACTGTTATTTCCAACTACTGGTCATGGTTTTCATTTTTGTCAAAGGTCCAACTTGCAAACAGCCTGGTTTTGCTTATGTGTTTGGTTTGGTTTTCGTTTGGGGACTCTGGGGAGGGGGATGGGCATCCTGTTCCCTCCCAAGCCTTGAACTGAGTCGCAGGGCAGAGCCTGCGGGCCATTACTGCCTCCAGCTGGGGTGATTACTGTTAAAGGCGCACACCCCTTCTGCCACCAGCCTGTCCAATCAGCAGTCCATTGTCGTTCCTTTTTTAAAAATTTTTATTTATTTAGTTTTGGCTGTGTTGGGTCTTCGTTGCTGCGTGCAGGCTTTCTCTAGTTGCAGAGAGCGAGGGCTACTCTTTGTTGCGGTGCGCGGGCGTCTCACTGCGGTGGCTTCTCTTGTTGCAGAGCACGGGCTCTAGGTGTGCGGGCTTCAGTAGTTGTGGTTCGCGGGCTCTAGAGCGCAGGCTCAGTAGTTGTGGCGCACGGGCTTAGGTGCTCCGTGGCATGTGGGATCTTCCCAGACACGGGCTTGAAACTGTGTCCCCTGCATTGGCAGGCAGATTCTTTTTTTTTAACTTTTTGGCTGCGTTGGTTCTTTTTTAAAAATATTTATTTATTTATTTATGGCTGTGTTGTGTCTTCGTTGTTGCGTGCGGGCTTTCTCTAGTTGAGGCGAGCGGGGGCTACCCTTCCTTGCGGTGCGCAGGCTTCTCATTGCAGTGGCTTCTCTTTGTTGTAGAGCACGGGCTCTAGGCACATGGGCTTCAGTAGTTGTGGCACGTGGGCTCAGTAGTTGTAGCTCGTGGGCTCTAGAGCACAGGCTCAGTAGTTGTGGCTCATGGGCTTAGTTGCTCTGCGGCACGTGGGATCCTCCCGGACCAGGGCCCAAACCCATGTCCCCTGAATTGGCAGGCAGATTCTTAACCACTGCGCCACCAGGGAAGCCCTGTCTGTTGTCATTCTTCCTGAGGTTGTGTCTGGTTCTCTCGCTCCTGGATTAAATTCTTCCAAGATCGAGGATGCTTGTAGGTTTGGGTTTTCTGGTCGAGGATTAGACTGTATAACCTTGAAGTTTACCCTAGATTGCATTTCTCTCATGTTTCCCCTCCATCCCACTTCTCTGGTTCAGGAAACTTCAAAAACCTGCTTTGTGGCAGTGGAGCTGGAGTCATCAGCAAGACCCTCACGTATCCCCTGGACCTCTTCAAGAAGCGGCTTCAGGTTGGAGGGTTTGAGCAGGCCCGAGCCTCCTTTGGCCAGGTGAGATGTCCCTCTGCAGAGAGCTCTGATTCCAGCCCCTCACTGGGCACGTGAAGGAACTGGGTCAGCTCCTGTCCATTGGGCAGCTTTCGCCCCCATAGCCCTCTCAGCCCCTGCATGTCCCCGGTGTTGATGAAAAATTAATCAGTTGATCTAAGAAAGAATTGGAAAATTTTATGCCAGCCAAATTTGAGGATTATAACCCGGGAAGAGCATCTCAGAAAGCTCTGAGAACTATTCCACCTGCTAGAAGTTAAGACACAGTTTATATAAGTTTTTTGAGACAAAGGGCTGTGCATCAAATGACGTTTTGGGGGGGTTTTTTTGGCTGTGTTGGGTCTTCCTCTAGTTGCAGTGAGTGGGGGCTACCCTTTGTCGTGGTGCGCAGGCTTCTCATTGCGGTGGCTTCTCTTGTTGTGGAGCACGGGCTCTAGGCATGCTTCACACATGTGGAGCATGCGCTCTAGGCTTCAGTAGTTGTGGCAGGCAGGATCATTAGTTGTGGCTCACGGGCTCTAGAGCTCAGGCTCAGTAGTTGTGGCACATGGACTTAGCTGCTCTGCGGCATGTGGGATCTTTCCAGACCAGGGCTTGAACCCATGTCCCCTGCATTGGCAGGTGGATTCTTAACACTGTGCCACCAGGGAAGCCCCAAATGACATATTATTACTTTTTTTAAGATAAATTTATTTATTTATTTATTTTTGGCTGCATTGGGTCTTCGTTGCTGCACACGGGCTTTCTCTAGTTGGGGCAGGCGGGGGCTACTTTTCGTTGCGGTGCGCGGGCTTCTCATTGTGGTGGCTTCTCTTGTTGCGGAGCATGGGCTCTAGGTGCACAGGCTTCAGTAGTTGTGGCACGTGGGCTCGGTAGTTGCGGCTTGCGGGCTCTAGAGCCTAGGCTCAGTAATTGTGGTGCACGGGCTTAGTTGCTCCGCGGCATGTGGGATCTTCCCGGACCGGGGCTCGAACCCATGTCCCCTGCATTGGCAGGCGGACTCTTAACCACTGCCACCAAGGAAGCCCCAAATGACATATTATTGACAGTTCACAGAATCCAATTCTAAGCAACATCGTGGTGGGTCATGTGACCCCTTACAAGATCAAGGAGGAATGTTATCTTTTTAAGGCGTTGTCTTGTTGATGCTGGGAGAATGTTGCTCTCTGTGGTTGAGCAGGTATTCCTGGGAGAGGGTTTGGTCAATGCACAATGCACAGTGTGGAGAGAGAGGAGGCCAAAGGGCAGAGAAGAATTTTTATGTTTAAATTTTTCTTGTCTTGCCATAAAATATGAATTTTATTTCACACTGGGGACCCCTGAGCACAAGCGAAGCCACAAGCAAAGCCCTGTGTGTACTGGACACTGTTTAAAGACCCAGGAGAAGGCACACTCATAGTGCCTGCTCTTAAAAAGCATTCAGAGGAATTACCTGGTGGTCCAGTGGTTAGGGCACGGTGCTTTCACTGCCAGGGCCCAGGTGTGATCTGTACCGCAACAAAGAGTCGTCCCCGCTCGCCACAACGAGAGAAAACCCGAGCACAGCAACAAAGACCCAATGCAACCAAAAATAAATAAATAAATTTATTAAAGTAAGTAAATAAATAAATCCATCACCACCCACGCAGGGATAATCACACAGAACCTTTAGCTGTAGTCTTTTTTTTTTAAAGATTCTTTTTTTTAAACGTTTTTATTTTTATTTCATTTTTGGCCACGCGGCATGTGGGATCTTAATTCCCCGACCAGGGATCGAACCCGCGCCCCCTGCAGTAGAAGCGCAGTCTTAACCACTGGACCACCAGGGAAGTCCCTGTAGTCTTTCTTTCTTCCTTCCTTCCTTCCTTCCTTTCTTTCTTTTATTGAAGTATACTTGATTTATAATATTATGTTAGTTTCAGGTGTACAACATAGTGATTCAATATTTTTATAGATTTTATTCCATTTAAAGTTATTATAAAATAATGGCTATATTTCCCTGTGCTGTACAATATATGCTTGTTGCTTATTTATTTTTTGCATAGTAGTTCGTACCTCTTAATTCCCTACCCTTATCTTGCCCCTGCCCCCTTCCCTATCCCCACTGGTAACCATTAGTTTGTTGTCTATGTCTGTGAGTCTGTTTCTGTTTTGTTATATTCATTCATTTGTTTTTTTGTTTTGTTTTGTTATTTATTTATTTATTTATATTTGTCTGCATTGGGTCTTCGTTGCTGCACGCCAGTTTTCTCCAGTTGCAGTGAGCAGGGGCTACTCTTCATTGTGGTGTGTGGGCTTCTCACTGCGGTGGCTTCTCTTGTGGAGCACGGGCTCTAGGCACACAGGCTTCAGTAGTTGTGGCACATGGGCTCAGTGGTTGTGGCTCGCGGGCTCTAGAGCGCAGGCTCAGTAGTGGTGGCGCACGGGTTTAGTTGCTCCGCGGCATGTGGGATCTTCCCGGACCAGGGCTCGAACCCATGTCCCCTGCATTGGCAGGCGGATTCTTAACCACTGCACCACCAGGGAAGCCCCATTCATTTGTTTTATTTTTAAGATTCCACATAAAAGTGATAACATACACTGTTTGTCTTTCTCTGACTTATTTCACTAAGCATAACGCCACCTAGGTCCATCCGCGTTGTAGTTTTATTCCTTTACATAAATAAACATATGTTTAACAAAAATGGGGTTACACACAAGGTTTTATAACCTCCTTCTTCCTTTTACCAACTTGTATTGAAAAGATGGTTTGAATTTGGATAGGGAGAGTTGATGAGAGCTCAAGACAGAGAAGGGAGGCCCTGCTCCTCACAGAGCTTTAGCGTGAGCAGGTATGGCTGGAGGTGTGCGGGCACTGAGGCTGGACCAGTGGGGAAAGGCAGATCAGGGAGGGAAGTTGAGGCCAAATGGTGAAATGCCCCGAACACCACGCCGTGGGGCTTGGACTTGATTCTTTGTAATATCATTGTCATCATCATCATCATCGGGAGTTACTGGAGCTCTGGGAGGGGAGCGAGGCTTGAGTAGAGCCGTGCCCTGGGGACACGGGTCTAGCAGCAGTTTGTGGTCAACTGGAGGTGGCCAGGCTGGCGCCGCTGGTCAGGCTCAGAGCTAACGAGGGGCCGGTTCAGATCTACTGCCCAAGGGGGACCAGGAGGGATGGGCGCACAGTCAGAGGCACCCCTGGGAAGAGGGTCCAGAGCTCTCTCTGGGTCCTTAAGAGCCACTGTCAGTGGAGCCTCCAGGGCAGGAAGGAGCTCTGTCCAGTGCTGATTTCCGGGCACTTCATCTGTTAAGTCTGAATTAGCCCAGTTGGAAGAGAAAGAATGAGGTTAACTTATTCTGTCTTTTTTGCATTCATTCCTTTGTCCAGCAAGTATTTATTGGGTGCTGGAACGTGCCAGGCTCTGTGTTGACAAAAGAACAGAGCTCACACCCATGTTGCCATCACCTCCTCTCTCCTCAACTGGAGAACCTTCCTCTCCCCAGGTGCGAAGCTACAAGGGCCTCCTGGATTGCGCCAGGCAGGTGCTGCGAGAGGAGGGTGCACAGGGCTGCTTCAAAGGCCTGGCCCCCAGCCTGCTGAAGGCTGCCCTCTCCACCGGCTTTGTGTTCTTCTGGTACGAGCTCTTCTGTAACCTCTTCCACCACGTGAAGAAGGCAGACAGCTAGCCTCGAGGGCAGGAAGGGTGGCCTGAGTCCTTCCCTGGAGGGGCCCTCGTGAAGAACGCTTGGTCTACCATCCCGTGTTGCACTGAGAGGTGTTGCCCGGCCCCTCCCTCCAGGCCAGCTGTCCTGGGCATGAAGAGCCGTCGGCAGCAGCCTGGATTCCACCAGAAGGGCAAAGGGGGTTCTCCACGGGAGAGCACGGGGCGAACGCAGGACTTGGTCTGCGGGGACCCAGCCCCGCCAGTCAGAAGGGGCTGGACGTTTCTCCTCTGTGTGGCGCACACTCAGGACAACAGCTGCCCTCCTGCACGCCTTCGCTCCGGCTGCCCAGAGAACTCTCCTGCGTCTGGGTGGGCCGCAGCTTGAGTGTGAGGCTGGGGTCAGGCCTTTACAGGGGTCTGGTCCCCACACCTGGGTTCTTACTCCCACCAATTATTTAATAGACATTAAAACTAAAAACACATTCCTTATCTGACTCCTCCATCTTCCCTTCCAAATCACATCCCTTCTCCCCAAGTATGAGGGAAGGGATCCCTGCCTTCCCTAAACTCTACTTTTCTCAGCAGTTGCATTCCTCAGGCAGCTTTGCTTCTAGCTCTGGGGGAAGAATCCCAGCTGAATCAGTCACTTTATAAACTCCACCCTGCTCAGATCTTCATGTCTATAAAGGCACCACTCGGGCTGTTCTCTCCCTGGACAGGCTGGTCGCAGCCCGTGGGAAAGCAGACCCCAGCAGCCCCACAGGCAGTGGGGGGATGTGCTGACGGGGAGGGGGCGCCGGTAAAGGCAGCAGCCCTTTTCCCGTCTACTGGGGTCACTCCTCTTTCCCTGTGGGCTGGGCTAGCCCTCCTGGGTGGGTGGGAGCTTACAGCTGGGCCAGTGAGCACCTGCTGCCCGCTCAGGGCGCTCCTGCTGGGTCTGGCGTGGTGCCGTGTGCGTCCTCTGTGGTCCCGGGAAGAGGGGGTTGGGCAGGCAGCCTGCTGCATGCACAGTTGGTGCTCCGGGAGTTGTCAGGGCACAGGAACCCATGACAGACACCCATCGAGGCCCGGTTAGGGGTATGAGAGGAGGAAAATCTACAGAACACACCCACCACTTTCCACCCCAGGGGAGCCTGGCCTGAGAGGTTGGCTGTGCAGGGGGAGCCCCGTGCAGGACTTAGAGCCTGACCTCGCCTCAGCCCCGGCTCCAGCCTTTGAGCAGGTCTTGGGTGGGTGTCATGGCTCTCGGTCCCCATGGATCCTGGGCCCTTTCTCACCATTACTGTTTCGTCCCTGGTCTGGGGCTTTGTGATGTGTCTGGTCCCCATAATCCTGAAGCCTCCCTGCTCTTGGGCGCTGATTAAGAAGGTTCACCTGTGGCTGGAGGGCTCCCACACCCACAGGTTTTTTGGCAGGCAAGGCTTGCAGCTGCCTGGATGTATTTTTTGTGAAATTCCACCGAAGTAAACTTTGTTCTCTTCAGCTCTCCCACTCACTGGTTTCTTTTGCTGCAGCTGGGATTGTCTTCCTCGTTCATTTTCTGGTGACCGCTTTGGCAGCTCTTAGAACAGGAGGAGCGAGCTTTGGATACAGGAGACCGCCGTCAGCACTTCCTTCTCGTCTAAGTGATGGGACGAGACGGTTCTTTTCCAACCTCTTCTGTATGCTCTCCTGCAACCCAGGGCTGACCTCAGAGGTGGCCCTGTCTGGGCTGCTGGGCCCGCGCCTCACCCCCTTGTCCCTCCAGGGACAAGACACTTCCCTGGAGTGTCTTGTCCCGACCAAGACGGACTGGGCCAGGGGCTTGCTCAACCTCAGGGTCGCTCCCAACACCTTGGGCGCCGCAAGTTGGCAACTGGGATCCTTTCTCTTGGGCTGGCCCATTGATTTTCAACTTATTTTACCAATATCGTTTGTACTTGGAGTAGGAGAGCGGCTTAGTGGGACTTGATCCTCAAAGCCCTTACGACCTCCCTGCCTTCTCGGCTTTGGGGGGAGGGGGTGGGAGTGGGGAGCACACGGCCACCACCTGTTAGGTCCTGCCCCTCCAGCCCTCTTCTCTGCCCTCCCACCTTTCTCCCTCCCGCTGCCCGGCTGCGGACCACGCCCTCCGCAGGCCCCTCCCACGCCGCGCGGCCGGGCCAGTCCCCTGACCCCGTTTTAACCTGAGCTCTAGCGTGGGGCGGGGAGAGGGATAGTGTTAGCGCTCAAGACCCAGGGCTTAATGCGGGCTGAGGAGCAGGTCCACCCCAGTACCGAGGAGCCGGTGTGGTCCCGGATAGCCCGTGGGAGAGCCGGGTGAGGAGCGGACAGGGGCGGTGGAAGCAGTGTCGCGGGCGTTCTGCGCGGCCCCGTGCCAGGAACCTTCGGGCAGGCCTGGCCGGGCCGCGAGGGCAGCGACGTCGGGGCTCCGGCAGGCGGCGCTGGCGAGGCGGCCCCAGGCCCCGCCCCGTCGCCCCGCCGCCCCGGGTCCCGCCGCGCCACCGCGCTAGGAAATGACCTAAGCGGCGGCGAGGCGCCAGCAGCGCCGCGGAGGCGCGGCGCGCACGGCATGCCCCTCGAGCGGCCTTCGGGCACGCGGGCGTGGCGCCGGCGCGGCAGGTGGGTCCCGGCGCTCCCGCCAACTCTCCAGCCCACGGGAAGGGCGTTCGGGAAGCTGCCCAGGTCTGGAGACCCCTAAGGTCCTCTCCTTTGGCCATGGGGGAGGCACCGAGTGCGGAGAGGGGACTCCAAAGGGGACCACCTCTGGGGGACACGTCACCTCGCTCCCCTCCTTAAGGAAGGATCCAGAATGGAGCTCAGGACTCTCAGGGAGTCCCGAGCGGGCAGGGCCGAGTTTCTGCCACTCGAGAGGCCAGTTTAATTAGTCTGTCCCGGGGAGAAGCTGGCCAGGACGAGGGGAGTCAGGGCAGCAGAGACGCTTCTGCACCCAGCCCTCTGGCCGGCCCCACCCCGAGGGCAGGAGGAGTGGGATTTCTGGGCCGAGGACTCTGACTAAAGGGAGGGAGAGGGTTGCAGAGAGGGGCTTGGACTCCTGCTGGGACAGAGCTGTCCGAAGCGTGGAGACCCTAGCCCTCTCATTCGCCAGGAGCCATGCTGGACCAGCAGCTTTCAGGTCGGCTTATATATAGGCAGGGGAAGTGTTTAATATCCACATATCCACCCTCACCCCACCCCTTGGTGTCAGCTGAGAAAAACCCTGCCTGCTGCTGGGACTGGAGGGTAGACGCATTCACCCTTCATCTCTTTACTCTTGTGTAATCCCAGAAGCTACAGGGGTTCTTTAATTGAGCAGCAGGTGCCTGGCTGGTGCCCAGTCTCCACCAGAAGCCAAGCTTGGCGGGCACCCAGCCAACCACTGAATGCCATGGACTGCCCAGGAGCACCTGTCTCAAGCACTGGCCAGTCCTGCCACGGGCCGGGAGAGCTAGGAGCCCTGGCCCCGTGCGCCACACCTGAGGCCTCTCCTGCTGCCTCTCCTCTCCAGGTGCTGTCATTAGTCCCAACCTCGGAAAGAGCTGCTGCAGCTGGATGGTCATGGGGGAGCCCAGGAGAGAGGAGTATAAAATGCAGTCTTTTGATGCAGCGACACAGCAGCTGCTGAAGACAGCCCTCAAAGGTGAGCATGCGGAGCCCCCTGAGCCTGGGCCCAGAGCCACAGAGGAGGGGCCAAGGGGCCAGGCCTGGAGTACCGAGGCTTCGCCCGGCGTTGCCCAGCCCTCTCCCTTCACTTTCTCAGAATAGGAGTCAGCAACGTAATTCTGGAACTGGAAGACAAGCTACATTTAGGCCAGTATTTGGCAGTATGAATCAGAGTCACCCCCTCGGATTGTAAAGCCTTTTTTTAAAGTTTAGGTGCCCATGAGAGGAGAGTGAGGCACAGAGAACACAATTCCTGCCCCTTAAGTCCTTACGCTGGACCTGGTTTGTGCGTTGCTGCAGCCAGCTCTCTTGAATGTGCAGAGCTGCCTGACGTGGGACAGAGGATGGAGTGTTCTGCTCGGCAGGGGAGCTACAGTAATTGTCCTGGACCAGTGCCTTCTTGCAGCACTTTCAGGACAGAAGTTTGACTCAGCTAACGATTAGCAGTGCCCATCACGTGCCAAGCTGAGTCTGTGGGGAGGCCCTGCCTGGCCGGCTCTTGTCAGGGGTTCATGTGTGTGTATTATAAGAACACTTTTCTTCCGTGAAATGGCTGTCAAAGGCATTGGCATTCAGTGTTCCAGCCTCAGCCTAGGGCTAGGAAAAGACGTGTCCTAAAAAAACGAGCGTTCTTTGATTCTCTAACAGCCACACAACCCTCCCTGTTTCTTCTGATTGGGCCATCAGGAGGCTCACGGCTGCAGCTGCTCCTGTGTGTAGTTTCCTCTCTGTTTCCTGGTCTCTTTAAATGGAAGCGTATAATGGGACTGCTCTTCTGTGAATATCTTGACTCCTTTAGAAGCAGGTGGAGGCAAACGTGATAATTAAGCAGCTCTAGACTCCCCACCTGTCTTTACCCTAGATCCAGGTGCCGTGGACTTGGAGAAAGTGGCCAATGTGATTGTGGACCATTCTCTGCAGGACTGTGTATTCAGCAAGGAAGCAGGACGCATGTGCTACGCCATCATTCAGGTTGGGTGGGGCTGGTAGAGAAGGGGACGCTTTGAGGAAGGTGCTTCAGGAGTGGGCAGAGGCCTGGCCAGCAGGGCAGAGATGCAAAGGGCTGGCCTCAGAGGCGAGAGAGGAGGACAGCAGGGTCCTCGGCCTTGGAAGCTTGGGTGGAGTTGCGACGGCCCAGTGACTGCCCTTCACCACCCTTTCCCTGGCTCACAGGCAGAGAGCAAGCAAGCAGGCCAGAGTGTCTTCCGCCGCGGACTCCTCAACCGGCTGCAGCAGGAGTACCAGGCTCGGGAGCAGCTTCGAGCCCGCTCCCTGCAGGGCTGGGTCTGCTACGTCACCTTTATCTGCAACATCTTTGACTACCTGAGGGTGAGGCCCTGCCAGCCACATCCTGTGCGGCACAGACGGCCTGTCTCCTGTGCCACTAAGCCGGGCTCTGGCCCACGCTCTCCCCCCGTAGGTGAACAACATGCCCATGATGGCCCTGGTGAACCCCGTCTACGACTGCCTCTTCCGGCTGGCCCAGCCCGACAGTCTGAGCAAGGAGGAGGAGGTGGGTGGCCCTAGCACAGAAGGCTGTGGAGGTGGGCTGCCTCTGGCTTAACTCAGAATGCCTGCCCACTGTTCGTGGAGACTTCCGAGGGCATCACTTGCTGGGGAGGAGCCTGGTGGGGGCATTTAAGGCCTGTCACAGTTACAGGGCAAGCTGCTAGGCCTGGAGTCTATCCAGAACAGAGTGCAGCCCAAACCTCCCGGCTCAGAGGTTTTGAGTAGGAAAGCCAACCTATGGTAGGACTGGTGAGAGCATCAGCCAGCTGTGGATACAGATGACCCCAAAACCACTCCAGGGTTGGGGGTAGGGGGTAGGAAAGGGGGGTTCAGAAGCAGTTTGGAAACAGGGCCTGAGTCCAGCTTGGCCCAGGTGAGAGACCTTAAGCAAGTCTCTGAACTTGCTTCTTTTCATGTAAGACGTGGACAGCGCCCACTGGGTGGGGTGAGGATGAAGTGGGCAAACACGTGTACAGGGCCAAGCCCGGTGCCTGGTGCACCGCGAGCGCTCAGTAAATAGCTGCTCTGTGTGATGGAGGGCCCTGCCCGGGGTCACCTCCTGCTGCCCCCTGCAGGTGGACTGCCTGGTGCTGCAGCTGCACCGGGTCGGAGAGCAGCTGGAGAAGATGAATGGGCAGCGCATGGATGAGCTCTTTGTCCTGATCCGGGATGGCTTCCTGCTCCCAACCGGCCTCAGCTCCCTGGCCCAGCTGCTGCTGCTGGAGATCATCGAGTTCCGGGCAGCTGGCTGGAAGACGACCCCGGCCGCGCACAAGTATTACTATAGCGAGGTCTCTGACTAGGCCTCCAAATCAGGCCTCCTCCTCAGCAGCACCGGCCTTTCTTCTACCCACCGCCCAACCTGGCAGTGGAGTCTTCGCCTCTCCCAGACTTTTTCCCTTCCAGACTTTCAAAAGCGTCCGAGATGTTTCCCACTTAGGCGGTGGTCCCGCCCTGAGCACCTTCACTCCGATTCCAGGATTGGGGAAGACACCAAGCACACCTGCCCCACGGTCCCATCAGCGTTTCTCTCCCCTCACCTTCAACCTGGGCCAGGCAAAGAAGGGCAACTCCTGACAAGCACTGCACTATGTAACCTTTGGTACAATAGCTATCGTGGTGCCTCAGTTTCCCCATCTATAAAATGAGTACCCAGAGCCATTGGTGGGGGGAGAAGTAGAGTCACACCAGAAACTGCTTTTTACACATTTTGTACAAGGACCACTTTGGAAGCGAGCACGTTTCCTCCGCTTGGTTTTAATGAATGGCAATACCGCAGCACATGCTACGCCAGCTCAGGATGAGAATTTTCTAATAAACTTTTTCTGATACTAAAACTGCTTCCTTTCGTATCACCCAAAGGTCCACCCCAAGCTCAAGGAAGAGAGGGGCTGGATGAGCCCTAAGTTTCTTGGGGAAAATCTAAGTTGATATGTCCCCTCTTTGCAAGGAGATGGGGCAGGGAGAGTGAGTTCTAGGCCCCAGAGAAAGGACTAACAAGCAATAAACATGCTGCTGCATCCTTAAGAGGCCCGCCTGCCCCTGACAGGCAAGTATACGCTTGACCCACAGGTATTTTGCAACATGGCGGTGGCGCATGCCGCTTCTACAGCAGCGTGCTGGGCTCCTCCCGGCTCCTCCGCCCGCCCGTCACCACCAGCGGTAGTGGGCCAGCGCGCGGTTGGCCTCGGCCATCTTGTGCATGTCGTGCTTTCTCTTGATCACAGGGCCCCGGTTGTGAAAAGCCTCCAGCAGCTCCTGGGACAGCTTCTCCGGCATCAGCATCCGCCGGTGCTTCTTCTCCCGACACTCAGTAATCATCCACTTCATGGCCAGGAAGCGGCGACGCTGGTCGGCTAGCGGCACAGGGACCTGGGCAAGATTGGACACGGGCAAGTTAGTCTAAGAACTTGCCAGGACTGCAGCCTCCCTCCTCCTAGAGCTCTTAAGAAGCAGCCACAGGTCTGCTCTGGGCCAGCCCTGGCAAGCCTGCTGAGGAGGGGGCCTGTCTTTTCCCCTCGGAGCCTCTCTCACCCCTGGCTGACCTCGGTGCAGCAGACATCAGGCATTCATCGAGCAAACAGTCCTTGAGTACTGGCCTCTTTCACCTCTAAAGGGAGCTCAGCCAAGTTGATAACAGGCACCACTGGGAAAAGCCCTGTCAGCTGGGCATGACTTAGCCAACACAGATCATGCGTGCCTAGAGAGAAGACCCTCTTGTCCAAGAATCATTTGCCAGGCCCCCACTATGTGCCAGGTACCATGCCCCCACATTTGCCAGGCCCCCACATTTGCCAGGCCCCCACTATGTGCCAGGTACCATGCCGACCCTAGGGACACAGACGTTAATGAAAATGTCTCTACCCTTATGAAGTTTACATTGAAAAAGGAAAGACACGAACACCGGATTATGACGATGAAATATTAAATGGCATGATAGAGACACCCAGTTCAGTTCAGCAAACGGTGATGAAGCGTCACTCAAGCACTACACCAGACACTGGTGTATAAACATGAGATACAAACACAGTCCCTCACCATGAGAAGCTTATAGTTTAGAACACAGAATGCTGAACAGAATGGGGGGTAGGGTGGGCCTTCAAAAGAGGTCACTTGGATACGTTTTTTTTTTGCTTTCTTCCATCTTCTGCCTGTAATCTTTACACTGTGGGACTCAGATGAGCTGATCCTGACTCTCCCCAGTCCTTAGAAAGCTATCAACCTTGGCCCAACTCTACCCACTCCCATCATCTTGTTTCACACGTGACCAGCCGTGCTTTCCCACCCTGACCACTCACCTGATAGAAATGGCCACCCTTGAGGATGGACACCAGCCCAATCACAGGCTCACAGTTTTTCAGTGCTTGGTGGAAGATGGTGTAAGGGTTGCGTTCAATGGTTGCCTGTTCCTCAGCAGAAGCAGTGTGGTACTTCTCAAACTGTTTCCTTTTCACAGCTTCCAGAGTCTGCAAAGGGATACAGTGGAAGAGGCTGCCCCAGGCTCCCTAAAAGTTTAACCCAGCTGAGCTAGGACCTTGCCCCTTACTCCCATCATTCTCTTCTTCTTCTGTAGCTGTACAGCTACTCCCTCAGCACTTCTGAAACAAAGATCCTGGACTAGGACAGAAAAAGCAGGCTAAGATTTGTCACATAGGGGTAGGGAATGGCAGTGGTTGACTCCTGCAGGACTTCCTTAAAGCCCCCATTCCATACATAAGTACATGAAAGTTAATTTTAATGAAGGTATAGAATGAATTATTTTTGATGTTAACATTAAAGAGCCAAGTACAAAGCTATGGGGAAAACAAAGATGAGAAAGAGGTACTGGTTACCTGTGTCATGAGGGATCTGGCCAGTATTTTGTTTCCTCCTTTCATCATCATGTTGGTGAATTTACTTCAATGAGAAAAGCAACATGTTTAGCGCGCCAGGGCTGTATCAGGGAACCCCTACTGCAGACCCTCCCTGGTGCGGTCCCACTCCGCAGAACAAAAATTTGTTTCCTTCTAACCTGATCACTGGGTCTTCAAACACAGAGCTTGTTCTCGTCGCAGGGGCAGCTTTGATAACCTGAGTCTTCCTGAGCTCCCTCTCATACTTTTCCTCCTCAGTCAGCGCGGCCAGGGGCTTGCGGAAATATCCCTTGTCAATCTGGGGATCCTGGTATTCAGGACCATAGCGGCTCCACCTCACCTGGGTTAGCCTGGGAGGCGGGGGGGAGAGGAAGAGAAGGGCAAAAGCTGACTCCACAAGTGAAAAGGCTTGACTTAACGACAGGCATGTGTGCCAATCCGCCGACGAGTGAGAGCAGCGTGGAGACCGCCAGCCAAAGCTGAACCGCAAAACTTCTGGTTCTTGTCCCAAGAGGTAGGAGGACCTCCCCCAAACAGGCCAAGAAAGTCTGCTCTTCAAGTGCCAACGGTAAGGACAGGCTCCTGAACCTGAGGATAGACAACCCGCCTATGCATCTCTCCCCCCAACTCCCAGCAAAGAAAATCCCACCTCTGAGTTCTTTACCAAGATCGCACTTGCCGTTCCAAGTGAGAACCCCTCGGGCTGGGAGCAGTCACTAAGCCTTCAGGTTGACTCAAAGTCACGCGGCTGGTTCAAGAGGCTTAGACTCAGATATCCCGGCCCCCAGGCTCTCTCCTGGAACCCGCGAGGCCTGCCTGTGGCTCCCCCTTCCTTCCCAGCAGGCCCCTCCGTGAAGACACAAGCGGCCTCCCAGCTGCCCGCCGCCCTCTCACCCTGGAAGCCTCAGGACAACACTCCGCACGCCCAGCAGCAAGCCCGACCACCCTCGCACAGCCGTCACCGCGGAGGCAGCCATCTTGGCTGGCCACGAGGACCCTAGAGAGGCTGCCCTCGGCGTGCCTGAGCGAGTGACGGAAGACGGGGAAAAGGCTCTAAAGGGTCCTAACGCTGTGCATCACCCTATTAATCTGAGCCTTAAGAGCCTCGCACTCCGAGGTCTAAAGCGAAGAGTCAAAAGGAAACATTCGCTCTCCCATTATCCGTCGCAGCCTGGCGCCACCCTCGGTGGCGGCGCTCGGTAATCTCACGCCCCTGTGCAGGCCCCGCCCCGGCTTTTCTCTTTCAGATTCTCGCGAGGTTTGAGGCCGCTGGGCCGGCCCTGGCGGCTGCAATATGGCGGAGGCGGAAGGGGAGAGTCTGGAGTCCTGGCTCAGTGAGTAGTCGCGGCGGATTCTGTTTGCTCTCGAGCCGCGGAGCCGCACCGCCCCACCCGCACCTCTCCGCCGCGTCCCCGGGCCCCGCGGTGGCGCCGCCAGGCAGCCCGCGCCTGGCCTCGCCCGCGCCGCGAGCGTCCCGCGATCACGCCCCTTCCCCAGCAGGACGTCCCGGCCCCTGCTCCCCGTGCTACTGCGCCTTCTCCCGCTCCCGCGAGCAGCGGCGTGAGCTCGGGTCCTGTCCCGTCCCCGCGGGCTCCGGGAAAGCGACAGCCAAGTGCTTCGGGCTGGCATGCATCGGCGCTTGGGGGAGACTGTAGTGGGGCCGCGCGCGGCTGATTCCGGGCCCCCTGCGCCTCCCTGACGAAGGGAAAAGCTCCGGATTTGGGCTGAAACTCCGGGAGCGGTGGGTGTCGCAGAGCATACACACATAGCTTCAGAATTGTGACCATGTATTCGGGAAGTGACCGCTTCGGGCCGGCTGAATGTTTGAAGTGAGAGTAATCCAAAGTGAGACAGAGAGAACAGAGCTCTACCTTCTTCCTGCAGTGACCAAAGCGTGCTGAAAGCTATGTTGAGGGGGTGGGGGCGGCTGCTCCCCTCCCCCACCACCGCACGTCTTCGCGAGTCATTCGCTGGTAACCTACTCAGAGCAAAGCTGAGGGGCACAGCATTGATGGTGTAGTTATAGCGGCCTATTGCTATGACTGCTAATTCATACTGCTCTTAAGGAGATACGGGTTAACCTTAGCAGGTAGTATTTGGTTGAAGCGTTAATACGTTGATTTAACTATGGACTAGAGGAGACCCCTAGAGGCCTCTTTAAGTGAAGACAAATTGGACAGGGTGATAAGACGGGCAAGATGCCTAGATACTGCCTTGTGCAGTATCTGTTATTTACTAGAGCCTGCAGGCTCTTGGAGGTGATGCGTGTTTCCTCCAATTGCCTGACTTTTCTTAATAAGAAACCCTGTTCAGGTGGTTGAACTTAAGTTATGTTTGCAAAACCTGCAGTTGCAGGCAGGTCACAAAGCCTTCTGTATATATGGAACTGTCCTCCAAGGAGCTCAGTGCTCCAAAGACGTTCATTTAATTCATTTATCAAGTATCCCAGCAAAGTAGGTACTTCTGTCACAATTTCACAAAAAGAGGGCACCGTCTCATCAATTCACTTGCCCAGAGCCACCCAACTGGATATAATCACACTGGAATTGGTTCCATTCATAGATATTAATGGGGACATTGGAGTAATTTAAATGATCTAAGCTGAGTTTAATAGGCTAGGTTTAGCGTTAGTTTGAAAGAGCAGACTGACCTGTTTCTGAGAGAGAGTGGAGATGGTGATGGGGGACAGGGATGGTATCTGTAGAGACTAGAGCTGAGACTGGCCTTTGACCCCTTCCTGTAACTTAGAGTGACACTTGGGGCAGTGGTAAGATTTCTTCCATTCTTACCCTCTGTCCACTTTCCTGGTTCTTATGACTTAATGGTGTGAACTGTACCAATTGAACAAACCAGTGCTTGGAGTTCAGCACCATCTTAGTCTATGTCCTTGTCACTCCGTGGTTTGCTGGAATTTTTTTTTTTAAGATTTATTAATTATTTTATTTTTGGCTGTGTTGGGTCTTAGTTGTGGCACGCGGGCTCTAGTTGAGACGCGTGAGCTCAGTAGTTGTGGCGTGTGGGGTTGGTTGCCCCGCGGCATATGGGATCTTAGTTCCTTGACCAGCAATCTAAACTGCGTCCCCTGCATTGTAAGGCAGATTCTTTACCACTGGACCACCGGGAAAGTCCCAGTTTGCTGGAATTATTACAGAAGCCTCTGCTGGGCCCACTGTCTCAGGCCTCTCCCCTCCCCATATCAGTCCATTCTGCATTCTGCTCCCAGAGAGCACTTCTGTTTAGTTAAGTCATTCTGCTGCTTCCTCTTTGTGGCTTCCTGATATTCTTCCTTACTTTGGTCAGTTGGATGTTCTTGTCCCACCAACACACATTCCTCTCCTTATCTGAAAGCCCTGTTCCCCTTTGCTCCACTACATGCTGTAAAATGCACCCCAGAATCTCCTTCCCCGTAAACCACCTCTTGATCTCAGCCTTCTCCAAAGTCCTGCGTTACAGCAGCTGATCAGCGTCTAGTGACTACCTGCTATGTGTGTGAGGTGTGATGAAAATTAAGAAGTTCAAACAATCTTTGCCTTCAGTTTGAAGAAAGTGATGCTGGAGTGGATACAGCATTTTTAAGTAAAAAGATAAAAGCAAGAGCCATAAATGCTAAAATTCAGACAGTTTCTCTGGGAAATTGGGAATAAGTGGAATGGAAGATGGTTCTCCCAGTGGGGAGATTGCAGTCGAGCTAGGCCCTAAGGAATGGGAAAATTGGCAAAGAAAACACCAGACAGTGATGTGGAGGGAGCAGACCACGTCTGGGGTATGCAGTAACAGCTGTTTGGCTGGTTCAAGCAGGGGGTTCCTGTGGGAGTGTGGTGGGAGAGAAAGCTGGGAAGTTAGAAGTTAGAACTAGATTCTGGACCAGCTTGAATTCCAGCCCAAGAAGTTTACGTGTCTACAGTTAGGAGGTCCCCATTCCAACTGTACCTGGTAAAATTAGTGTTTTGTGAAGGTTCATGTTGGTGTTTTTACAAAGGATGGGTTGGAGCAGAAGTTCTGGAAGCAGGTGAGAAGTAAGGAGGTTGGGGAAGGAATAAGAAAAGAAGAAGTGAGAGTTTTAAAAAGACATTGAGGGGACTTCCCTGGCGGTCCAGTGGTTAGGACTTGGTACTCTCACTGCTGAGGGCCCGGGTTCGATCCCTGGTGAGAGAACTATTGTAAGATCCCACAAGCTGTGTGACATGCGCCCCCCACCCCCAGAAAAAAATCGAGAAGGAAGGGATTGTGACTGACTGATGAAAATGGGTGAGGAGAGGGAAGGAGTGTTCAAACCTGGGTGCCTGGGGGTGGGGCAAAAGGAGCTTTTGAATGGTGGCAGCATTTATAGAAACAGGGAAGTCAGGAAGTAGAAGTGATGGGTTTGTTTTTAGACTCGTTTCTGCACCAAATTAGCACCTAAAATTACACCCTGTCTTGTTTTTTGCTCTGGTGATTTCTCATGTGTTGCACCAGAAGAGCGTGACGTCCTCAAGGGTAGGATCCGAATCTTGTACTTTTACTGTAGTCCCTCCAGGGCCTACCACGCTGTGTACTTAGTTTTCTATGGCTGCTTAACAAAGACCTGGTGATTGACTAAGTCTCCCTCGATTCCAGACCACAGCACTGCAGGCTGACTCTTGACTCCCTTTCCATCTGTGTCCTTGCCTCTGCTTATTTCTACGTCATTTGCTACATAGAACTTGTCATCACTGGACTATCTGAGCCGTGTTGGGAAGGCGTAGCCAATGCTGCTGTTTCCATCCCTACTTGACCAACGGTCCACGACAGTCAAGGCTAGAGATGGAACTAAGTTGAAAATGAGAGCAGGAAACATAGAGGCAAAGACACAGACTAGAATAAGGCTTTCAGCGGAGCCTCAAAAATAGAAACCTTGAATCAGAGTAGAGCCCAGAGGGGCAGTTCTAGAAGGCAGGACCTGAGAGGAGGCTCTGGTGTCACCTCCGTGCCAGGTGAAGGAGAGTGTTGAGGGGGTGACAGTTGTGAGTCTGCTGGCGAGGCAGTGGGCAGATGGCGCGATTGAGTCGCCCAGAATCATCCCCAGAGGTTCTTCCGGTTCCCGTGGGTGACTGAGGTCTGCTGTCTGAGCTGGCTGGAGAGTCAGAGGATATACTCAGAAGTGGGACCAACCATGGCTGAAACCAGGGCTTTTTTGTGCTCATGTGTAGGCAGAGAGCTCCCTGCGGGTTTGCAGTAAAAAGATCTGTCAAGGGGAAAGGGAGTGGGATTCTAGAGATGTTGAACATAAGTGAAAAGTAAGTGGGAGCGTTCTTGGGAGGAGAAATGCTACAGGAGCTACGGGCAGCCCCGGGCAGAGTACATTGTTTGGTGAATGCCCGTGTGTGGGGAGGGGCTGTCCACGTTGTACGCTGTATCTGTAAGATGCTTTTCTAGTTGCAAACAGTGGAAGCGAGTGGGCTTCTTTTTCTTATATCACGAGGCATGCGACTGTCCCCAAAATGATGAGAGTGACAGGTGTAGGTATGGCTCCTCAGACCACCTTTTAGTATCCTACAGCCTCTTAACGTCATGAGAACGTTAAGCATCTCAAATGATAGGGATTAGTAACAAAGCCATGCCGATACACCTGGTGGGAGAGACTCGGGGCTTTTCTGGAGGGTAACAGCTAGTAGGTCACTGTGGCAATAAATAGCCCCTCTTGATAGAATTAACCTCCCTTCCCTTCAAGCGTGACATTTTGAAGGGCCTGCCAATTCTCTTCTCAGGATTGAGGACTGACATCTCGTTTTTCCTCCAAATATGATCCTAAACCATCAGAATTTTCTTGCAACCAGAGCAGAAACGCTGCCACGCACGCGCAGCGCTGGGCGCTGCAGGTGTTCCCTCTGCTGCCAGCTGGCGTCTGCTGATTCTTGTGACTCCTATTGGAGGGGTAGGGGGTGGCTAGGAGTCCCTGTTAGGATTTGGTCGTGGAGCTAGTGACTTTTAATGTTAGGGGAAAAGGAAGTTAAGAAAACAGTCACGAAGAATCAGAATTTAGGAACATCTAACAACACCCCTTGTTGGGAAGGGCTTTTTACAGGCTCTCACTCTGCTTTTGGCCCTTGTGGAAATCTGCAGGAGGAGCCTGGTACTTAAAAAAGGATCCACGCCTTCAGTCTTCCTTTTGTCTTCCAAACCTGAAGCCCTAAATTTAGCAAACAGCTTGAGAGTGCTTTCTAGAAGAGGCCAACTCCAAGATCTGAATCAGAGATGGGAACACATTTAACCACCCTCAGCTGGGGCCATCCTCTATAAGCACAGGTTCTGGGGATAACAGAGAAGAGAGGACCCACACCAAGTATTAGGAGACTTGGCATTTAGCTCCTGGAATTTAAACCCTCAGTGACCCTCTGAGAACTCTTCAACACTTGTCTTTGTCCTTGATCATGGAAGACCCTTTAAACTTAAGGGTGGGGACTTCCCTGGTGGCGCAGTGGTTAAGAATCCGCCTGCCAATGCAGGGGACAAGGGTTCGAGCCCTGGTCCGGGAAGATCCCACATGCTGCGGAGCAGCTAAGCCCGTGCGCCACAACTACTGAGCCTGTGCTCTAGAGCTCTCGTGCCACAACTACTGAAGCCCGCACACCTAGAGCCCGTGCTCCGCAACAAGAGAAGCCACTGCAGTGAGAAGCCTGTGCACCGCAACGAAGAGTAGCCCCCGATCGCCACAACTAGAGAAAGCCCACGCGAAGCAACGAAGACCCAACGCAGCCAAAAATAAATAAACAAATAATAATAAACTTAAGGGTGCTGGGACTTCCGTGGTGGTCCAGTGGTCGGGGGAATTAAGATCCCACATGCTGCATAGTGCAGCCAAAAACAAAAACCAAACAACAAAACAAAACTTAAGGGTGCAGATTACTCAAGCTCAGATTCTGTTTCTGCAACCCCAGGGACAGATAGCACAGTGATTGGTGCTCAGAGGGGTTCAGTAAATGTTGCTAGCTTGCCTTAAAATGAGAGGCTTAGGGGCTTCCCTGGTGGCGCAGTCGTTGAGGGTCCGCCTGCCGATGCAGGGGACACGGGTTCTTGCCCCGGTCCGGGAGGATCCCGCATGCCGCGGAGTGGCTGGGCCCGTGAGCTATGGCCGCTGAGCCTGCGCGTCCAGAGCCTGTGCTCCACAGTGGGAGAGGCCGCAACAGTGAGAGGCCCTCGTACCGCAAAAAAAAAAAAAAAAAAAAAAAAAAATGAGAGGCTTAGGATTTGTTTTCTCTTTTGTTTGTGACTTTCAAAATATTGGACAGAAAGTGGTATTTGTATTTGACTTGCTTTCTGACTGAACTATTGAGTCTTTTCTCCTAGAGAAGAAATTTCTTCACATCAGTGCCTAAAAAGCGTGAGGAAAACCTTCCATACTGTCCTCCTTACTCTTTATAACAACCGTACTCTTCTTTGTTCTGTCCCAAGATAAAGCCACGAATCCTTCCAACCGCCAGGAGGACTGGGAATACATAATTGGCTTTTGTGATCAGATCAACAAAGAGCTTGAAGGGTGAGTCTCAAAGCTGTTAGGGGGCAGGTAAGAGGTAGTTGACTGGAAAAGTAAAAAACTGTGGCCAAGGAGGGCTAGCCAGATGGCCTCGGGTCAGTGTCCTGAAAGTGTGGTCTGCTTGTCTCCCAGGCCACAGATCGCCGTCCGACTGCTGGCCCATAAGATCCAGTCTCCGCAGGAATGGGAGGCAGTCCAGGCCCTGACGGTAGGTTCTTCGTGCTGACGGAGGATCTTCATGAGCCCAGGCCTTTCCCCGTGAGCCCGCTGGGATCTCTCAGCGGGCTGAACACCCTCGATACAAACTAGACATACCTGGACCTTGCTCAGTCAGCTGTGCCACAAGTGTGTGTGCCCCTGTGCCAGGCACTGAGCTTCACGGATGGCTGAAGCGTGGCCCCAAGGTCTAGTGGGAAAAGCAGAGTGGCTGAGGGAGGGAACGAGGGGCAGGGGCCCTGGGCTGTGGGTGAGGCTCAGAGAGGGCTTCTTGAAGAGAGGCTGACAGAGCTGTCTTGCCAGGTAAGAGTTGGCCAAGTGTGATTCATCCTGTAGCTAAAAATAATGCCGGTTACTAGTGAAGGCATCACACCAACAGGCAGATCCTAGCGTTTATTCAGACTAAGGGGGGCCAGGACGTGGAGCCGTGTGCAGCACGCGGGCGCCTCCCGGGCTCTCCCCTAAGCCAGGGGGCCCAGGTTCTCTCCTCACTTGGTTCAGCTCCTGGAAAACCGGGAGAGGGGGACACGGCCGTGGAAAAGGCACTTAGCCCACGCACATGGCTCTGCTGTGTCCTCCGGAGAGCAATGGCCTTAGAACAGTGGTTCTTGACTGGGGGCAGTTTTGTCCCCCAGGGTACATTGGGCAATGTCTGGAGACACTTTTGGTTGTCACAGGTCAGGAGGTGCTACTGGCATCTAGTGGGTAGAGGCCAGGGGTGCTGCTGAGGACAGGCTTCTACAACAAGTGACCGGCCCAAAATGCCAGCAGTGGTGCAGTTGAAAAACCCCGCTTTACAAGGACAGAAGCCAGGGAAGGGGGCAGCACTGGGGTGGTCTGCTCCTTGGAGGAAAACTCAAGGCAGGTCCTATGGGCCCCAGAAGGAAAATAGATGGGGGCCGGGGGAGGGGAAGTAGTGTACCATCTACAATGAAGAAAACAGAATTTAACAGAATTCTCTCCCACCTCCCCAAAACGTTGATCAGCTTATGGAAAGAACCTTGGACCCTGAGAGAGGCGTGTGCTCTCTGGGTCTCCGTCTCCTCACCTGTAAAACACAAGGGCAGAATCTGCAGGCAGGCACCTTCCAGGACTGACACTCGATCTGTCTTGGTATCTGGGTCTCAGGGTTTTTTACTTTAGTTCCTGCTGAGCTTCCCCAGGAGAGGTTTACAGTTTGAGGGGCTCTTTCGTCAGTAATCCTGGTGTGCTGATGTCCCCTGGGGCAGTGCACGCCTCTTTTCCTGGTTAGCTCCTTCCTTGGGTGAGTATTTATTCAGCGCTCCCTCTGTGTGGGGTCTGGCCGAGTGCCAGGTCCCAGGCCTGAGCGCCGTGCCTTTGTGTGGTCCAGGTGCTGGAGGCCTGCATGAAGAACTGTGGGAGGAGATTTCATAACGAAGTGGGAAAGTTCCGGTTTTTGAATGAGTTGATCAAAGTCGTCTCTCCAAAGGTAAGTCAGTGGCAGTTTCCTCGTTTCTAGGAACTTCTTTCGTATCCCGCCCCATCTTACTGCCTTTCACTGCACAGACCAGCATCTCCATGGATCTGAGATTCCCTGGGTCCTGTCCTCAGAGAGCTAGGCTCTGACAGTAGCAGGATGTCCAGACAGGGCTCCCAGTCTAAACGTGACAGGTGGTGTGGCAGCAGCTGTGCGCATGTCAGGGGAGGGCCTGTGTAGCGTTGGACCCTGGGCTTCTAGTGACAGCAGTCACTCTTCCTCGCCTGCCTCACGTGGACACGAGCAGCTGGCCTCCCTCATCACCGGGCTTCCATCGCACACTAGTGTTGCCTAAGCTCTGGGCACCCACTTACGGCAGAGGGAACAATTCTTCATAGCAAAGAGGTTCTCATTAACTCCTCTGAGGGAAAGTGCAGTTCTGTTTCTGGCAGACTGTGTGTGGAAACGCCGTGAGGAGCTCCCAGCCCCCGGCCTGACTACTGTCTGTACGCCGGATGGATACGGCCGTGTGCGGGCCGTGTGCAGGCCGTCTCCTGCCCTCCCCTCCCAGTACTGTCGCACTCACGCCTCACACCTGCGGGTTTGGAGGAAGCTTGAGGACTGTATCCAACTAGCGACCATTACACTGCCGTGAAGAGAGCGCTCCCTCTGTCTCTGCCTCCAGACTGCGCTAAGTTTTCCCATTTCCTTTTGCCTCTTAGTACCTGGGGGACAGGGTGTCTGAGAAAGTGAAGACCAAGGTTATTGAGCTGCTTTATAGCTGGACGTTGGCGCTGCCGGAAGAATCCAAGATCAAGGATGCCTACCACATGTTGAAGAGACAGGGTATGCGCCTGCCTTCCCTCAGCCTCAAAGCAGCCCTGAAGGCTGGCCAAGGCCAGGAAGAATGAGGGGTGTCCGCCTAAGACAGCGGGAGGGGCTGGGCTGTGAGGGAATGAGGGGGGGCTGCGGCCCGCAGGCCTGGTCCCAGGGAGCGCCCCCTTGCTGCATGAGGAGGGGAAAGAGCGCGGCCCAGCCTGCGCGAACGCTGCCCCGTCCCATTTCAGGCATTGTGCAGTCGGACCCGCTGATCCCTATGGACAGGACACTGATCCCCTCTCCGCCACCTCGTCCCAAAAACCCTGTTTTTGATGATGAGGAGAAGTCCAAGGTAAAGTGCATTCCAGCCTGCAGCGTCCTCAGATGAGGTGTGGGCTTGCTCAGTGCTGTGGGGAGCTCCGGTCCTGTGTTCTCCCCAGGTGGGGAGTTGCCTGTTCCTCTACCTCTGATACCCTCCTCTTCCAGCTTTTAGCCAAGTTGTTGAAAAGCAAAAACCCAGATGACCTGCAGGAGGCCAACAAGCTCATCAAGTCCATGGTGAAGGAAGTGAGTGGGTCCCGAGCCTTGGGGTGGAGGATCCCGTGGCCACAGAGCAGAGGTCCCTTCCTCTGGTGCTGCGCCTGTTGTTTGCCCTGTCCCCAGCCCTCACCTGGAAGGAGGAGCATGGGAGCTTCTGGGGGAGAATGGGATAGAGGAGCACGAGTAGCTGGGGCCAAGTTTGGGGGTAGGGAGGACTGTTGCTTTAAAAGAAAAACTGTAGATTGGGTCTGAGGCCGGTGGCTCCCAAGAATCATGCATTGAGGGCAGAAATAGAGACACAGACGTAGAGAACAAACGTATGGACACCAAGGGGGAAAAGTGGCCCGGGCGGGGGGTGAAAAAAAAAAAGAATCATGCACTGAAACGAGCTTCCGTGGGACTGGCCTCTGCTCTCGTGTTCTCTGGGAAGGTGTGAGCCTTGCCTGTCGGGATTCTGGGGGGCAGTGGGACGGGTCCAGTTGAGCTCTTTCTCCTGGATCCTCTGATGCAGGATGAGGCGCGGATCCAGAAGGTGACCAAGCGTCTGCACACTTTAGAGGAGGTTAATAACAACGTCAAGCTGCTCGGCGAGATGCTGCTTCATTACAGCAAAGAGGATTCTTCAGAGGCAGATAAAGAGCTCATGAAGGTAGGCCCCGCTCTGGGAAGGCCAGGCTCCGGGGAAGGGAGCCAGCCTTCGCCGAGTCCCAGCCCTAAGACGCTGCTACACACCTGGTGTTCCCTCACCTCTTAACCGGCACAGCAGCCAGGTAGAGGGGAGTGCGTCCCCATTTTGCACACGAGCCATGGCTGACTTGCGCAGGGTGCGCGCGCTCCACGGACCCCTACATCTACGCGACTCTGCAGACCTGCTCCGGGGCGTGCCTTTGCTCCACCTCGCTTTCTGCCTCGGGGACATCTGGGCAGAGAGGCCAGCCCTGTGCCCCTGATGCTCACCTCAGCCCTCGGTCACATAGATACTCTGAATTCTGAGACATGTGCCAGCCTGGGAGGCAGGAAGGGACATACTGTCCTGGTGACTTCTCCGCCTGAACAGGCGTCTTGGGTGACACAGAGTGGTGGAGGCAGGTGGCAAGATGTGTGCTCCGAGCCCAGCTCTGCCGGTAACTGACCGTGGTACCAGGGGAGCCCGCGGCTGGGCGTGAACGCTGAGTTAGATGCTCTCCAAGAACCCTGCCAGCTCCAGTTTTTCTGCCTGGGTCTCTTCTAGGAGCTGTTTGATCGGTGTGAGAGCAAGAGGCGGACGTTATTCAAACTAGCCAGCGAGACAGAGGACAACGACAGCAGTTTAGGTGAGTGAAGAGGGATTGACAAAGATGAGCTGGGAGTCGGGATGTGTGAGGTGGGACGCCGTCACGGCCAGGAGTAAGAAGTCTCTCTCCATTCTAGGGGACATCCTGCAGGCCAGTGACAACCTCTCCCGGGTCATCAACTCTTATAAAACAGTCGTTGAAGGGCAGGTCATCAATGGTGAGGTGGTCACCTCAGCCATTCCTGACTCTGAAGGTAAAGTGTTCTGGTTCCCCACTCCCGACCCCTCTGGACCAGCCCCGGTCCCCACCACCAGGCCACGGTGCAGGTTGACCAGTGTGTCATCCCACAGGGCCCGAGGGGCTTCTCAGCCACTCCAAGCGGTCCCCCTTGGAGGTCTGCACAGGGTCTCCCCTGCTTGCCTTCTCCGCTGGCTTTTCAGCCTTCACCTGGCACAGGTGCTCTGGGATTAGGCCAGAGGCTGTGTCAGGGTTCCCCCTCCCTCTGTGCAGCCACTCGTGTGGCCCCTGATTATTCCTGTCCCCTTCCCTTCGTCCATCCAGGAAACCACCGTTCCAGTAACCAAGGCACTCTCATTGACCTTGCCGAGCTGGATGCGCCGAGCAGCTTGTCCCCAGTGCTGGCCCCCGTACCCCGCCCCTCGGGCATCCCTATCCTCCCTCCGCCCCCCCAGGCCTTGGGACCCGGGCGCAGCCACTCGTCCAGCCAGGCTGAGGCCCCGCCGGGACCCAGCAGCACAGGCCACACCCTCAGCCTGCTGGACGAGGAGCTGCTCTGCTTGGGTGCGTCCTGGGGGCTGGAAAGGGCCTCTGGTGGGGCCGGTAGGGAAGCTAGGCACGTGGGAGCGGGAGGTCTGAGGGGCCCGTGTGCTTAGCGAGGGTGGCGGAGGAGGCTTCCGCTGTAGGCAGAGAGCCAAGTGCAGTGTCCCTCAGGGGGAGCAGAGCGGACCCAGTGTCTCGCTCTGCTCTCCTCTCCCTGGGAGGTGCCCCCTCAACGTAAGGACTGAAGTGGATCCGCTCCCCTCTGGAGGCTGCCTGGGGGACACCTCTCCACCCTGTCACCCACGGATGCCCCGCTGGTCACGTGACCGTACCTCGCTTGAGGTGGGGCTGGGACTGCCCAAGCCCAGAGCCTCTTCTCACCGCAGTCGTCTTCTCTGTTCTCAGGTCTCACCGACCCAGCCCCCTGTGCTCCTCCCAGAGAGTCAGCTGGAAACAGCCAGTGGCCCCTGTTCCAGGTAGGGGCACAGGTGACATGACTGCAGGGCTGACAGCCTTCACTTCCTACTGTCCTCCCCCTCCCCACTAGTCCTCAGCTGCAGTTGTCTGCTGTCTTGACCCCTTAGGGCACCACGCCGGATACGCGCTTTCCCTGCCCTGTCCTTGGAGGACAGGGGCTGCTCGTCCAGAAGGGCTGCAGTAGGGCCCCCAGTAAAGGGGTGGGGGTTGGAGAGCCCAGATCCCCCGCCACTCGCAGGGCCCTTCGCGCCCTCTGCTCACTCACGCTTTCCGTTCCCCACAGAACGAACAGTCGAACCTGGACTTCTTCAGCCCCAAACCTGGAACTGGTGCCTGTAGCCTCTCAGACGGGCCTCTCCTGCAGCCCTCAGCAGCCCCCGCAGGCAACTCCCAGGCCCCCGTGGTCCCAGCCAGCGCTCCAGCCCCCCCGGCCGGCTCCTTCTCATTTTCCACCGGCCTGGCCCCAGCTTCGGCCCCCAAGGCTGAGCCTGCGGCCCCCGGGCACCATGGTTCAGCTTTGGGCGACAGCACCGTGCGCCAGCTGGACGCCCTTGATCAGCTTCTAGAAGAGGCCAAAGCGTAATGAGTGGGAGAGGGGCTGGTGGGGAGGGCAGGCCCGGCCGTGGCAGAGCTAGAGGCAGCTCCAGAGGGGTCATGAGTGTTCCCTCTCAGTCTGGAATCTGGAAGCTAGGGAGGGGAAGAACCGGCTCTAGCCTGGCGGCCTTAGTGAGGGGCAGCCCAGCAGCTCTGCCTGGTCTCTGACGTGCCCTGTTCTCCTTCCTGCCTCCCAGGACCTCAGGCCTGGTGAAACCCGTCTCCTCTGGCTTCTTCGCTGGCGCTGCCACCTCCCCTCTGCTGCCCACCAGCACCTCAGCTAGACCTCTCCTCCCCTTCTCCACGGCGCCCGGCAGCCCTCTCTTCCAGCCACCTGCCTTCCAGTCCCAGGGCAGCCCCGTGCAGGGGCCCGAGCTCTCCCTGACCAGTGTCCACGTCCCCCTGGAGTCTATCAAGCCTAGTAGGTGTTCACGGAGGCTTGGGGTGAGAGGGGAGGTGGGGCTCACAACTTACAGTGTTGTGGGGGGCACGACAGGGGTGGCAGGGTACAGGCTCTCCAGGCCGGGGTCCCTTAGAGCCGCACGTGGCCCACCTGACCGCTGTCTCAGCCTGTGCTTGTTCCCACCGTGCACTCTCGGGAGGTCCTGCAGAAGTGGAGCCTCTGTCACAGGGCCGCCGCGCCCTCCCGCTTGGCTGTGGTGTCTGCTGGCTGTCTTCAGCCTTCCTCTCCTTCCACACTCACGCGCCCCCTCCTTACAGGCAGCGCCCTTCCTGTGACAGCCTATGATAAAAATGGCTTCCGCATCCTCTTCCATTTTGCCAAGGAGTGTCCTCCAGGACGGCCTGACGTGCTGGTGGTGGTGGTGTCCATGCTGAATACGGCTCCCTTGCCTATCAAGAGCATCGTGCTGCAGGCTGCAGTGCCCAAGGTACCCCCGGCTTCCTGGAGCCTCAAGAGGCAGAATTCACCTGTATCTTGCACCCACTGCGTCCAATCCCAGTTCCATCTCAGGGGCACCTGCAGTCTCTTCAAAGGAGCTTCTCTCTCTCTCTCTCTCTTTAGTCAATGAAAGTGAAGTTGCAGCCACCCTCTGGGACAGAACTCTCCCCGTTTAGCCCCATCCAGCCACCTGCAGCCATCACCCAGGTCATGCTGCTGGCCAATCCACTGAAGGTGAGCTAGAACTGGGGACCCCAGCCTAAAGCCCTGGCTGCCCCAGGTTAGGGCTCGGGAATATCACCTCCCAACCTGGAGTGTCGTGATACCACAGCCATTAGCATGCGTCCCTTCTCCACGCTGGTTCAGTGGCTGAGTGAGGACGCGGTGGTAGGAGCAGGGCCTGTCCCACAGCACAGACAGGGCCCCACGGGTATCACAGAAGAGAGCGTCTCACACGCTGCCCCTCTGCCGCAGGAGAAGGCGAGGCTTCGGTACAGGCTGACCTTCGCCTTGGGGGAGCAGCTGAGCACGGAGGTGGGGGAGGTGGACCAGTTCCCCCCTGTGGAGCAGTGGGGGAGCCTGTGACCCCAGAGGACACTGTCATCTGCACTTTGGAGCCCAGGCAGGCTGCCCTGAGATGGGAGGCTCTCCAGGTCCAGTCCTTCTTCACGTCCTGACTGCAGTGCTTAAGAGCTTTGATGTGGAACAGGGGGCCTGGGTATTGCTTCCAGGAGCCGAGCAGCTGCTGTGATGATCTCTCCTCCTCTGGCCCCCTAAAAGGACCTGTTTTTATCTACCTGTGTGACTTGAAGTGGCCACGTGCATCAGGGGTGGGGAGTGGCCCCAGACTCTGCACCCTTGCCCTGGGAACATGGACCCAGGGCTGGAGTAGGTTTTTCCCCTGTGTTGGCGTCCTTTGATGCCACAGAGGGGGAGGTCTCCAAAGACAGACTCAGGGCCCTCCCTCAAGGACCACGTCCTCACAGCCCCAGAGGTCTCAGCTTCCCGTTGCTGCTCCGTGCTTCCCCTTGGCAGGCTCCTGCTCCCATCTCCAGGGAGGTGGGCAAAGCCCAATGGTCCTGAACGGCCCTGGGCCCAGAGTAAGGAGTTGGTATGCTGCCAGATCTCCAACCCTGCCCTCCATGGGCAGCGTCATCCTGGAGTGGCCACTGGATAATGAGTTGTGTGCTTGTCCCTGGTGGTGGCAGGCTGTGTCCTATGGACATCGCAGCAGGATGAGGAACTCAACTCAAGCTATTAGAAACAGTAGAACTTGGCCTCATGGCAGCCTAAACTGCAGATAGATAGGAAGGAAAGATGGAAGAGAACCAGTGTTTTCCTCCGGAAGCAGGTCCTCAGCACTTTCTGGGAGAAGTGTGCCTCCTGCTACGGGAGCAGGCCATCCTACTCACTCACTACCTCTTGCTCCGCATGAAATAAACTGCTGTCCTGCCCTTCACGCCTCTGAAGGGGAGGACGACTCCCAGCGCCCTGTGTCCTCCTGCTTCAGCCTCCCCTGCCTCCCACCAGATGGCCTGTGGTGTGGCACGTGACTGATTGGGAACAGGAGGCCTCAGGGTCAGGCACGTTGCACTAGTTCTATGTCCATACCTGCTGCCCAGAAACCCTGTCCCCAGCCGCCCAGGGGCACTGTCAGCAAGATGTTGGGTCTGGAGGTGGTGAGATTAGGGGCCTTGAATCGAGTCACCAGACCCTATTGCTTCAACAGTGCTCAGCCCAAGCTTCTCCACCCACTGGATGGAACTGGGCCGGGGACTCTAGGCCTCACGGGGCAACAGCAGAGTGAGAACCACCAGCTGGGGAAAGAGCGCACAGCTCACCTGAGCTCAGCTGGATAGGCTCAGAGCCATCTCTGGGGAAAGGTGGCACAAACCATGTTCCCTGACCCCTCCCTGCTCCTTGCCAGGCTTCCTCACTCCATCAACATAGAGGTCATCTCCCCTTCCCTCCCACTGTTGGCAAGCAGGTTTCACTGCTTCACTAGGACAGTCAAAAGTGAATCAATTTCACTACTTAAGGAATAAATCCAAGAGCTTTCCAGAGACGGGCTGCTGCAGCCCTGGGAAGGTCTGTGGGACTACAACATGGAAATGTACCTTTATAAGCTTCAGACTTTAAAATTATTTATGAGTGTTACTTGTTACTATTGAGGTCACTGCTTCGTGACAAAAAACTCTACTGGATATATCAACTGCTGCCCTTGTTCTGCTGCATGTCAAATAAACCATTTTCACCCCATTTGGAATCCTCCTAATACAGACACCAATCGCCCCAGTGTGGGGGAAGGTGCCGCTTACGAACTCCACATGTAGACAGGTGGCTATGCTGGCATCACCTGAGGGCTGCTGCTGAAAGGTAAGGTTCCTAGACCGTTTTCTTTTTTAAAGAAGATAACTGGAAAGTTAACAGATGATTGTGAGGTGAAGCCAAATTTCAGAAGCACAAGTAAACCACTGAATGCTCTTGTTCAAGTTTCTGCTTTCAAGCAGGAGGGCACTGCACTCACCGTAACTTCTGGGGGTGGCTTTTTCTCGAAGACAGCTACCTCAGGTTTACGGTGGTGGTAGATAAAAACTCCCTAGATGTAAGAACTGTAAGTTCTATAAGAACTTGCCTTCTATTTGCAAAAGAAAACATTTATTCTTTTAAAAACGTATATACATTGCCTTACAAAGATAACATGTTGGAGCTGGCCTCAGGAACCTTCCAATGAGCCTTCTTTTATGATTGACCGGGCAAGATTCCGTGCAAGAGCAAGTCTCAGCATTTCCACCTTGGTGGTCTCTACGTCATCATCCTAAAAGCAAAGAGCCTGCATGAGGCACAGCAGGAAGTTTACCTTCTTTATAGTTCCCAAGACTCTCTAATCCAAAGGTAGATAAAAGGCATACAACATTCAGTAGTATCTTCCAGCAAGTTCTCAATATTAAAAGATGGAGCTGCATGCAAAGGACCACTGTGACTGACTGACAGGAAAGAAAAAACAGATGAGAACACTAGAATCACCCCATTTTCTCCTAAAATAAGTTGGCGTGTCACAGTTACAGGTTAAGAGGTATCTTAAGAGGCATGTGAGTTTGTAAGGGGCCAACATCTCGGGGTGGGGGTACACCTGAGCTAGAAGGAGCCTTTTCTCATCTCCATTGTGGTACCAACAAACTGGAAAAGCTCAGCTGACCTGGAGTTGCTGGGCATCAGGCTCTCCACGCACTGGTCTTCCTGAGGTCAAGTCCTCCAGACATCTCATCAGCTCGTATGTTTGCTCTGCTGAAAAAATCACCTAGGGGAGAGACGCTGCTTACCTTAGCTGCTCCCCAGCCAAAGCCTGCAGTGGTTTGGGCACGGGCTCAAGCCGAGACAGCCTTTCTTGTATCTCACTTGGAGAAGTGTGCTTTCTGTATGCAACCCTGGGAGGGTAGAGCAGCCCCCCATTCTCACTCCCAGCTCTTGTCAGGGTCCTGGGCTGAGCACTGTCAGTAGACAGATGCCACATTTCAAATTAAGTAGTTTTTCTTGTGTAGATATGGATATCCAGAGTGGGCGCTATAGGGGAATACACGCATGCATGCGCACACGCACAGAAGATCACTGTGGACTCAACCTGTACCTGTTTCTGTTCCAAAAGGGGCAAGGCATCTGTTAGTAGTGTCATCCAGAAAGTACGGGGGGCAATCTGGGACGTCATCAACGACAGGAGAAGAGAAGCAGCATCAACGAAACGCTTCTCCCCATATAACCGGTGGAACTCGCGGTACTTTCCTGTTGAGAGCAGAGCACACTAAGTCACCTCTGACCCCAAACAAAAGAGACCCCAGGCCAGCCTTTCCACAGAGCAAGGAAACTCTTCCAGAGTGGCCTCCAAGCTCATGGGCCAACAAGACCAAAAGGATTCAAAATACACGCTTAAAAGGGGTTCCAGGGCTTCCCTGGTGGTGCAGTGGTTGGGAGTCCACCTGCCGATGCAGGGGACATGGGTTCGTGCCCCGGTCTGGGAAGATCCCACATGCCGCGGAGCGGCTGGGCCCGTGAGCCATGGCCGCTGAGCCTGTGCGTCCGGAGCCTGTGCTCCGCAATGGGAGAGGCCACAACAGCGAGAGTCCCGCGTACTGCAAAAAAAAAGGGGTTCCAGAGAGCCAAACCTGGGAGAATATAAGCATCAATATAAACAAGAGTCATGAATTATATAACAGATTGAATAAAATAACCCATAAGGCCATTACTGATGTAAATGAAAGAATAAACGGGGACGAAGAGGAAGCCTGCCATACAGTGGAATGCCAACTATGAAACACAAGGACTGGCAGGTGAGAAAATCACCGGTAGTTACTAAAACTAGTGGGTCAAAGTTTGATGAGAAACAAGACATTTAAATAATCCCAAAGTATCCCTCCACAAATTGTTAAAGGGAAAATCTTTACACGTGACCAAGGTGAACTCCACCAATAAGGGGACGACACTGAGGAGGACACATCACCTCAGTGGAATTCCTGCCCAAATATACAATCTGAGGCTGCTCATGGATAATCCCCAAGTGAGAACATTCTACAAGAGAGCTGCACTGACTCTTCAAAAATGTCAAGATTAAGGAAGCACCAAGAAAGGCAGAGGCACTAACGAGCCATGAAAACTAAATGCATGAACCGAGACAAAGTGAAGGACATTACTGGGACAACTGATGGAATCAGATACGGATTAGATGAGAGTATTCTATCAACGTTGAGCCTCCTGATTTTCATAACTGGTTATATAAGAGAATGTTCTTATTCTTAACAAATACGTGCTCAGGTATTTATGGAGAAAGTCTCCATATAAATCTCCAACTTATTTTCCGACTGTTCCCCAACAACCTGATTGAGAGAATAAAACAAATGAGGCAAAGTATACATAACTGGTGAATCTGGATAAAGTGCGTATGGGAGTTCCTTATTCTTTACACTACTTTCACAACTTCTAAGCTTGAAATTACCAGAAAATAAAACGTTACCAAGAAATATCCTTTGCAGAGACTGGCACACAGGGTTCTATGTGTTTTAGACTGGAGAAGCCTAGAACAGTCCCTCCAATCTCCATAACTGTCCACCTGTGCTGAAGGTCCAGGGGACAGAGCCCAGAGAGACTCACCCAGGAACGTCAGTCGATCACTGAGCATCATGGCTGGCCCCAGGTTGTCAATGAGATCCAAATCAGAAAAGCAGCCTCGCTCACAGTAATCCCTGAGGAACCTACAAGGCCCGGCCCAGAGGTCAGAGCAGCAGTCCCAGGCCCACCTCCTCAGCCTCCCAACTGCCCAGGCAGTACCCAGGAAGCACACACAGACTGAGCCCACCTGTCTGAGACGAGCGTGGCGAAGGCGGCATCTTTGGCTCGAATGCTCCAAGAGAGGGCGGAGCCCAGGCGATTGTTGCGGACAGCTTTCATGGCCAAGATCTTACAAATGCTGCGAACTTTGCAGGGAAAACAGTAAAGATGAAACTTTCACCCTACAAATCACTCCATTCCTGAAACTGCTGGGATAGGAGCAGCTTCCCAGCTCCTCTGAGCTTTACACGGCTTCTCTGTGGGCTGCAAATACAGTCTGGCCTGCAGAACTAGGAACTTCGAGGTTTATAAATTGTCTCCTGGCAGGACTGGCTTTGTGAGTGGGTTTCATTTCAGGGGTGGTAAAAATCTTTGTATTGCTCCCCACAGGTCAGCGCCTCCATTATCTGTCCACATGCTGAAAATGCTACCATCCTTTGGGTCTTGAATGCTATATGCTTTCAGAGACGGTCATAAACATGCAATGCCTCTGGGAAGAACAACAACTTAGGTTTTTATCATTTGACGCTGAGGGGGAGGAGAAGGGGCCACCATCAGCATCGTTCCCTCCCTGTGCTCTCCCTGAGCCACCTCCGGTCCTGCTTCCCCACCCAGCCAGCCTTAGCCAGCAACAGCAACCCACCTGGGACAAGTCACCTCGCACCTGCCCCAGCCTGACCTCTGGCGAATGCATGAAAGAGTGGATCAGGACCTTTATAACCAGGCAATGGGTTCGACTGCTTCTAGGTGCCAACGGATCCCTAGCTCTTTGTCCCTCCGCAATGACTTTCCTGTGTTTTGGTTTACCTCCTGGCACCCAGTGCCCAGACGCTCTCCAGGCTGGCTCACACGGCATGAGCATAGAGGGTACGCTGGGAGGACAGCCAACTCACCTTGCTCAGTCATCTGCCGCTGCTCGCAAACCCGCAGCACCTTGAGGGCTTTCTGCTCTGTGCTCAGAGGGATCCGCTCAATATGCAGCTCCAAGGAAACTCGGCCCAACTCAGGGCAGTAGTCAAAGTAATCCACCCCCAGCTGCCACAGGCTGCACAGGTCCAAGGAGGACAGACGTGAGGGCCTGGGGCTTGGGAGTTAGCACCCAAGGCGGCTCCTCCCCCGGACCTTGTAGCCTTCAGGGAACCAGATGGGAGAGAACACAGTCCAAGCTCCACTGGCAGCAGCCGCCTGCTGAAGAGCACCCCGCTGCCACCCCACCCCCTTGGGGCCGTCCTACCTGTGATGAGCAAAGAGTCCTGAGGCGTATTCCAGCAAGAGGAACTCTCTCATGTTGGATCCAAAGCTGGAATAAAGCATAACATGGGACCAGGACTCTGGGCCTGCTCTATTCAGGGCCCCCTTCGGCAGCCCAGCCTCCCTTCTAGGCACTCGGTTCAACCCACCCTCAAGAGCCTGGATGGCGGCAAGAAGAGGGTTGGCATGGCCATGGCCTACTTACTAGAGGTTGTGCGACTGGAGGAGTTTGCAGTGATCCAGCAGGTCTGTCAGATGGGCCACAAACCACCAGTTGCTCAGGGCGATGCTACAGGTTCAGACACAAGGCCAGATTCAAAGTCAGGATGAGAGGGCATGGCCCACACGAGTGGAGCATAAGCAGGAACCCCACATGTCTTTTGCTTAAAAAGGATGGCAGGGACAGAGGCAAGCTGGAATCTGTCTGGAAGCACAGACTGAGAAGTTTCTGCCCACTAGGTGGGGACTAGTAACAGACACTGAGAAGGACATTCAACCCCCAAAGCAGCAGCCGATGATACATTTCAATGGAGAACGTCACACAGAAAATGAAAAAACATCCAGGAACCCAATTAGATATAGGAATTGCGGACACAGAATAACATATAAGAAAAGGACTGAAAGGGACTTCCCTGGCGGTCCAGTGGTTAAGACTCCGCACTTCCAAAGCAGGGGGCACGGGTTCAATCCCTGGTCGGGGAACTATGATCCGCATGCCATGCCACGCGGCCGGTGGTGGGGGAAAGAATAAAAAAATAGAAAAGGACTGAAAGATTGGTGGGTTTTGATTCTTAATGAAACATGGAATTCAAAAGAACATTTTCTTTTGTACTGGAATTTGCTGTTAATTTTTCTGTTTCATAGTTTTGATTAATGCACTTTATGAACACAACTATATATATTAGGATGTCACTTAAAAAACCATCTTGTGTTATCTATTAACTTTGTTATCTATTACTACTTTGTATAAAGAAATTATTTTTTGTTCGGTTACATGATTTGTAATTTGATTTTATTGGATATATAATCTGACACATAATGGAAAGTCAGAAGTCCTTCCCCAAACCACATTTTAATCGAAACCTAGAATCATCTGTAGCCCTTGTTAGAAATGACATTTCCTAAGGCCCTCTGAAGGTCTGATTAAATTTTTTTTTTATAATTTTTTTTTTTTTTTTTGCAGTACGCGGGCCTCTCACTGTTGTGGCCTCTCCCGTTGCAGAGCACAGGCTCCAGACACGCAGGCTCAGCGGCCATGGCTCACGGGCCCAGCCGCTCCGCGGCATGTGGGATCTTCCCAGACCGGGGCACGAACCCGCGTCCCCTGCATCGGCAGGCGGACTCTCAACCACTGGGCCACCAGGGAAGCCCTGATTAAATTTTTTACATCACCAACTTTTGTAAACTCTCTAGCATCATTCTGTATAGAGTAGACTATGCACTTACTGTCAGTGTGCGTACATCATTTTGAGTTGTATTTTTCATTTGTTACTTGGTGTAGGCCTTCCTGTATCTGTATATAATGCCTGACTATTTTTTAAATCTTGGGAGAGGGAAAAGAAGCTTTAATGGTTCCTTTCTGTAAGGCAAGATCAACCCCAAGTAAAGTGGAGGGAGCAGACCAAGGCAATACACTGTCCCAGGCGTAATTATTCACTAAGGTAAACAGTTCTGCTTTCAGGATATCAAAAGAATGGGGATTGGTTTACACTGAATTACTGGATAAATGTTTAAAACTTTTGCCTTGATCTCAGGGATACGGATACTACGATACTTCATCTGCTCCAGAATTCCATCATTATGGAATGTCATTTGGCCTCCCTAAATTTCATGTTAGATACATTCCAGCTTTACTAACAGCTATGCATATGTATCTGACATTCAAAAAACTAAGCCAATTCTCAAAAACGCTTGTATTTCTACTACCACCTTCGAACACTAAGCTCTGTAAGTGCACACATGCTATACAAAGCATCACGCTCCAGTGCGTTTTGTTGTTGCTGCTGGCTGTGCCTCTCCGCTCGAGGGATCTCAGTTCCCCGACCAGGGAGTGAACCCAGTGAAAGCCCCAGAACCCTGACCACTAGGCCAACAGGGAACCCCCTTTGCTCAAATTCTTACAGGGTGCTTCCTCGGTCCAGGATTGCCTTTAACTATGACTTTCGTAATTTTGTAATTCTGCTGCGTTCCTTCTTGATTTTGTCCTTTTTAGACAAGAGTCCCAATAAATCCGGTATCTCTTTATGACAGGCCCCTAAACAAACCCTGACTCGCTGGACGTTTGTTCCCTTAACTGTTCTAATTTCATCATAGGTCCTTTACGTATCAAGTTTTTTTTTACTTGGTTGCGCCAGGTCTCAGTTGCGGCATGCATGTAGGATCTAGTTCCCTGACCAGGAATCGAAGCTGGGCCCCCAGCACTGGCAGCGTGGAGTCTTAACCACTGCGCCACCAGGGAAGTCCCGATAATTTATAAGTTTAAAATACTGTTATTTCATTAACTAGAGAGCGATTTAACGAAGTGTGGCAACTGGACCTCACGGCTGCCCCTCAGTCGGTCACTTGCCTCTCTGTAGCCCTTTCATCTATAAAATGGAGTAATTGTACCTCTTGCCTACCTGGACTGTTTCAAGAAAAAAGTGGCAAGACAGACATAAACTGCTTTAAAAAGATTATTTTTGAACAGTATCTATATAAATAAAACAACAGTAAGCCTGAGCTTGAAGCTGACACTAACTTGTCCTCTACTTATACTGCTTACCAACAGCTACACAGCTGTGTCCACAGGAAAGCACTGCAAACTGGTTCAAATCCAGTCCTGCTACTCAATGACTGACCACTTCACTTCTTTTAACTTCTGCTTCATTGTCAAAGTGAAGGAATTATAATGGTCAGTACAGTGCTTTGAGATTCTGGAGCTATCTTCAGAGTTATGAAAAATTCAAATATAATAGATGAAATCAGAAATGACCAGTCCTAAGAATAAAATATCATATAAGGTGAGAAAGTGTAAACTGAGAAGATGTAAAAACAAGCTGCCTCCTCACATATAAAATCACGCACATCCCCCACCCCTCCTAGAATAAGTTCTATGTAGAAAAATTAGTCATGAGGGTTGTCTGAGCAGAGGGCTGAAGGATGAGAAGGAACCTGCCAGAGGAAGACAAGGGAAAGGAGCATTCCTGAAATAGAGGAAACAGCCAGTGTGAAGGCTCAGCGGTGGAAAGTAAGCTTGTCTCGTTCCCACTTCAGAATGAAGCCCGTGTGACTCAAACTTCAAGGCAGGTGGAGGCCAGCTCACTTAGGGCCTTGTGATGAGAAACCACTGGGACAGTAAACAGGAGAATGACGTGGTTTAAGTTTTTTTTTTTTTTTTGCAGTACGCGGGCCTCTCACTGTTGTGGCCTCTCCCGTTGTGGAGCACAGGCTCCGGACGCGCAGGCTCAGCGGCCATGGCTCACGGGCCCAGCCGCTCCGCGGCATGTGGGATCTTCCCGGACCGGGGAACGAACCCGTGTCCCCTGCATCGGCAGGCGGACTCTCAACTGCTGCGCCACCAGGGAAGCCCATGGTTTAAGTTTTAAAAGATTACTTAGGCTCTTCTGTGATGATGGACAATACAGAGACAGGTGATAGTGGGAAGCCAGCAAGGGGCCACCTGTTAACAGTTCAGGGAAGGGCTTCCCCAGTGGCACAGTGGTTAGGAATCCATCTGCCAATGCAGGCTACACGGGTTCAATCCCTGGCCTGGGAAGATCCCACATGCCGCGTAACAACTAGGCCCGTGTGCCGCAACGAGTGAGCCTGCGCTCTAGAGCCCACGATCCACAACTACTGAGCCCGCGAGCCACAACTACTGAAGCCTGTGCTCCACAACGAGAAGCCACTGCACCACAACCAAGAGTAGCCCCCGCTCGCCACATCTAGATGAAGCCCGCACACAGCAACGAAGACCCAATGCAGCCAAAAATAAATACATAAATAAATTTATTTAAAAAAAAACAGTTCAGGGTAACAGTGATGGTGCTGGGCCATGCCAGTGGCTGGGGAGGGAGCAAGAAGTAGCTGGTTGTGAGATATATGGCTGTTTTTCTAAAAAATAAATGTATTTACTTATTTATTTATTTTTGGCTGCGTTGGGTGTTCGTTGGGCTTTCTCTAGTTGTGGCGAGCGGGGGCTACTCCTCGTTGCGGTGCCAGCTTCTCATTGCGGTGGCTTCTCTTGTTGCAGAGCACAGACTCTAGGTGCGCGGGCTTCAGTAGTCGTGGCACGTGGGCTTGGTAGTTGTGGCTTGCGGGCTCTAGAGCGCAGGCAGAGGCGCATGGGCTTAGTTGCTCCACGGCATGTGGGATCTTCCCGGACCAGGGCTTGAACCCATGTCCCCTGCATTGGCAGGCGGATTCTTAACCACCGTGCCACCAGGGGAGCCCCAAGATATGTTTTCAAGTTGAGCTAATAGGACTTACCAATAGACTGGTTAGTGCTTAAGAACTCAGTAAACCGTATGGACTTTGGTAAACGACCACTGAGGCCAAGAACTAATGAAAAGGCTTGAGTGACTGAGACTGGAAGAAGTGCTAAATGAAAACGGACACCAGGGTCTTGTGCAAGTCTGAACAACACAGGTTTTGGATGTTCACACACATATAAAATGGAGAATTCTGAATGCAGGCTCTAAATGGAACAAGTGAACAAGCTCACTGGTCAAAGATGTTCAGGGAAGACTTAAATTAGCTGTTCTGGGGTGGCCTCTGCTGGAAAAGGGAGAACTCTGGAGCCGGGAAGACCCGCGAAGGCCTATAGTGAAGGCCCTACCCTGGGTTAACAACTGTAACCCTCCAATGGACTGTTTGCCCTGCACTGGGGCTGCTGTCACCCCCTCATGCCAACCCCATGTCCTGCTTTTCTGGTGGCTCTGCAGCAACCACTGCCTCTGACCAGCCAAGATCTGGTGGCTGTGGACCTTCTTCTATGAATAGAGCATAAGGGTCTGTACACACCGCTCTACCCTGAAGCCAAGGTAATGGGCTGGGCCAAAGGTCTGACAAGAAGATTCTAGATTAGGCAAACATTAAACTGGATCTCTTCTTCGTTTTTGAAGGAAGACCTATTTCCTTTTAGTTCGATACTTCTGGAGGACTTTAAGAGCACCAGGAAGATGCCATCTTGCCTAGCTCCCTGTGGAGTGTGTACCAGTTCCTGTTTTCCTTTTGCTGGACAGCAAGAACTAGCAGCTGCAAACCAGAGGGGAAGAAACGAACCCTTGGAGGATTCCCAACTTCTCCTTTCAGCTGTGGGGATAACAGGCAAACACGTGGCCCTTCAGCAGGGGCTGATGAACTGTGGCCTCCAAGGGCCTCTATGCTCTGCTTCAGGATCCCTCTCTGCCCCTTAGGGCCTGGCATAGTTGACATGGGGGTAATCAGGTGCCCCTACAGAAAGCTCCCTTCTAGCGCCTTGAGAAAGGATTCCCCTCATTCCCCTTTCACAGGGTAGTCAGGAACCCAGCTGACATCACACCCAAAGCAGCAAGGCTTTCCTATACCACCAGCCCACTGGCCCAACCCCAGACAGACACACCCCTCTTCCCTGGGAATCGAGCTTGGGCCTGACTGGTACAACACGTGAGAAAGCAGGTGTTCACGAGACCCCAGATCCAATCCTTCCCCATCCAAGAGGGCATTATGTCTAAAACTGTGCTACTCTCTCTGAAGGTACTTCAGCCCTTCTTCCAATTCGTGGATGAGGTCCCGGGATTTGCTTTTCAGTGCCTCTTTCAGAATAGGGTAGGAAGTAGCTTCCCGATCAGAAAAACCCAAACTCCTAGATTCACAGCTAACAGAAATACCTCAGATCCTTTCCTGCTTGCCGGAGCAAGAGACACCCAGACTGAGGGGCTGCAAGCCTTACCCTTCCTCAACTGGCATAAGAGTGATGCCGTTTTCTGTGGCGTTCATAAAAGCCACTCCTCTTCATTGGCATGTCCTTATCTTTTCCTTCTACTGCCACTGAAAAGAACAAGGTATTTTCCCTTTTTATTGTTCCTCCTCCTTGCTCTGTTCAAATCTGTTTTGATCTTAAAAATCCAGATGTGGCTTATGAAGGAAGCCCTGGAAGAAATAACCCACTGCTGTTTAGACAACATATTCAGGAATGCCTATTACTTCAAATTATAGGCAGAGTCCCTGACAAAGCCAAATAACGATGCGCGAGCGCCTCTGCGAGTTACTCTCACTAACCCTCCATGCAGATGCCACGCTGGCCGCCAGCCACCATCAGCTGAGTTCTGTAAGTCATCTTCCAGCTCCACTAAAGTCCCTATTTCACAGGTTTGTGCAAAAAATACTGACACAAAGCCCCTTTTCCTTTCTCCAAATCTAACGTCATTTTCCTGAAGCCCTGGCTTGCTTTCGGCCAAACAGCAAGAGTAAGGTAGGGGGTAAGACCTTCCCACCGCCCAGATCTACTAACAAAGATCCAGTCGAAGTCGGTGAATCCGATACGCGAGCAAGGCCATCTGCTCCAGTTCCCAACCTTCTCCCTTCTCCAAGTCTTTGGTGCAACACCTACTTTTCTGGGCTGGACAAGAAGAGAGGGTACATTCTTTCTGACTTACTACACATGGGAATTTCTGGAAAGCTTTACCTTGGATTCAGTTTCACATTCCCTTTCCTGCCTTGCTGAAGGTTCGGGGAAAGGTCTGGGGAGAGGGCTGATACAGAATCCCTGCTCTGAACAGACCCAGCCGGGAGCCCAACGGTGTGGTGGCTCTTGGCTCACCAGAGTGAGACTGTTGAGAAGTCCCTTAAGGTGGCTGCATGTCCATCAGGTTCCAAGAAATAAGTCTGCTGGCTGTTTCCGGATTTTAAATATCAAAGTAATTTCCTGCAACCTTATTTTAAGTAAACATCCCTGAAATGCAAACTGTTATAGACACGTTAGCCCTCCAGCCTCAGGAAGGCCCCCAAGCTTGTCCAGAGAGAAGCCACTGTCTACCTAATGTGGCAAGAAGGTTAAGACACCAACAAGAAGGAACAGGACATCCTAGAAAAGGACGGCAGTGCTGGCTGCACAACACTGCGAATGCACTTCACTGAACTGCGCACCTAAGAGGGTTAGGATGGTGATGGTGCAGCAGGGCCTACCTGCACTCCTTGATCACTTGGTGGATGTCAAACTCGAAGGCTGCCATCAAAATGTTGTCCAGGGGTTCTGGGCTGCTCTCACCTCCCAGAAACAGGTCAAGGCTGGACTGTGGAAAGGTGGTGACCCATTCAGTCGCCAGATGGAAGCAGAGACCCAGGGGGGCAGGCAGCGCTGCTGCATAGGGAACACTGGAGCAGGGTGATGGGGTCCTTCAAGAAGGGGCCAGAGGAAAGGTCCTGCCTGTTCTCCAGGGAGGTTCAACTCAATGAGGCCACACGGTGAAAACGACCCAGCAGGGAGCAGAGCCCCCAGGAGCCCTACTCCCCACCCCCACCCCACGGAGCTCAGACTCACCTGGGCATAGAAGTGCAGGTCCATGGGTTTTACTGTGGGGTGAGAGTACAGGAGCCGGGTCACTAGGAAATGATACCAGTTACTCAGAAGCTCCTTCTGCTCCAACAGCGCAGCTTCATCTCCCAGCATGATCTGAGAAGAGAGATGCTTTCCCTTAGGTTTGGGGGTGACTTCCCGATAATGCTCCTGACCTCGACTGGAGCATCTGGTTGGAAAGCTCTCTCCTTCCCTCAGAGCCAATGAACAGCCCTGTCTCAGGAGGACATGTCGTTGCTGCACTGGATGCCACAGCCCCCGGGGGAAGCCAACTTGGACACTGGCCTGGACTTGCTTCCCACAGACCTTGCAGAGAGACTCGAGGTGAGGACTGGAGGCGAACGTGCCGTCCTGGAGGTGCCGCTCACATCCCTCGTGCCAGTGCTGCCACTTCAGCTCCAGCTCCGTTAGTGTCTGAGTGTTACCAGGCTACCGGAAGAGACGCAGAGAGATGCCATCACCGCACAAACCCCTTACACTCATTGAATGAACCCACCTCCACGACCCAGAAGAGCAGGGCTACTCGCACATACGCTGAGAACAGGCATGGTCCGCATCAGGTCCCCAAGGATTCGGCACATGCCTGCAGAGGTGGGGCTGGTGTTGGCTTCCTTGGAGAGCATCTGTCGGGCCTCATCCAGCCGGCCCTGCAGCACCAAGACGGTCACCTGGGAGGGTACCCAAGAACACAAGCATTCACGGAGGCTCGGAAGCCACTCCCCTTAGCCCACACTGGCTTCCTAGCCTTGGAGAAACGTGATGGTCCCCTCCCTCCAGAGGTAATCCAGTTCATCCAAGCTCCCAGTTTTAACCTATACCATGCTTTTCAAACTGCACGTTGTAACCCATTGTAGGTTATGACCAACTTTTAAAAAATAAATAAAATAGAAAATAAAAAATACCAGAGTGCATCAAATAAAGTATTGGCTCATAAACGTTTCAGTTCAAATACATATACGTATATATACAAACGCTCAGTATAAATACAGTCGATCCTTTCTATTCAGATTCCATATTTGTGAATATGCCTACCTGCTAAAACTTATTTGTAACCCCAAAGTCAATATCCGAGGTGCTTTCACCATCATCTGTGGACATGTGCAGAGGGGCAAAAAATTTGAGTCACCTGATGTGCACATTCCCAGCTGAGGCTGAACGAGGCGGCACTCTACATTCTGGTACCAGCTCTTACACTAAATTAGTGTCTTTCTGGCGATTAGTGCCACATTTTTTGCATTTTTGTGCTTTCTGTTGGGCCCCCAAGCGTTGTGCTGAAGTGCTGCCCGATTCCTAACTGCAAAGGAGGCTATGACATGCCATACAGAGAATGTATGTGTCAGATAAGGAAAGAGAACATACGTGTTAGATATACGTGTTCATTCAGGCAAGGATTATAGTGCTGCTGGCCATGAGTTCAATTTTAATAAATCAATAATACATATTAAATAAGGTGTCTTGAAACACAAACATACACAAGATTATAAATTGATCAGCGGACAAAAATGTTGTGACCAGAGGCTCGAAAGAACCCTGTAATTCCCCTACAAAGAGCGATGGCTCAGTAATCGAGAGCTCAGGGTTCCAGGCAACTTTATAGACCATAACTATCATGAATAATGAGAATCAACATTATATACATGCAAGTATATACGTAAAACATACACAGTAAAAGTTCTTCCATTAAGCCACGCTCAGAAAAGCCAAGGATATATAACCTGACAAGTCCCCAATTCCTCTCTCTAGCCTGGACTTCCTTCTCTGAATTCCAGACGTGTATATCCTACTGCCAGTCAATGTCTCCACTTGGCTCTCCTAGGCATCTTGTTTAACATGCCTGACAGTAAACACCCGGGCACCTCCAACTCACCAACCCACATTCTTCTATTTCTTACACATCCAATCCATTAGCAAATCCTACCACTGTATCTTTAAATTGTACCCAGAATCAAGTCACTTCTCACCATCTCCTGCGCTCAGCTCCTACCCTTGTCCAAGTTGCCACCTCTGCCTGGTTTAGGACCTCAGCCTCCAAACTGGTCTCTCTGCTCTGCCTTTGCTCTGCTCTCAGCAGTGTGGCCAGAGGACCCTTTGAAAACGTAAGTTAGATCACAGTGCTCCTTCGCCTGACTCTCCAAGGTCCCCGTCACCCCATCTGACTCAGGAGTAAAATGGGAGCTCTAACCTTGCCCATCAACTAGCTCATACATTTATGCCCTTCAACGAATTTAATCATAGCAGCCATGTGGGGCAGGTGTTGTTATTATCTCCATGGTACAGAGGAGGGAACTAAAGGCTGTTAAGTAGCTCATTCAAGAGCTCACAGCTGGTAAGAGGCAGAGCTGGGATGCTAACCCGGGCAGTTTGGCACCACAGGCCATGTTCTTACCACTCAGCTACGCTGCCTCTCTAAAAGCTAAAGCCCTTACCCCTCCTCGCCTTCTTCAGGTCTCTGCTCACATGTCACCCCACAAGGGAGGCCTTCCTTGACACCCCTACTCTAGCACTCCCGATTCCCCTCCCCTGCTTTATTTCTCTCCACAGCACTTCACTTTTACACATGCTACATGTTCGACTTGTTTCTGTATTTATCTCCTGTCTCCTCACCCAGGATGTAAGCTCCGTAAGGGCAGGAATCATTGCCCTCTTTGCTCATGGTTGTTTCTGCAGTGCCTGCAAACAGTAGCACTCAATAAATACTCAGTGAATGAATCAGAGACTCAAAATCTAGGCCCAATGATTTCTGAGCAAAGTCTCTCCCCATTACCTGCACAGATCTCCTGGCACCAAAAGGCCCAGGAACAGCCTCGAAGGTGACAACTCCTTACTTGAATTTCAGATTTTATAAGTCTCCATTATTCAAGTCAACCAGCAACCTCCTCCCTGCTCCCTCCCAATTGCATCACAGGTCGGTAGAGGTGACTGGGAAAGTACTGCTCTCACAGAAAGAGAATACATACACACAGGCTGACTTTCAAAGTGATAATCCAAAGTGACTCTGGGATCATCAATGTCTTTGTTTTGTTTTTGTTTTTTAAATATTTATTTATTTATTTAGGCTGTGCCAGGTCTGAGTTGCAGCACGCAGGATCTTCGTTATGGCAATACAGGCTCTTTAGTTGTGGCATTCAGAATCTTTAGTTGCGGCACACGTGTGGGACCTAGTTCCCTGACCAGGGATCAAACCCAGGCCCCTTGCGTTGGTAGCACCGAGTCTTAGCCACTGCGCCACCAGGGAAGTCCCAAGGTCTTTGTTTTTAATAGCTTTACTGAGTTACAATTTATACATTATAAATATTCACCTGTTTAAGTGTATAATTCGATGAATTTTAGTGAGTTCCCAAAGTTGTGCACCATCACCATAATCCAGTTATTAGAACATTTCTATCACCTCAAAACAACTCTCATGCTCATTTATATCAAACCCCTACCCCAGCAGCTATCCATTGGTTTTGTATTATCTTCATGCTTTCTAACCCTTAGATCCACAAAGGAATCAAAATTCCCTTCTCACTGCAAAGTCTACAAAGCATTATTTTTCTTACATGATAACTTAGTTCAAAACTCTCCCACAGGGCTTCCCTGGTGCTGCAGTGGTTAAGAATCCGCCTGCCAATGCAGGGGACATGGGTTCGAGCCCTGGCCCGGGAAGATCCCACATGCCGCGGAGCAACGAAGCCCACGCATCTAGAGCCCATGCTCCGCAACAAGAGAAGCCACCGCAATGAGAAGCCCACGCACCGCAACGAAGAGTAGCCCCTGCTCACCGCAACTAGAGAAAGCCCGGGCACAGCAACAAAGACCCAACACAGCCAAAAATAAATTAATTAAATAAATAAATTCATTAAAAAGGAAAAAAAACAAAACCTCTCCCACGGAGCAGGGAAGAAAAAAGACCTAAGCACGTCTCCGTAATTGCAGACTCAAAGAACCAAGTGCACACAGGGTCAGCAGGCAAACCCTCAGGCCTGCCTGTGAGCACAGGGAAAACAGAATATAAGGTGGAAGGCAGGGAGGCCCAGCCTGCATGAGGATCTTACCAAGTTCCAGAATCTCTCGTGTTTGCTTGGATTCTCACTGCCCAGAACATCTGCCGACAAACTGTCCACCTCACACACATGCAGTTGGACCCAGTCAAGGAGGTGAAGGAGAAGAGGGCCGGCTGGAAGGAAAAACTCTCGTCACACACAAAAGCAATAAATTCCACTTTCCCAAAGTACAGACAACGTAGGACACACGAGCTGACTATGTAGGAAGTGTTTTATCCCTCTTAAGTGAGCACACATGTGGTCCTGAATAAAGGGCTGAGCTAGCAAATGGACTTTTATGGAATGCTTCCTCTGGCCAGGCAGCTCCACCTTTCACTGACTCGTGGGAAGGGTTGGACATGAGACCCAGACCTCACCACCCCACCACCCCTCAGATTCTTCAGAACTACGCAATACTCACTGGCTATGTAAGTCATGGCCATATAGGGACTGGTGCCAGGTATGCAACAATGATAAAAACATAGCGACAGCCCTCAAAATCTACTGGAGGAGGCGGGCACATAAACAACTAATTTTAATTTCAAGTTGCTCCGTGCTTTAGCAGGAGTATGAATAAAAAGCTATGACTGCAAAGAGACTATCAATACACGTTTATAAATAACAGTAAACATAAACCATAAAAGAACGCAAAAAAGCCTGTAGCACCTCCACAGAGAGCCCACTCAAGCCAGGATACCGTACTGACCACAATTTAATTCAAGATCAACAGAATAATTCGGAGTGGACCATTAACTTGTAGGGTTGCCCCTGCCCCAATCACTAGTGAAAGAATTGTCAAAGTGACTTTGCCGCCTACCACCTAATTCCTCTTCATATCCGTAAAACCTTTTTAAAATTTTAAACAACAGAAATGTATTGTCTCACATTTCAGGAGGCTAACAGTCTGAGACTAATGTGTTGGAAGGGTTGGTTCCTTCAGAGGCTAAGGAAGAACCTGTGCCACGCCCCTCCCCTAGCTTCTCCTAAAACTTTCTTAAGCTTGACCAGTCCATGATATAAATATCGACCACCCCTTTCGCACGCTAGTTTAATATTGTTTTCTTGGTATTTTTCAGGGGTCACCTGCCTAAGAGTTTAGATTTTCAGAAGACTGTCTGATTCTTTTTGCAGTATCTGACGAAACAGCAGGCTTCTTTGGGTATCATGTAATACTTTCTGATGGTTACGTTGATGAAAAGCAATGAAAAGAGCATTCTAGGCAACAAAACACTCATCACAACATAGAAAAGGGCAGGGGGACACCTTTGATGCTGTGACAAGATGATTCTGTGCTCACCTGGGGCTACTTCAATAAAAAGAATCTCACAAAGGTTCCAAATGAGCTCCATTGCTGACAGACTGGAGACCTAAGGAAGAAATGGAGACAAAGTTTTGACTGAAAACATTCCTGAGGTTTTTTCTTAAAGCAAAGAAACAAAGGATAGCTTGAAACACCTCATGGTCATTTATTAACTCAACATCTACTGACTATTCCTATGGCAGGGCTTCCCACAAGGCAGCCAGTGAGAGAATTTTAGGGGGTGGGACACAGACTAATATTTTCTATTTTAATGGTTGTGGTTTTAGTTTAACGTGCATTAGAAAAATATAACTAGCTCATTACACCCATGATCTTGATGAATATTATGGTTTAGGAAGAGGCTTTGAGTGTAAAGGGAGAGATGATTTTTAGAAAAATATTCACTAAATAATATTACAATATATAGATACAGCAAAAATTGTCAAGTTGGTATTCAAGGGACTGACATTTAGGAAACAGTCTACTAAAAAGCAAACCCGGGACTTCCCTGGAGGTCCAGTGGTTAAGACTGCGCACTTCCAACGCAGGGGGCGCAGGTCTGGGAACCAAGATCCCATGTGCCGTGGCCAAAAAAAAAAACACAAACCCAATATAAGACACCAAAATAAATCAGGTCTGGACCCTGCCCTTAGGAATATGCAGTATTTCCCTCCCCCATCATTCTTCTGTGCAAAATCACAGAATACCTTAACCATAAGGAAAAATAAATGTTTTGATGACAGAGATAATGCACCAGTCCCTATTCACTACTGAGTTTGAACAATATCAAAATTCTAACCAAAGAAAGAGAATTCTTTAAGTCATCTTCCAACTAAAGTTAAACAACCGGCAGCTTAAAAACGTTGGGTTCATTAGCTGAGTTCAGTTTATGAGACTAACCAGGGATTCCAAAAGCTTAGCTCACTATCTCAGGTGACACAATGTGGTTAGGATTTATATTTCCCGTAAGAGTTGAAAACTAATACAAGTATTTACCAAGCACATCCTTGGGTTCCAATGTGCGAGGCCTTGAAGGGGGCACTGGCAAGTTCAAGATGATTCTTACCACCCCAAGGAGTTGCCTATCTACCTGGAAAGAGAGACTTCTGCAAAACCAGTGATTGCAATGCCACTGCAGGTGGGTGCTGAGGATGTAGCTGGACATAAAGGAGGTACCAGTACAACAAAAACCCCTTACCTGGATGCTAAACTGGCGGTCACTGGCTGGATCTTTACCAGCAACTAACAAAACACAAGACATTTTAAGTGAGCACTAAAACTTTAGTCTTACTGTTATAGCTTCACATATAAGTACTGTGGCTTGTGCCTTCTAAGACCATCCATTTTCACTATAGATTTTTTGAAAAAGCCTTCACAGCTCTGTTGTAGATGAATGATCTTAAACCAAGGCCTTCAAATTACAAATGGCTCTTTCAACTACAATACAGCAAATGTAGACACCACCATGTTATATAAGACTCTACCCAGCATCTAGGAGTCACATGGCTCTCGTGGTTATTATGACTTTAAATCACCAAGGTCAAAGAACTGGGAATGTGATTATCGAAGATCTTGAATTTGGCCCTTCAGCCTCATATGTGTCAACATAGTATGTTCTAATTTGAAAAACGTACTCAAGACAATTGCCAAAAAATTAAGGATTATGTAAGATGGGAAAGTAGGAGTTTTGAACTGGAATGTCAATCAGATTTTAACTTGTCGTATTTATAGCCAGATAAATCCTTCAACTATTATCACATACAAACAAAGTCCTTACTTGCAAGCTGGTGCATTTCCTCCAGGCATGCTCTTATGACTGATCGGTAGTTTTTACTCACTCGAACCAACCTAAAAACAATGAAATGACATAAAAGACGAACCTGGAACAGTTTGTGGTGATAGAAAGTAAGGAACATCTTGTGAAGATAGAAAGTATAAAAAAAAAAAAAAGATAAGAAGTTGCTGAAAGACAGGAGCCAACTTGAAGGAGCTCCTAATGACCAAAGCTGAAACAACTTGAGTGACAAAATAAGTAAAACACCACATAACCCACTGACTAAAATAAATATCCTTGAGTCCACACCGATATTAATAGTTGCAAATGAGACCCACTGACAGACCCTAAAATTAGTGGCTGAAATTTGAGGAGAAATGGGATTTGCATAGTCGCAAGGTTTCTCCCCCAAATACTTATTAGTTACACAGGGAAAGATGGTAACTTTACGGTACAGAAACCACATTAACCACGCAATCAAGGTCAACAACAACATAAGAAGGCCTCAGCGTCATGAATCTTATGATACGATGTACTGAGAAGGACATATCACACCATTTCTGTGGTATTCTTGCTAAAAATGCATAACCTCTGTCCAATCAAGAGAAAGCACCAGACAAACCCAGGACAGTTTTGAGGGACAGTCTCCAAGACAATTGGTCAATATTTTTCAAAAGTGTCAAGGTCATGAAAGAGATGAGGGAGAAAAAAACTAAATGCAATCTCATTTGGCTGCAGAAGAGAAAAAAGGACATTAGTGGAAAACTTAGTGAAATTCAAATAAGGTCTTCACTTAATCATACTGCATCAATTTTTTAAAAAATTAATTTTATTTTTGGCTGTGTTGGGTCTTCATTGCTGTGCGCGGGCTTTCTCTAATTGTGGCGAGCAAGGGCTACTCTTTGTTTCAGTGCAAGGGCTTCTCATTGTCGCGGCTTCTCTTGTTGTGGAGCACGGGCTCTAGGCGCGCAGGCTTCAGTAGTTGTGGCACGTGGGCTCAGTAGTTGTGGTGCACAGGCCTAGTTGCTCCACGGCATGTGGGATCCTCCTGGACCAGGGCTCGAACCCATGTCCCTTGCATTGGCAGGCAGATTCTTAACCACTGCGCCACCAGGGAAGCCCCATACTGCATCAATGTTTAAGTTTCCTGGTTTAAATACCAGTAATGTGGTTATGTAAGATATTAACATTAGAGAAGCTTGGTAAGGGACGTACAGAAATCTACTATCTTTGTACCTTTTCTATAAGTTTAAAATTAGTTCAAAATAGAGTTCTTCAAAAAGGAAATAGCAGATTGTAAAGCAACTATACTCCAATAAAAAATAATTTTAAAAAAATTTGGTAGAAAGGGTTCTACAACTAAGCAGGTGGCAACAACATCATCTCTCCATCATCACCATAGGCTGTTTGAGATAGGAGAGACCTCACAGGTCTATCAGTCTGGGTCTTTGTTTTGGAAACGATGCAAAAGAAGCCTAAATCATGGGGTTTCCCTGGTGGCAAAGTGGTTAAGAATCCGCCTGCCAATGCAGGGGACACGGGTTCAAGCCCTGGTCCGGGAAGATCCCACATGCCACGGAGCTCCTAAGCCTGTGCGCCACAACTACTAAGCCTGCACTCTGGAGCCCACACGCCACAACTGCTGAAGCCCACACGCCTAGAGCCCATGGTCCGCAACAAGAGAAGCCACTGCACCACAACGAAGAGTAGCCCCTGCTCGCCGCAACTAGAGAAAGCCCGCGCACAGCAACAAAGACCCAACGCAGCCAAAAATAAATAATAAATTAATTAATTAAAAACTTTTAAAAAAGAAGCCTAAATCATGCTCTAAACACACACGCACACACAAAGGAAATAGAACAAAACAAACAGAATGCAATTGGCTATTAGTTACCAATATGCACATCCTTAGCAAGAAACATTAGTTCTAAATGAAGAAACCTAAAGGCCACCTACTGGCTCCATTTATTTTCATTCTTATTTTTTTTTTTTTTCTTTCTGGCTCCATTTAAAGATGAACAGAAGGGCTTCCCTGGTGGCGCAGTGGTTGAGAGTCCGCCTGCCGATGCAGGGGACATGGGTTCGTGCCCCGGTCCGGGAAGATCCCACATGCCGCGGAGCGGCTGGGCCAGTGAGCCATGGCCGCTGAGCCTGCGCGTCCGGAGCCTATGCTCCGCAACGGGAGAGGCCACAACAGTGAGAGGCCCGCGTACCACAAAAAAAAAAAATCAAAAAATAAAGATGAACAGAAGCTACGATGGGGGCAGCAGGAGGTGAAGCAACTTGCACACACTGTCTCACCTAATCCTCACTACTCCTTACCCCCTTTCACAGTCAAGATTCAGGCCCAAATAAATAACTCACCCAGCCAAGAAACAAGGTAATATGCTGACCCTCATGCACAAAATAGGAGCTACCATCCCACCATCAGTAGGATATTTACTAATTTATTAATTCAGCAAACATTTTAGAGCACCTACTGAATAGACGCACGAGGAGATCTGGGAACAGAGGGCCCACATAAATAAGACGGGGTCCCTGCCTTCCAGGAATTACAGGACTTCTGACATATTTTTTCCTTGGAGTCACAATAGATTTCTCTGAGTTATCAATATTCTGTACCAGAGCCTCTTGTCACCAGTGATCTCTCACATACAGACACATACATAGACATACAGACACACACACGCACGCACACACGCGTGCGCGCGCTGACCAGGGTATCCTCCAGGGTGATTTATTTGTAAAATGCTTATCAAGGAAGTGAAATACTGTGACACTGTGGTTAATAATAAGACATATAAAACTGGTCTTCGGGACTTCCTGCAGCGGGTGAGGGCTCGATCCCTGGTTGGGGAACTAAGATCCCCCATGCTGCGCAGTGCAGCCAAAAAGTAAAAAAAAAAAAAAAAATTAAAACTGGTCTTCGTCCCCAGTCCGTGACCCACAGCTCCTAAAATCTTTGAAAATTCCTAAGTGATAAGAGTGCTAGAAGCATCTTTTGTTCCAAATCTGGGTGGCTCCTGGATGAGGGCTGGTCACAAGAAAGACCAAGTCGTAATTAGAAACTTGAAATTTTCAGCCCTGTCCCTGACTTCTCTAGAGAGGGGAGAGGGCTGGAAATGGAGATAATAATTGATCATGCCTACATGAGGAAGATTCCATAAAATCTCAATAGCATGGGGTTTGGAGAGCTTCCAGGTAGGTTAATACATCCATGTACCAGGATGGTGACACAACCCAGCTCCAGAGAGACAGAGGTTCCTGCACTTGGGACCCTTCCAGACCATGCCCCACATACATCATCCGGCTGTTTTTCTGTGTCCTTTCTCATATCCTTTAACGAACTGGTAAATGTGTTTCCTTGAGTTCTGTGAGCTGCTCCAGCAAATTAATCAAACCTAAGGTGGTCATGGGAACCTCTGATTTATAGCCAAGTTGGCCAGAAGCTGTGGGTAACCTGGGGACCCACTATTTGTGACTGGCATCCGAATGGGGGACAATTTTGTGGGACTGAGCCCTTAATTTATGGAATCTGATGTTATCTCCAAGTAGACAGTGTTAGAATTGAGTTGAATTGTAGGATACCCAGCTTGTTTCAGAGAATTGCTTGGTGGGGGAAAAATCCCAGACATCTGGTGTCAGAAGTGTTGTGAGGAAAACACAGGAGGGAAAAAACTGTCTTTTTGTTGTTGTTGTTTTCAATACAGATACCAACACTGTCCATTCCCTAACCGTATGAATGGACTCTAAGAAAAACCTAACACAGGGGTTCTCAAAATCCACTGTGCTTAAGACTCACCTAGAGATTTTAGGATCCACCCCTAGAAACTGTGGTGATATGAGGTGGGGCCTAAACAAGTACCTGACCCTGATGCAGTTAACTCATGAACCACACTCCAAACAATTCTAGTCTATAAATAATACAAGTTTTCTGGTCTCTTCACAAAAAAAATGCTTTAAAAATAATTCTTTAAAGACAAAACAAAACTCGCAAGAGTGGAACCTCATTCAATGACTCTCAGGTGCTTGTCTGGCTTAAATTTTATTCTTTGGAGGGTAAGTGAAGTAGGAATATAAACAAAGCAGCAGCCAGCAAGTCAATCAGCAGCCACTCGCACATTCTCTGTAAGACATTTCCATCCATGCCCATTTATACTGTCCACTAAAGAGGACACAAACTAGAACCAGGAGTCCCTGATTTCTCCAGGAGAGCCATCCATCATGCAAAAGGATAAGGACGCATTTCATGCGGTTTCCCACAATTCAGCTCTGGGCTGCAGCACCTATCAGCAGCCTACTTACTGAGTTTTTCTGGATTTTCCAGTCAACTCTTCTTCAATTCTCTGGAGGCCCACAAAGATCCCATGGGATTCATTGAAGAGTTTTCTCAGGATTTGAGAGTAAACATCCTCATTCTTTCGGATTATATGGATAAAGGGGCAACCTGGCATCATGTCTGATTTTTCTGAAACAAAACAGAAAAAAAATTTAACACCTATCACCATCATCCTCATGAAAGAACCCACTCTAAAAACTCTGAGTATCTAATTACAAAAGCTTCAGCTTCTTTGCTACTGATTTCACTTATTAAAAATGATATGAATTATCATTTATCCACACGTGAATTTTTACTTTTCTTTTTTTTTGATCGCGCCACGCAGCATATGGGGTCTTAGTTCCCCGACTAGGGCTCGAACCTGCACCCCCTGCAGAGGGAGCATGGGATCCTAACCACTAGAATTCCCCACACATGAATTTTTTTTTTTTTTTTTTTTTTTTGTGGTACGCGGGCCTCTCACCACTGTGGCCTCTCCCGTTGCAGAGCACAGGCTCCAGACGTGAAGGCTCAGCGGCCATGGCTCACGGGCCTCGCCGCTCCGCGGCATGTGGGATCCTCCCGGGCCGGGGCACGAACCCGTGTCCCCTGCATTGGCAGGCGGACTCTCAACCACTGCGCCACCAGGGAAGCCCCCCCAACACATGAATTTTTAAACACAAATGTTTACTCTCAGACTTTACTCCTCAATTCACTGGCATATTTTGTAATGACCTTTCACCTCCATCAACTGAAATATACTAGAAAAAAAAGAGTAAACTCATTTAATATTAGCCTATGTAATATTCAGTAGACAAGATAAACCTACAGCTGAAGTTTTATATAACATCAAAGTAAATATTATTTTTATATTACTTTTTTACTGCCACTACTCCTAAAACAAAGAATCAAGAACTGACTAAACTATTTTGCAACAGTGATGAAAAGGCTCTATAATAAATTATTAGCCACCAACTTGTGGAAATTTCTTATAAGCAACTTCTCAAATAAGTTGTGATAATGTTCAATGGCTTGTCTTGAAAGTGATTTCAATAGATATAAACAAAAACAGAAAGAAAACCTTGAGTTTCCAACAATCGAGGACAAGCCAGAAATGTTGATAAGCTCTCCTATTAAGTAGGAAAAGGGCCATCCAGACCTAGTCACCGAAGTTTCTCTTCTGAGCAACTTCCACAGCTCTGCCAAACTTGAGATCTTCAATACCAACAGATTCCATAAATATTTAACAACATTAGGGATAATTATTTATTTATTTATTTACTTATTTGGCTGTGTCAGGTCTTAGCTGCAGCTTAGTTGTGGCATGGGCTCTAGAGCGCGGGCTCAGTAGTTGCAGTGTGTGGGCTCTCTAGTTGCGGTGCGTGGGCTCTAGAGCGCAAAGGCTTAGTTGCCCCGCAGCATGTGGGATCTTAGTCCCCTGACCAGGGATTGGACCCATGTCCCCTGCATTGGAAGGCGGATTCTTAACCACTGGACCACCAGGGAAGTCCACGTTAGGGATAATTTTTAACTATAAAATCAAGAAAAACTACATCGCTTAAAAATTACATGAACTTCATACCATGTAATCTGCCAAAATTATATGACCTTCATTAGCTCAATCTGCTCCTTGTAAGAGGAGAACCTCCACATTTGGATAAAGAATGTTGCAAATATTACAAGAAAAATCTCTTCAGCATTTTCTGAGATTTCTCTCTTGAAAAGGAGAAAGGAAAATCAAATATCAAGATTTCAGTTTTACTTTGCTACTAAAGGGAATCAGTATTGGAAAGGTAAGATCCATGTCTGATACCTAATGGAGCTTAGAGAACAAAGCCAAGGACAAATCATTTTGCTCTCCAGCTCATTTGTGCTATGTATTAACAGCCTACGAAATTCAATCAAGTTCACAATGCTAACATAAAGGTAAGGGCTATGACATTTGCAAAAATTCACAATGAGGGCACTATTATAAAGAGAGTTAGTAAAAAAAAATTAATTAATTAAATTAAAAAAAGAGAATTAGTTACTCTGGACAAAAAGGAAAAAAAGCTTCACGTATTCAAATATAAAGAAAATCTTTCTTTAACACTGGAAGACCATTGTTAACCTTTTTTCCTGGACTCAAAATCTGCCAAGTCTCATAAATCAATGAAAATCTTAAATAGCTACATAGTTTCAAAAATGAACAAAATAAGTGCAAAATAAGTGCAACTGTTTCATATTTCAGCTAGTCATACCTGAGAGAAGAAAAAAAACAAATGTGCCAAGATAGATAATCTAAAAGAAAAGAAAAAACAAAACTACCTTTTTTGTTGAAAGACGTTTCACACACCAGCATCTCCCCTGGACCCCAGTCAAAACACATTTGCTTCTTCTGGGAATTCACTCCCGGAATCAACTAGTAAAAAAAATAAGGCACAGAAATTGTTATTCTTCCTAAAGGCTTTGCTTTCAAATTACTTGCAGGTAAAATCCTAGAAGCCAGTGGTCGTGAAAGTTATTAAGTGCTAATCTATGAACACAGCTGAGTGTTGACTGAGCAGCCCTGTCTGTTAGACCCTAAATGAACAAGTGAATTTTGCTAGGCACATCAACCCAGCCTGTCACTTCTGAAGTGTTGATAAAAAGGAAAGCTACACCCCAATCAATTACTATATGGTAATTCAGTGATCTGTAGTTCAGAAAAAGGGAAGTTAAAAAAATTAAAAAGGAATTGAACTGTTTGTTACTCACTAAAAAGACAGAGACCTCCAATCCCATGGCTTCTGTGTCACATCTTTTACGACTTGATTTTTTTACTCCAACTCAGACCAATCCCTCTAAGTCTCGGCTTCATAAATCCAACTGCCTAATCCACACCTTTATGAGCTGTCTAACCTCTAGAGCTATATCCATAACGTCAAGAACCAAAAAAGGAACTCTTAATGCCCAAACCTCATTCCACTCCCCCAGTGGGACCAAGCCTTTCCCAACCGTTAGGAACAATCCTTGTAATATTCCGCTTTCCCTCATCACCGAGTTTATTTTAGCTAAATACGCATCTGTCCTATACCCCAGCAATTCCATTTCTAGGTATTTATCTGCAAAGTAACAACCAAAGAAAGACAACAAGAACTGTAACATATTTTTAAGCGCCTTGACCTAAAAAGATAAGACCACTGGCCTAGAAAAACTGCTCAAGATTATTCTCTCTCTGAATCTACACTTAAACATCCCTGAATCTGCTAATTACTAACTGGCCTTCATGTGCCTTGATAAGAGGAAGCAGCTGTGTGAAGAGCCGGCACAACAACTGCTACACAGGTGACAATGGTTTTCAGGGTTATTCATCAGCCTCCTGAGGGTGTGTTCAGCGTAAGCCCAAAGAGCAGACTAACTCTCAAACACCCACGTGACTGAGTTCGAACTTGCAGAGTTGAAGTTCAGATTCTAGACCACACAGTTCTGCCAAGATCATGCCCCCCTGAGAGGCTGTGTCCACAAGGCCAACCAGTTTCCTACCTGGTCTCCCCAACACCAATGTAAAGCTGGGTTATCACAGGTCAACCATCACTACTGGGGGCAAAATTAAGCTTAGATCATTTTCATTCCATTTGTAAATGCATGACTCATTGTCATGGTTCAATAACAAAGTGGCTCTCCTGGGCTGCACAGGGTGCTGGGAAGGTTTCCCCATCCAAAGATTCGGACATAAGTGAAGGAGGGAAAAGCAAGATAACACGTAGTCTGTAAAAGTTCCAGTGATTCCGATAGCCTAATTTTTCACCCCAGAAACACTGACATAGTTCTTGATAGACATTTAATATTTAAGATACTTTATATATGCATTAAAAGTTAACAATCTATAGCATATAGGAGTAAGCTTTATAGAGAGTAACAACCCACGTTAACTGCTATTTGAGATCTCATGTCTCTTTTTGTCCAGTTAGCTTTGAAATGACTTCTATTTTCAGTTTTTGGTTCTGTCAGATACTGCTTTGCGATCTGATGGCTTTAGCTGAAAACTGAAGGCATCTTAACCTTCTAAAAAGCAAAAATACAAGGTCAGGCAACTTGCAGTTTAGTGGGGCTTACAGGTTACCAAGAGCTAAGAGACGCAGAACAAGCCTAAACGGACAGAAATATTTGACCTAGTCAGGAAAGGCTTTCCTGACAAAGAGGCTCCTGGAGCTTGCATGTAAGAAATGAACAGGATATAAACCTAAGAGAGAAGAGATCCCAGGCAGGGGGAACAGTAGGTGTCTCTTATCTAACAACCATGAATCTCTTTATAAGCATCGTAGGTCACCCACACCTGACATATTCTCTTGAGAGTTCAAATACAACTGAAAGGAAACAGAGCAATAAAAGCAAGAATAGTCGCCCGAAAGAATAATTATATTTAGTAAACCTTGGGCCAGCTCCAGCAAAGCCAAGCTCACGGCGTTGCGATGTGAAGCTTAGCTCGGCTGGGAGAAAAAAGCCCCAATTCCTGTGCTTGGTTCAAGCCCGCTCCTTAAAGCATTAGCCCCAAAGGAAAACCCAAAGAAGTAGGAAGGTCGGGAAGACAAGGGACGGAAAGGGATGGAGTGGGGCCTCCAGGGCCAGGTATTCTGAGTATACAAAGGGGCAGAAACCCAGCGACCACTGCGACCCAAACACGGGCACCTAGTTAATGGGACTTCTGGACGACGGCAACTGTACTGAGGGAAGGGGACGAGCACCTCGCAGGCGGCAGAGAGATAGACAAGCCTGCAGGGACGAAGCGCACCCAATCCTCGGACCTAGAAGGCAAACAGTACTGTTCGAGGCACCCTTACAGTGACTGTCGGCTCGCCATCTAGCTCCTCCATAGCGCAGCACCTCACCGCCCGGTACTCGCAGGGTAGCCAACGCTCCCAGCTCCGGCCTCCCGCTCCGAGCCGGCTGCGAGAGAGGACCCCGTCCGAGCACCTCCCGAACTGCCTGCAGGGCCGAACCTCCAACGCCGCAGGGGTCTCTCCTCTTGGCCACGACCACCCCTCTGCGGCACTCCACACGTGTCTCTCCTTCCTGGCCTCGACAATACGACAGGGAAAACAGCGCCAGCGGCAGCCTATCCACACAGTACAGCTCTCGCCAGATCCGGCGCCGCCACGGACAACCCCGAGCCAGGTAGAGAGAAGGTCCCGGAGACGGCGGGAGCGGCGGTGATGCGGCTGCGCGTGCGCGGGCCGGGGCGAGCGTTGGGCTTGGTAGGGGTGTGAGTGAGCGCACTACCTTACCCGATCCTGGCTTTGCACTCCGCTTCTTGGTCTGCAGGTTGGCGTCGTCGCCGCTGCTTCTCTGAACAGTGTCCGTGGCGAGAGAGCCCTGTCGGTTCTTCGGGCTTGTGTACGAAGGTATTCGCCGCCACTCCCACCCCAAAAGGCTCAAAAGTCATGGGGACAAAATTGATGCAACTGAAACAGCTGTGAAATTGAGACCCCTGGGTTCAATTGAAAACAAATACCGGTTGTTATCTCACAAAAGAAAAGTAGGAAACGACACTCAAATTAGGGAATCCCCGGTCTTATTATGGAAAACCTCAACAAAAGTGCTCCAATAGGGGCTTCCCTGGTGGCGCAGTGGTTGAGAATCTGCCTGCTAATGCGGGGACAGGGGTTCGAGCCCTGGTCTGGGAGGATCCCACATGCCGCGGAGCAACTAGGCCTAGGCCCGTGAGCCACAGCCACCGAGCGTGCGCGTCTGGAGCCTGTGCTCCGCAACGGGGGGCCGCGACTGTGAGAGGCCCGCGACTGTGAGAGGCCCGCGCACCGAGATGAAGGCCCCCGCTCGCCGCCAACTGGAGAAAGCCCTCGCACAGAAACGAAGACCCAACACAGCCAAAAATAAATAAATAAATTTAAATTTTAAAAAAAAAGTGCTCCAATAGCCTAAAGGAGTTATTTATTTTGTAAATGGCGTATTTACAAATATATAAACATACAAGGAATAGAATAGTACTCGTTCTAAATTCCCAGATAAGCGAGTTTTTTCCTTTTTTAACGAACGGAAGGTAATTCGAAATCTTAAAATAAACCTTAGGAAACAGTGCCTGAAAATGTAGCAGCTTTTATTAGTTAGGAAAGAAATTTGATCTGAAAACAAGACAAAATTTCAGTAATTTTCTTGGGGAAGGCTTCTTTCCCTGAGATGATTCTGAATGACCTATTTGAATGGTGAAAATAAGATGACTTGGAGTGGTTAGGAAAATCCTATCCCCCCAATAGTTTGTTCTTTAGAGTTACACACTGTTTAGTAAAGGAAGAAAAATCCTGTGGCTATCACAATTTCATCCAAATTCCTATCTCTGAAGACAGCCATCTATAGGATAAAATTTAGTTTTGCGCAAAATTCCACACTGTTCAACCATCTGTGTCTGGCTGCATATTCCAAATGTTTCACAGAGTTTTACTGATCTGAGTGTTTCTGACACCAGTGGTGTGGCTACGAGAAATTATGCATTCGTGTCCATTTTCTAGTGGGTAAAAAGAGTCCTAATATTTTTCAGAATGTAAAATAAACATTCAGTAGCAGATAAATCAGTTTTTAAAAACTGGTTATTATATCTGCTCTATTAAAAATTCTTCAAGCAGCAGAAGTTAAAGCCAAACTTAGTAAGACATTGATAGAAATCATGCCTAATTTCCTTCAGAAAAAATTATTCTGGGGAACAGGATGAAAGACCAGCAAGGAAAACCATTTTTCTCAAAAGAAGACCTGAGAAAAAAATAAATTTAAGTGCAAAAGAGAGCTCTCCTGTTCACTGCAGGGTGTTGAGCAGAACATGGCCCCTGGCCTCTATCCAGTAGATGCCAATAATATACCCCTCAACAATTGTGACAGCCAAAAAAGTCTCTAGAAGGTGGGGGTGTGAGGATTTGATGAAGGCAGTCAAAAGATACAAATTTCCAGTTTGGGGACTTCCCTGGTGGTCCAGTGGCTGAGACTCTGCACTCCCAATGCAGGGGGCCCAGGTTCGATCCCTGGTCAGGGAACTACAACCCACATGCTGCAACTGACAGTTCATATGCCACAACTAAAGATTCTGCATGCTGCAACCAAAAAAGATCCCACACGCAGCAACGAAGATCCCATGTGCCTCGACGAAGACCCAGCGCAGCCAAATAAATAGTTTTTAAAAGACTAGATTAAAATTAATTAGGTAAATAAATTTAAAAAAAGATGACGGATGTTCAGTAAACCTACTGTGGCCGTTATTTCATGATATAGGTAAGTCAAATCATTATTCTGTATACTTTAAATTTATGTAGTGGTGTTGTGTCAATTATATCTCTAAGACTGGAAGAAAAAAAATGTCTCAAGATATTCCCAGTGTACCCTAGGGGACAAAATCATCTCTTTTAAGAGCTACTGGCATAGATATTCAACCACAGAGGAAGAGAGGAACAACCGGGTAAATATATTATCAATGAGATATCCACCTATTTAGAAGAATTACAAAGACTGATAAGAAAATGGAAAAGTTTTTCAAGAAGTTTTAAAGTGTTCACCTTTTGGTCCCCATAATTGTACTTCCCTGTTCAGTGATGTAATACTACTCAGCTATAAAAAGCAGTGAAATAATGCCATTTCCAGCAACACGGATGGACCTAGAGATGATCATATGAAGTCAGTTAGAGAAAGACAAATATCATGTGATATCACTTCCATGTGGAATCTAAAAAAAATGATACAGGGAACTCCCTGGTGGCCCAGTGGTTAGGACTCGGCACTTTCACTGCAGGGGCCCGTGTTCTATCCCTGGTCAGAGAACTAAGATTCCAGAAGCTGCACAGTGCAGCCAAAAAATAAAATAAAAAATGGAAAATAAGAATTAAAAAAATGTTTAAATGATACAAATGAACTTATTTACAAAACAGAAGTAGACTCACAGACATAGAAAATAAACTTATGGTTACCAAAGGGGACAGCAGGAGCGGCCATGGTGGGGGGCGAGGTGCGGGGGGGCGGTGATAAATTGGAGTTTGGGATTAACATACACACTAAAAATATATATATAAAATAGGTAAACACAAGGACCTACTGTATAGCACAGGGAACTATACTTAATACCTTGTAATAACCTATAATAGAAAATCTAAAAAAGAATATATATATATATGTGTAACTGAATCACTTTGCTGTACACTTGAAACTAACACAACATTGTAAATTAACTATACTTCAATAAAAAAAAGTTCAGTGAATGTATTGTGAAATGGAACAGTATTTCCCTATATTTAATACCCCAGCTGATACATTTAAAGTGAAATGTACTAGCTTCTTGGCTTTGACTGCTGGTGCAAGTTTGGGTCCCATTTTCTTTGCCATGACCCAAGGATAGAAAGCTGGAAGGTTTCCAGAACATCACAGATTCTGTGATTGTCTCCAGATTTCCTGCAGTATTCAGGAATAGAGTATTCAGTATTCCTGCAGTATTCACAGAGATAGCTCAAGTACTCAACTAACCTCTGTTAGAACTGAAGGAAATTTGATGGTATAAACTATGCACCGTTTAGTCGTCTGTGTTATAAATTCAGTTATGTGTTTCTCAGGGTTTTTGGCAAGGATTTCAAGCTCTAAACAAACTCTCTCTGTGATTCTTATTTTCCTGCCCTTTTTAGGAATGATGTTTTTTATTTGGCACCTGACCCTGAAGAGTACATTCTTGCTGGTTCCCCCATTCTTACCCTCTACTTCTATTGACATTTAATTATTCAAATACTGATATTTAATTAGGTTTCTAGAGGAAGTAGGCCTTTCTTGTCCTAGTTAACCCCTAATGGCGAAAACGGCTCAATGCACAACTCCTTCATTCATTCCCATTATGATCCAGGAACTGAGCTAGGTGCTCCGAACAAAACTGTAAACAAGACAAGCCTTTCCTTTAATTGAACTGCCATTCTGCTCAGAGAGACAGCCAAACAAAAATTAAGTCAAAGCAACTTGACTGGTGTTCCCACCACTATTCTAGGATATTTTTTTTTTTGCATGTTTTCTCTCTGAGGACTTCCATAGGAGCCTGGATGCAGTTCTACAGTAATTAAGCTCTGTCTGGGCTCTGAGTCAGAAAGTCTCAGGTCTACTGGCTCTACCACTTCAAGCTGGGTGACCAAGTTGCCTGACCTTTCTGTGTCTCAATTTCTTCATTTGTAAAATGGGGATAATAATAATAGATGTCTTGTGAGGATTAAAGGCTTAGTACAGAATCCCCACATAATAATAACTCAGTTAATGTTTGCCAGTCTTCTTCTTTTCTGTATATACTACTCCTTGCACATTTTTTCCCAAAGCACCCTTTTCTAGTGCACAGCCACCCCCTTTCCCACTCCTATGAAAATGATAGTGGGAGAAACTTAATGTTGGGAAATTTCTGTTTTTCCACAATTTTTTTCCTGGAAATTGGAGAGACTCTCAGTAGATTCCCTAGGCTCAGCTCACAGAATTACAGTTTGTCCTTGGAACATGTATTATTCACACGTTTGAATACACTTAACTACCTTTTATAGAACTCCTCCTTTGCCCGAAGGTGGTTTTGTAGTTTAGCGTAACTTTAGAGCAGGGGTACTGTAGGACACACCTGTCACCTAGAAGCTAATAACTAAACAACCATTTGATTATTGGAGGCCCGCACATTTTACTGATGGTAAATTTAACATGACATATTCCTCTTTGATGGTTCTATAGTCCTACAAACCTGGGAAGATGTGTGATGTCAACATAAGACCTGGGTTCAGGAGAGCAAGGAGGGCATCTCTTTTGCTTTCTCTACAGTATCCGGCACAGCACCCAGCACGTTAGTTCCCTGGCCTATAATAGAAGCTCAATCAACACTACTTGGCAGATGTGTGATAATGGGCAAGTTACTTAACTCTTTGAGCCTCAATAGTAAATAAATACTAATCCACTTGGAAGGGTTTGTATAAGGAGAAAAAGAACTAATTAGTAAAGCCCCACTCAGTGCCTGACATATGGCAGTTGGTTCTCTTCCCCTTTCACTTCTTGTATATTTCCTACCCTTCCTACCCTTCCTACCCGCCCCCCCACCCCCAAATTTGAGACACGGACTTTGCCCAATGCCTAGCACGGGATCTTTTTTTTTTGGCTGCGTCGGGTCTTCATAGATTTGTGCGGACTTTCTCTAGTTGTGGCGAGTGGAGCTACTCTTAGTTGCAGTGTGCGGGCTTCTCATTGTTGTGGCTTCTCTTGTTGTGCGGGCTTCAGTAGTTGTGGCATGCCAGCTCCGTAGTTGTGGCTCGCAGGCTCTAGAGCACAGGCTCAGTAGTTGTGGCGCACGGGCTTACTTTGCTCCATGGCGTGTGGGATCTTCCCAGACCAGGGCTTGAACCCATGTCCCCTGCGTTGGCTGGCGGATTCTTAACCACTGTTCCACCAGGGAAGTCCTAGCACAGGATCTTATGCATAGTGATAGCCTCAATTTATTCAGTCATTCAGTGAATCTTTACACATCAAAAGTGCACAAAAGCTTAAAGTTGAGAGAGAGCAGGTACATTCAGGAATCCCAAGTAATTGATTATGACTGAAGCAGAGGCTTCGAGGAGAAAATGAGAAAGAGCTAGAATGGTTAGCCCAGATTAGCTCTCAAAGAGCTTTGTAGGTCTTATATGAATTTTGGACTCTATCCTGTAAGGCAGAGGATTGCCACTAAACCAAGGAGTGGCAGAAAGTTTTGTTTTTTTTTTTTTTTGGCCTCACCATGCGGCATGTGGGATCTTAGTTCCCTGACGAGGGATCAAACCCGTGCCCCCTGCAGTGGAAGCACACAGTCCTAACCACTAGACCACCAGGGTATTCCCAGAAACTTCTTTTATTTTGTTTTTATTTTAGAATGGTTTGTGGTTCTCGGGCTTTAGTGTGTTTAAGAATCACCAGCGGGGGCTTCCCTGGTGGTGCAGTGGTTGAGAGTCCATCTGCCGATGCAGGGGACACGGGTTCGTGCCCCGGTCCGGGAAGATCCCACATGCCGCAGAGCGGCTGGGCCCGTGAGCCATGGCCGCTGCGCCTGCGCGTCCGGAGCCTGTGCTCCACAACAGGAGAGGCCACAACAGTGAGAGGCCCGCGTACCGCAAAAAAAAAAAAAAAAAAAGAATCACCAGGAAGCTTGTTAAAAAAGAGGGATCCCAAAGCCACACTGTCCAAGAATAGAGAATACGCATTTAAACCAGCACGTTAGGGACCCCCTTCGGGGGCCAGTAGTGAAGACTCCCTGCTTCCACTGCAGGGGGCACAGGTTCGATCTCTGGTCAGGGAACTAAGATCCCACGTGCTGTGTGGCGTGGCCAAAAACAAAAACAAACAAAAAACCCGGCACCTTAGATGATTCTGATTCATTTAAATATTCAGACACAATTGCGACATACCTTAAAAACAAAAGATCAATAGCTCTGGGGAAACCTGACTTGAAGTTAGGCTTCCACTGCCTCTCCTGATCAATCTGCCTTTCTTGGCCTGTCCTACAATTAGGCCTTAAGCCTCCTCTTCCCCATGGTGGACCAGCTGGAAGCCCAGCAAATGGAGCAGAGCCCAAAGACTGGACAGTGGCTGCAGAGAAGTAGACAGATTTGACAGGTATTTAAAAGGTGGAATTGAGCAGACTTGGAGATTGACTGTATGGGGAGTGTGTGAAGGGGTCAAGGATGCCCCCTGGCTTTTTGGCTTGGAGCAATTTGTTGTTGTTGTTGTTGTGTTTTTTTTGTTTGTTTGTTTTTTGAGCTGTGCAGCACAGCATGCGGGATCTCAGTCCTACAGTGGAAGCGTGGAGTCTTAACCAATGGACCACCAGGGAAGTCCCTGGAGCAATGTTATAATGGTGTGTCATACAGTCAGTGACCGGGCCACTTCAAAGAGAGGGGCAGGTCTGAGAAGTAAATTGAGGAATTTTAGTTGAGATTTGCGGAGTTTGAGGTGCCCCTAGGACATCCAAGTGGAGATGTTCAGAAGTCAGTTGGATTTATAGGCTGGAAATTCAGAGAAAGATCTGGACTGGAAATCTGGACTTGAGAATCATTAGCAAATAGATGGTAATAGAAGTGGGGTGAAGTCATTTCAGGAGAGGGGATAGAATGGGAAGAGAAACCGGTCTAGAACAAAACCCAAGGGACATTTAAGGGAAGGGCTGAGAAAGAAAGAAATTGCAAAGGGATCAAGGACAGGCCAGAGTCATAGCCTCAAGTCACAGGGAGGGAGTTCAAGGGGAGTGACGAACTGGGAAGCATCCTGGACTCAGCAAAGAAGTCTGCGGTGACCTTGTAGAGAGCAGTTTTAGTGGAACCAGGCACCAGATTGCAGTGCGTTGAGGAGTAAGTGGGAGGTGAGGGAGTGGAGACAGCTGGCGTGCACATTTTTTTCAAGCTATTTGGCCAAGAATGGAGAGAGATACGGTGGTAACTTCAGAAGGAAGTAGAATTGAGAGTCTTTTTCTACGGTAACGGCTAATGTGCGAGTGGAAGAAAATAAAGGACATAATCAATAAAACCTACCGAGAGGAGTGGGGGACATCCACGGCACAGATGTTACGATTGTGCTTAAGACAAGAGGGACCTACTTCTATTTCTGAACGGATGTGAGGAGGAAGTGATCGATTGGTTTGGAAGCTTGATATCGGGTGCTTCTCTGATGGATTTTGCTTCCTCTAGGAGGTTGGGAGCCAGGCAATGAGTAAGGAGTTTGTAGGATGAACCTTTTCCTTCAGCTAGTCAAAGTACAGGGTTTCCAGCAGGACGGAAGTAGTCACGGCACTAAGGCAAGAGCCTGGTGGGAAGCGGATTGAGGCTGAAGCTTTAAAATCCGAGGGAAGAGAGGCTGACTGAGAGGAAGTGTGATGTTCCTCTGACCCTGAGGAAAGCTGTATTTGGGCCACCGAATGAGAGGTTATTTTCCCAGAACCTCGTGCTGGGGCTTTGATTTAGGCTCCCCCTTCCTCGTCTAGTCAGTCTGCCTTCCCCGGCTTGTGTGTCACGTCTAGGCCTCAAGCCTCCCAGTTCCCAACGAGGACCAGCTGGAAGCCATTTTGATTAAGCTCCACCACAGAAGGAGGACAATACAGCCCCGCCCAGAGCCAGGCGCGCCCCCGCGACGGCCCGGGTGCGCGTGTCCGCGCCTCTTCCCGCCGGCCTGGCGGGCGCCGGGCCCACGCTGGGGCGGTGCGGGGCGGGGGCTGGCGGTGGTTATGTAAGCGTTGCGCGCTCCCGCGAGGCGGCAACCAATGAGGAGCCCCGGCGGCTCGGGCTCGCGCACGCAGGATGGGGGGAGGGAGCGCACAACGTGCGCGCGCCCTCTCCCTCCTCCACCGCTGCCGCCTCCTTCTTCTGCCGCTCCTGGTGCTGCTTGTGTGCTCGTTCGGTGCGGATCTGGTACCTCTTTTGTGAAGCGGCAGCTGAGGAGACTCCGGCGCTCGCCATGGCCGACGAAAAGCCCAAGGTGAGCTCGGCGCCGTCCTCCGCGCCTCGCCGCGCGGCCGGGGTCACGGCGGGGGCCGGGGTCCGGCCCGAGCCCGCCGCGGGCTCCCCGCGCCTTCCCGGGCCCCCCACGGGGCGGCCGCGGCTCAGGCCCCGGCGCTCCGCGCCATTTTCTTCCCTCCCCTCTTCCTCCCTCCCGCGCGGGAGGAGGCCCCACCGCCCTCCCCCGCCCCCGGCCGCCTCGGAGTGCGCGCCGGGCGCGAGTTGGGCGGGCGAATCGCGGACACCCGCTGGCCCACCGGCCGCGAGCTGGGCTTCTTGGGCCCTGCTGGCCGGGCGAGCGTGACGAGGGGCGTTAGGGCGCGCGGTGTCCCCACCCTCGGCGGACCCCGCGCCGGGCCGCGGCGGGTGTTGCCGCCTTGGCGGTGGCGAGGAGTTCCCTCCTCCCCGGGCTTCCCCCCTCCGGGGTGGGGGCCGCGGGCATCTGGGGACCCCTGCCCCGGGCCGCACTGGCCGGTTGAGGGTTCGGGGCGAATCAATGGGCTGCTGATGGGTTGGAAGCCGGATGCCCGTCGGCCGTCGTGAGGGGCCGGGGTTGGGGGATTCCCGGGGAGTATTTCCCACATTTTTTGTCGGAATGGGCAGTGGCTTTTCCCTGGGTGCCAAATAACCCCTAACCTGCCGAGACCATGTGGTTTCGAGAAGTTGCAGGCAGATGTACGAGCAGAGAGACTTCGTAGGGCTTAACTTTTCAACGCGGGTTTTGAGGCTCCAGGAGGCTTTTCCCTGGAGGACTCGGGTACACACTTCTTCCTGGCACACGGGACTTTCTTTTGGTTTGTTTTGTGACCCCCCCCCCTTTCCATTCTGAAGTGGTTTAGGGGCTACAGAATTCCTTCTACACTTGATTTTGATGAACTTCAGATTGGGTAAAAATCTACAAGGAAGACTTGTGGAATAAATCTACAAGGAATAAAACTGTGCATTTGACTCATGACAACAAAGGGGAGGGGAGAATAAGCTCATAACTAAAAATAAACAAAAATGAAGCTGCTCATAGAGGCGAACAATAATAGTGGTTCTGAGTTATTACCGCTGCTTGGGAGAGAATCAAAGGATATTCCTCAATTAGGTGGTTTTTTTTTTTTTAATGTAGCTTGAGATTTGTTATTAAGCTGAATTTGGTAACTTTTTAATGAGATTTGTAATGAGTTTTGAATTTCAAGCTCTAGATTTTTCTTGCATTCTGTACTCAAAGCATTTTGGAAAGAGAAAGGATGCTTATTTTTAATCTTTTTAGAGGAAAGACATTTTGAGTGTAATACAATATATGTCATTTAAAAAAACTCAGATTCAAGAGGGCATTGCAGTAAATTGAGGGAGATCCATCTTTAAAAACCAGTTGTCGACACTGATAGTATTGGATGTAGGCTGCTTTTCTGTTTCTGTGACATCTATTTAATATTGTTGCTTCAGGGTTTCTTATCTTTCAGATTGATTTCAGCAGCTGCAAACAGCTGTATGCTCTGTTATAAGAATGAGAAACCTGTTGATTTCTGAAGCAACTTGGGCTGCTGCTGCTTTAAAAGGTGTTTGTTCTTCACATTTTCCAAATTCTACTTTTATTTTTCTTTCAACAGGAAGGAGTCAAGACTGAGAACAACGATCATATTAATTTGAAGGTGGCGGGGCAGGATGGTTCTGTGGTGCAGTTTAAGATTAAGAGGCATACACCACTTAGTAAACTAATGAAAGCCTATTGTGAACGACAGGTGAGGAACTGACTTGTATACTTCCACTGAATAAAACGTATTTAAAAAAAACAAACCTTTTTTTCTTGAGAATAGAAACCAGCATAATATATCAATAGATTATCTTTGGTAGAATGAATATGTACTTATATACTTGATATATCACAATTTTATCATACACTTGGTTTGTTGATTCTTCATAAAATCCCTTAGGGTGGTTAATATCACATATGATTCTAGTTCTATGCCAGAAATGCATCAAATTATTTTCACAATAATTTGGTTTGTTCCCAAGGGGATGTAATTTTACTTTTATAAGAAAATAAGAACGAACTTGGTAAAATTTCTTGTCAGGCTCTTTTTTAACAATTAAAAATTTGTCTTGTGTCAAAACAATTTATTTCGGGTGTTTTAACCAATTTGGGAGTAAATGTGGGTTTAAGGACATTGCAGTTTTCCTGAAGCATGTAAAACTGTAATATTTTCTTTTTACACTAATAGTAGAGGTCAAGAGATTTAACCTCCTGAGCCAAGCATACACATTCCTGTATTATAAGGATATTTGAATTTTACTCAGAAAACAGTAAATTTTTTAGCTCAGAAGAGGAAGTAGAAATGAACAGATGCTGGGAGGTAAATGTAAACTTTAAGACAAAGAAGCTTCCTTTTGTGATGTTGAGTCTGTAACAATACAAAGGTAATTTTAAAGATGACTTTTGCAAGTATAACAGAAACTCTGGTAGATCAGTTAATCCAACAGTAACCTGGCAGAAGTATTTTTCTTGTTCAACCCTGGATGTATAATATATAAAAATTTGGAAAATTATTTTATTAGACCAAAACAACTTGTCTACATTGCAAATTCACCTCCTAAAAATAGGTTCAAAACAGAGTAAGGTTAAAACCTCTACAAGTTGGGAAATTGAGTTTGAGTTGATACTTGGGCCTTCTCCATGAGACTGAAGGGCTTCTTAAACTGAAGATTTAAACTTCTTTTTGAGTTTGAAGCTTTATTTTATGCCTAGTTTATTTATAAGATAATAAGAGTACTGTGGTTATAATTTTTTATCTTCAAAAACTTTTTCATAGTTCCTTACAAAGATATGCCCTTCAGTGTACTTTCATTTGAAGAATTCTGGTGAAATCCCCTAACAGTAAATATGTACTTATTAATTGTGCTAAAGAATTTTTGCACTGGTATCTACCATATTTGAATACTAGTACTCCTTCAGGTTCCAGGGGAATTTTAAAAGGTAATCATTTTGTAGAATGTTTATGTAGCAAAACCTTATACAACATAGAAATTCATGCTTAGATTTGGTGACTTTCAACAAAATTCTCTGCATATCCTAACTTTTCTCTAATTACTATTAAATTTTAGCTTTTAAATGGTCATATTCTTCAACACTGACTATGAAAATTTTCAAACTTAGAGAAAAAAGTTTACACTGAATACCCATCAGTCTACTGCCTAGATTAACTGTTACCAATTTACTATATACATCTATTGATACTCTCTGTCCATCCTAAAATGGTCATATTTAAGACTTCCCATATTTCCTGTAGGGCCCCCAAAAGAGCTTTTTATCTTTTTTTTTTTTTTTTTTACCAGATGCCTATGTGCTGGGGCATTATACTGTGTGCCAGAAAAAGTAAAGCACATCCTGTGTATTCTAGATTATCCTTATAGGAAATTGTCTTATAAGATCTAGTTAGTGGGTCAATCAAGAATTTTTTAGTTTTCCTGCTATGTTAAAGTAAGTCTACTATATTACCCAGTGTAAATAAAGTTTTCCTTTATTTTTTTCAATTATTAGGCATAAGATTGGGATTATATTTGACTAAACTTGTTGGGTCCACTCTTAACTTGCACTAGAGGAAAAAGAACATTGGTAATCCATAAAAAATATAATTCCACTGCATATCTGTTGGAATGCAAATGTGAAAATATTATCCAGGAAGAATTTGGAAAGATGTTTATTCCCATTTTCCTCTTAAATTGGGGATAACCTCAGAGTTTTGAGTGAAACAAGATCCCTGTTTACTTTTCAAGTGGTTTCTCTGGTTCTGAGGAAGAGGGAGTTGAAGTATCATCTAATTGGGCTGATTCCCTGCTTTCTAAGTGTAGTTACAGGTTATTAAAAACTAAAATATTTATCTGATCTGATTTGCATAGCTAAAGTTTTTTTGGCAGGTGAGACTTCTTGACCAAAGATTTCCTATCAAGATTAATTGAATGCTCATATTTACTTTCTAATGAACTCATTTGGTATTGGATCTCTGGAGGAGTTCCAGTGAATGCCTAATAGGCATCTAAAACTGAACATGCAAAGCAGGACTCTTGATTCTACTAGAAATCTTTCTCTGTTGTCCCCACTCAGTAAATAGCACCATTCTGCATCTAGTTGTCAAAACCTTAGGGTCCTCCTTGATGATGCATCATAACAAATAAAATCCATCAGCGAATTCTGTTCTCTATTTAAACTTGGTCCAGCACAGTAGCCACAAGCCACGTGTGAGTGTTTACCACTTGAAGTGTGGCTAGTCCAAATTGAGATGTGCTGTAAAGTGTAAAATGAATGCCAGATTTTGAAAACTTGGTGTGAAAAAAGTTAAATATCTCAATTTTTAAAATGTTGATTATATGTTGAAATGGTAGTATTTTTAAATATGTTGAATTAAAACTTTTATCAGACTTTTACCTTATTTTTAACTTTTTAATGTGGCAACTAGAAAACTACCATATGTGGCTGACATATTTCCATTGCATAGTGCTGAGCCCGCAACCATTTTTATTCTATTCCTGATTAACTACTACCTCAGGGACTTCTCTGATTAATTCAAAGTGCCCCTGTTGCCATCACTGGGTCCTCTCACTCTTTTTTGTTTGTTTTGATTTGTTGTTTTGCATTGATTATTGTCTGTATTTATCTCTCTGCACTAAAGTGTAAGCTTCATGAGCATAGGGCTGTTTTATTATATGACTATTTTTCTAGAGCCTAGACCAGTGCTCAGCATATAGAATGTGTTCAAATGCTTGTAAAAGAATAGAGAACATTCAAACCTAGTGTTTCTGTAGGTTGGTTTCTAAGTAAGTTTCTCATTCACATGTAGAGTTAGACTTTGCCCACTTTATATCAGCCACATATCCTTCAGGCAACTGATTGAGAGCATACTATTCCATTCTAGTGTAAATCTACCCCAACATTGTTTACTAGATTGTCAGGTGGTTTCAGAGAGCACAGAATAATTGGTTTAGTCCAGTTCGTTTTTGTGAAATGAAGAAATGGGGTCCCAAAGAGAGAACCTCACACATCTCTTCTGGAGCACAACTTTAAAGCTCAGGGATGAGATTTATACAGAAGAGGAAACCAAATACTGGTTTAATGCAAATTCATTGTTTGAATTTACATGGTTTATAGAATCTTAAAGGCAAGTTTCCTGAATTTTGGACTTTTGATCTCTAGCAAAATAGCTTTTATTGATAAGGAAAAGCGTAAAAACAGGTGTCAATAAAGGAATACAATTTGCTTGTGTTCTACTGGCCCTGCCTTCCCTTCGCCCTTATTTTGAATGGCCACGCCATTGGATGTAGTGAAGGAAGAACCCAGCATATAGAAGATGCTAAGAGTTTTGTTGAAGCAGAGTCTCTCCAATGGAGTGTTTGTAAGTAGATAATACTTAGTATTAATGGCTTGGTATTGAATTCTTGGTTACTTTGTGTAATTGCAAACTAAATTTGAAAGTCATGAGGAATGAATTAGGTTATGGCTGTCACCTACCTGGTGGGGGATTGCTTGTATTCCGTAAGACAAGGGCTAGTCTGGAAGTGGTATGTGTCAAAGACCAGAGTGTTGTGTTTTGTTCAACGTTTATTTATTTACCTATGTATCTATCTATCTGCACCGGGTCTTAGTTGCGGCATGTGGGATTTTTGTTGCAGCGTGTGGGATCTTTTTAGTTATGGCATGCGAGATCTTTAGTTGTGGCATGTAGGATCTAGTTCCCAGACCAGGGATCGAACCTGGGCCCCCAGCATTGGGAGCGTTGGAGTCTTAACCGCTGGATTAGGGTAGTCTCAAAGACTAGAATTTTAAAGGAAAGCAGTATGATTTTCACGTGACAGGTAGTTTTAAAGACCAATTCAGTGAATCCTTGTTAAATAAGGGAATACAGTTGTTAAACAAGTGTTCATTGAACACTTTATTTCAATATTTTTAGTTCTAGGAACTCAGTTTAATTTTCTCTTAAATATCAATTAAAACTGGGAGTTTTTGTAACGAGAATTATAGTTTGTAATTTGAGCATGATACAGGAATGGCTTTGTGTAAGATGCTTCCAAGAAAGGTATTTTTCAAGTTAAAATATTCACAGCATACCTCCAAAGAAATCTTGTCCTCATTTGGTTGCAGTTACCAGCAACTTTACTATTTTGCTCTTTTCCCCTTCTCCCCACCCCTATGTCAGGTAGGTGATTCTTAATAGTGGAGTCCCCTTTGCAGAAAGGGGCATATTTAAGCTCATTTATCTCCTTAAATGCACATAAAAATTTCTTGACACTCCCTTTTTGTAATAAAGCTTCTCCTCAACTTAGCTTTAGGTTTATTTTCAAATAAAAACAGAAAATGAAGCATATTTAGATACTGCTTTTCATCCATTTTATTCCATCAGTATTTAGCACCTACCATGTGCAAGATATACAGTATGTAACTAAGTTTAGATTTCTATCCCTGCTGGAGCTTATTTTCTAGTACAAGGTTGACTAACAATTGCAGGCTTAGGTAAGTACTAAGCAGAAAAAAGCAGGTGCTTCTTTAGAGCTGTTCCAGGATTTTCTTGGATGTGGATTGTGGTCTTATAGATGGTTTTAGGGACCAGTTATTGCCTTGTGTTTTGCTGTAAATGTACTCACTGCCCAAGGATAAGAACTTGAATATGCCTGTGGTGTTCCTAGTATTGTGCTGGGCTGGGGCTTAGGTTACTCTTACATAGTGGTAGGAGTTGTTTGGATAGACAAGAAGGGAAGGTAGCTTTTAGGCAAAGTTTTATTTTAATCATTACACCTTTTTTAGGTGACTTCAGTTTTCATATTATTAATGGGTTTTGTTATGTGTTTGTTTTTGGAGCGCTTTTTAATGTGTGTTGAGGAATGTTGACATGTGCATCTGTTGCTTCAAATTTCCTTTTAGTATCTAACTCATTTAAATGCACTGTTTGACTCAAGGTATGATCTGTTCAAGCTTGAAGTAGCTATGGTCTCAAAAGTAGCTATGGCTCTCAAAAACAGCCTTTTTTTTTTTCCAGTCCTTTTTAAGAAAAATCATTTTTCCAATGAAAATCAAACATAGTATAGTTTAAAGAAAGTGAAAATCACTCCAAATCATTTAACCAATATAGAAATGTTAACATATTGATGATCATTTATTTAGGTCTCTCTTTTAAATATATTCATGGCCAAATATGCATGTAGTTTTAGTTCTTACTGTTTCTTTGCATTCTTATTGCTTTTAAACTCTTTGTCTAGGGTTTGTCAATGAGGCAGATCAGATTCCGATTTGACGGGCAGCCAATCAATGAAACAGACACACCTGCACAGGTAAAAATGTCTTTGTGCTAACTAGAAAAACCAATGTTTTTTATAATTTTCTCAACAGCTTTGTTTATTAATTTGTGAACTTCTAGTCATCGGAATATAGTTCTTTTTTTTCTTCTTTTTTTTCCTGTATGCGGGCCTCTCACTGTTGTGGCCTCTCCCGTTGCGGAGCACAGGCTCCGGACACGCAGGCTCAGCAGCCATGGCTCACGGGCCCAGCCGCTCCGCGGCATGTGGGATCTTCCCGGACCGGGGCATGAACCCGCGTCCCCTGCATTGGCAGGCGGACTCTCAACCACTGCGCCACCAGGGAAGCCCTATAGTTCTTTACCAGAGTTCAAAGCTGTGTAAAATATGGCCAAAAGGGAATAGAAAGAAAAAATAGATTCAGGAAGTGCCAATGGTTTTTAAATATTCAGTTATCACTTAGTAAAACTAGTAGGTCGTTTTACTTTAATCCATATTTTTCTTCTTGCCAGCATTATTTGGAAAAAAATAAATAAAATTCCTGTTTGTTACTTCAGAATGTTGTTTTCCTTTTGTTTTCATTGCTGCAGCTCTAAATCATACCCCGGGTTCCCCATAAGCGATTGGTTGGCTGTTTATCCTAACCATTTTAGCCCCTCATGAATTCTCTTGTACCTATACTTCTGAACTGAAGAGAATCTAGTGGCTCTAACTGCAAGTCTCTTGATGGCTTATGTTTCACAGGGCTGTTGATTATTATTTCACAGGGCTGTTGATTATTATTTGGTGGCTTTCCAAACCCTTACTACAAAAGGTGTTGTCTGATCCCTTAATCTCTTTACTTATTACTTCAGTTGTTCTGTCACTTTGTAGGGGATCGGCTGGGCTATCTTCTTTAGCAGAAACATTTTGTTTCTTTTTACCTTCTGAAATTCCATTTAAGACATTCTGTTTTGGGGGAAAAAACTTTGATAGCAGAAATTTTAAATTGGAGCCCTTGTCCTTTTGAATTTGTTTTATCACCCCATAAAAACTAGAAAGTGATAAATATGGTATGAGTGAAGCAGAAAATCCAGATTGTGGTTTTGTTGATAATCTTCAAAAACTTGAAATATCTATGAGTTATACTTGAGGGAAGAATATTTTGAAGAAATTTCTGTTGATGAGTCTCTAAGAAGCAATTATAGTATGTAGCCACAAGGAGGAGCTGAATTCTCTTGATGAATGAGAGAGAGAGAAAGCTCTCTTGTATCCTTTGAAGGCATTTAAAGTTTCACTATAAAATTGAAAAACATTCCAGTAGTTTCATTTCAGTGGATAGGCTGATGGATTTAAAAGAATAAAAAGAACCCATTATGCTAAACTCTGATGGTAATGTATTTCCTGTTTTTTGAAGCCCTCACCCACCACCAAAAAAAAGTTCTGGGACTTGTCTATTATGCTAGCTGCAAATAATTAAACCTGAGGAGGATTTGTTCAGTACTGCATTCATAAAATCTTCAAATTGAATTTGGAATTGACCTCATTTTAGTATTTGGAATTGAATTTATTTTAGAGTGAAATTGATTCATTTTAGAATTGTTCTTCCCGTACTTATTAAATAGCAGAATTGTATAAATTAGAACATCTGCTTAGCAGCCAATTTTAATAGCAGTATAATTGTTACATACTCATTCTCTTAAGTACTTCACTTTCTTTGACTCATTTAGTTCTCATAACTGAATATTCCATTTTACAAATAGAGAATTGAGACTTAGTCATTAATATTTTAATGCTTTAGTTCTACTTTACTGTATTTGAACTTCATTAGAAACGTTCCCTTTCTTGTCTTTAGATGCCCAAGGTTGTTGTTTTATCTTCAAAATTACCAGTTTTTAGAAAATTTTTCTTGGGTGATTATCAGCATTATAAACTGTTCCAAAGCTTGTTTACCTTACAGTGTTGCCATATGTACCAAGACCTTCCTGCTATCAACATGGTTTTATGTATAATGTGTGGGTAGTAAACCTTGCAAACTTAATAGCATTTTGAATTTTGATTTTTTTTTAACAAGTCTGTTTTTGCTCATGCTCCTTTTTTTGTTTTTTAACATCATTATTGGAGTATAATTGCTTTACAATGGTGTGTTAGTTTCTGCTTTATAACAAAGGGAATCAGTTATACATATACATATATTCCCATATCTCTTCCCTCTTGCGTCTCCCTCCCTCCCACCCTCCCTGTCCCACCTCTATGCTCCTCTTCTTACTACATAGTGGTAACCACTGTTTTTTGCATAGGCAAAGATATAGTCATATTATACACATACACACAAACTTAAAAATATATATACAAATATAATACTATAAGCTGTTCGCTGCCTAGTTTTAAAATTTTTTAGCCTAATACCGTATCTAAGGGATATTTCCATTTCTGCATGTGTAAATCTACTTATTCTTTAATAATAGGTACATGGTATTTCATGTATGCATGTACTATATTTTTGGGGGTTTTGATATTTTGGTTATTTTCAGTTTTTTGCTCATCTAAACAACATTGCAGTGAGAGCCTTTATACACATCAGTTTTATTTTCAATAATTAAAGGTGAGATGATTTAACTTATGGACATACTCAGCTTTTTAACTTAAAAACTCAATTTTCTGTAATCTTCATAAAAAAGACCAAGTGAAAAATTATTTAAACCTAAGTCTTACGCTACTTTAAGCTGTGGGACATCTAAAATAATGAACACTGGAACTGGGTGGAACTCGTGCAGATTTTCAGGCTATTTAAGTCTGATAGTTATAAATTTTAAGAGCTAAATAACCAATGGCCGATTGTTTTTTTTCTCATTTATGCTAGTTGGAAATGGAGGATGAAGATACAATTGATGTGTTCCAGCAGCAGACAGGAGGTGTCTACTAAAAAGGGAACCTGCTACTTTACTCCAGAATTCTGTTCCTCCAGACCAAGAAGACATTCTCAATTAGAAAACTGCAATTTGGTTCCACCACATCCTGACTACTACAGTATAGTTCCTCTATTCTTTCATTTTCCCCTTCCCCATTCCTTTATTGTACATAAAGTAACTGGTGTATGTGCACAAGCATATTGCATTTTTTTTTTTAACTAAATGGCCAACGGTATGTTTTGATCGACATCAAATGGAGATGGAATGGGGAAAAATACTGGTTCTGTGAAGATACCCCCTTTTCTCCATTAGTGGCATGCTCAAATGCTCTTATCTTTATATTCCAGTAAGTTATTTTGCTCTCACTGTTTAACAAAAAAAGAACAACATAAAAATTCTTGCATACCTTGTTCGATTGGAGAATTTTAATGTTTTTCATTTATCATTGTAAAACCAAGGACAATTTTATAACTTTTTTGTACGTAGCTGTTACATGTAGGGCAATCTGTCTTTAAGTAGGGATAAATTACTCTAAAAGAAATGAATCCTAGATAGTTTTCCCTTCAAGTCAAGCGTCTTGTTGTTTAAATAAACTTCTTGTTTAAAATGAGCTGTTTTCTTTATTCTGAGGAATATTAAATAGAAAGTTGAAGCTTAGAGAAAAACATGACCTGAATAGGCCTACTAGAAGTTACATTTCAAGGAAGAAATAAAGCTACTTTGCATTTCTGACTAATGCAAAACAGGGAATAACAAAGTTATATAAATGACTAGCAAGGAATGTCCTGAGGCAGAGTGGGTGAGTACCCGCAGCTAAGAAAAAGTTCTCATTTTGCTGACTCTGCTGATAAATCACTTGACCATTCTAGTCCTCATTTTGTCTGGTGGTAAATACTCCCTAACCTAAAACAGTTTTTGTTCCTTATTTGAGGATGTTGAGGGACAGAAAATATTTACCTACGTATACCCATTCTTACAGCCTTAAATATGCAGATCACTACAGTTCTTAAATTCAGTTGTATGGGGAAAGATAACAACTACAGAACCAATAAACAGAATATTGGAGCTGGAAAGATATGTAAAGATTATCTAGTTCTAACCTCTGTTTTAAAAATGACAAGGCTGAGGTCTAGAGGGTTATTCGTCACATAGTTAGATGGCTATGAAACTGGAACTTAGAGGTTAGGTTTTCTGATGCCTGTTAATTGAATTTTCCAATAATGGTTTACAAGAGACTGAATTCCCACCCTTACTGCCTAACAATGTGGCCTTTTTGGATCAAGTCCCCATGAGCTATCATGCCTTGTCATTCACTTAATTCACTCTACCTCTGTTGCAATATAGTCTTTTTTACATTCCCCATTTCTATAGTGAATAAGCTTCCCCAGAGACAGCAGGAATTACGTAGGTTTTTGGCTCTGTGTATATGTGAGTTAATCTTGAATCAACTGAAGTTTTATTTTCCTATATGTGTAGTGCTGCCAACCTATTTTTACAATTTATATTGTGAAATAGTGTGAGAAGCCTGCCCCCAAGAATTCTTAGATATCGGGTAAGTACATTTCTCTTGCTCTAGGTACTATTAAGTACTGGAATTTTGTTGTCCCCAAAATTAAAGTTAGGATTGAAATTCAAGCCAGAGAACTTTATTAAGGAAGGATTCTTCAACTGGGTTCTTGTTTAACCAGAGGGAACTAATGTCATGTCTGAGCTTTCGCCATGTTGGGGGAACTTTTAAATTCTTTCATACTAGAAAAACTTTCGGTAGAATTTTAAAAGCCATAGGGAAATGTGTGGAAAAGGCACTGTTTCATAATATAGTATGTTGTAGCTTATTGATGTTTGGGTCAGTGTATAATTAAGATTTACCTTATTCTTAAGTGAACTTTTGATTGTTGCCCTTGCCTATTTCACATAAATTACCACCAAAAAGGCAAATATTTTATGGGAAAGCTTACAGAGAACTTTTTAAAAAACCCTTTGAAAATAAGTGGATCGTTGAAAATGCTGAAAGTAATTGTAGCATTTTAATTTTTTTGGCTTGAGAGGGGAGGTTCAAATGATGGGAGTTACACTGCTCTTTTGGGTAACTGTTAGGACAATTTGACTAAACTCTTTTAAGTTTGTGCTTACATATCCGACATGTTTGTATCTTAAAAGTAGCAAATAGTACCTAAGTGAACCCAATCTGTATAGGGAGATAAATTTTATTCTCAAGCACCTCTCATATTCATCCAAGCTGCTAGAGGCCAAAACAAAAGGTATTAGCAGCTTCCCAGAAATAGGACTGTCAGGTTATTTGGCTCATTGTTTTCCTTGTTTATGTTCTCACAGAAATTAATTGGATGATCAGATTACATTCTGTCTAAAGGGGATGATGTTGAATGGAACATGGGAAGAAGTAAACATAGTTTGAGGAGAAATTGGAGACTTGAGTCAAAGTGTGTAATTATGTAGGAAATTGATACCAGGAGGTCAGTAAGATAATGGAATCCCAGGATTTGAGGGCAGCCTGTTGGAAAGTTTTTTCCAAGGTCTCTGTGGGGGCCATAGGGTATTGGAGAGGGCCAGCTGTGCCACTCAGGGTTATTTTTGAGTTAGGGTGCTGCTGCTTTTGAGTATGACTAATAGTGATTCTGGATCATGGTTTTGCACTAGAATCCCCCTAGTGAGCTTTTAAAAAATAGCAGTGCCTGGGCCCTACCCCCAGAAGTGTATTTTCAGAGCAATATTGAGTTGAGAAGCAGCTCTGCGAGGCATTCTCACAACTCTTAAGAGTTAAGTACGTTATGGTGAAGATTAAATGAGATAATATATGTTCTAACTACCACATACTGAACTCTTTAATTTTAAATAAAACTTATTTTCAGCGTGAAGTAAGGGCTCTGCCGTAGGATGCTGAGGCTTCAACTGAATACCATAATCCCTACCAATTGGCCTGCATTTTCTATTCATTTTAAAAACTGAATACAATCTTTGTCTCATTAGGTTTTTTTTAAACTTTTTGGTTTGTTTGTTTTTTATTTTTTTTTGGCCACACTGCACAGCATGTGGGATCTTAGTTCCCTGACCAAGGGTCAAACCCATGCCCCTTGCATTAGAAGTGCAGAGTCTTAACCACTGGACCACCAGGGAAGTCCCTCATTCGGTTTTTATTAATTAATTAATTAAATTTATTTTTGGCTGCGTTGGGTCTTTGTTGCGGCACGTGGGCTTTCTCTAGTTGCGCCGAGCGGGGGCTACTTTTCGTGGTGGTGTGCGGGCTTGTTGCGGTGGCTTCTCTTGTTGTGGAGCACAGGCTCTAGGCGCATGGGCTTCAGTAGTTGTAGCACGCGGGCTTCAATGGTTGTGGCTTGCAGGCTCTAGAGCGCAGGCTCAGTAGTTGTGGTGCATGGGCTTAGTTGCTCCGTGGCATGTGGGATCTTCCCGGAGCAGGGCTCGAACCTGTGTCCCCTGCATTGACAGGCAGACTCTCAACCACTGCGCCACCAGGGAAGCCCCTAGGTTTTTAAATAAATGCTTAATACTAAATTGTGCTCTAACGAATTTTTTTAAGGAAAAACAAAAGGGAAAGGTCTTTTTTCCTTTTTAAGGAAAAACAATCCTCAGGGTTTTAATGATTCTCCAATACTTTAAGAAGCAAAGGGCCCATCCACAAGATGCTTCAACATTTTGATTATCTAGGTGATGATTTGAGGGTTAGTCCTGGATGTAGTAAGAAATATATGTGTTTTATAATGAGACTTTGGGGCTTCCCTGGTGGCGCAGCGGTTGGGAGTCCGCCTGCCAATGCAGGGGACGCGGGTTTGTGCCCCAATCCGGGAGGATCCCACGTGCCACGGAGTGGCTGGGCCCCGTGAGCCATGGCCGCTGAGCCTGTGCGTCGCGTCTGGAGCCTGTGCTCCACGGCGGGAAAGGCCACGGCAGTGAGAGGCCCGCATACCGCAAGGAAAAAACCCCCAAAAAACCATATAATGAGACTTTGGTGTGTGTAGTGGTTAACTAATGAAAAGAGTGCCTCACAGTGGAAAACAGGTTAGGAATTTAATCTATTTGGAATGTGGAGTGTTATTTCCCTGTAAGCAGTGACATGTGACTATGTATGAGATCATTTTAGGATTTCCTACACCCTTAGGGCCTTTGTGAAACAGTTTAAAGTCCAAGACTTTTCATGTAATATTTGTTTTCTTTGCACTTGATACTATAAGACGGATTATGTGGCTAATTTTGCAACAAGTTACAGAATTTGGAATACCAAGAATTTTCCCATTCTTTTCTAGGCATACCCTTTTAAGTTATTTGATGTTTGTAATTTTAAAGATCTTTTTTTTAAAAAAATTTATTTATTTAAGGTCTTAGTTGCAGCACACAGGATCTTCATTGCGGCGTGCAGGCTCTTTTTTTTAGTTGTGGCATGCGGACTCCTTAGTTGCGGCATGCATGTGGGATCTAGTTCCCCGACCAGGGATCGAACCCTGGCCCCCTGCATTGGGAGTGCAGAGTGTTTTTTTTAACTTGTTTATTAGAGAAATAGCTTGGAATTGAAGAAAGAAGACAAATTTAAATCACATATTCTCATTCAGCTCTTAGTCTGAGAGGAGGAGGAAATAATGGGGAAATATGAATCATGCTCTCCCTCTGCAGTTCAGAGTGACTAGAGGGGCATATCAGACCTTAGTACAGTGTATGTGCCATTTTGTTTATCTTAACTTTGGATAAAGAGAAGGCAAGAATATGACAGAACCATTTTCCTTATTTGAGACATCTAGGTTGGTTCATTTGACTTATTTAATGGCAAATGAATTTTTAGAGAAAATAAACTCCTTGGGTTGTTTTTCTCTTGGTGGCATTGATCTGCCTTTTTTTTTTTTTTTTTTGTGGTGAGGATGCAGCTAAGAAAAGAATGGACAGATGCATACTAAATTTGGCTGTAGGAGTGATGGATGCAGAATGTATGTGTGAGTGATGTACTTACGGGGCACCCTGCAATACTGGGGTTGAGAAGTGAAACTTGTTAGAAATACTTGTTGGGCCGTTCATTAATTAAGTCACTTACCCAAGTTCAGAAGCACATGACCAGTATTTTCTTTTAATAATAAGGAATAGAAAACATTAAGAGTCTGTATTAAACTGTGGTTGAACATAAGTAACTGCTATACATGTAGGTCAAAAATAGTCAAATATCTGCCATGTCACATGGGTCAACCTAATATGTGTGTATTGGATCACAGCGAAAGCCACTGTTCTAAGAGATTGGTTCAAACCTGACTGCAGACTCTAGGTAGAGTAAGTTCCAATAAGGATGCCATGTAGATTGCCCATTTCCTCTGGCCTTTTGGAATAAATAGGGGCAGGTTGAAATTATGGGGGACTCAGAACACTGCCTAGCAGTGGAAAGCTGGTAACATTCAAGACGAACACATGCTTGAGAATGAAGAGATGATATATTAGTGCACTTTTTTGTGTTTGGTTAAAATTTATTTATTGTCCTTAGGCACAAATCATGAAGAACAACTAGCAGATTGTTCTATTTTAAGTTATACATTGCATTCTTGAATAAAACTGTCCACACGCTCAGCAACAAATGTAAAAACCAACAGGATTCCTGTCTATATTAAAGCAAAAATTATTAGGGCCTTCATCATTTTCTGACATCTTTTAAATAACGACTTTTTTGCCACCTGCTTCAGAATAGATTGTGTTCTAAGGAAATTCTGAGAATATTGGGTTTGCAAAAACCTGTTGGGGGACTTCCCTGGTGGTATATTGGTTAAGAATCCGCCTGCCAATGCAGGGGACATGGGTTCGATCCCTGCCTGGTCTGGGTAGATCCCACATGCTGAGGAGCTACTGAGCCCACACACCACAACTGCTGAAGCCCGCACGCTCTAGGGCCCATGTGCCGCAGCTACTGAGCCCTCATGCTGCAACTACTGAAGCCTGTGCCCTTAGAGCCCACGCTCTGCAACAAGAGAAGCCACTGCAATGGGAAGCCCACGCACCGCTACAAAGAGTAATCCCCACTGGCCGCAACTAGAGAAAGCCCTGCTCAGCAACAAAGACCCAACGCAGCCAAAAAAACCCAATAAACCTATTGGACTTCTCCGGTGGTCCAGTGGTTAAGACTCTGTGCTTCCTTCCACTGCAGGGGCCACAGGTTCGATCCCTGGTTGGGGGAGTTCCCCCCACCCCACCCCCCCAAAAAAAACCTATTGGGAAAGGCGATTACTACTAGGCTTTCTGAATTGAATTACAAATAGAATAGTACTTTGGATATAGTAGGGAGGTGGCAGCGTGGGACTAAGGGAAGTTAAAGAGCACTTAACTGCTTAAAGACAAAGTTAAGGAAGTGGAAGCAACTGCACATTCTCTTCCTGTTAACTATATTTAAAAAGCAGGTGAAAATGGACATGCATATAGGGCAGTGGTTTTAAAATTTCACGGAACCCTGAGGTTGTGCAAAAAGAGGAGGACCAACTGGAGAGTGGCAAAGGACAGGAGGAAGCGGAGAGGGCCAGGATTCAATCATAGCTGCTCTGTTAATCTATTTTATATATTTGGATTCTGCTTTATAAAAGTTTAAAAAACACTGCTGTGGACTTCCCTGGTGATGCAGTGGTTAAGAATCTGCCTGCTAATGCAGGGGACACGGGTTCGAGCCCTGGTCTGGGAAGATCCCACATGCCATGGAGCAACTAAGCCTGTGCACCACAACTACTGAGCCTGCATGCCACAACTGCTGAAGCCTGCGCACCTAGAGCCCATGCTCCACAACAAGAGAAGCCACTGCAAGGAGAAGCCCGTGCACTGCATCGAAGAGTAGCCCCGCTCTCCGCAAAACCCGTGAGCAGCAGCGAAGACCCAACACAGCCAAAAATAAATAAATAAATACATAAAACCACTGCTGTAGGTCATGAAATAGCTGTTAGACCGTTCCTTGTTATAAGATTTCATCTGTCTGTTTCTTTAGATTTTTAGGTTAACCTGGGAATTTGAAGCAAATTACTTATTGATACAGACCCTAGTGTGTATTTTAAAAATCATAATGATGGGCCTTCATGATTTTATAAGCAGATGTTCACATTGCCCCATCCTTTTGCATCTTTTGATCCTGATCTGTGTTGATCTTTTGGGAAAAATATAATTTTATTAATATCCCATTTTCAACTTAGTTGGTCTTCTGGAGCAAAGGTTACAGCAGAGCTACATATCATATCTTTTACCCCAAATCTCCATGTTGCAGCAGAAAGTGGAGTACAGTGATTTGGTCAAAACTATTAAGTACACGAACAAGTAAATAGGAGAGCTAGTTATTCTGGAAATTTCTGGCAGTATTTACAAAGAATGTTCCAAACAGGCCTGCCTAAGATGGCCTTAATCAGATGTCTGTTTTATATAAATTTACTGCTCTTCATAAATCAGATTAAATTAAAAAGCGTACTGGAACTGATTCCTTACCTTTGAAGCAAAGGTTCTCAGCCCAAGCTATATGTGAGAATTGGCTGTTTAACTTCTTATAGACATCCATGACTGGACCCTATATGCAGAAATTCCAGTTCAGTAGATCTCTGGAGCCTTGCATTCATATGTACTTCTTAAAAGCTCATAGGTTAAAAAAAAAAAAAGCTCATTATTCTGGTGTGCAGCCAGGTGGGGTACCTCTCATAGAAAGCTTTCAAAAAAAAAAAGCCTTCATTTAAAGAGTAAAACATTCTTGAAATTATCTCGTTCCCAAGCTAGCAGAATAGGTGCTGTTAGCCCCATTTTACAGATGAAGAAACTGGGCTCAAGGATACAAATGACCTACAAGTGTCTTAAATTGGGAGAGAGCAGAACCAGAACCTAGGCTTTTTGGTTTCCAGAGGAAATAGGGCAAGTCAGTACAAACTCAAAAGTTTAGGCCAAAATGGACCCTAAGAGTCAAGTCTAAACCCCTCATTTAACTTAACAAAAAACAATAGCAGATTGTTTAAAAAAAAAAAAAGTATGTGGCTACTTTCCAAGTAAGTCTGATAATAAAAATGTCTGTCACTTTGGTGACTTATGTCAGGACAGGTACTTTACATGCATTACCTCATCCAGTCCTCACAGCTCTATGGAGTCCTTATTTTACGAATGAAACTAGTGCTCAGAAAAAGGTAGGAGTCAAGATTCAAACCTGGATTTCTCCTTTGAGACCCTGAGCTAGCAACCACCATATTCCACTACCTCCTAACTATATGCCTTTTCAGGAGGAGATGCATGCTCACTAGCTAGGTTCGCCTGAAGAGTTTTGTGTTTTTGTTTTAAGGTTCTGGAAATTTAAGCTCAGCCTTTAGGAAAGGGAAGATTTTAATCCAAACAAGTAGTGTGCTTCATGCTTCTGTGGTAAGCACATAAAGACATGATCCAGGCCTTCTAGAAGAGAGGAGCTTGTCTCTGGCTTTTCCTGAAAGCCCAGGAGAGTGGTTGACCAACACAAACTGCCTGGAAGGAGGAGGCCACACAAAGAGGAGTGTAGTTCACTTGTTATGGAAATACTGAAAAAGAGATCTGCCTTGAGGAAACAGCATGACAGGGAAGGCCTTCCCTCTTGTTTGCCCAAGACTTTGCTAGTACGGTCTTCTAAACAGTCATTCCTGAGCCCTCCAAGTGTGTCTGCATTTGTTGCAGGGATAGATTTACCCAGACAGGTGGAAGAGTCATGACTTAATGGTTATAAACAGCTGCAGAGGCCTGGGCTACTCCCATGGTCTTAGTAGCAAGGGATGTGGCCATTCCCCGACGCCGGGCATTAACCAGCCTTGAGAACAGGCCCTCAAATCGGAACGACTGTAATTTTGGTCCAGTGCACGCACCACACGTTACAGCTAAGTAGTAACATTAAAAGGTAAAGGATTTCCAGTCCTTTTAGAAGGGATCACCTTTGTGTGCTTTCTGTTGCTGATTCATAGTGCTCCTGCTTTGGGACCGTCAGGTTTCCAAACAGGACACAGGAGATATTCAATAAACGTCAATTTGTAGCAGTAATTTTCATCCCTTGAGGAGCATGCCCTTGCTACCCTCCATAAGTAAGGCAAATAAATGAATGGTAAAGATAAACGTGCCCTCGGCTTGCGGATTCCAACTCGCCCAGAGCGAGCTTTTCCTTCTATCAAGGTAACTTTTTTAAGTGGCAGCGAGCACAACTTGTACCGAGCGCGGGGCAGGTTTGTCCTTTGTCCAATCATCTCTGAGATTTGAGGGTGGGGGAGGGGAAACTTCCCTAGACCTTCCCTGACCAGGAAGAGGGTGGGTTTAGGCTGAGCAGGGGCCGCCTCAGCCCGTTGTGAAGCCGCAGGATGCTTGGCACTCCAGGAAGCCAATAGGAGTGAAGAGGCCCGTTTGAATTGGCCAATGCCGCCGGGGCGGGGGCGGGGTTTGTGAGCCCTATAAAAGCCGCGGTCCGGTTGGCAAACAGCGGCGGAGGCTCTTGCAGCGGTCGCCGGTTCTGGGCTGTGGGGGTACTGTACGCTCCTCAGACCTGACCCTTTCAGCTCTCCGCTCCCGCGCCAGCCTACCTCGCTCCTCGGCGCCATGACCACCACCACCACCTTCAAGGGCGTCGACCCCAACAGCAGGAATAGCTCCCGGTGAGGCTCGGGGGGGGGAGGGCCGCTGCCCAGGGGGCCAGGCGGGTCTGGCGGCAGGTCGTCGGCGGTAACGTGCCCGGGGCGCTGCTCTCGCGCTCGGCCGGGCGGTAGGGCTCGGCCACCGGCTCCCCCTTTGTGCCGCCGGCTAACCTGACGCGCCGGCCCCGCCCGATTCCTGCTCCTCTTCCATTCATTCCTTCCCTGGAGCTAGGGGCTGGGGGGGGCCGTGGCCGCTCGCGCTCGCAGCGCGGCGGGTTTTCGTTAGTCGGAATGTGCCGAGAGGGTTCGCTTTCTCCCTTTTGTGGCGTGGCTGGCTCGGCCCCAGGGCGGTGGTCTTGGGCCCCGGGTGCCCGGGCAGCCCGCGGGGCACCTTGATCCGGCCCTATTGTCCCACCCCCGCCCACGCGCTCGTGCCTCTGGCCCGGGGCAGGTGGTGGCCCCGCGCCCGGCGTGGCGGTCAGATCCTGCAGCCGCAGCGATCGGTCCGGCGGGCTCCTACCCACTCGGGTCCGCCCGGCAGGTGGCATTTGTGTTCGGGCGGGGCTGGTCGTCGCGACCCTCACCCCCGTTCAGGACCCAGCCGTCAGCCCTCCGCGAAGTGCCTCCCCCTCTGCTAACAAAGGAAAGACCCCTGCTCCTTCCCCTCCCGCGCCCACCTCCGAACGGGAGGGGGAGCGAGTCGTTCCGAGTGGGTTTTCTGCGCTCAGACCTTCGGACCTCGGTGTTTGCAACCCACCTCTTTCGCTTCCCCCTTTGACGTATGCAAAATGAGTTCACCTCTGGCCGCGATTCCCCTGCCGGAGGAGGTTTCCTGTTCTTGGGCGGGGCCGGAGACATCCATTGTCTCTTCCGTACTATCTCCACCTGCGTAGCCGGGGCGTTTCTGGCCACTCATGCCACTGCATTCGGGGAAGGGGGCCCTGGGCACGGTGTTTGGACTGGGAGGGTCCCTTTTCCAAGCCCTTGCCTAACTTGGTGGAAGGGTTTGGATGCGGTGGTAGATGTCTACATTGTCTCGGCTAAGTGCATGCACGCTGTTCTTTAAGGTGGGATACAGGCATCTCAGGGATCCTGCTCAAGGCGTGGAGGAAGCTTAGATTCCACTTTTTCTGAGCATCTCTTCTTCATTGATCATGACCTGAAGTCATGTGTGGCCAGCCTTGGGGGTCCTGGGCAAGTGGCACAAAGGGAGCCATTTTGTGGGGCTAAGAAGACAGCCGTGAAATAGCAGTGTCTCACAAGGGTTGGAGTCCTTGGGGACAAAAAGCAGGCCTCAGCAGTGAGTCTTAGGAGGGAGTGTTGGAAATGACATTCCTTTTCAACTCATTCCTTTCCCTTTCAAAATGTAGAAAAGAATGGGAAAGATTTAAAAAAATAAATTAGTGTGTTACTGGGAGGAAGGGGAACTTGAGTAGGATAGACCTACGAAAACACTGGTCACTCCCTCTTCTGTTGTCATCCTTCCAGTGAGATCATTTTTTTTCAGAGGACGCTGGAACAAATTGAACCTCGGTTTTTCATTTTGTGCTGTGAGGCCAACTTTATGCTGGTCATACTGTAGTGATTGGAATGTGAAAATTTACACATTATATTTAAAAATCTGAGGTTTTATCCTTTGGGGTTGAGTGCAGTTTAGTGCTTCACAAAGAATTTAAGTAACCAGGTCAAATGAATCCTCACACTAGCTTTTTGATTTGTACCTTTGAAATGTGAGACATAAATGACTTTTGGGTCTGCAAAATAAATGTTTTAATTCGCCTGTTGTCATCAATTTCCCTCCAATATTGTAATCTCAAGACTGTAGCATTTTGTCCTTTTATTTACTTCCTACCTTTCCTTCTTGTAGAATCTCACCTAATTCTCTTAAACTTCTTTTCTCCAGTAACATTTTCCTGGCTCCATAAACACATTATAAATTTCGTTCGATAGGGAAGGAATGACCTGCAAAGATCATAGAGCAACTCTGGGACTTAAAGAGAGAAGAAAGAAAGAGTAATTTTTTGAAAATTGCTATCCGCAGTACACGGACACATTTTTGTTGAGCCTCGGATGTGTAATCCTGACCTAGTCATACGCATAGTTCAGAAAAAACAGCAGGATCTTAAAAAATAAAATTGAAATAATTTCTGTCTTATGATCCAAATCCTTTGTTTGGGGATGTCTCGCTGTTACAAATGGGCTCTCCAACACTGACGTCATCGGAGTAGGTAGTACCTGCTATTGCAAGAGGAACACAGACCTTTAAAAAGTTGGTCCGGTCAGAGCTTTGACTTTCTTTTTAAGCTGGTGATTGGGTTCTAGTGTCTTTTTTTTTTTCAAGGCAAAAAAAAATTTCCTGGCCCATTAGGGTTCTGAAGATTTTCATCTTGCTGAAATAATTCATGAGAATTTAATTATGATAGTAAGGAAAATCATTCTAATCTCTAGGGGATGAAGGGGATGACAGTGAAGCAAGTTAATTTTGTTTTTTGTTTTGGGATCTTAGTTCCCCAAACTGTGCCTCATCCTGTGGAAGCGTGGAGCCCTAACCACTGGATCACCAGGTTATTCCCTGAAGCAGGTTAATTTTGATTATAGTATTTCAAGTGTCTGTTGATTTGAGGTACAAATGATAAAAACCTAGTCACTTCCAACTTTAACATAAGAAAATGACTATTAAGAATTTATAACATACCTTTAATTATGATTTAAACAATTAGCAAACCTAAAATTATCTTTATAAGAGGTATGCCTGAACACATTTATCTTAATTCATATAATGAATTTAATCTAAGTGGATATTTAATATCTGAGACTTAGAAACAGTGGGGTTTTTAATGTTTTACATGTTATAAAAGCGGGTCTTCCCTGCCCGCATGGGGAAAATAATAAAATTTTAATTTAGTATAAATTGAGTACTGAATTTTACTATGGACACAGACACGAATATTAGATTTAGGGGAGGATGCTAGAGGATGTATATAAGAAATAGCTTCAGTCTAAGGCTAGAAAACAAGAAAAGCAATCAAAGCACCAACCACATAGGTACGTAGTTTAAAGAGAAAAATGGCATTAGAGTGGTTCCCCTATTTCAGCACTTTGAGCATGTCTTGTGTGCCTGTCAGGGAGAGAGGATTTGGGATTTGGCCCCATCTCTGTCACTTAACTAATGCTGGGCAATTTATTTAGAACTTCTCAAGGCCTGACTTCGTTCTCTTAAAAAATGAGGCTATTTGCTGAACTAGATAGAGGAGAGCCAAGCCCAGCTGGCACCTGATTTTTACATTGATAAATGGTTGAAAAAGGCAAGAAGAAGAATCTTTCATGACTTGTGAAAAGGACATGAAAATCAAATTTCAGTGTCCAGAAATAAAGTTTTATTGGAACATAGCTGTACTCATTCGTTTTTGTGTCGTCTATGGCTGCCTTTGTGCTACGTGATGGAGCTAAACAGTTGCAAAAGACCAAACGAAGCACAAGCCAAAAATATTTACTATTTGGCCCTTTACAGAAAGAGCTGGTGACCAGAAGGAGGGTGTCTAACATGCTTTCCTCTCAGTGTCCTACTTGTCATTCTTCAAGGTTATGGAGGGCTTCATGGAGGAGGTGGAGGTTTAAGAAATGGGCTGGATTTTGAAATAGTCGCCAAGGAAAGGGTGGAAAGTGCTCTGGGCAGGAGAAAATATGGGAGTAAATACTCCAAGGTGGAGATAAGCCAGAACAGTTCACTGAACAGTGAAGAAAGTGGCCTGACTGGGTTGGAGAAGATGGTAAGAACTAGATATGGTTGAGAGGCCAAGTTTATCTCGATTTCCTTGTGTTCTGCTTAGGTGTAACCAAGCCTACGTCTGCAAGTGTTCTTGTACATATGTCTAATTATCTACTTAGGATAACTTCTGGAAGTAGAAACGCTGGTTCATATAAGATGCAAACTTAAACATTTGATACGTTTTATCAGAATGTTCTTTAGAAAGTTTGTGCAAATTTATATTCTCACACTTTAATTCATGCTGGAAATTGGCATTTTTTTCATCTTTACCAGCCTAATAAGCAAAAAAAATATCCTTTTGTTTTAAATTTCATTTATTTGCTTGTGAATTTAAATTTTCAGTGTTTAGACGTGATCCATATTTTTTAATTGTCTGTTTACCTTTTGTCCATTTTTCTCTCGATTTTTAAAATTATTTTTAAAAGCATTTATATTATCCTTTGTCAAATGTGTATTTTTGCCAAGTTTAATCTGTCCATTTTTCATGGTTTCTGGCTTTCATCTTGTGCTTAGAAGGAAAGCCCTTTTCTTCAAGACTAGGACCATATTCGTACATGTTTTCTTCCAATATTTTTGTCTTAGGCTTTAAATTGAAATATTTGACCTAGCTGGAATTTATTTTGGTAAATGAAGTGAGTTAAGAATATATATTTTGTTTCTTTAATCAAAATGACTAGCCAGTTAGCCCAACGCAGTTCTCTCTACCGAACTAAATAAAATACTGCAGTGGTGGTCTTTTTTTTTTTCCCCCTGCACCGTGTGGCTTGCAGGATCTTAGTTCCCCGATCAGGGATCGAACCCATGTCCCCTGCAGTGGAACTGCGGTTCCCCAGTGGTGGTCTTTTTGAGAGAGAACTCTGTCTTGACAGAGTCCTGAGGAGAAACTGACAAAACCCCCATTGTAGTAGAAGTTGATAACAGAAATCTCAGTAATTGATAAACCATATTTAATAATCAGTAGATTTGAACAACTCAGTTACAGGCTTTATCTGGTAGACACATAGAATACTGGCAGATACACATTCTTTTCAAGCACGTATAGAAGATTTACAAAACTGACCACATATCAAGCCATAAGGCACATCTTATCAAATTTCAGGGGAACATGTCACACAGACTTTGTTGTCCGTGTGGTAATGAAAAGCTGGAAATCAGTGAACTAGAAAGACCTTATGTTTGAAAACTTGCAGAGCTGAGTTTACACATGACAATGGTATTTATTTGGAAACTTGAATGAAATGGACACCTTCCTAGAAAAATGTTTCTTACTCAAAATGATTTAATAGAAAAACAGACCACTCTGATCACCAATAAAGGAAGTGAATCTGTAGTTAGAAAATCTTTCCATGAAACCATGTCCATTTTCTGTTTTGAGTGGTGACAGGACAAATTCAATTGAGTTTTTCCACAGAGGGGACAAACTGGTCAGCCTGTGTCAAGAAGACCTGGAAATGTGAATGTGCTGTATTTCCTTGTCAAACAAAACAGTTGTAGATGGTATCTAAAGGCGCCTGGACATACAGCATGCCATGGGGTCCTAAACTGAATTTCTCATTGACTTTCTCCTTGTGGCTGGTCACTCACGATGATTAGTGAGAACAGTGAGGTACAAGTGTATCAACAGGGCTTGTGAGTCATGCTGAGACGGGAGAGACTATCACCAGTTTTCCTTGGGCTTCTAAATTGGTCAACTTTTATATGTATATTCTTCCATTTTAAAAATTTCGTTGAAAATAAAAATGGAACCCTTCTTCTTTTTTTTTTTTTTTGGCTGCGCTATGGGGCACATGGGATCTTAGTTCCCTGACCAGGGATTGAACCCGAGTTCCCTGCATTGGAAGGTGGGTTCTTTACCACTGGACCACCGGGGAAGCCCCCCGAACAGTTTGTTTTAAAATAAATAACAAGATGTGCTTCTCAACTTCTTTGCAAGTGTGTCCAGCTGAGCCTGATAGACAACATCCATTAGGTTTCTGCCTTTTCCTATAATGGGATGCCGACCAGCCTGCTATGGGTGCTTTCAGGCCGTTTCAGCTGCCTCGTGTGAGGCACAACCTCGCCACAGATACTACGGAGCGGGATTTCATACCTTAACATCCAGCACTGAATTTATACCACGATGAAATCAATTCCTAATTTTCCCATTAGCAGCTCTCTTTTGTGTGTGTGTGGGGGGGGGGAATAGGTGGAATGAGTGGTTGAGAAAAATGAAAGGTGTTTGAAAACAAGTGTGCCAAGAAATGTTTTGATCTGATCTGAAATCGTTGTTTTGCCATCATTCCTAGGGTTTTGCGGCCTCCAGGTGGTGGATCCAATTTTTCATTAGGTTTTGATGAACCAACAGAACAACCTGTGAGGCGGAATAAAATGGCCTCTAGCATCTTTGGGACACTTGAGGAAAATCCCCCTTCCTGGGCCAAGTCGGCAGGTACTGCTAGTATCCGTGATCCCTGGTCAAAGGGACGGACCCAGCAAAACCACCACAGCTGGTTTTGTGCTGATGAGTAAAATCTAGCTTAATCATGAGAGACAACAATTAAAGCTTGTCATGGGAGGAGAGACGAGCACTAAGAAATGGGAAATGCTGGGAGTCTGTGTAACGGATCAGAATAAGGACAACCGTCAGACTGGGTTATTTAGACCCTCTGTAGAACTTTTAAGCCGTCACTCCCTAACACTGTTAGCTCATGTCGTAGTATGAGACTAACTAATTAAATAGTGTTTTGCTTTAGGTCTTTCCATTGTATTCCTTAAGAAAGTATATTTTGATTCAGGTGCCAAGTCTTGTGGTGGCCGGGAAGATTCTGAGTCATCTGGACCCCAGAGAAGTAACTCTTCTGAAGCAAACCCTGGAGACTTCTTAGATCTGAAGGTCAGTGTGACAGTATGGGCGGAAAGACAGGCTTTGAGGTTTATACAGTTGAGAAATTAATTCCACCTGCCCTGCACCACCCCCATTGTACTGAGACCTGCCACTGGAGTTTTACATAAAGGTAGTTAGGAAAGGGACTAACCATACTGGTGATGGAAGATTGACAGTCAGTCAGAAAGGTGAGTCAATGGGATCTTGGTCTGTTCATATGTCTCTGCTACCACTAGGATTAGTCTCTGTCCTTCAGTATTGATTTTTGAAACTGGATCACTCGTACTCCGTGTGTATCTCACACACAGTAGCATATCTGAGCTCAAGGACTGTTTCAGTTGTTGGCAGCGGTTGCCCAGTTGTTTTGAGCTGAACTCCAGGAGGCTGTATACCATGGTGTTACCATTCTTTGTCTGCAGGTGATCACGGCCTGTGAGCCCCAGGTATGTGTTTGGAAAGCCTGGTGGGATGTCCCCCTGAGTAGGGACCTCAGAGCACATGGAGGCATCAGCCATCTGGGTGTGGGGAGACCTGCAGAAAGGCTCTGGAATTGATGGAGGTCCTTCAATAGCTAGATCAGGAGAAAGGAGGGGGGAGTGGAAGGACAGGTTTGCCAATTTCCTGTTCTGATAAAAGATCCTCTGAAATGCGAATTGATATGAGGTCATCAGCGTAAATGTTAAGGTTTTTTTGGTGTTCGGGGCATGTTACTGGCACTGGGACAATTTGTCCAGCAGCATATCTGTGTAGCATTGTCCCAGGGTGAATAAAGTTTGTTTACTGTAATGGCAGCGTGACCCTGAACTTGACTACATCAAAACAAAACTTCACATTTGGCTTCAAATAGACAGTAGCTTCTCTGAACTCTGTTTTTCTTTGTGTGTGGCAAAATTAAAATCTGAAGTAAATTGTTAATTTTTTTCTTTTCCAGGGAGAAGGTGATGTTCATGGTGAGTACTTCTGAAAAAGTATCACAACTTCTGGTTCTGTAAATGTTAGAATAGACTGGAATTTGTATTCAAGTCATGTCTTGGGGAAGGAGATTGGGGAGTGAGCCTGGCTTTACCCCAACGCCAGCGCCCTCTGGGTGGAGAGGAAGGCAAAATGAAACTGGAAAGCTAGCAAGTGTGGCCACGTTTGGTATCGGCCAGCAGTGAGAGCAATGCTAGAAACGAACTAGAAAGGAAAACCACTGGAGAATCCTTTAAGAACAGACGGGCGTTAAGCAGGTTGGTATTTGTTACACTCAATGAGAGCTTTTTAGTAAAAGTCTCTAGCATTTCAAGTCAGCCCTCAGCATTTAATTTAGAAAATGTTTGATTTTATACTGAGCTGCTGTAACCCTGTGATCTCGTGAATGATGACTTAGCGGGCCGGTGAAGTTTTCATTTAGCACCCATATCACCAATTACATGTGGAAATGAGCTGTAATCATTTAATTATTTAAAACCTTTGAAGTACTTATTGGCACTTCTTCAACAAGCGCCAGAGAGTTGCCGGTGCGTGTGATGAGAGGTTTACGCATGTCGGCCAGCAGCAGTCAGGTTAAAGTTGACTCAGTGACATGCAGCCGTCACAGGGCGCCCTGATCTAGGAGGATGAAGCCGCTTCCTCAAGGCCTTTTTCTGCCATTACAATTTGCGAGTCAATCTTCCAGGGAAACAGAAATGTTTAACGAGAATCACATTCCCCTTCTGTCCTCTCATCGTTTCTTGCTGGGCATGACGGGAGGAGAATCTTCTGAACCATTGAGCATTACCTGGGTTTTCCCTCCACGGACAGATTAGGTTCTCACTGGACTGAAGGTGTATTAGTTATTGTTCCTGTCCAACTTGTTCCATTTTAAAAAGATTGTTCTAGAGGTAAAGAAAATCTAGGCTTTTTGATTCTGCTTTCATATTCTGAAGTACTTCCAATGTCAGACCTTGTTTAGCAAGCATCAGCTAATCTTTCACTAATTTTGGCCAATGGATATAATGAGAAATTTGGGGAGCCCAGAGAAGTGAGAGCCCTGAAGTTAGGAAAAGATAAGTCATTTGCTAATGATTAATTCTCCCCCCCCACCCCCAGCTCAGTGTTGCAGATCCTTGAGGTGAATGAATAGCACAGGCAGCTGTATAGTGCAAGTCCTTCCTTTTTTTTTTTTAAATAATCATCAATTTTGCCACCTGATTATTCTGTGTTCCTGACTGCTGCTACTTTCAGCTCATTTGGCATAAAATGACAAGGGCACAATCATTCAGGACAGGTCTGGAGAGTAAAGGTCGACCCCAGTTCTGTTGGCAATTTCACTGCAAAGCCAAGCTGTTCTGCTCAGTTGAAATAAAACATATTTTGTTTGGATATATTGGCATCATCTTTTGGGTAAACACAGGAATGGCTATAGGGAGGACTTTGGAAATCTTGAAGAAAGAGGGAAAAAGTCCAGGAAGTTTATTTATTTTTTAAAGTTTATTCATTTATTTATTTATTTTTGGCTGTGTTGGGTCTTCGTTGCTGCGCGTGGGCTTTCTCTAGTTGCGGTGCGCGGGCTTCTCTTGTTGCAGAGCACGGGCTCTAGGTGCGCGGGCTTCAGTAGTTGTGGCACACGGGCTTAGTTGCTCCATAGCATGTGGGATCTTCCCGGACCAGGGCTCGAACCTGTGTCCCCTGCACTGGCAGATGGATTCTTAACCACTGCGCCACTGGGGAAGTCCCTAGCGTTTTTTCTTTTGCAGTCACTCTTGACTTTGATTCAATGGAAACTACCTGTTTAAGGATATATGCTTGTTGGGAATTTCACAAATCAGTCAGAGAATCAATCAAGCAATATTTAGGATATCGGATAATAATACACTAATTCTTAAAACTTTAATGTGGAAAGTGCCGGGTTAACATGATGGGAGTGACTGGGTTAATATATTACAAATCAGTAGCGGGGAGGTAGATTCTTTAATAAATGTCTGTACAACTGGATATTATATCGTTTAAAAAAAAAATCAACCTCACCCATTAATCATGAAAATGTAACATATAACAGGAATTTAAAAATATTTTTCACCCATCAGTTCGTCAGATATTAAGGTGAGATGGTTATCAAGTGGTGGAAATGGAAAGATGCAGGGAGAGCATACTCTGACACGGGCAGTGGGGTAGAACTTGTACAGCCACTGGGGAAGGTGGTGTGTAATCTGTTCAAATTGAAGATGACAGCTCGTGTCCCCGTGGGCACACGTTCCAGAGTGTGCGCATTACAGTTTTGGAATGGTTGGATTAGTTTCAATTTTTTGCTGTCGGTAGAGGCTTAATCATATATACTCTGTACATAATATAAAGCAATTATTTAAGCAAGGTGGATCATGACCATGTGTGTAAGTGGGGGTAAATGTCCAAAAGTTAAAAAAGAAAAAAAATTGATATTATTTATGTTAAATACAACAAAAACACTATTCTATGTAATTTGCTGGAAATAAAATACACAAAATATACATAAAACAAATGGACTAGAGGAATGCACACAACTAGTAGTAGGGCCTCTGTGTATAGGGAGAGGAGACCCACAGAGGTGGAGCGGTGGTCAGTGACCTAGAGCTTTTAGCTGCGGCATGTGTGTGGGATCTAGTTCCCTGACCAGATATTGTGATGGGCCCCCTGCATTGGGGACGTGGAGTCTTAACCACTGGACCATCAGGGAAGACGGACCTAGAGCTTATCTGTAATGTTCTCATTTAAAATATTTATGTCTTCATATATTTCTGTAATTTAGAAAGGAACGTACACAGAAAAAGATCTGGGGACAAATATAGCAAAACATTAACAGTGGTTAATTCTGGATAGTGGCTGCCAGATGGTTGGTAATTGTTGGTTTCTTCTTTAAAGCTCTAGGTATGCTTTGAACCATCCTCAAAAAAAAAACCCCAAAAGCCAAAACACTTAGGCTTTTCATCTTCACTGGGAATAGTTATTAGCCTTAATTTCATTGTTTTCCTAGAAAACGTAGACACAGACTTGCAGGCCAGCCTGGGGCAGAGCGAGGAGAAGCCTGTGCCCGCTGCCCCTGTGCCCAGCCCAGTGGCACCGGCGCCCGTGCCATCCCGGAGAAACCCCCCTGGTGGCAAGTCCAGCCTCGTCCTGGGTTAGCTCCGTCTGCCCTGAACTCTGTCGTTTCGTTTCTTTGTTTTCTCCATGCTTGTGAACTGCACAACTTGAGCCTGACTGTACATGTTTTGGATTTGTTTCATTAAAAAAGAAGCACTTTATGTACTGCTGTCTTTTTTTATTTTGGAAGAACAGGTTCTCTGTCTGTCCTGATTCCTCTGGGTGTATAGGCCTTGGCATGAGTGTTTTCTAGTAGTAGATTGGAGGGAAAGCTTTGTGACACTTAGTACCGTGTTTTTAAGAACAGATAAATTGGTTTCAAATGTGTTAGAGGATCTTTTGTACTGAGGTTTTTAAAACCCTTTTCTTGTCAGCTTTACTAGGGTTTACCAAGCCTGGATCGGACAGGCCAGTAAACGGTCCACAGGCGCTGTCCCTTCAGGCCCCCCAAACAAGGGTGTCTTGATGCTGAACCTACCTGGTGTTGCCCTAACTTGTCAGTGCCCGTTGCAAAAAGCATCTTCCTGTGCCATATGGAGCGACAGAGGCCTGCGCCCCATGCCTTGCTGCCTGCAAAGCAAAAACACAAAACAAACAACTGCCTTTCATTTCTGAACCTTGAGAAATATTTCAGCCAGATACTAACTTGGCTGGCTGAGCAAAGCCTGCTGCTCCCACGCAGAGGGAGGCTTCGCTGTGCGCTCAGACTGACGAACTCCAGGTGGTGAAGCAGGGGTGGGGACCACATGGAAGTGGGACTTCCTGGTGAAGGGACCCCCCCTCCCCCCCGCCCCGGGGGCAGTGCTCTTCTTAGATAACTTGAAGCTGTGTGCATGATGCTGGTGCTTGACCATGAAAGAAAGTCTCATCCTTAAAACGTGTTGTACTTCACAATCCTGGACTGTTGCTTAAAGTAAACAATGTACAAATTTTGAAACACTGTGTCCTGTGTCATCTTTTTGAGATTGTTTCAGGAGTTCTACTTGCTTAGTTGCTTTTTTCTTTGTTACTATCAACCTTGTTGCCCAATGATTTGATGAGCCATTAAAGTTAAAACACACTAAGGAAGGCCCAGAGAGAAGTGGGCTTCTCTCTAAAGAAAGCAGCTTTCAAGTCAGAGAGCACGAGTTCAGAATGCCAAAATGAAAATTAATGGCTCTCTGGTAATAAAATACAGGAATAATATGGATAATTGGTATCCAAAATAATTATTAGCCAATACCCTTCACACTCTTCTACCACCTACCCTCCTGTGCTGGGTGCTAACATTCAAAATTTCAAGTCCTCTCATGCCTGTAGGGTGCTTCTCAATGGTGGGTGGTCAGAGAAGAAGGCTCCAAAGGAAGGGTCCACGTAGATAGAAGGGGACAGGGTCATCTGAGTCCTCTCAAGTGATACAGGAGACAGAAGATGGGAGAAAGCTCACTAGGTGCTAGGCAGAAAGTTCCAGACCAACATGCTATATTAAGTGTCCATTGGGCACTGTAAATCGGCTTTTTAGGTCTAGCTGTGCTACCGACCAGCTATGTGCCTTGGGCTTGTCATTTGGGAGCTCAGGTTCCTAACTTAAAAGTAAGACTTTTGAATGAGGTCACCTCTAAAAACCTTCCCATGACTGAAATGACTCAAACCTAGTGTGTAACCACCAGCTATTCTGACTTACTGGGCATGTCTTTGGGAAGAATAAGGGTGACCATAGGTTGTGGAGGTGTTAAGTGTTTCTCCCTTACTGTGTAAAGTATTTGCAAAATGGAAAATCAACAGCTGTGCTACACAGTCTTTCCAGGTTCACCAGAACAGGTTAGCCCTACCAATCACCTGAGTTACGGTTTGTCATGACTTCAGAGAGAGGGAACCTGCACCCTTCTCTCTCAGTAATGGTGGAGCTCCTGGGCAAGAGAGGTCCCTGATTTGTGTCACAACTTGTAACTTGGCTTTAGTTTTTTATTCTGTGAAGGTAAGTGCCTAGCCTAAAGATGTTCTGCCAGTCATTTTGGTACTATTACAGATTGTAGAAAGTTCTATGTAAACATGTTTGCTAAGGGTGTTGAATTTTCCAGTTAGAAAGCTTAGGGTTTAGAAGATGAAGTTGAATGATCTTAAAATGATGACGATGGCAGAAGAATCAGCATTTTGTTGACAGTGTGGACTTTTTACACAGTTATGTGTCTCAAGTGGCTTGGTGTTTACTGCTGATGTCTATTCTACGTCTTTAGCATTTTAAAATTAGATCGCCAGGCTCTCCTTCCTTATGCTTCTGTTCCATTGGGTTTAGACATATTGGGGTGCTGAGGTGGGGAACTACAGGAAGATGGGTCACTTACTCAAATCTGAACCTAGTCTGTAGGTAAATATATTTACATGTAGTCAGGAAATTGTGTGAAATCTACAAAAAGGAGAGTCCACAAAACTTAGCAAAATGCTCAGCAATTTCTAGAGGGGATGGAGCTGCCGATCCTAGAGACCTGTCAGGTCCACGGAAAGGACTGTCCCGACTACCTGAGCCTGGTGGAAAAATCGCCTCTTCCAGGTGGAACTGGATGTTTAAAGCAGATGCTCCCATGTTTCACGCCAACTCTGGTTTATGAATTCGTCTCTGAGGAGCTCTGCTCACACGAACCAGTTGTCTTCAGCAGATTCATTCACTTCTAACCGTTCCTGGGAGTCCCCGTGATTCGGGCCGTGGGTTGGCGCTGCCGTGACGGGGCGGAAGCTCTGCTCCGGTCCCCACAGCAGGGTGCGCAGCAGGTATGGCGTCTCAGGTTTAAGGAGGCTTGACTCCTTGTTAGACGACGCTTCCCAGTATTTAGGATAGTCCCTCCTGTCGGGCCCCTGGAAGTTCTGCCCCGAGTAACATTCGGGGTGAGCGAGGACGTCTGCTACAGCGTGGAAGGCTGCTGATGTGCACGTAGGTGCGTTCTCAGACCAGAAAGCAGCCCAAGCCATCGCCACGCCGCCCCCCACCCCCCCGAAACGGGGCTGCCCATGCAAATCAGCCGCAGTCGGGCCCGCCCACCCCACGGCTCCGGAAGCTGCAGTCCCCTCGCCCAGCTCCGCGCGGCGGTTCCCGGGGCCACATTTCCGCCGGGCCGCCTGCCTAGCTGCGATGGCGTTGCAGATGGCTGCGCGGCGCGGGCGGCCAGTGCGGGTGCTGGTGGACATGGACGGCGTTCTGGCGGATTTCGAGGCCGGCCTCCTGCGGGGCTTCCGCCGAAGCTTCCCCCGGGAGCCGTACGTGCCGCTGCAGGAGCGCCGCGGCTTCCTCGCCCGCGAGCAGTACCGAGCCCTGCGCCCGGACCTGGCGGTAGGGAGCGGGGGGAGGGGGGGGCGGGGGGGCGGCAGCGCGGGGCCGCCCTGGAGCGGGGAGCCCCGACCCCACAGGACACCTGGGAGCGGGGAGACCTCCCCTTGGGTCAGGACTGTCTCTGCTCCATGTCCAGTGACACCTTCCTGTTTAAAATTAACAAAGCTCTCACTTCAGAATCCACAGTTCACCTCAGGACTAGACAGTCTGGGGGAGTACTTACCCCTGAACAAAGTCCTCTACCTGAGACTCTGATTTGGGGACCGAAGCGCCCCAGGAACTTCACTTTGAGAGTCCTCGCTGGGGCTGGAGAGGTCTGCTGGGATCAGAGCCAGGACAGGAACACTGTATCTTTCAGGACAAAGTGGCCAGTGTGTATGAAGCCCCAGGCTTTTTCCTAGACTTGGAGCCCATCCCTGGAGCCTTGGAAGCAATGCGGGAGATGAATGACATGCAGGAGTGAGGAAGGGCGGGGAGGGGGGGGGTGGGGAGCAGGCGCTGGCATCACCCTGTCTAACGGCCCCCCCCCCCCCCCCCGCAGCACCGAGGTCTTCATCTGCACCAGCCCTCTGATGAAGTATGACCACTGTGTGCACGAGAAGGTGCGGCTGCCCCAGCATTTCACCCGCAGACTTAGGCTCCTAAGCCCTGGTCTTTTAAAGAAAGCGGCAGAAACACAGACAGTCGGGGGTGGGGTGGGGGGTAGAGGGGAGCCCTCTCTCTCATGAGCTGCTGTAGACCCTCCCTCACACATACTTGCTCACTGGCCCTGAATTCAAGGGCCCATCAGGCCCTACTGAGCCACCTATGCCCACCTCACAGTACCGCTGGGTGGAGAAGCACCTGGGGCCCCAGTTTGTGGAGCGCATTATCTTGACGAGGGACAAGACGGTGGTCTTGGGGGACCTGCTCATTGATGACAAGGACACCATTCAAGGTAGGAGCCCTTTTCCCTAGCAACCTCCAGGCATCTAGCCTGATGGAATTAGGGAGAGGGAGTAAAAATAACCAGATTACAGAGTGTATCCCTGCCTTCCTCCCGTGTCCTATCCCAGGCCAAGAGGAGACCCCAAGCTGGGAGCACATCTTGTTCACCTGCTGCCACAACCAGCACCTGGCCCTGCCCCCCCCACGGAGACGGCTGCTCTCCTGGAGGGACAACTGGAAGGAGATTCTAGACAGCAAGCGGGGAGCCCTGCAGCGGGACCGAACCGGCCTGGGGCCGCCCCAGGAATAAGGCGAGGGGCCATGGCCGTGGACAGTAGCTGAAGGAAGGGAAGGCAGACCAGCAGGGAGCCCAGGCAGAACTGAGCGACAGGGCAGCATCATGGCAATGACCCCTCAGCACTGTGCCAGCCACCTGAACCCTCCTGGCAGAGCTGGCCTGGAAACATGGTGGGAAAATCAGGAAACTTTTTAATAAAACACTTTGGCTCACTGCTCTCTTATGGCCTTTTATTTGGGGGAAGCGAAGGGACAGGAGCCCCACAGGGGCAGCTGGGACAGAGGCCAATGAGGAGGCCTTCGCCTCCCTCCCTCTCGTCTCCTTAGTCTATTAGTTCCATAGTCTGCCCACCTCCACGTCCACCTGGAAACCATTCCTCTTGAATCTGCCTTTCCTTGGCCATGTAAGAGGTCATCCTTGGGCTTTCCTGGTGGCGCAGTGGTTAAGAATCTGCCTGCCAGTGCAGGGGACACGGGTTCGATCCCTGGTCCAGGAAGATCACACATGCCGTGGAGCAACTGCGCCACAACTACTGGGCCTGTGCTCTAGAGCCCGCGAGCCACAACTACTGAGCCCACGTGCCACAACTACTGAAGCCTGCGCGCCCTACAGCCCGTGCTCTGCAACAAGAGAAGCCACTGCAATGAGAAGCCTGTGCACCCCAATGAAGAGTAGCCCCTGCTTGCTGCAACCAGAGAAAGCCCGCGCGCAGCAACAAAGACCCAACGCAGCCAAAAATAAATAAAATTTTAAAAAAGAAAAAAAAAGAGGTCATCCTTAAGGGAGGCCAGGACCTTCCACTGCTCCTGAACCCCACCTTTCCAAGGGGGCCCACACCCCTTCCCCCGTGCTGAGCAGCTGACACTAGACTCTGAGCCATTCGCTTGCTGTCAGTATCTGGTCCCATCTCCCTCGAGCACCTCTCTTACTTGCATCCCTGAAGCCAGCCTGAGACAGATTTCCAGGGACAGGGACCCCCACCACCACCACCTCACTAACCCTGATGGCAGAGAAGGCAGGCCAGGGCTTCCAGGCAGGTACCATGGGGTGGCGAAGGGAAAAGACAACAGCTCGTAGAGTTTGTGCCTGTATTCTAATGTGTCACCCTCATGGCCTCCGTCTTAATGCCTGATGGCCATGTTAACAGTCACTGGGCTGCGACACTCAATATCAGGAACCACGTCTTCGTCTTTGAAGCCCTAACATGGTCCCTGGCTGATAGGCCTGTGTAGATAAACAGTTAATCCTGGGCCACAGAGTTCTCCAGGCCAGCATTCACCATGCCCAACACCCAGCCTGGAGAGCTTGCAGGACAGGTACCTGGCCTCCACAGCAGTGGACACAACACTTCCCCAGCTTCCCAGGGCCCCGAAATACTTTTAACAACAAGGCTTCTCATTTCTATTTCTCAGAATTACTCCCAACACTTCTGTTAAGGTATGATGCCTGTTTCCTCAAGCTCAGGCAATTCTCCTAAGCCCCAGGTCCAGCTGTTCCTCAGGAGAAACACCATCTGCAGAGCCTCTGGGTCTAGGGACCTGCTGCTTCTCACACGAGGGTGACAGCTCGGTGGCGGGGTGGGCCAGGAGGCAGGACCTTCGCCTCTAGCTGGCTGAGAGCGTCAGCCTGTCAAAACGGCACCCTTCAATTTCCTTCTCCACGTGTCTCAAAGTCTGGCTTCCTCACTCATCTCCTGGTGCCTTTCACACAGTGTAAACACCTGTCCCACTGGGAAAACTCGCCTTTAAAGGGGCTGACAAAGCACCATCTGGGGAGAACGTGCACAGTGGGGGCTCTGCTGCTCCCACTTCCTGAGTCCCCACCGGGATTCTGGTCTTGTCTCTGGCAGTGCCGGTGCCGCGGCCTGAGGGCTCCTTGGATCAGGGCTGCTGCGGGGCCTCAGTCCTTGGTAGTGGGATCCCCAGGGCAGAGTGAGCCCGCCGGCTGCGGGCTTCGGCCACCTGGCTGGGGGAGCAGAAGTCTTCCAGGAAGATCTGGGCCAGGTTCCGGAGCCTCGCGTTGGCTGAGAGGGAGAAGCGCACCATGCACTGGACCACGGGCGTGGCGGTCAGCTCAGGGTGGGAGCCGGAGCCCGGCGAGCTCAGGTACATGATCGTGGTCACGGCGGACAGCACGGTCTCCTCGTTGGGACTGGACAGGCAGTCGATGATGAGTGGGACACCCCCAGTCTGCAGGATGTGCTCCTTGTTGGCCCTGTCTGAGCACAGGTTACAGAGGCCTCCTGGGGAAGAGCAAGGTGAGTCTGGATGCCTTAGCCCTGGGCCTCCTTCCATCTTTCCTCCGCCCACTGAGTCCCAGGGAAGGCCCAGGCCTGAGAAGGTGGCCCAGGGACAAGGGATCCCAAGTCTATTCTGATCTCCAGCCCTCCCTTTCCAGATTCCAGAAAGGCCTGCCTGCCCTCCACTGCCCAACCTTCTGGAAGTGGGCACTGATCCCTTTCCCTCCTGGTTCAGCCAGCTCAATGACTGATAGGCTTTCCTTTTTTTTTTTTTAAGTAGAAAACATAAAACCCACAGTGTATCATCACTTTAGAAGAATTAAGAAATATAGGTAAGGTGATGGTTTCACAGGTGTACACATGTCAATACTTATCAAGTTATACTCTTTAAGTATGTAAAGCTTATTATGTGCCAATTATACCTCAATAAAGCTGTCAAAAATATTAGAAGTCAAAATATAAACCATCTTAATCCTACCACCCATTTAACATGTTTTTCATCCCACAATTTTTCAATATGTGACTACATATAAATATTTAATAACAACGTGATACTCGTTTTGTAAGCCAGCTGTTTTCATTTAACCATGTCCTGTGAACATTTCTCCACGCCAATAAATCTACAATCATGGCATCATTTAATAGCTGTTCAGTCCACCATTTTATGGAAACAGCATAATTGAGAGTTTAAAGCATTTCAGCATCATTCCCACATCACTATTGCTAGGAATCTGGGGGACAAAAGAAAAGGACAGAGTGAGAGACCCGTGGCTCTGGATCTAAGAACCACTGCTCAGGTAAGATGCCCAGACCCCTCATTCTCTCCCGTCACGCCTAAAGCACTAGATGTGGGAAGCTGATTTTCGTGGGTCCTGAGTGAGCTTCCTGCCATCAGGGCACCCTCACCCTTAGGTTCCTACTCCAAGTAGAGAACGAACTTCTAGCTCATTTGCATAACATGGCCGACCAGTACTGAGTGTCCAATCAGGAGTGAGTTACAGCCCACCCACTTCCCCGGCATCTCTAGAAACAAGCAAAGGGGGGACCTCCCCACACGCCCGGCAAAACCCAACTAGGACCTCTTTCCCAGCAAGAGGGGACAGGTGCAGGGAAGTGGCGCAGGCCTGGCAAAGATCTCCGCCTACTCCAGGTAGGTACAGCCACCCCTTCCCTAGCAGTACCTGGGTAGGGAAACATTTTACCCATTCAGCCTCCAAGGACTTCCCACTGCAAAGATCCTTCTGGGATCTTTGCATGGTGCCACCCTCTTGCTAGTAACCAGCACGTCACTGCTCCGTGGCCAGTGTGGTTTCCCTGGAGTACCCCATTAGCCGCTGCCTGCCACATCCAGGCACGTCCCTCATCACCTGTCTCACTGTCTTCATATGCTTAGAACTCTGAGAAACCTTCGTGGAATTTTCTTGCTCACTGACTGCTGAGCCCCGCTAGAAGCTACTGTGTCATGAGGTCAACACCTAGGCTGTCTTGGGATTTCCCTGGTGGTCCAGTGGTTAAGACTCCACGTTCCCAATGCAGGGGGCCTGAGTTTGATGCCTGGTCAGGGAACTAGATCCCACATGCTGCAACTAAGAGCCCACACACCGTAACTAAAGATCCCGCACGCGAAAACGAAGAGCCCCCGTGCCGCAAGCCTAATTAATTAATTAATTTTAAAAAAAGACCTAGGCTGTCTTATTCCCAAGACTTCCTGGGTTTCTGGCACAGGGGGCGCTCCGCAAATGTTTGCTGGAAGGATTTTAAAGCAGTGAGCAGGGAAAAGGGCTGCACTGCAGAGGGTCGGGAGGCTGGATGGACTGGCTCCCTGGGACCCTGTGCAGTTGGACATCTGCAGTTCTGAGGGACGGAAGAGGCCGAGTGGTGCTCCTGAACCGAGGAAGATGGGCAGCAGGGGACGGACTCCAGGCACTGATGGAGAGGTCCCTCCCAGTGTCCACCTCAGCACCCATTCACCCCAGTGGAGCCCTTAGCACAGCCTGGGGTCATCCTGCCGACTACCTTCTTTACTTGCTGTCTGTCCCCCCATCACTGGGCACCACAGGGTAGTAATTTACCTCTGTATTTCCGGAGCCTGCAACTGAGGATTCTCGCTGGACACATGCTAGGAACATGACTGAACCCCACGAAGAGTTACCACCACCCCCATTTAAGGGAAAGAACCTGAGGCTGTTGAGTAACTTGACCAAAGTCCCAGAAGATGGGGAGCTCTTTGCTACTCCCGTGGGAAAGGGTGTCCCTTCAGAAACCACAAGGACAACTAATCCTACCACGGGCAGATGCCAGGCTCAGCCAGGAACAGGGGCAAGTAGAAATGCTGTGGCACAACTGCTGAGCCCGCGCGCCTAGAGCCCGTGCTCCGCAACAAGACAAGTCACTGCGATGAGAAGCCCGCGCACTGCAACGAAGAGTAGCCCCCGCTCACCACAACTAGAGAAAGCCCACGCGCAGCAACGAAGACCCAATGCAGCCAAAAATAAATAAATAAAAGATGTCACCTCTTCTAAGAGCCTTCCATGACCACCCTAATCAGTCCCTCTCCCCAAGAGGCCCTCCCCTCACCACCTTCACTTCTTTTCTTCATACCAAGGAAGAAAAAAAGAAAAAGTAAAAAAGCAAAAGAAGAAAATATTCATAGATTCTGACAGAGGACTCATATCCAGAATATATAAAGCATTCCTATCAATAAAAGATGAACAACACAATAAAAACAGTGAGCAAAAGACTTCGATAAACTCTGCACAAAAGGGTCAATATATGAAAATGTGCTCAACATTCCTTATCAGAGAAATGAAAATTAAAACCACAATAAAAGGCCACTACACACCTATCATAATGGCTAAAACAAAAAAATACTAAGTGATACTAAGTGTTGGCGGGGAGGGAGCAGCACCGGAACTCTCGTATGCTGGCGGTGAGGAGTGGAATACATCGTGATGACGGTGGAAAGCTAGTTGGCAGCTTCTAACACAGTTAAACATCCATCTACCCTACGACTCAGCAATTCCACTCCTACCCAAATCTGTCTGAGAAAAATGAGCACATATGTATACAAGGAACCTACCCGAGAGAAATGAGTACCTATGTATACAAGAAAACTTGTACAAAAATTATCATAACAGCTTTATTCATAAAGGTTCCAAACTAGAAACAGCTCAAATCTCCATCAGCGGGTGAATGGATGAACAAATTGCGGCCTATTCATATAAAGACGTGAACTACTGATACTGTAACAATTTGGATGAATCTCAGAAACATTATGCTGAGTGAAAGAAACCAGATACTATATCCTGTAGGATTCCTCTTACATGAAGGTCAAGAACAGGCGAAACTGATCCATGGGGATAGAGGTTAGAATAATGGTTACCTCAGGGTGGAAGACACTAACTGGCAGAGGGTACGAGGGACCTTTTTGGGGAGATGAAAACATTCTGTATCTTGACTTAAGTGCTGGTTATACTGATGTACATACAGCTTAATGAATTTAAAAATTCATCAGACTGGCGCTTAAGCTACGTGCATTTCACTGTATGCCGATCCTGCTGCAATCTAAAAACTGGTTACCAGACAAAAAGGAGAACAAGTTCTGACTGGCGGATGAACATATTTTGGACAAACCTGGCAAGATAAAGAGAACAAGAGGCAAAGGCAGGGCCCTTCTAGGTGTGGGGAGCCACAGGAACCCCCGGGAGAGACAAAAGAGAAAACCCTAGTGCAGTCTGGGATGAGAAAGCTGGCGGCTCAGAGAGGGCAGGTAGGGGATCTCAGGTCACAAAGCAAGGAGGGCAATGGTGCTGGAAGGGACAGGAGGGTCTAAGTATTGTCCTGGGGATTAAATGAGGTCATGCTGACAAGTGCTTAGCCAGCACCTGGTGCCTGAGAGGGCTGGGCATGTCCTTGGAGACAGTGGCTCAAGACCGTTACAGCTGAGGACCCGCCCGACGACCCGCCCGCCCCAGGGTACTGGGCTGGCCGTGGTCAATCCCAGGTCAAAATCTTCACTGGGGGCTATCTGTTCTTGGGTTTTACTTCAGTATCTTGAAGACGGTTCTCCCTGAAATTTCAGGACAGACATTCAAGGGACAGAACAGCATATAGAGAAAGCCACTATTACACGTAAGAAGGTGAGAGACGAATATACATATATGTATACGCCCACATTTGCTGGTTTCATATGAGGGGGGAACAGGGTGGAAGGGACAGGAATGGTAGTGAGACCATACTCGTAATACAGTTTTGACTTAAACAGATATGTTTTGTATAAGTTAAAAAAACCAAATTAAATTTTAAAAAATCATGGTTTTTCGCACTTCTGACCTGTATTTCAGTTCTAAAATTTTATCCTACAGGTACACTCCCACAAGTGAGAAATGACATACAAATAAGGGTACCCACTGTCACACTGCTCATGAGAGCAAAATGGAAACAACCCTAAATGGCCCCCCTCAGGGGCCGGCTAAATGTTAGTCCCTTCATGCAGTGGACATCATGCAGCAGTCACAAAGAATCAGGCAGCTCTTTATGGGCTGACACTGCAGGTGTGCCAAGACATGGTGCTAAGTTAAAAAAAAAAAAAGAATATAGATACAGTATACTTCAACATGTGTAGGATATGCAAAAAGGTATACATAGTATACAAACAAATATATACGTGTTTGTTTATCAATCCCTAAAATATCTCTGGGAGAATACACAAGAAACTAGTAACAATGGTTGCCTCCAGAAAAGGCTACAGACCGAGTTACTGTTTATTACCTACCCTTTTGAATTCTGTACCATGTGAGTCAATTATGTATTCACATAAATTAATAAAACACACACGCACACCCTGCTTCTGCCTAGAACTGAGAGGAAGGGGGATTGGTCTCTGCCAGTCGGGGAGGGACGGCACAGGTGCCTGGAGCCAGCCTTCCCAGCTGGTGTGGAAGGGAGCAGTGGGGTGAGGACCTTGAATTCACCTCTTTCCTGTAACAAGTGGATAGCTGAGGAATTTCTTTTTAAGCAGAAAGATGTGTGACCCCAGGACACTAAATGATCAGTGAGAGAAGGAGGTACACGGGAACCCGAGAGTACGGAGGATGGAGCGAGGGCTCTGTGGTGGGCAGATCTAGCTAGAATCCCAGGAATGCCCCAGGGGACTCAGGTGAGCAGAGCAAGCAACTCCATCTCTCTAAGCCTAGGTTTCTTTATCAGTAAAACGGGAAGAGAGAATTAAATAATGTAAGACCCCTCCCTGGCACACAGTAGATATGGACCAAGCACGCACCTGTTTATAGCCTCGGAGGCTGGCACAGGGCATATCTTCAACCCACACACAGAGAAAGGGCTGGCACATACAGGTAGAGTTTAACAATGAGAAAGCAAGTGCTCATGTAACCAGCACTGAGGTCAAAGACTGAAACACTGTCATCAGTCCAGAAGCCTCTGCATGTTCTTTCCTGATTCAATTCTCTCCCCTTCTCAGAGGTGACCCTCTTCCTGACGTGTAACAATGCAATAAAATAATTTTAAATTAATAGCAGGACCTTTTAAATTTTTAATAAAAAAAATTTTACTACACACACACCCCTAAATACTATATAATTCAGTTCTGCCTCTTTTTGGACTTTATAGAAATGGAATCACACTGTACATATTATTATGTGTCTAGCATCATTTGCTTAACGTTATGTTTTTAAGATAATTGCAAGGAGCTGTAGATTGTTCATTTACCTTGCTAAGCAGTATGAATATCGACAATATTGATAATTCATTCCACTGTTGACTGTTTCCAGTTTAGGACTGTTACAGACAATACTGCTGGTGACATTTTTGCATGTGTCTGGACGTACCCAACCCTATGATTGTAACTGCTGGGTCACGCGGCATGCCTATCTTCAATTTTACTAAATCCTATTTTTCCAAAGAGAGGCGGCTCAGGATTCATCTACCAGCCTTTTTCAGTACACCACCACCATCTGGTGGCAGCTACAGGTATTGCATGAAATAGAACAGAGGAAAGCGATTTAACCTGAATCGTGGGAGGCCACCTACTTGCATTACTGTTGTAGTAACAAAACTGCCGAGTATTCCGTGACATGCTAGGATTCAGCCAGTTTTCATGGAAGCAGAGAATTATCTCCTGGTTCCTTTACATCTCCATACACCATCTAGAATGGTGCAGGTGCGCACACACAGCATATAAGACACCAGAGAATCAACCAATGGTGCTTCAGTCCAACACTCCCAAATTAATGCCAAAGCCTGCCAGAGTTTTTATTTGGGGCATGAGCTCTGAATTCTCTCGCTCATTCAAGTATTTACTGAGATGCTGGCTTTTTATCTGGTTCCTGATAATTCACCCGCTTCCTATCCCCCATCCCAAATGAGGGTGGCTCAGGCCTGACCAGTGCCTGTCTCCCCGTGGTACTTCCTCCTACTACTGCCCGGACACCCACTGTGAGGATAAAGATCAACTTTCCTACCTTTTCCTATCATTCAACGATGCTTTTCCAGAAGGGCCGAATCCCTGGAACAGCTGGGTGATTATAGACACTATCCCATCCTACCTCACCTCTCTGGGAGACTCGGGAACTGTTTATCCTCAAAGGGGTCTGGCTACCTAGGGGACCTTGCAGCTGCAGGCACTTTATCTCATTTACTTCTCTCAACAACTTTGTGAGGCAGGTACCGATCCTCCCCCACCTGACCGATGATGGGAGAAGGGAAATCACATGCCCAGAGTTAAGTCGGGGAGTGAGGACTTGAACCCAGGCCTGCCTGACCCCAAAGCCCCACTCTTACCAAACTCTCTATATTCCTTGCCAACAAACCAACACTGGTTTTCGTTCTGCCAAACCATGGCCATGGGCCATCTAACCCGGCAGTTATTCCAGAACCAAACGCACTCAGGGCTGCAGCACGAAGTCATGGCCGGGACTCTGCGCACATTCCCCGGCCCCATCCTCGTCCCAGGCCAAAAGGCCTGGGCATTCAAGACGTAACAAAGGTAAGCAAGGCACCCTGATCTCATGGAGATTCACCATCTCAGATCTGCCACCAGAGACAAAAGATTCAAAGCTACAAAGCCCAGCACAGAATAAGCACCGACAGTGTTTCCCATTTAGCAGCACAGACGTTAACAGAAGAGGAAACAGCAAGAGTAACAAAGTCGGCTTCTAAGCACCACTGGGACTCTCCTTTTAAGTTATGCGCAATAAATACGAGAGGATTTTAATCTCCAGAGGATCCCACGGGGGATTCAATGCTAAGAAAGCTGCTGCTCTGGGGATTGTGGACGTTGGGAAGGAGAAGAAAAAGAGAAGGAAACAGTGGCTGTGAAAAGTAAAACTGGTGATGATACCAACAATTCTAGACAAAGTATCGATACCTTCACGGGGACAGACACGCGCACACGCTCTGCTCCCCGCAACAGTCCTGCGAGGCAGACAAGGCTCAGGTGAGGAAATGAGGCTCAGAGAAGGGACAGGACTCATCCACAAAGACTGGCTACCAAGTGGAGAAGTGGGGACCGTGGACTCCAGGTCCAGGGCTTGGTCACCCACTCTGGGAAGCTGCCCAGGAGGGCAAGAACCCAGGCCCAGCCCTGATCTCTGGCAAAGCTCCCAGCTCAGTGGGCCAGGAACCCAAGAGTGTTCCTGCCTCAGGAAAGTTGCTTCCTGATCCTGTAAAAACTTGCCCGGGTGACTGCTCTTTTCAGCAAAGGTTTCTCCAGAGTCAAGAGCTTGAGTTGAAGGAGCTGTATCCCTCTCAGGTGGAGGCCTAGCCACGGGCTTCTGCAGGGGTCACTGTCACCACTCATGCGGCAGAAGCTGGGGAGCAGAGTTCCAAAAAGGGAGGAGATGGAGTACTAACACTGGAGAAAATCTTAAAGTGACCAATTTTTCACGATATTTATTAAGCATAATAATCTTCCAGAGGGGCAGAGACATGAGCTATTCCCACCCTTAGACCTGGGCAACCGGGGCTCCTGCCCCCAGCCCAGGTTTCGAGGGCCTCACTCTGGCCCTCTCCATAGGTTGAAGAGTCCAGGGAGCCTGCCCAAAGCCCATCCCTCTTCCCCCATACCCAGAGCTCCAGTTCCTAAACCTGCTCCCCCAGCTGCATGGGCCTCTTTCCTGCATCCTGACTCCCGGCGGTGAACCCCGCTGTTTGTGTGCACACGCCGAAGTCCAATGAGTGGCCACGAGGCAAGTGTTTGTGGGGCTGTGAGTGAAGCTGGGATGTCCACACATGTGTGAGGCCTGTCGTAGTAAGAGGAGTCCCAGATACCACAAATTAGAGGCAGACCTGGATGGCCTTTCAAAAATTTAAATCACATTTGCCCAGGATGTATTCAGGAAAAAAAAAAAAGTGTGTTACTTGATTCTAGAAAAGTTTTCAATCTAATTTCTAAGTTACAGGAATTAAAGCAGTTACAGGAACAAACGAAATGACACCATAAAGAGGCAACTAGACAATTCAGAAGGTGAGACGTTCTGCAGAACTGGTCTGGATCCTTCAACAATTAGTGTTAGGAAAAAAGTGTCTATTAATGATTAAAAGAGATATAAGATGGGCTTCCCTGGTGGGGCAGTGGTTGAGAATCCGCCTGCCAATGCAGGGGACACAGGTTCGAGCCCTGGTCCCGGAAGATCCCACATGCCGCAGAGCAACTAAGCCTGTGGGCCACAGCTACTGAGCCTGAGCTCTAGAGCCCACGAGCCACAACTACTGAGCCCACGTGCCACAACTACTGAAGCCCGCGTGCCTAGAGGCCACGCTCCGCAACAAGAGAAGTCACTGCAGTGAGAAGCCCGCGCACCACAACGAAGAGTAGCCCCCGCTCACCGCAACTAGAGAAAGCCCGCGTGCAGCAATGAAGACCCAAAAGCAGTCAAAAATAAATAAATTTATATTAAAAAAGATATAAGATAATTGATGCTGTGATTTCCTTCCAAACAGCACCATATGGAAAGGGGGGGAGGGGGAGGATAAAGAGTAACTTCAGGGACTTCCCTGGCGGTCCAGTGGTTAAGACTCCATGCTTCCAATGCAGGGGGCATGGGTTCAATCCCTGGTCAGGGAACTAAGATCCCACATGCCACAAGGTATGGCCAATAAATAAATAAATAACTAAAAAGAGTGACTCTATAGTGGAGAAACCTGACAAACACTACTTCATCCAGGTGATCAAGGTTAATATCAACAGTGATAAGTCATGTTGATAGCATATGCCCTTGATATGATGTAAATGAAAATGGCCTTTTACCGTTTACCTCTGTGGTCATCCTCCCCAAAACCCATAACCCACTCTAATCATGAGAAAAATATCAGACAAACCCCAACTGATGGAAAACCTACAAAATACCTGACCAGTACTCCTCAAAACTGCCAAGGTCATCCAGAAAAAAGGGAAAGTCTAAGAAACTGGCACAGCCCAGAGGAGCCTAAGGAGACATGACAACTAAATGTAACACAGTATCTTGGATGGAATCCTGGAGCAGTAAAAGGATTATTAGGGAAAAACTAAACAAATCTGAATAGAGTATGGACCTGAGTTCATAATAATGCATCGACATTGGTTTATTAATTGTAACAAACGTACCATACTAATGTAAGACGATAACAATGAGGAAACTAGGTGTGGCATATATGGGAACTCTGTACTATCTTTGCAATTTTTCTAAAACTGTTCTAAAATACAAAGTTTCTTTAAAAAGAGAGAGATTGAGATCTAAGGAACGTAAGAACCAGATTAAGTGCATGAATCCTGGACTGGATCCTGGTTTATACAAAACAACAACAACAAAATGTCCTTTTGGGACCTATTAGAGAAGTTGGCCTAACTGGGTATTTGGTGATAATGGAATTATTAAGTTCATTCTCTATGTAGATAAGATTCACTATGTAGAGAAATGTTCTTTTTTAAAGATGCATGCTGAAAAAACAATGTTGGTTTGCCTTCAGAATAAACTCCAAACTCTTTCCCAATGCCGAGACCTGAATCCCTGTAAACTCTGGTGCCGTGAGCTCTCTATAACCTCACTTAGTACCACTCTCTGCTTCACTCACCACAATGGTGCCACATCAGCGTTCCTTCTGGCTCCTCCTGCTCTAGAGTCTTTTTTTTTTTTTTTTTTTTTTGCGGTACACGGGCCTCTCACTGTTGTGGCCTCTCCCATTGTGGAGCACAGGCTCAGCGGCCATGGCTCACGGGCCCAGCCGCTCCGCGTCACGTGGGATCTTCCCGGACCGGGGCACGAACCCGTGTCCCCGGACTCTCAACCACTGCGCCACCAGGGAGGCTCTGCTCTAGAGTCTTTGCCCACGCTGTGCCTTCCCATGATGGCCAAACAAGAAGTAGCCCCTCCCTCCCCTTGCTCTCTCTCATCACCCTATTTTCTTCAGAGCCTCGGCTTTCTTGTTTGTCAACCATCTGTCTCCCCCTACTAGAATGTAAATTCCTTGAGGGCAAAGACCCTTTGCCCAACTTGTTCGCCATCTCTCCAACATCTAGAACAATACCTTGCTCGCACAATATACGCCCAATAAATATCTGTCCAGTGAATAATTCAGTAGGTCTTAGACCATAACAACCACAGGAGTCACAAGCCATTCCAAGTCACCGCTACTTCTCTTGATGGTAAAACTTTTTTTGGCTGTGCCCCACGGCATGTGGGATCTTAGTTCCCCAACCAGGGATTGAACCCGTGTCCCCTGCAGTGGAAGCACGGAGTCTTAACCACTGGACCGCCAGGGAAGTCCCGATGTTAAAACATTAAGTCAAAGATGTTTAAAAAGGGCACTCAACATTTTTCCCTCCAATGGGGCTTCAAACCATTCCCTCATTTTCGATCTCACCTCTAAGCGGGAGGGAAGCTAGACAGGCAGAGGGAGTCCTAAGAGTTCCAAACCTGATTCAAGTGAGCCGTGACCTGGACGACGTGTGAACCGCGGAGGCGGCACAGACATCGCGAAAGTCTGCCTTCGCAGCTGAGGGACTGCCTAAGAGATTCCTTTCCCAACAACTCACTTCTAACTCATTATCTCATTACAGCCCATCAGGTATCTAGGAGAGCGGCCCCATCCTTACCAATAGCAAACTCCACCAGGGTCTCATTCTCCTCCGACAGTGAATCGAGGAATAAATCCAGGACCTGCAGCTGCCGCAGATACTGGTAGTTACTGGGGTCATAGGCGAAGTTGGCGAGGTTGGCCAGTACTTGCTCCTTGGCGTCTGCAGTGGAAAAGCGGCACTGGAGCCAGGTCCGGGGCGGCAATCGCGGCCAGACCCCTGCCTGGTACCCTGCTCCCCACCCTGCCGCTCTCACCTTGGCTCTCGGTCGCCTGGAATTCCGTGACCAGCGCCTGCAGGTATCCCAGCCGGCCGACGTGGGGGTCTACCTTCGGCTTCTGGGCCATGGTCGGGCGGCGGAGGAACCCCGGGGGACGGGCAGGGGAGTGTGGAAGGTGAGGCTGGAAAGCGGGCGAGAACCTCACCTGGGCCTCGCCGGGTCCGGAGAGGGGCAGACCGGAGCGGGAAATAGGTTCCTTTCCTCGGTTCAGGTTCTGCAGTAATTTGCAGCTGAAATTGGGCTGGGGAAATGGGGTGGGGACACAGGACCTCGTAAGAGTTGGGAATGAACATCCAAATTGGGGCGCGGAAAACCAGGACGCTGTCGCGCGCCGAAGGAGGGAGGAGCAGCGCCCAGCGGCGCTTAATTTCCGGCTCAGTTCCGGACTTCCGGGGCAAGCCGCTCTTAGCCCCGCCCCAGGGGGCGGAAGGGGCGGGCCGAGGAGGGTGAGGGGCGGGGCTGTCATTGAGCTCCCTGGGCTTGCTTCAAGCAAGTTCTTCCGCTGGTGCTTAGGCCGGGAGCTTCAAGCCTCTTGTCTCAGGCAGGTGGCGATCCGCATCGTGATGGAAGCGGTCATGGAAGGTTGCGGATGCGTTGAGGAGCTCCTCTAGGGCCCTTAGGAGCTCAGAGGTGCCGGAGCGCCTATGTGGGGGGCTGTCGGGGCAGAAGCACCTCCAGATGCCCCTGCACTTGACGGAGGGGTGCAGTTCCCCCCCACACACCAAGGGCCCCCAGGAACGCAAGTGTCGGCTCCCTGTGTCCCCCACGCGGGTCCTTTTGAAACGGAGCAGGACCCTATGGTCCTTGCCCCCCATGTCCTCAGCCTGCCTTTTGTCTGTGGAAAAACTTTAGCCAAAGAATAAGTTTAATCAGAAGTGAAAAAATGCAGAAATAGAGGAAAACAAAGGAGACCAGATAATAATAGTTTAGTCCTTAAGCATAGTCAAGGACCTTTGGTTCGTCCTTAAGGTCAATAGATAACATTCTGAGCTGTATCCTGTGAGCTGTTTTGCAGCTACTGAAGCCCCCACCAGGTGGAGGAGGATGACTACATGATGACCAAATTGAAGCCATGACATAAGCTGCTCCACTTCACACAATTCCTAGAACTGGCCTCAAAGAAATGGGAACCCTGGAACTAAAGATTAACCGTACTTAAAACGACCAAGATGACGCTGATCAGACCACATTACTGGTTTCAAGCTGACTGTCAGAACTGACTATGCTGTTCTGCTCCCTCCCTCCGCCTATATAACCCTGCAATTCCCTTTTAAAAGCCCCTGTCCCCTGAACAGCAATCGGGAGTTCTCGGACAGGACTCCACCCTCTCCCCGGTTGCCAGCCTCTGAAGCAACCTTTCCTTTCCTACCAACACTTGTCTCTCAAGAATTGGCTTTGTGGGCTTCCCTGGTGGCGCAGTGGTTGAGAGTCCGCCTGCCGATACAGGGGAAACGGGTTCGTGCCCCGGTCCGGGAAGATCCCGCATGCCGCGGAGCGGCTGGGCCTGTGAGCCATGGCCACTGAGCCTGCGCGTCCGGAGCCTGTGCTCCAAAAAAGAATTGGCTTTCGAGCTGCGAGCAGCCGGACCTGGGTTCGGTAACACTTTGACACTACCTTCTGGTCTGCTTTTCCCAAAAGCCAGGCGACGACTTCCCCGGCAGTCCAGTGGTTGACTCCGCGCTCCCAATGGAGGGGTCATGGGTTCTATCCCTGGTCTGGGAACTAAGATCCTGCATGCCGCCTGGTGCGGCCAAAATGAAAAGCCGGGCGAGCCTGGTACCCTCTGCTTCCCAATCCTGAGCTGAGTCTGCCACCTCTGGCTGGAAGGCATTTTATCAGCCAGGTGGCAGAGAGCACGAGGGGCAGCACCGTCGGGCCCTAGAAGGAGCCCAGCTGTACCGCTTTGGCGGTTTTCTGATGCTGATGCCCTTCCGTCCACTTCCTTCTCGGGGCTTCTCAGGAAGGGAGCGTGCGACCCAGACCTCATAGGCACAGGGGACAGAGCACCAGGGAGGAAGGTGGTCCTCCCAGACTCCAGTTGTGCTTGAAAACGTGGGGATGAAAGGGGCTTGGGCTGCGAGCTTCTTGAGGGCAAGGGCCATGCTCCTTTTGCCCTGGGCCTGGCATGAGGGCAGAGTGGCTGCCACACTCCAGCCTACCACAGCCCCGTTGAGAGCAGCCTCCACCTCCGTGGTGGGCTCAGGTCCTTGTGATCAGCCCCTGCCCTGTGCACAGACCCCTGGGGCAGGAGTTATGACCATAGTCTGGGTGCTTGGGTACCCTGGCTGCTTCTTGCAGGACAGTGGCCCCAGGCCCCTCACCAGGCCCTTCACATTCAGAGGGGAGCTGATTCGACTTGGGGAAGTATATCTCAGCACGAGGTAGCCAGGGGGCTTCTCTGCTTCTGTCTGGACAGAGCAGTAAAGGCCTGGGACCAGGAGCTCAGAGCTTGGGGACAGGATGGAAGTGAGCTCCTGGTCAGGAACTGCTCTAGACCCTCTCTAGAGGAATCCCAGGATCAGCTAAGTGTGGGTTCTGGAATCAGATGGGCCACCCCAGCCTCCCTCATTTGTCCCCTCCTAAGGCTTCAGAGGCCCTCATCTTTGGGAAGAATTCTTCGTCCTTGGTTTTGTGCTGAGGGCAGCGACCAGGTCTTAACTCCTCTCTGCCAGTTCCTGACACACAGTAGATGCTCAATAATATTTGCTGAAGGAATTCTGCCCAGAGATTATCACCACTCTTGCCCAGGCGGCAGAGGAGGTCAAAGTTTCCTATGCTAAATGTTTACTAATATCTTTTTTCCTTGAAAGAAACCAGTTTTCAGGAAGTGGGCCTAAAAGGGGATACACACTTCAAAGGCTTGTGGCTACTAGCACCAAAAAGTATTCATCTACCTACCAGCCCCAACTCTTCTTTTCTGCTCAGTTAAGATGGAGAAGGTGGCAGGACCTGGTAAATGTGTCCAGCTGTGGATTCCCCCTTCAGTGTACAAGCTAGGGATGGTGCCCAAGTACAGGACAGGATGGAGGGGCAGGGAGGCAATGGGGGGGTCTTCAGGATCAGACTTTTCAAACTGGAAGAGACTTTAACTTATCTAGGCCAACCTCCTCCTTTTTCAAGGCCCAGAGATGGTCCAGAGTCACACAGCAAATTATGGCAGAGTCAAACGTGAATTCAGGTCTCTATTCCAGCCCAGAGCCCTTTGCTTCACCTCCGTACTACCTCTTTTGGCCAGAAGGGGGCACTCATGAGTCCTGGGAAAGACAACATGCCCAAGGATGCTGACTCACGCCAGTTGGACTCGTGCAGGAGGAAGGCTGGAGTCGGGTCATAAAAAGAAAAGCAATTCTCCTGATAAGGGTTTCTTGTTGAAACCTGGTTGAGCTTGAATCAACAAACAAGGTCCTTGGTGGGAGTAGCCCTGAAGGGGGATGGGGGAAAACTTACTCCAGGCCTCTTTTCTAGCTTCGTTAGTTCACAGGGTTTATAACCCGCTGCAGAAAGTGTTTCTGTGTGTAATTCAAACAAACTCTGTTTTTCCTTTCACTCAGTTGGTACACTGTTGGGACAAGCCTGGGCTGATGACAGCCAGTCCCCAGGTGATGATCTCAGGGAAGGCACCAGCAAAAAGAGTACGTGGCGGCCGGCCGGTCTGGGGGAGAAGCTCTGACTTCCAGGCCAGACGCACAGGCCAGTGGGGAGCAGGGGTGGCCTGGCAGCTGGCCCAGCCAGCCACTTATCCCAGGGTTGACACCTCTGACACAGCAGGGAGAAAAGGCTGACAGGAGAGGGGAGTGAAAGGGCTTCTGCTGCAAAAGCAGCTCCATTTCCACAGAGGTCCTGGGGCCCCGCCGAGCAATCCTTCCTCCCCTGGTCTGATGTGTGGCTCTCCCGCTCCCCCCAGCACTGATCTTCCCAGCCAAGATACAGGATGGGGCAGAGGAGGGAGGAGACCCTAGAGCAGGCCCTGCTGAGTGTGCAGGGGGCCCTCAGACTTCACTGATTCTAGGACCCAAGCCAGGGGCTCCCCTCCAGTTCTCTGCACTGTCGCCAGGACGGGTGCTCCACCTGGCATTTAATCTGTCCAAATCCTGCATCCAGGCCGACGCTCAGCCTGGCCCTCCACCACTGCAACACATTCTCTCCCAAAGCCCTTCTTCCCAAGGTTCCAGGTAGCATGAGGTCCAGCAACCTGTGCTGGGGGCAGCCCTGCGGGCAAGGGCTGGGCCACCTGGGAAGAAGGGGGGCAGGAGAGACTCGGAGGAGGGCTGAGCTCTTCGGAGCTGTCTAGAGGGTGAAGGACAAAGAGATCACATGGGAGGCACCCAGGCCGGACTTGAGGGTCCAGGGTGTTGAGCTGTAGCAGCAGCGCAGGCAGCCAGCTGAGCCAAGCCGGCCGTGACAGACCTGAGCTGGGCGCAGACCCACCTTCCTGGGCCCTGGGTACTCTGATGCCCCAGCAAAAAAGTCAGGAGGATCCGCTCCTGGATTCTGCTGGTTAGAAGGAACCCCGAGCCTCTGGAGGTCAGCCTCTAAGGTCCCCACTCCTGGCTGAGTCCCGACGTGCAGAACCCAGATGGCCTTTGGTTCAGGCTTTCTGGGCAGCCCTTCACCTCAGCCTCTGGCGAAGTCGCTGGACATTCCTGGGCTGAGGCAGGCCTCACTGACTTCAGGACTCAGATGCCGGTCACACATGTGAGTGACCCCGGGCCTCAGACGCTGGTCACATACATGATCTCCACGCGCAGCCGCTTCTTGGGACCGTCTGTGTCCTCCAGAGTGAGGCCCTGCTCTGGGGCAGCCTCTGTTACAGCTCCTTGCACCTCAGCCTGCGGGCCCTGCCTCTCAATCTTCCCCAGGGCCCAGAAACTGCCACCCATGAAGAGGGCGGCTGAGATGAGGAAGAAACTTGACATGTAGAAAACATAGCTGAAGTTGCTGGTGGTGTCTAGGAGGAGTCCTAGGGGACAGAGAGCAAGTTAGGCCACTGCCCTTGGCTACCAGGCCTCCCACCCACGCCCCCTCACCCCTGCGAAACTGTGTGCTCTGTGAGAGCAGGGATTTTATTGTTGTCTCTGCTGCATCCCCAGCACGAGGAACCATGGCTGGCACCTAGTGGGAACTCATTAGGTATTTGTTGAATGAAAGGAAAGGAAACACTAAACCAGCCCCAGTCCGGGCAGGAAGAGCCCTTGGGCGGCCAGACGAGCACTTAGGGGCATGTTTCCTTCACCCTTGGTGGCAGGAAGCCAAGGACTCAAGGGCCAGTGGCATCTGGGAGATCTGCTCAGCCCTACCCCAGGCCCGCCATGCCTCCTCCTGGATTGCTCTCCCCGCTCGTTGGCTTGGAGAACGCCCTTGGAAACTGGGACTTCCAATGCCACGCTTGAGAGGAGTCCCCGTTGTCTGACTATAATAACCGTGCTGTCTGTTGACTGCCCCCCAGCACCACGGGCTTCACAAACCTTCCCTTTTACTCTGAATGTCACACGCTCAGCCGCCCAGCAAGTCCACTCCTCTGGGTCCCTGCTTCCCATACCTGTTCGTTTCCCTCCCGGCACAAATCACCATTACGATCACAAAGGGGCCTCTTTGCTCTAATCCCCGACTCCTCCACCAGAAGGTAAGCCCTGAGAGGTGGGGGCTAGTTCTCTGTCTTCAGCCCTGCCCACCCCGTGACTGGCACAGGTGTAGGGATGGGTGTGGCAGGTGTTCTCGTCTGCATTTTGCAGATGACACTATGGCTCAGAGAAGGAAAATGACTTGCCCGGGCCCCACAGGCAGAGGATGTTAAGAACAGCAGACATGTGCATAGCACTTACCGTGTGCCAGGCTCTCTACTAAGCTCTTTTCTATATGACACTTGTGATCCCCACAACAAGCCTGTGAGGTAGATTCTACTGTCATCCCCACTTTACTGATAAGAAACCAGAGGTACAGAGGGGAAGACAAAGGACTGAGATAAGTCTGGTATGAAAATCCTTATTTTTCACTGTTCGTACCCCGAGTGCCAGCTGCGGAACAGGCTACAGCCAGTCCCCTGAGGTGCTTGAGAAAATCCCAGATTCCAAGTCGCTCACCCTGAGATGCTGGAGGGGGCCCAAGTCTCCAGACTGTTCCTATTTGCACCCCCCCATGCCCTGCCCAGGCCACCCCTGGCTGCCCTCCCTCCCAGGGCCTCACCGGCCAGTGGCGGGGAGATGAGGATGGAGATGCTCTCCAGGACGGTGAAGAGGCCCAGGGCGCTGGAGAACCGGTCCATGGGGACAATGTCCATGAGCACCTGGAAAAGCAGAGCACCAATGCCGCTCATGGACACGCTGTACACCAGGCAGTAGGCCACCAGCACCCGGAAGTCGGCCGACGCCGCGCACGCCAGGTTGGTGAGCCCGTTGAGCAGGGCCGCCAGGCTAAACAGGTACTTGCGGTGACTGGCAAAGTCCCGCCGGCCCGCCACCAGCCCAGCCATGGGCCGCAGGAAGATGTTGCTAAAGCCAATGATGGAGATGAGCAGGGCCGCCCTGTGTTCATCCACCCCGTGCCAAATGGCATAGGGCACCAGGAAGACGTGGGGCAGCGGGAAGCCCACAATCATCCAGGCGACTCCCAGGGTGTACACGCGGTAGCCCACGTTGTGCCGCAGGACATCGAAGGCCAGGTGGCGCCGGATGGCCCGACCGCATGCTGCCGGGCAGCCGCGTGCGGGTCTCTTGGAAGGTGGAGGGAGGCCATCTCTGGTCTCAGGGGTCACACGGGCAGGCACGGGCCTCAGGATGGCCCCACAGACACAGCAGTGGAGGAGAACCCCGCCGAAGATGAGGAAGCTGCCTCTCCAGCCCAGGTCCTCCAGGAGATAGCGGGAGAGCAGCGGCCAGAGCATGATGCCCAGGGAGACGCCCGCCGAGGCCAGCGCGTTGGCCAGCACCCGCCAGCGGGTGAAGTACAATCCCAGCACAGTGATGCTTGACTGAAAGCTGAAGCACATGCCCAGGCCTGCGGAAGGAGAGGGGAGGACCAGCTCCAGGGCGCACCCAGTGCAGGGACCCTGGGGTCAGGTCCCAGGTCTGTTCTCCTTCCGTTCCAGCGCAGACCCACTTCCAGGTCCCCAGGGATTTAAGATGGAATCAGCCTACCTCACCACCTCCCTAGAAGCATCCCACCCCTCAGATCTGCCCTCTCAAGGCTGCCAGGGGCACACCTGTTCCCGCTGGCACAGCACCAGGGGGATTTTCAAAACCCTAGATCAGGTTAAGTCTCTCTGCTGCTTAACACCTTCCAAAGATTTCCCATCACACCTAGAAGAAAAGCCAGAGTATTTACTCTGCCCTGGAAGGCCCTGCACGGTCTGGCCCCTGGCCACCCCTTGGGTGCCATCTCAGGCCGCTCTCCCTGGCACTCGCCACGATCAAGCCCCATCGGTCTCTTTCTCTTCCTCTGGACATTAAGCTGCCCACCTACTCGGACATTTGCAGTTGCCATTCCCTCTGCCTGGAATATGCTTCCCTCAGACTTTCCTCTCCTGACTCAGCTTGGATGCCACCTCCCCCCCGCCACTCCGTGCACAGCTGAACATGCTGGAGAGAAAGTTCGCAACCACGCTGTGACCACTGGCCTCAGGCGGGCCCTCGGGCCACCCACGGTGCCACTGTAGTTCCCTCGACCATTTACTGTCCCCGCTCTTAGATGACCACCAGGCCTTCCTCCTCTGAGCACCCCGACACCTCCCTCCTGCACTGCCAGCTGACCACCTACCTTCCCGTCTGTGACAATGGACAGTCCGTGCTCCCAGTCAAGGGCAACCCTCCACTTCCGCCCTGCATCCTGTCTACTTGAAGGCACACCCCTCCAGCAATTTCTCTCTCCTGCGGCATCCATTATCCCCTCTTTACTAGATCATTCTCCCTCATTGTTATTTCTCCCGTTAAAACAAAACTCTTGACAACAGTCTCTTCTGGGTACTGGTCCATTTCTCTGCTCTCCCCTTATATCAAAATTTCTTGGAAATACTGTTTATCTCCACTGTCTCCAGTTTCCTTCCTCCTCTTCTTTCTCTCTTGTTTTCTTTTTTTGGCCGTGCCACGTGGCTTGTGGGATCCCAATTCCCCGACCAGGGATCGAACCTGGGCCACGGCAGTGAAAGCCCAGAATCCTAACTACTAGGCCACCTGGGAACGCCCCTATTGTTCTCTTTTGAACCTGTTCCAATCAGACTTTCATCCTTACCTCTGCTCCAGGATTCCTCTTATCAAAGCCGCCAACCTCCACTTTGCAAAGCCAAAGATGGAGTCTGATCCCCACTCGGTCTGATCCATCAGTGGCTTGACAGTCGATCACTCCCTCCTGCTTGCGCACTTTCCTCACTTCCTTTCTCAAGAAACCCCACTCCCTCTCTGTCACTTCTTCCTGCCCAGGCCGCTAACCACTGGAGTGTCCGTGTCCTGGGCCTCAGGCCTCAGTCCTTTACATCCGTCCTCCCTTGTTCCCTTAGTGACAGCAGGGTGATACCTCATCTCGAGACTTGAGTACGAGCCATCTCAGGATTCCCCAGCTGCCCGCTCCAGCTCAGGCCTGTTCCCTGAACTCCAGACCGGATGTGTCCAAACCTGAGCTTCCCATCCTCCCGAGAACCTGCTCCTCCCCTAGTTTCCCACTGTAGTTAGTGGCTACTGCATTCTTCCATTCTCCCCTTGGTATCACCCTTCTTGGGTCTTGGGTCATCTTGGCCCCTTCTCTGCACCTCACATGCAGTCCTGAACACAACCACGTCCCATCACCCCAATCATACCACCCTGGTTGAAGGTACCACCACCTCCTGGCTGGGTGGTGACCACGCCCCTGCCTGTTCTCTGCTCCCAGCCCAGCCCCCTATGGTGTATTCTCAACACCGCAGCCAGAGCAGTGCTCAGTGCTTCACAAACAGCGGCTGGATGACGTCCCTCTGCCCGAACCCCTCACATGGCCTCTCATCTCACTACACAGCCTTTTAGGAACTAAACCTGTTCCTGGTCCCCCCACCCCCCGACCCCTTTGACCCTTCATTCACGCCCCTCCACCCCACCGGCCTCCGCGCTGCTCCTCGAGCACTTCTGGGCCTTTGCTTTTGCTGTTCCTGCTGCCTAGAATGCTCTTCCCCTGCCGGCAGCCTCCCTCACCTCCTTCTGCCCAAATGCCACCTTCTCTGCAAGGCCTTTCCCGACCGCCCTGCTGAAACCAGCAACCTCCCCCAACCCTGCTTCACCTACCGCACTGGCTGCTTCAGTTATTCTACCTCTTTACTTGTTTAATCTCTACCCACCCCCAGCCGAGCCGGGACACTATCACATCTGCTGTCCTGTCTTCTCAGATGCTCGTCATGATCAGATATGATCCTTCGTACTCCTCTGTTCATTGTCCCTCTCCCTCATGTGACTGCAGGCGGCCCCAGAAGACGCGGTGCCTCGCCTGCCCTGTTCACTGTGCCTGGCCCTTTTCAATCTTGCACCCAGTAGCTACCCAGCAGTTCTCGACATGGAATGACAGTCACCTGTGATGAAGCCTGCCGTGAGGTAGAGCTGGCCGAGGGTGCAGCAGAAGGAGCCGGCCACCATGCCCAGGCTGGCCAGCACGCCACCCAGCATCACCGTCGCTCTGCAGCCGAAGCGCCCCACCAGGATGCTGCACAAGGGTCCTGTGCGGAGGAGGCAGCCGGCAGGTGGCAGCGAAATGACGAGGTCAGAGGGAGGGGGACAGCGGGCTTGGGAGGGGGTTCCAGCAGGAACTAGCAGGTGGCTTAACGGGCACGAGCCCCGGCACATACAGACCTGGGCTCTGAGCTCCGCCCTGCCACAGACTGGCGACGGGCCAAGCAACGCCAATCCCTCTCTGTGCTGCAGTTTCCTCCCCCAGAGACTGAGGGGTCAGACTGGGTGATGTCTGGCCAGCTGTGAGGTGAGGTGCTGCAAATATTCCATTTGACCCTGACAAGGATCCCCGGAGGTACAGACTGAGGCCGTTCACTGCACTGACCTGAAGCCGCTTCTGTCCAGGTGAAATGGGATTGGCTTGTGACCTGGGTGGACGCCCCTCATGGGGGTCTGTCTTGGTGGGCGAGGGTCCCAGGGCAGTTAGATCATGGTGAGCGCCGCCTCCAGCCCCTGCTCCCCCTTCCCCCATCCTCAGAAAGACTGGCCACAGCCCTCCCACCATCCTTCAACCTGTCCAGGGTGGGCAGCCTGGGGCCCTGGGCCACCCTTCAGCCGCTGGCTCTGGCCTCTGGGGCACTCTGGAGAAACGCAGGTGGGGTACCCTCTCCCCCCAACCCCCTCCAGCCATCACCAAAGTCTTGCACCCAGAAGTTTAGCTCCTGGTAGAGAGGGGCCTGTTCTCCCTCACCCACCCCCACCCTGAGCTGCTTTCTCACCAGTGCAGACCCAGAGTAGAAGCCAGTCCTGGCCGCCTGCTCTCGTCACCTCACAGGGCTCCATTCACCAAGTACCCTGCCCCCGAGTACACACAGCAGAGTTTCCCCAGAGTTGCTCTCCCAGAGAGCAGCCAAAGGGACAAGGAAAGTGTGTGTGTGCACTCGGTGTGTGTCTGCGTGTTTGGCGTGGAGAGAGGATGTGTGGGTGTGAGCCAGTACGAGTATGGGAGCGAACATGGGAAGTGAGAGGTCCGTCCTCAGAGGTAATCAAGGAGAGGTAGCCATAGAGGGAGAGGCAAGGCTTTGAAGTGGACATGACTGCTGACTCACACATCTCTCCCACCTCATACTCTGGCCTGACTTTGGAAAGGTGACACTGGGGAAAGCCCTGCGTCATCGAGTTGGGAGTGAGGGGCCGGGATGTGTGCCAGCTCAGCCGAGACAGCCGAGGGCGCTGGGTGGGGCGCTGGGAAGCAAGGTGTTTCTGCTTCCACCCTGAACTCACCCTGCAACACCGGCAAGGCCTTGTACTTTGTGCTTGCTTTCCTCACCTCTAAAACGTGTCGGGGTGAGAGGTACTTAGGATCAAGGACACTTTCAAGTTTAAAATTTCCATGATACTCTGAATGAGCGTGGGCTAAAGGTGTGTGTGTGTGTGTGTGTGTGTGTGTGTGTGACACAGAGAGACAGACAGGAGTCCCGGGCCCACTGCGATGCTGGCACACCTGCTAGGCATGAGTCTGAAGCTGGTAGGGGAGTGAGGTCCCCAGCGAATGCCTGGCTCCCAGCCCCTGGCCCAGACCCCTCTCTGGCTGCAGGGAAGGAACTGTCTGAGATTCCCACTACTGCTCAACCTTGCTGACAAAAAGGTTATGCGGTCTGGGCCAGGCCTGGCCTTGCTCCTTGCCAGGCAGCGTGTTCAGGGGTCACTGCAGTGAGGGTGGCTTCTATCCCAGTCTGACTTCCCTCCCCATTCGAGGGAAGGACCTGGAATAACAAGCAGGCTGCTGGTGCCAGGTGGAGGTCAGGGCAGGAGGTAAGCAGGGAGATGGATCAGCTGAGACAGGCAAACACACCCGTGCGGAGAGCCCGGCGGGCTGTGAGGTCCAGCTCTCGCTGACCAGGCCCCTCTGCGGGAACTGCCTGTGGAGCTCTCCCTGGAGATCTTCCAGGAGCCCAAGGCTATTGTGGAGGACCCTCCTGCGCAGCCCCTGCCCTTCCCTTTCCCTGGGGTCAGGGTGAGGTGCTCACATCCCTGGGGGAGCCCTCCCTCCGTCTCCCCAGCCCTTGCAACACCCCCTCTGCTTCCTGGTGAAAGATGGGCTCTTGCCCTGCCCCCCTCCTGCTCCTGGTGTCTTCCTTGAGCCCTCCTTCCCATCCTGAAGCCCTGATGAGGGTCTCCGGAATACTAATAACTCACAGCTGCTTCCACTGCCCTAGCTCTCGGACCTGGCCGGGACCTCATGTGACCTTCTCTGCAATCCTGTGTGGGAGGTGGGCAGGATGGGATACTGGGTGCTACTCCCATATTGCAGAGGAAGAAACTGAGGTTCCGAGAGGTCACCCAGCAGGACCCCAAGCCGCTCCTCCTCCAGTCTGTGCTCGAGTGCCCGGCACGCCTGCAGTCTGGATCCATCCTCCCACGGTCATCAAGGGGACCGGCTTTACCTCTCAGGGGCCTCTCCATCCTCTGCCCCTCCCCAGCCCAGTCCAGCCCAGCCCCCCCAGACTCCAGGCAGGGGAGCTGGCCCTGTTGAAATCAGAGGAGGTCTTAGGGATACACAGCACAGGGCAAAACCTGTGGCCTCAGAGAGAGGGACCCAGGAGGCCAGGGAGGTTGTGGCTTCCTCCCCAACCCAGGCTCTTTTTCATCCCTCCCTCCATCCCTCCCCTGGCTGCTCACCCCCTGCATGGAGCATGGCTGTCAGGATGGACGGGAACCAGGAGGTCTCGCTGTTGCTGGCCTGGAACTCACGCTGCAGTTCAGTGAAGAAGATGCCGATGCATGTGGGGAAGCCCAGGGTGAGGCCCTGGGTCACCACAGAGGCCAGGAGCACCATCCAGGCCCAGCAGCCCTCCGAACACTCCAGGGCCTGGGGCATCCTCGGCTCCAAGTGCTGCCGCCACAGCCTCGCGGCCACTGCTCCTACTGCCCGGGCCGCCTGGGGAAGGGACAGAATGGAGCTGCCAGCCCTCCCTTGGCCCACCCGCCACCTTCCCTGGGTGCTTGAAACCGTCCCTTCCTCTTGCCCCAGCACCAGGTATCACAGAGGGGCACCGCCCCCTGGGAGGTGGCCAGAGGCCCATGTGCTGGCCTTGGCATCTCCTTTCACCTGCTTCCCAGAGCAAGCCTGGAGGGAGGGACAGGAGGGGCAAGCAGGTGAGCCATAAGTCAGACAAGGCAGGTGGGTGGAATTCTTTCTGGTTGTTACATCACTTAGTGGTCGGCAGGTGGGACCTCCCAGCCAGCCTTGGCCCGACCGCACACACCACGTGGCACGCACTCGACAGTCGCTTCCAGAATGGAGCAGGCGTCTGAGCCAGCCTAGCCCCGACGGCGCACAGGCGCACACGGATACCTTCCGAACATTCATAACCAGGCTTCCTGCTCACAAACACGGGCTTTCGCGATGCCACATCAACAGCCAGGTTCCCTGTCAGTGCTGCTGTGACGGCTGAGGTGAGCAAGACAGGGCTGGGGTCCCCCAGGAGCGCACACAGAACAGCTACACGAGGGCTTACGTAGACACACACACAGAGGGTTTCCCTGGTGGCGCAGTGGTTAAGAATCCGCCTGCCAATGCAGGGGACACGGGTTCGAGCCCTGGTCCGGGAGGATCCCACGTGCTGCGGAGCAACTAAGCCCGTGCGCCACAACTACTGAGCCTGCGCTCTAGCGCCCGCGAGCCACAACTACTGAGCCTGCATGCCACAACTACTGAAGTCCGCGCACCGAGAGCCCGTGCTCTGCAACAAGAGAAGCCACCGCAATGAGAAGCCTGTGCACCGCAATGAAGAGTAGCTCCCGCTCGCCGCAACTAGAGAAAGCCCGTGTGCAGCAACAAAGACCCAACGCAGCCAAAAAAAAAAAAAAAATACACACGCAGACACACACCACGCAGACAGGCAGAGAGAAACACATGGAACCACCCAGGAACACAGATTTATATGCAGACACACACTTACATAGACACATACAGAAAAGTCTAGAGACACACAGACACACACAGTCACACATACAGATGCGCACACATACAGAGACACACAGACATACGCTTACGCAGATACACACTTAAAGAGACAAACTCAGACAAGCCTAGAGACATACAATCAAATGCACACAGACAGACACATGCTACACAGACGTAAGGATACACACAAACTCGCAGGGTTGCACGCTCTGCAGACAGATACACACACCCTCACATCTTTGATTCAGTCCCACCTCGGTTCCTCGCCACCACCCAGGCCACTCCCCCCATCACAGAAGCTGCCTTAACCAGGCTGCAAAGCCCCAGCCCCCTCCCCAGATGTCGAGCCCTTTTCCAGTCCCCTCCATCCTGGCTCTCCAAAGAGCCAAAGGGTCCCAGGAGCTCCTGTTCCCAAGCCTCCCTCCTTTTAGCCCCAGGCCCGGAAGATCCATGGAAACTCAGGAAACTACCAGAAATATGAAACCCCCTTCCTGCCAAGCCCAGCACCCCACCCCTCCCCCCCACCCCAGGGCCCAGGAGCTTTAACACAGCACCTAAGCCGGACCCACCCTAACTGCCTCCTTCACGGGCTCCAATCCCTTCTCCAGCCACAAGGCCTCTTCCCTCCCCAGAGGACCCCCAGGGGCCCTGCCAAGGGGAGCAGCCCATTCATCCCTAGCCCCGGAGAGTGTGGGACGTGTGTGTGTGTGGGGGGGGTGGGGACCTCGAGTCCTGTGTGTGGGCTGGGAGCACCTCCTGCCCTCCTAGCTCCTGCACATGACACTAGCCCTAGAGATCCCCCAGCTCCGATTCTCCTGGCTCAGCCCCATGCTCGGGGCAAACCTCAGACACAGGCTCCTCCGGCAAACTGGCTCTCGCCCCTTCCAGGATTTCTGTTCCCTTGGCAAACGAAAAGGCCACTGGTGCCACCTGATCCTCTCTGTGAATGTCAAGTCTCCCCACCCTGCTCTACTGCTCACCCCCCTCCCCACGCATCCCGGCCCCTCGGTCCTCCCAGACCTGCCACCTTCCCCCTCCTCCCAGAAGGGCCGCCAGCCTTCCCTCCACCACCCTCACTTCCTCCCGCTGCCCCCCATGGCGCCCCACCCCAGCACTCCCCAGCCCCTCCCTGCTCTGGTCCCCTCTCCTTCCGCCCTTGTCCGGCCCCTCTGTGGAGAGGTCTCTTTCATGCCCTTAGTCTAGGACTCTGACCTTCGCTCTGCACTTACCTTCCCTCTGAACCTTTCAATGGAGCTAGTTTCTCCTCCCTCCAGGCCCCCCAGACAATCAGAGTCCAGGAAACCCTAAGCACCTTGGTTCTCTCTTTGCCCTGGCCTCCCTCTGGGAGCTGTCTTGAAGACTTTGGCCTTCCACAAGGAGGCTATCTCCTCCCATACACCCCCAATTCCCGGGTCACACACATAGCTTTTCTGTCCCCCAGCCCCTCCCTCAGCAAGCTGGTTCCCCCTCCGGCTGCAGAGATTCCAAAATCCTCAGCCAGAGAGAAGTCCTGTTGGTCCTTCAAGATTCAGCTCCAGCAGCACCTCCAGGAAGCTACCCTGACCCTTACCCCAGGCTAGGCTAGGCCCTTTCCCGTACTTCTCTCTGTAATAGCAGTTCTCACACCACATTGGAGTGGGTCCTTCCCTTGTTTATCACTGTCGCCCCCCTCCTCCTCCCCACCTTCCATACCACGAGCAGGACCTGTTCACAGCCCCGCACCCAGCCTCCACCTGAGCACAAAATGTAACATTAATGTGACCCACCTGTGTTCTCCAGGGGGCAGGCAAGCCCAGGAACAAGGGTGACCTGGTTTCCCAGCAGGTAGGTCCATTCCAGAAGACTCGAGCAGAGCGGAGCAGAGCAGAGATGGGGGCTCCGGCTCCACCTCTGCCCCAGCAGAGAAGTGGTCTTCCCTTGGTACTGGGAGCCAGGAGTCACAATCACTGCCTGGTGCGTGGCTGGGGCAAAGGAGGGAAACGCGGCTGGAGACACTTCACTCTCCCTTCCCGGGACTGGAGGCGAGCAGCTTTCCGCAGGAGCTGCCGACCTCAGCCCTCGGGGTCCCCCACCCTGAGCGAGACCATCTTCATGCCCAGGTAGCCTGAAGCCGGGTTTGTGGGCAGGGCAGAAGTTCACATGACACCTCTTGTCCTTCTCCCGTCACACACAGTCCCTGGGCTTCTCATCTGATGACAGAGGCCTAGCTAGGCCCTCAGAATCCAGTCCCAGCCCCTCTGAGCTCGCAGGTACCGGCAAAAGGGTGAGCGGATGCTCTCACACAGGGCTTTGGGGTTAGGCGCCGCCCCCTCTCCCTCTGCCCCCTTCCCGCGGTGGGAGAGCTGGTGAGAGGAAAACGAGGAATCACCAGCTTCACCAGCAGCGGAAGGATGGCCAGACCCTGCAGACCCCCTCTCTCCCCAGGCCCCACATCAGGCAGGATCCCGGGCCTGAAGCCCAGGACACAGGACAGGCAGCAGTGCGGGTTCCTGCAGGACAGGAGAGCAGCAAGAACCAGCCTGAGCTTGGGGTTGACAAGCCCGCACATCCCTGCACCTGGCAGGGGCCGGCTGGCGCCAGCCACCCTCCTCCCTTCTGTGCCTCCAAAGGTGCCCCGCCATCCGGGCAGGGGCAGGCTGACCACAGCCTGGAAGGGGGATGGGATAGGCAGCAGGAACTTCCTGACCTCTTGTCACCCTGGCTCAGTCCCTGCTGTCGGGATCTAGTTTCCTTCCACTCGGCTTCCCACCCACCCCGAGATGGATCTCCTCTGGGTGGGGCTTCTGGACGTCCAGGCGGCGTCCCCGTGGAGATTTCAGCCCAGGCCTTGGCTGGTGCCTGTCCCCTCACCCCTCAGGCCATCGCAGGCTGGGGCGGCCCAGGACCCGGGCAAGAGGCTTTTCTGGATCCTCTCCCCCCACAGGCGGGAAGGGGCCCCGGAGGCCCACGGCGGGGCGGGCCCGCGACGGCGCTCACAGGGACCCCGGCACCCTGGGGACTGTGGGGAGAGCCCGCTCACCGGCTCGCCCGGGCCCGGCGGAGGGGCGGCTCCACTCCAGCGGAGCGCGGCTTCCTGCGGCCCGGCCCGCTCGCGGTGGAGGCGGCCGGACGCCGGGCGGCGGCGGGGACCGGAGGGGCGGGCCGCAGGGCTCCGGTGGGCGGGCCCACCTCCGCGTCTCCAGGGAGCCGGGCGGGGAGGCCTCCGGGCGAGGCGGTGGGGCGTGCCCGGTGCCCGGGGCCCGCAGCCGCTTCTGTCAACCTCGACCCCTCCTCTGAGTGGCCCCGACCCCCGCTCGGCGGGTTCATTTGCATGTCGTTAGCATGTCATTTGCGTAGCCCGCCTTCTCACTTTGCGGCTTCTCGATTTTCCCGCTCTGGGTTCTAGGGGCGCCAGGAGTGGAAGAGAGAAGGCGTGTGATAAGAGACTCCACCTCCCGGCGGCAGCGGGGTGGGAGGCCAGGGTGCAGGATTCTTTCTTTGGGGGCTTTAGCTGCCCAGGAGTCCTTCCAATGAAAACCTAGAGCTTTGAGGGCCACATCCAGGGGAGCTCAGGAAGGCAGCTGTGCGGAGCAGACAAGAGCGTGGACCCCTCAACCCTGGGGGCAGGTCAGACGGCGCCCACCACCTCCGCGTGCACCTCTCCCCCACCTAGCCAGCCCTTCATATGCATTGTTTAAAATGTATTCAATTAGTACAAAGTTACAGTAACCAGTACAGGCATAAGATCGGTGGACTAGAATTGAGAATAAACCGTTACATTTACCGTCAGTTGATTTTCCGTAAGTGTGCTGCGACGATCCGGGGTGGGAAGAATAGTGTTTTCAGCGAACAGTGCTGGGTAGCTGCATGTAAAAGAAAGTGGTTGCGGTTGGCCTTCCACATCACACCATTTAAAGAAAAAAGAAAAAAAAAAAAAAAAAGGCTTACAGATAGAAATGTAAAAACTAAAACTGTGAACATTTTTAAAAAGATTTTTGATGTGGACAATTTTTAAAGTTCTTATCGAATTTGTTACAATACTGCTTCAGTTTTATGTTTTGGTTTTTTGGCCGGGAAGCAGGTAGGATCTTAGCTCCCCCACCGGGATCAAACCTGCACCCTCTGAATTGGAAGGCAAAGTCTTAACCACTGGACCACCAGGGAAATCACTGAATTCTGTTGAAGAAAGCACAGGAGTAACTCTTCATGGCCTTGGAATTAGGCAATGGATTCTTAGACACTACACCAAAAGCACAAGTGACAAAGGAAAAAACATAAATTGGATGTCACCAAAATTAAAAACTTCGGGGGAATTCCCTGGCGGTCCAGTGGTTAGGATTCCAAGCTTTCACTGCCAAGGGCCCGGGGTCAAGCCACGTGGCATGGCCCCCCCCCAAAAAAAAAAAAAACAACCTAAAATCTTTTGTGCACTAAAGGACACCATCAGGAAAGTGAACAGATAACCCTCAGAATGGGAGAAAATATTTGCAAATCATATATCTGATAAGGGACTTGTATTGAGAATATATAAAGAACTCTCACAACTCAACAGTAAAAAGACAAATTAACCCCATTAAAAATGGGCAAAGGATATGAATAGATATTTCTCCAAAGAAGATATGCAAACGGCCAACAAGCACATGACAAGATATTCAACATCATTATTCATCGGGGAAATGCAAATCAAACCCACAATGAGGTACCGCTTCCCACCCACTGGGATGGCTTAACTTCTGGATGAATGATGTAAGAGATACTCTATCAAGTTGTGAGTCCATCTTAAACATAAGACATTGTTGTGACTGTGGTTCATGTTCTTGCCAACAGTCACTGTGCTGGGTTGCCTCTTACTGGGGGCATATTCAGCTCAGCCTGAGGTTCCCTGGATACAAACTTTGGGAGGAGGGGATTAAGGTTTATCCCATGGTTCCATAGGGATGGTCCCAGGCCTTGAGAGGTCCAGTGTGGGGGACAACAGGGATCATACTACAGGGTCTGCACCATCTCGTCACCCCTTATCTCAGCCTGTCCCAGTACTGAGTGGCAGTAAGACAGGAGGGGAGGGAGCAGGGCACAACCATTAAAAGAATGACACAGCTGAGGATACAAAAAAACTAGTTAGAACCAACTAGGCCCAGGGACTTCTCGCAGACCTGGAGCCTTATTATACACTTACGGTAATACATTAGCAGGCTAAATGACACACATACCAGTACCATGACAGTTCCGAGGCTGACCATAAAAGGCCAAAAGTGGGCGGTGGCCCAATTCCTGGAAATCCCCACCCCTTCCCCAAAATAGCTGGAATAATCTTCCCACTTGTTAGCCCATGAAATTACCCAGCCCATAAAAACTAACAGCCCCATGCCCCAGGGCCCCTCTCACCTTCAGAGAGGGACTGCTTTCTGCCTATGGAATGCGTATTTTTCTAAATAAATTCGCTTCCACTTTACTATGGTTCGCTCTTGAATTCTTTCCTGCATGAAGCCAAGGACCCTCCCTTGGCGGCCCGTCCCAGGAATTTGCCCGAGACCTGGGACTCGACTATTCTCTCGTGCCCGCTTCTCCTGCAACAGCAGTACCTGCCCCAGGTACTCAGAACAGGCTAGATGTAGCCCTCCACTCCATCCCTGGGTACTCTGGCGGGACCCAGGGACTTAATACCCAGGGACTTCCTGGAGGCTCTTACCCTCTCTGAAAAAATCAAACCAAGAGGTTTTCCAGGACCTCACTATTTCCTGGGGAGCCCCACCCTAATATTCGACCTCTACTCATCAAGATGAAATTGAGAGCTGTGAGGATACCCCCTCCACCACCCTGGACTCTGGGTACTTCTCCAGAACGAAGCTCCCACCAGGTTGGGGCATAGTCACTGTGGCTGCAGAGCTCAGAGCCAGGGTCTGTGGTTCCCACAGGCAGTCCCCACAGCCTTCCCCAGCCTTCCTCTGTGACTCTATACCCTAAGTGTTGGTCTGAGCGCACACCCTGGTCACCAGGCCCAGTTTTGTTAGGGCCCATGACAGCTGTCAGTGAGGGGTGGGTGACAAGGGACTCAGAGTTGGAAAGGTCCTCATCCGCAGAGAAGCAAACTGCGGCATCTGCTCAAAGAGAGAGGGAGGCACCTACTCAAAGTCATAAATCTTTAAGAATTAATAGTAAGTTATTAGTAGTTAATAACGCAATCGCCGTACATCACTAAGAATAACAACCACTACATTCATTGCTCATCTGCCAACCCCCCTGAGATCTTCACACCTGCATGGTTGGTCCCCTTCCCTGAAACACTCTGTCATGATGATCCTTTTTTTTTTTTTTTTTTAACCCGGTTGGCCCTTGGTTGGCCTGCAACTGTCAGCTTAGAATCTGCTTCCTCCAGGATGGCCTCCCAGACCTCCCATGTTGAGGCATTAATCCTGCTGAGTGTTGTGCATCTCCCCCACTAAGCTCCCTGAGGCTTAGGAGCTTTCTTGCCCAGTTGATCAACACGACCCCAGCACTTAGCACAGTGTGTAGCACAGGATAATAATAACTATAATAAGAAGGGTCAACACGTATGGATGGAGGTTCTCAGTGCTGTCCAGATACTGCCTCATTGGCTGAATGAAGGAATGGAGTATTGCCCGTCCAAGTCACTCCCCCCATTCTAGGATCTTATCACCCCAAGCCCAGGACCTGGCATCCTTTAAAAATATTTTAGTTACTGGAAAGCGCCAGGATGTGATTCTGGTTCCTCTGCCCTTCTCTCCAGGTCTTGGCCTCTGGCAGTGACCCTGTGGTGTCCCTGACATGGACAGAGTGCCGACTGCTGGGTTAATGGGGACAGTCGGTCCAGGCTGCTGGGATAATGGGGACAGTCTGTCTGTCCAGGCTTTTCTGAATGCTGTTGGCTCTGGGCCCCTGGGTGCCTTCCTACTCGAGGGCCCATTTCCTTCTCCACCAGCTCTATCCTTTTTCTACCCTCTGCCTGTCACCCCCCTCTGCCTGTTTGTCCTACTCTGCCAGGGCATGCGGCAGCTTGTCAGCTGGCCCCAGAGGCCTAGGCCATGCCACCCAGCCGGCTATTTCCCCAGAAGACCCCCTGAACTCAGATCTGAGGTGCATAGTCTCTCCCAGGGCTGGCCATGGCTGCGGGCCTAATGTCGGGGTATATCGTACCCCGGCCCCCTCCACTCCAGCCCCCACCTCCTGGGGGAGCAGAGATGCCCTGATGGCTCCCATCGAGGGGCAGCAGATCGCCCAATGCTGGGGCCAGCCTGGGGAGCAGGACAAGAGAAACCACAGGGTGACCTCCTGCCCCCTGATTTGGAATCATCCCTGTGCTGACCCTCGCCCTGATTTCGGGTGTGCGGGAAGGGGCAGCGGTCATCAGGCAGGCAGGCAGACACTGCTAGAAGCATCACCTGGGCACAGCCCTTGCTCCGAGACCCCCGGTGCTTTGGGCCACCCCTCCCTCTGAGTCCCCTCTTCCTTCTCCCTCTTCCTCCTTTTGCCTGTCTTACCCAGACTCTCTCCTCCGTGCCACCCTCCTCTCTGGAGCTCCAAGCCCTTCTCCTTGAGATTTCCTCACTGTCACCGGAACTGAGCCTGTCCCCATACTGCTCACACCATCTTCCCCTTAGACCAGGCCCCTCCTCTGTTCTCTGACTCGATCCCATCCAGGGCCTCCCTCCCACCCCTTGGCCTTCATCTTCATATCCAGCTGATCTCTACAGACTCTTCCCTTTGCGATTTTGCTCAGCTGTCTTCTCTCTTCCTGATGCTGGGGTCACTTCAGGCCCACACTCAGCCTTGACGGATCTCTCCTCAGCCTCCCTGCCTGAAATACCAGATCCATCTTGCAAAAGCCGCTCCCCCCCACCCTTTTCAGGGCTGCATTGGAAGGCCTTCCGGCTCTGAGTTCACAGATCACTCTGCCAACACCCTGGCAGGCCTCCGCTCTGCACACTCGTTTCCCAATACTCCCAGCCCATGTGCCTGGAAGCTCACCCTTGGGGTTCGTCTCCTCACCCATCCCTTCCGCATGTGAATTTCTGCTCTTACACCATCCCCTCCCGAGTCCCCACTTCACCTCCAGCACACTTCCACTCACTCCCACTCAGCCTGGCCCTGGTGCCCAGGCCACACATGGTTCTCCCCACCTGGGCTGCCCTGATACCCTCAAAACTGTCCATGTAAAAACAAACTGGGGGGCACTTCCCTGGTGGCACAGTGGTTAAGACTCCGTGCTCGCAATGCAGGGGGCCCGGGTTCGATCCCTGGTCAGGGAATTAGATCCCACGTCAGGGAATTAGATCCCACATGCATGCCGCCACTAAGAGTTCACATGGCATTTAAACAAGCTCGAGTCTCTCCTACAATGAAACAAGAACAAAAATCTACCCTCCCTCCCCTCATATCCCCCTCGGGTTCCCGCCCCCGCCCCTCCACATCCTGACTTGGTGGGAACAGCATCTCCTCTCACTGGGTCCACACCTCCCCTCCCCCTCCGCCCTCTAAGGAAAACTTCTGGCCTCTGGTCATTCCCATGTTACACATCCAATGAGCATGTTTAGTCTTGATCTGCCTGAAGCATCGGCCCACATTGATCCCTCCCTCCTGGAAATTTGCTCTCTCCTTGGCTTGCAGAACATCATTCTCTCCTGGGTTTCCTCTCATGTTTCTGGCCGCTCGTGCTGTTTGCTCTGGACCTTTAAATGGCCGAGTCCCACAGGCTCTGACCTTCATCCTCTCCTCTTCTCTCTCCCCTTCTGTAGCTCCAACCACCACCTTTATACTGATCACTCCACATGTTCTTTGTCCAGACCATATATCCAGACTGGCACCTTCACGTGTGTGCCTCAACAACCCTAAAGCCCGACATCAGCTAGAACCTGCCATCAACGCTGGCCTCCACTGCCCCTGGTGTGGCCACAGGGCCCTCAGAGCCTGGCCCTTGCCCACCCTTCCAGCCCCAAGTAGCTCTCCCTCACTTGATGCCCTCCAGCCACCTGAGCTTTCTCTGCTTGTCATGTTCCCCCAGCTGAGGGGTCTTTGCCTCTGCTGCTCCCCCCTGCTTGGAGCCCCATCCTGACCCTCTGTGCCTGGCTAACCCCTGTCACCTCAGACAGAAGCTCAAGCGTCACTTCCTTCGGGATGCCCTCCCTGGTTTCCCTGCTGGGGCTGGTGCTACTGGTTATTCCTTCCCCTCACAGGTCTACTGCTCCGCTTGGCACTGTCCACCACGGTGTGTTTATATTGATTTAAATCAGGGGTTACACACTTTTTCAAGGCCAAGAGGTAAATATTTTAGGCTTTGCAAGCCAGAGAGTCTCTGTCGAAACTACTCAACTTTGCCATCATGGGCAAACGCAGCCACAGACAATATGAAAACAAATGAGCATGGCTGCGTTCCAATAAAGCTTTATTTATGGACACTGAAATCTGAATGTCACCTATCTATCTTTTGGTTGTTTTTTTTTTTTTAATTTGGCCGTGCTGCATGGCTTGCAGGATCTTAGTTCCCCAACCAGGGATCAAACCCGGGCCCCGGCAGTGAAAGCGCAGAGTCCTAACCACTGGACCGCCAGGGAATTCCCTGAATGCAATTTAATTTTCAGGTGTCACCAAATCTAATTCTTCTTTTGATTTTTTCCCCATTAAAAAAGTGTAACAACCTTTATTAGCTTACAAGCTGTACAGAAGCAGGCGATGGGCCATAGTGTACCGACTCCGGACTTAAACAATTCTGTGATGAATCTCTCTCTTGCCATCACTAGATCATAGGCTCCGTGAGGGCAGGGACTGAGTCTGTCTCAGCTCATCACTTTTGTCCCCACTGGTTGACCTATGGGAAGAATATTCTTCCCTCTTTTTCTACCACCCCTCACTCAGCTCATTGACTATCTGCTGAATGAGTAAAAACAGCAGGGTATGTAGACTGACTCGCTAAATCCTCTCGGAGGTGGGTACTACTGTTTTTTCTTTTCTTTTCAAGTTGGGTGTTTATTATTTCACTCCACTGCTTATGTATGTTTGACATCAATTATTCTGTACATATCAAATATTGCATCATTTTACAAAGTGAACTCAACATGCTGCCTGTAAACCTTCTGTCTCTGGGATTCCCCCGTCCTTGAGAACAGTTCTGCCTTCCACATAGAAGACTGGGGCCGCTGGGGCCCTTTCCCTCCCCTTGGTCCGCCCCCTCCAACCCCTCACCCCCCACCCCCGCCAACACACACACTTAGTCAAATGCTGCCTCCTGGCCCTTCATACCTTCAGCATCTCTGTCCACCCTGCCCAGCCCGGAGCGGGCTGTCTTTCTCTCTCCCTGAGCGGCTGCAGCAGCTTCCTGACCACTCTTCCTGCTCTAACTGATGCTCCCCTCCCTCCTCCAGGCCGGCGCTCTGTCCAGATCCGCTCAGCTATCTCCTGCTGAAACCCCGCAGTTTCTTCCCACTGATCCTGGATAAACCCTAAAGACCAAAGAGGCTGTTTACAAGACCCTGAGCCATCTGGCTCCACCCACCTCCTCAGATTCATTTTCAGCCATTCTCAGCCTCTCTCCCCAAGCTCCAGTCATGCTGGGATTCTCTTTGCTTCCTAAAATACAGAGGTGGGTACTATTGTTATTTTGCTTTGTTTTCAGATTATGGATCTAAGGCACAGAGAGGTTAAGTAACTTGTTCAGGGTCACACAGCTGTAAGTGGCAGAGCCAGGATTTGAACCTGGCACGTCTGGCTTTGGAGTCCAGATGCTTAACCAGCACATCATGTTTGCTGAGGACTGTCATGGTGCAAGCTCAGTAATGATGTGGCAATAAAACTGGTCTCCACCCTCCACCAGCCACCACCCCGCTTCCACCTGGCACACCCTCCCCATCTCAGGTCAACTTCTTTTCTTTAGGGACACCTGGTGTGGGATGGCTCCTTGGTCATCTCTTCCCCTGAGGAGCCTTAATCTTAGTGTGTGGCTAGATACACTCACCACCATGACTGAACTTAGGGTCTGTCCCCTCTACCCACAAGCTGCGCCAGGGCAGAGACAGGGTCTATCTTGCTTCCCACCACCCCCTCCGCCCCTCTCCTCCCAGGAGCCCTGTGCCTAGCGCACAGGAGCCACACAAGACACATCTGTGGAGCATTGGAACAAACTGGGCAGAAACCTAACCATTGGTGTCATCTCCAATTGCATGTGAAACACAAAAGGCACCAAGGCTCGTACTCTCCAGGCAGGAAGCATCTGTAGCTGTAAATGAAGAAGATTCAGCTTTCAGAAACACTTGGCAGGGAACCGAAAGCCTTTTAATGGGTGCGCTTGGGCTTCTGACACTTTGATTGTGATATTGGCAAGGCTGAGCAGCTAAGCAAACATTATTTAACTTAATCATTTGAAGCATCGGTGTACATACACGTTACCAACAACGGGGCATTATAGGCGTTTGCAGAATGACTGTTCTGAGCTTGCAGGACAGTTGGCATCCCTGACACCTCGCCCTGGTCCAGCTACGAAATTCCAGACATGTGACACCCCGTCTGGGGTGAGATGCGTGAAGCACTTGCCTGGAGCTCAAAATGTACTGGGACACCAGCAAAACTCAGTGATCAAGATAAATGATAACCTAATAATAATTTAAAGGTAACATTTTTAGAAAATCAGACCAATAAAGTATGGCCAATGGAGCGGTCACTTGGTTTCATGAGTAAAATTTTGTTGGAATCAGGGCTGGGATTAGTGCGAGGGGTATGGAGCAGGTAGCGCAAGCAATGGGTCAGGTCACAAAAGATGGGTCTTTTTTTTCTTCTTCTTTTTGGCCACACTGTGCGGCTCGTGGGATCTTAGTTCCCTGACCAGGGACTGAACCACGCCCCTGGCAGTGAAAGCGCGGAGTCCTCGCCACGAGACGACCAGGGAATTCCCAAAAGATGGGTCTTTATTTACAATTTTGGTACTCTGTCTATCATGGATTTTTGCATTAATTTTGATTTTGTCATATATTGCCTTAAAGTATCATTTACTTTGATTTCTGAGTTTTTTGGCACCTGCTCTTAAATGTTATGCCCTTGGTGAGGGTCTCACTTGCTTCACCCTAGTCCTGTCTCTACCTGAAACGCCCCCATTCCCCAACCACCTGGTCTGAGAAGCCCTGGGAGTCGTATAATCTTCAGCAAATATGGGTGATATCTCGATCCATGTTTTTTTAAAAAATCTGTTATTCGGGCTCCCCTGGTGGCGCAGTGGTTGAGAGTCCACCTGCTGATGCAGGGGACGTGGGTTCGTGCCCCGGTCCGGGAGGATCCCACATGCCGCGAAGCAGCTGGGCCCGTGAGCCATGGCCACTGAGCCTGCGCGTCCGGAGCCTGTGCTCCGCAGCGGGAGAGGCCACAACAGTGAGACGCCCGCGTACTGCAAAAAAAAAAAAAAAAAAAAAAAAAATCTGTTATTTTATTTATTTATTCATTTGGCCTTACTGCACAGCATGTGGGATCTTAGTTCACTGACCAGAAACTAAGCATGGAGCCTTAACCACTGGACCGCCAGGGAAGTCCCAATTCATCCCTTTCTATAGGTCAGGAAACAGAGGCTGGAGAGGTCTGTGTCTCTCCCCTCACACACCTGCTGGAGGGTCCTCAGCCCCAAAGAACCTTCAGGTGGGACTTCCCTGGTGGCACAGTGGTTAAGAATCCGACTGCCAATGCAGGGCACATGGGTTCAAGCCCTGGTCTGGGAAGATCCCACATGCCATGTCGCGGAGCAACTAAGCCCGTGCGCCACAACTACTGAGCCGGCGTGCCACAACTGCTGAAGCCCACACAAGAGAAGCCACTGCAATGAGAAGCCCACGCACCACAACAAAGAGTGGCCCCCGCTCGCCGCATCTAGAGAAAGCCCGTGCGCAGCAATGCAGACCCAACGCAACCAAAAATAAATAAATAAATAAATATATATATACACACATATAAAGAAGAACCTTCAGGCTAGAGGGGAGATCGAGATGGAAACCCGGGAGGAATAGGCAGGTCCTTTGCAACTATCTGGATGCAGTAGGTGCGTGGAACTGGCTTCAGGAGGAAGCAAACGGACGGCAAAGGGAGAAGCAGGTGAGCAGCCATGCCTGGGCCACTTGCACCCAGCCTGGCCTGACCCAGGAGAGGATCTGAGTGGCCTCCGACCCTCCAGGGGTTAAGCAATGGAGACAGAGATGAAATACCCGGCCAGGTGCTGGTCTGATGGAGAATTCCCACATGAAACAAGGTGGGTGTGAGGAGGGATGCATGCAGAGGGTGATGGCAGGAGAGGGGGAAGCCCACCTGGCTTAGGGAGAGGAGGGTTCAAGAGTGGCTTTCTGTGACGCGGCACGTCTTAGCTGAGACTTAAGGACTAGGGAGGAGAAAGTAATAAATAATGAGGAGGAGTAAGGAAGGGGATGAGGGTGGAAGAGGGCTCCCAGCAGGGGCGATGGCAGGTGCAAAGGCCAGGAGGCAAGCGCTTTGAAGAGTAGAATGGAGTGGGCGCTGGTGATGAAGCCCATGAAAACGAGTGAAGACTGATGTTTGGCAAGGAGCGGGGGTGGGGTGGGGTGGGACTGGGCTAGCAGGGAAGGCTAGAGAGGGTCCACCTCTCCTGAGCTGGTGGGACCTGGTCCAGGTTACAACCAGGTGCCTTCCTCGCTGGAAGAGGGAGCAGTTGAGCATAAGCCCTCTTGGGTGAGACGCTCCCGACAGCATCAGGTACCCACTGCATGCCAGGCAGGGCCTCTGCCAGAGGCTCCCACAAACATCCTCTCCCTTCCACCTCCAGTCTGAGCACACCCTCTCTTGGGGGAGGGAAGGGTTAAGGCTCCCTCCCAAGGGTCCTGCCATCTGATCCTGCTTCCCGCTCTGTCCTCACCTGTGGGATGGGATGGTGAGACGATGGAAACCATTGATGCTGCCAGCCTCCTTCAGCTTCGTACGTTAACCCTTCTCCTCTTGAGTCAAACTTGCGGTGACATCCAGGAAGCAACATCTGTGGCTTTGGCTGGGTTGCCACTTGCCACCTACCTCTAGAGGGAATCAGGGAAGGTGTTAAAGACAAAACAAAGATATAGGACAGATGTGTAGGATGTAATATTATGCAGCCAGTGAGTGAACAAGCCATTTTTGTATTTTGAAAGTAACTTTGGAAAATGCACGATACGAGTTGTAACTATCTTTTAGCTATCTCCATCTTCAACATCTACATCTGTATAAGAAAAGAAGACTGCAAGGTGGAATTTCCTGGTGGTCCAGTGGTTAGGACTTGCACTGCCGGGTGCACAGGTTTGATCCCTGGTCTGGGAACTCAGATCCCACAGGCCGTGCAGCGTGGCCAAAAAAAAAGACTGCAAGGAAATTCTCCAGGAGCGGTTATCTCTGGGGGAAGGCAGTAGTGATCTCGGAGAGGCAGCAGTGAATGGTGGCATGAAGTGAGATCTTAATTCCCTGCCCAGGAATTGAACCTGGGTAGCCTGGATGAAAACCAGGAATCCCAGCCACCACACCTGCCCTGCCCTAGGACCCTCCCCAACATGCGTGCGCAACTCTTTTTCCAAGATGGATTACAGCCCAGAGGCCTATGGGACAGCCTTAGTATCATATATTATGGAGTGGTGCTCCCTCCTCTTTGACCCCCAAGGAGCCTTTCTGCACATGTGCAATGTTTCCCTTGCCCCAAAGATGGGAAATATATGACCTCGTGATCTTTTAACAGGGTTTAACCCCTCTCTGTCCCTGCCATAAAAGCGTCCAATGTCCAGTTACCTACCCTATTCCTGTTGTTTCTTATATCAAAGTGCAGATCTTGAAATATAGACAGGAGTCTGGTAAATACATATGCAGTCCTGGAGCCTGTATGTCTCTTGCCTCAGGAAATGTAAACAGGGGGTTGGTAATGAATGTCTGGCCTGGAGCCCATCTTCTTCGCACCCCAAGAAGTGTGAACAGGAGGCCAGTCATAAATGTCTAGTTTGGGGCCCACCTATCTCCTGCCTCAGTAGGATCATGATAGGAATATTTTATTTTCTTTTGTGTTTCTATATTGTGTACATTTTCTATAATGAATGTCATAGAAGAGGGGGTATAGCATAGTGATTGAAAAAAAGCAGACTGTGTGGGTTCAAATCCTGGCTCTCCAATTTAGGTACCTTCAAGACCTTGGACAAGCCACTTAGCCTCTCATCCTCAGTTTCCTCCTGCATACAATGGGGAGAATTAATACCTATTTATAGGGTTGTTAGGATTAAATGAGTTCATATTTGGCATGAACATTTCAGTTGCCATGCACGGGGCCTGGCACGCAGTAGGCACTGTGTGTTTGTTAAATAAAAGCAAAGTTACTTTTGGAGTTCCCTTGGTGGTCCAGTGGTTAAGAATCTGCCTTCTAATGCAGGGGACGGAGGTTCGATCCATGGTTGGGGAACTAAGATCCCACATGCGGTGGGGCAACTAAGCTTGCATGCCACAACTAGAGAGAAGCAACGAAAGATTCTGTGGGCCACAACTAAGACCCGACATGGCCAAATATAAATATTAAAAAAAATACAGATTATTCTTTAAAAAAAGCAAAATTACTTTTATAGAATATGCAAAAAGGTTAATTTAAAAATTATCCAAGTAATACAGGAACACAGTCTTCTTGTAAGGAATAACATGGGAATTTTTTAAGTGAAATAATCCTTGGGGAGGGATTAGTTTACAGCCTGTCTGGATCCACATTAAAAAAAAAAAATTTTTTTTGGCTTCGTTGGGTCTTCATTGCTGCATGCGGGCTTCCTCTAGTTGCGGCCGGCGGAGGCTGCTGTTCGTTGCAGTGTGCGGGCTTCTCGTTGCGGTGGCTTCTCTTTTTGCCGAGCTCGGGCTCTAGGCGCGTGGGCCTCAGTAGTTGCAGCACGCGGGCTTAGTAGTTGTGGTTCGCGGGCTCTAGAGCGCAGGCTCAGTAGTTGTGGTGCACGGGCTTAGTTGCTCCGCGGCATGTGGGATCTTCCCGGACCAGGGAATCGAACTTGCGCCCCCTGCATTGGCAGGTGGGTTCTTAACCACTGTGCCACCAGGGAAGTCCCTGAAAAACGTATTAGTTGAGTGCTAAGGCAGGAGCAGGAAGGCATGAGAAGTGTGTGGGTGGCATTCCAGGGACCATCCCCTCCCTGCTCGCTCCACACTGGGGGAAAGGGCAAGGCCAGGATTCACCAGTGTGGATCATCAGCACGGGCTGATCCTGCGCCCCAAAGCTCCCGCTTTGATATGTTCCCCCAGGAGGCAAATGCTGAGCCAGGAACCCAGGCATTCTGGTTTGCTGGCCAGCCTCACTGACATGCAGGCCTACTTGCCATTTGGCTTTTGAAATATTGGCAAGTATCTGACAACCCCCAGAACTACCATTGTGGATCCCTCGGGGCCTAGGAACTTCAAATCAGGAACTGCTTAAGAAAGCAAATGGCATGCTTCTCATACGCATTTCACACCAATGTGTGCCTGAGGGCATCACCGTTCCAGCATCACGCACCACGTGAAGTGTCCCTCAGAACCAGGAGGAACTGGCGAGGGTAGCCCCCCTCGTCAGCTCCCTGCTGGGGAAGGACTCAGATCCACGCAGCTACACAGTTACCTCCTTAGCATTTCTTTCTTTTTTTTTTTTTTTAATATTTATTTGGTTGCACCAGGTCTAAAGTTGTGGCAGGCGGGCTCCTTAGTTGCAGCTTGCTGGCTCCTTAGTTGTGGCATGCGAGATCTTAGTTGCAGCTTGCATATGGGATCTAGTTCCCTGACCAGGGATCGAACCCAGGCCCCCTGCATGGGGAGCAAGCAGTCTTGTCCACTGTGCCACCAGGGAAGTCCCCTCAGCATTTCTTGACCTCAGCCCATAGATTAGGAAGCGTGCAGCCTCTCGCCCAGGAGGAATAGGTTTTGGGGGTGGAGAGGCAAGATTTGAGCATTTTGGCGTGCAAGCTTTCTGTTGAACGGGAGAAAGTTTAGATTTCATTCCTACCCATCCACACCAGCAGCAGCCTGTGAGGATGAAAGTGATTGGACGGGTGCTGAGCGGAGCCTCCAGGGAGGAAAGTCAACATGAGCCGCAGCCCAGGCTCCAGGCAGCCAAAGGGCGCCCCACCCTGCGAGGCCGTCAGAGCGCACCCAACGCCTGCTGCGCGGCCGCCCTGCCAGGCTCCACGATGACGGCCCCCCCAGTGAGAAACTAGGGTCACTAACTTCTCCGAGAACAGGCCAGGCCGGGATGGAATTCAGGCGGGTCACTAACTTCTCCGAGAACAGGCCAGGCGGGGATGGAACTCAGGCACACCCTGGTTCTGGGTGATGTGGCCCCAGGGATTTTCTCCCCCGTGACTTGTATCATTTCCTCTTGAGAGCCAATCATTAACCTAACCGAGGCCCTCACATGAGAAGCCACAGGAACAAGTGACTGGTTGAGGCTGGAAATGCCCAGGCTGCTTCCCCAGAGGGGCCGGGTCCCCAGTCACACTCCTGCCAGGGTCGCAGGGCAGGGGCCCAGCCCAGGCCCAGCCTCTCCTGCTGACTTCTACACACCCTGCTGGGCAGGTCAGATGGCAGAGGCCTGGATGTGGACGAAGCCCCTTTGCTTTCGGGCAGTGCTACCCACCGCAGCTGAGTGCCCTCTGCTTAGGGATGGGGGTGGGGAAAAGAGCTTTCAGGAACACTGGGGAGGGTGCAGGGGGGTTAAGGTTTTCCCACCCGGACAGTCTCAGTTCCACACCCTCTCCATGCTGTAAGACACCTGCTGTGTGAGAAGGTCTGCTGGGCAGCAGGGTCGGGGCCCCAGCCCCGCCTGGACCTAGTCCCTCAGCCTTTTTCCGGGGGTGGGGATGGGGTGGGGGCTGGGATAGTCATGGATTCCTCGGCTTAACTTCCCAGCCTCCAATTAAGCCAGTAACAGACAGAACACCTCTACCCTGGTGGGTCAGGTGCCAACCCTCAGTCTGGCCAGCTGCGGGGGAGGAGCCGGAGAGAAGCCACCTGGTCAGAGCCCCGCCCATTCTCGGGCAACAAGGCCCTGGTGCTGAGTGGCCAGGACCAACCCGGAGAACCTCTGATGGGGTTTGGGAACTCAAGGGCGGGGGAGGCCGTGCATCCCGGCCAGCAACCTCCCCGCCGCCCCGGAGGCCACAGGGCTGTCCCCAGTCCCGGGGGCTCTCCATTCTGGTTCAGAACCCTTCTCCCGTGACGGTGAGGCCAGAGGGGTCGGCCTGTTTTCTGGGATTCCCAGGACCTCTTGGGACCACTGGGCAGACGCCGCAGGTCAAGTCCAGGCAGCGGGTCGGGAGGCAGGTTCCCCGCCCACCCCTCAACCACGGGCCAGGGGTCCCTGCGGGCCGGCCACCCTCCCCAGCGCGCCCCTCCCAGCGGGCCAGCCAGCGCTTGAGTCCAGCTTTATTGGCCGCCGCCTACGCCCCCGGGCGCTGCTTGAGGGTGACCGAGGCGCCGCTGCTGACCATGTCCGCGGGGTAGAGCGCTCCAGGAAGGAGGCCAGGAAGCGGTAGATAAGGCTCACGCCGCCCGCCACGCCATAGGAGAGGCAGCCGGTGCCGCAGTCGAGCGCCACGCCGAGCATGCGGTGGTAGCCGCCGTGCAGCACCGTCTGCGTGTTGTGTGCCACACGGAGAACTTGAGCGAGTCCCACTCCAAGCACCACGAGTAGGGGTTGCGGCCCAGCAGGTAGATGATGTTGTGGCGCGGGCGGCCGCTGAGCGTGGGGGATGTGGCGGTAGGTGACGCCCAGGCACGCCCACGAGTTGGACACCTCGGCCTCCCACTAGTGGCAGCCCTCTGCCAGGCCGCGCGAGCACAGCACCTGCGGCCACTGCTAGAAGCCGCCCGGGAAGGGGCTGCCTGCGGCGAAGGGCTCCAGGAGGATGCCCAGGTTTAGCACCGAGCGGGTCTCCTAGAACAGGAACAGCTCCTCACTGGCCGTGGCGGGGTCGAAGTTCAGGTTGCACTAACCTGGGGCAAGGGGGATGGGAAAGGAGGCCAGGGTCATTGGCCTGGGGCGCGGAGCGCTGGAGGCCCGGAGCGGGGAGGGGCCGAAGCCGCATGGCTTTTGCACAGAAGTCACCAAATGCTTCCACCCCCAGCTCCCAGAAGTGGCCCCTCTATACCCCCCTCTTTAAAAGTCTCCAACTGTGGCCCCCTGGGGGTGCTGACATAGTCTGGAGGAATGATGAGTTGGGTGCTGTCCAAAGGTCTGCCTTCCTAGAGAAGTTGAGAACCAAGAGTCCTCCTATCTGTCCCCCTCTCCCAAAACCCTAACATAATCTCCTTTTTTGTTTGTTCAGGGCACAAGATTGAGTGGGACTGAGGGAGGGTCAAGAGCTCCTGGAGCAGGTCGCTCAGAAGGGTTCATCAAAGGCAGTGCAACCTTAACCCTGGAGATCTCAGAGAAATCACCGGTGATTTCTTAGAGAATCACTTGGCCCCTAGCCCAGCCTGGGAGAGGGGCTGCAGGGACATTAAATGAAAAGGGAAATTGGCTGAGGAAGAAATGGGCTGGGTCGTCCAAGCTGGCTTGGCTAAAGTCCAGGGGAGGTCGGCGGGCACCCAGCTGAGGGCAGAGGTTGCGCCATGTCAGGGCCACGGGGGGCTGCAGAGCTGGCCTCTGGGTAGTGGGTGAGGCCTTGCCCACCCCTGGGGGCGGGACAGGACGGCCCTCTCCCCTTCCTATCAGGGCCTTGGAGTCAAGGGCCGAGTGCTTCTGAGGCCTCCAGCCCAGAGTGCGAGGCCAGGGCAGGAGAGAGCCGGCACCTCTCTGGAGCCCTGGCCTGAATGGAGGTGGGGCTCGGTAAGTCAAGGCACCCAAGGGCCCTGTTCCTTTCCTTCCCACCCCTGGGGCTGGAGCCCAGTACTGAGGACTCACACTTGAGAAGTGTTTCCCTGTCCACAGCGGGGGCAGCGCCTCACAGGAGCTCATCTTGATGCCTGGGGCTGGAGCCCAGTACTGAGGACTCACACTTGAGAAGTGTCTCCCTGCCCACAGGGGGGCGGCGCCTCACAGGAGCTCATCTTGATGCCTGGGGCTGGAGCCCAGTACTGAGGACTCACACTTGAGAAGTGTCTCCCTGCCCACAGGGGGGCGGCGCCTCACAGGAGCTCATCTTGATGCCTGGGGAAGATGGAGGGGCTTTGCTGAGGACACTTTCACAGCCCAGCATCTTTCCAGAGAGAGGCGTGGGCTTCTAGGAGGTTGAGTTACCTGGGGAGGGTGCACACAGACAGGCAGGGTTCTCTACAAGTGCCTGGAATCCCAACCGCTGCCCTGTAGGGCCAGCCCACACCCAGAATGCAGGTGAGTCTCCAGGAGGCCCAGGCAACCAGGTACTAACCAACCCTTCAGGAAGAGCTGGTTGATGAAGCTGAGACCCACGTCCACCAGCCGGGTCCGCAGCTCTGCCAAGGTCTCTGGCAGCTGGAGGAAGCTCTGCTCCTCACACTTGGTGCTCATCAGGGGTTCCATGCAGGCCGGGAAGTGCTTCAGCCTGGGGAACTCCTGCCTGCAGGGCGGGGCTGGCAATGCCATTTGTTAGCCAGGCCCCAAGCAGATTCCAGGAACTCCTGCTTATGCCAGGGGCTTAGCGGTCCCCAGAACCATGGGGCAGGTGGAAAAGCTGCCCATGTTCAAACCTGGACCTCTTTCTCCTCTCCTCCCGGTTTTCTGGACATCTTAGGTTAGGGATGTCAAAGGCACAGCCACTGTGGCCTAGTGGAGGTTGTGATGGGCGTGGGGCAGAGGTGGGGGTAGGGTGGGGCCTTGCCTGCAGAAATTGCTGGTCGCTCTGGTTGGCGAGCAGGGTGTGGAGCCAGATGCTGTCCCCCTCCAGCTTCAGGAGGTGGTTGTGGCTCTGCTGGATGGAGCCGCCCAGCTTCCCCAGGGCGGCCGCCTCCTCTTTCTCCATGAAATCCAAGACCTTCATCTGCATCTGTTTGACCTGCTGGATGATCTCTGAAAAGCAGGCGTTCACCTCATCCCGAGCTGTCTGGATCAATTTCTGGGGGGTGGAAGGGCGTATAGAGAGGCATCTCTGAGCCCCAAGCCGGTACCGCCATTGTCTTCTGCTTAGGCATCCCGTCTCTGTCCTCCTGGCCTCACCCCATTCCCTCCAAGCCCTGAGAGGTCCCCTCAGGCTGGGCTGGGGCTGGGGGTGGACCAACCTTACCGAGAGAAATGCCACCTGGCCCTGGGGCTTTTGGCTGTCAGAGGTGACGACCGGCATCTGGCTCTTCACGTTGGCCTGGACCTTCTGAACCTTGACCTGGGGTGAGAGGGTGGGGTGCAAGAGGAGAGAGCCACTGATTCAGAGAGGTGCCCCAGCAGAAGCGCTTCTGTAAGCAGCCCCACGTCAAGCCCAGAAGGGACGGACCTCTTACATTCTTTTTTTTTTTTTTTTTTTTTTAAATCAGTTTTATTTAGTTAGTTATTTTTTGGCTGTGCTGGGTCTTCGTTGCTGCGTGCGGGCTTTCTCTAGTTGCGTTGAGGGGGAGCTACTCTTCATGGCGGTGCATGGGCGTCTCATTGCGGTGGCTTCCCTTGTTGCGGAGCACGGGCTCTAGGCGCACAGGCTTCAGTAGTTGTGGCTCGCGGGCTTAGCTGCTCCGCAGCGTGTGGGATCATCCCGGACGAGGGATCGATCCCACGTCCCCTGCATTGGCAGGTGGATTCTTCTTAACCACTGTGCCACCAGGGCAGTCCTCACCTCTTACATTCTTAAGAGGTTTGAATGAGAATGAGGATGGACAGAGCTGAAGGGTAGATGGCCCAGGGCCACCCCTCTTTTTCTTTTCTTTGGCCAAGTGGCATGGCATGCGAAATCTTAGTTCCCCGATCAGGGATCGAACCCGTGCCCCCTGCAATGGAATTGCGGAGTATTAACCACTGGACCACCAGGGAAGTCCCTGAGGGCCACCCCTCTGCTCCTGTTCTCTCACTCCCTGAGAGACTCTCTCCTCGTTCTTAGGTATCAGGTTCTTTGTCTCTGACAGTGATGACCATTGGGTTTCAGATCACAAGAAGTTGCTGTGGAGGGTTCAGTGACTTGAGAAGCCTGAGAGGCAGTGGGGCGAGGAGGGGCCCATCAGATATGGAGCACTTGGCTCCCTGGGCAGCGCTGCCAGGCCCAGGCAGCATTATGTTTCCAAGTTCCACATAAGCCTTTAGTCTCACCTGTTCCAGAGGTGGGCATTGTCATGTTTTACAATCTACTATAGGACAGTGCTATTCCAAGGGCCTGTCTATGAACTGTTGCTGACCCACAACAAAAGAAGAAGCTCCTGCCAGACTGTAAATCAACGCGCTGCTTCCTTTGTCGAGAAAGTCTTGCTATGAAAAAAGCATCAGCTGAACGGAAGAGTGTGATGAGCTGGCTTACCTTCCGGCACAAGCTCCATTCTTGCCAGGGACCATCAACAGGTGGCTACATTGGAATAGCACAGTTCTAGAATATACGTGATAGAACGTCTAAAATATAAGTATTCCATTATAAAAGCAATACAAATACAGTAAACAAAAGTTTAAAATAGAAAAAAGGGGGCTTCCCTGGTGGCACAGTTGTTAAGAATCCACCTGCCAACGCAGGGGACATGGGTTCGAGCCCTGGTCTGGGAAGATTCCCACCTGCCGCGGAGCAACTAAGCCCGTGCGCCACAACTACTGAGCCTGCGCTCTAGAGCCTGCGAGCCACAACTACTGAAGCCTGTGTGCCCTAGAGCCTGTGCTCCACACAAGAGAAGCTACCGCAATGAGAAGCCCATGCACCACTATGAAGAGTAGCTCCCGCTCGACACAACTAGAGAAAGCCCGCATGCAGCAATGAAGATACAGCGCAGCTAAAAAATCAATCAATCAGTCAATCAATAAGAAAAAAGGAAGGGATTCACCCAACTGAACATGACATGTTTGTATTTTGATATGTTCTCTTTCAGCCTTTCCTTTTTCTGTGCAAAAAAAATTTAAATAGGATTCATCACAAATAGTTTTGGATCCTTATTCATTCAACTTGCCACCACTTTTCATGTCCTGGCAGGACCCTCGTGACCATCTTTTTTTTTTTTTTTTGGCCACGCAGCACCGCATGTGGGAGCCTCGTTCGCAGACCAGGGATGGAACCTGTGCCCCCTGCAGTGGAAGTGTGGCGTGTCAACCACTGGACCACCGGGGAAGCCCCATCGTGACCATGGCTGTAATGGCTGCATAACTTTCCTCCGAGGAAAGGGGTGCCCAGAGCTTCTGAGAGACCTTCCCTTTCTGCGGAGGACTCCCGAGTGCCCTGGCTCCTCCCCTCCCCCCCCCCCCCAGCCCCCCAGCTCCGGCCTCACCTCCTTGCCGGCACACTCCTCCTCCAGGGGGATGGTGTCGTGGTTCTTGTGCTCCTTCAGCAGGCAGGCCCCGCACACGCAGCAGCCTTCCGTGCGGCAGTACAGCCTCGGTAGCTTGCGGTGCTTCCGGCACAGCCGGCTCTTGAGGTCCCACACGGGCTCCAGCAGCTGGTGGCCCTGGAACACCTGGTCCCCGAAGTGGCTGCGCAGGTGCTTCTCGCACAGGGAGGCCATGCACCGCAGGCACGACTTGACTGACTTGAGCTCCTCTGGGGCACAGAAGTCGCAGGGCATGTCTCTGGGCCCCCGACCAGGTTCTGTGAGGACCCCAAGGCCTGGCCCTTAGCCTGGGTGAAACAGGTCACCATCTCCTCCAGGATGACGTTCTTGCAGAGGCGAGGCCTGGAGCGGAAGCTCTCTCGGCACTGGGGTCAATAGAGCGTCTCTCCCACAGCTGCCTGGTGGTCCCAGAAACCCTGGAGGCAGGTCCTGCAGAAGTTGTGCCCGCAGGCGGTAGTGACCGGGTTGCGGAACACCTCCAGGCAAATGGGGCAGAGGACTTGGTCCTCCAATGTGGGGAGACTGTTGTTGTCATTCATCAGGAACTGGCCTTGGGGAGGTCTTGAGGGCTGGGCAGGGGGCTGCAGGGCTGGGACTTGGTCCCGGACTGGCCCTGGGAAGATAGAGCAAAGCTGTGTTGAAGCCAAGGCAGGAGTTGAGGGGCCCTTTGAGAGACACACCAGTTCTTCTCTCGGAAGCAGCTGTCTGCCCACGGGGTAGAGGGACCGTGCCATCGGTCAGCCCACATGGGGGCATAAATTGGGGCCTGTGTTCTCCTTGTCGCTGTTCTAATTCCTGGACAAGAAGGTGGATGGGAGGAAGAAGACACATCGTGACAAGGGAAAGGAGCCGCTTCCTTGGCCCTTCAGAAGAAAGGTCAAAACACAAGTACTTACGTGAAACTCTCTGCATGTCAAGAAGAGCCAGAGGCTTGGCTGCCCTATGGAGGGAGAAAAAAGAACCCTGGGGCGTTCAGGCATAGGGGCCTTGCCCGCACTTCACCAGTGCGGGGAGGATCCCCATCAGTCCCGTGTGCCCTCACCCCAGCCCCTTACATCTCTTGAGGTTTGATGACCACCTTCTCACCTTTCCCTTTGGCTGCTGTTCTGCGGTCTCCCCATCAAGTTGGCCCCCCTCCTCGAGACTGCCTGCAATTTTGCTCCCTGATGTCACAGTTCAACCGTGACCAGCCCCAGCATTCTGCTTCTGATGTCAGCAGGGCAAAAGGTGTGCCACCAGACACGCTGCAATGCTGATGCGTTCTGCCCGCCCAAGAGATTCTTTGCTCCAGAGGCTTCATCCCAGGAGGCGGAGCCACTGCTGCACCTGGGGCCCCTTGCAGTGGACTTGGGGGACTCGCATTACCAACCAGAGAGGGAAGATGGCAACTAAGTGGCAGTGGGATCTTGGGCAACTGGTTTAATCTCTCAGGACCATGGTTCTCTTGTGAATCGACAGGGCTGTCGTAGAAGATACTTCAAGGCTCCTTGATCTGAAGTTGAGTGAGCCAAACACTATCTGATTGGTCATCCTAAAGACTGTCGCTTCCCACTGCGGTTCTGATCCTCAGAAGGAAAAAAGGGATGAATGAAGCGGAAGACTCTTTTCACTCTGATAGCTTCTTGTCAGTGTTTCTGTTTCCCAGTCCTTCCAGCCCAACACGATACATGCCCTGAAAAGTTTACAATATTTCACTCTTTTCCTCCAAAAAGTTAGCTTGATCCCACTTATTGGATAGGAGTGGTAAACAGAAGGCATCCTTTTCTCATTTCCTTATCTCAGAGGAAACATTTTCAGCATTTTTCCATTAAGTATGATGTTTGCTGTTAAGTTTTTTGTAGATACCTGTATCACATTCTGTAGCCTCCCTTTCCCTCCTGGTTTGCTAAGAGGTTTTGTCTGGAATCGTTGTTGACTTTTATCTAATTCTTCTTCTGCATCATTTGAGATGATTATAAGCTTTGCCTCTTATTCTGCTGGTGTGGTGAATTTATATTTATTGATTTTCAATTATTAAACGAACCTTGCATTCTGGAATGAACACTTCTTGGACATAACATGCTGGGCTTTTTATAGATGCTGGATTCAATTTGCTACTATTTTCTTAGGATTTTTGCAACTATGATCACGAATGAGATTGGCCTGTAATTTTCCTTTTATGGTATGTCCCTATCAAGTTTTGGTGTTAAGGTATGATAGCTTCATAAAATAAGTTGGGAAGTGTTATCACTTATGTGGAATAATAAGATGGATATTACTTCTAACTTAAATGTTTGGTAGAATTCACTGGTAAAACCACCTAGGACTGGAGACTTCCCTGGTGGTCCAGTGGTTAAGACTCCATGCTTCCACTGCAGGGGATGAGGGTTTGATCCCTGGCCAGGGAACTAAGACCCCACATGCCGCTCAGACAAAAAAAACAAAAACAAAAAACCCCACCTAGGCCCAGAAAATCTTTTGTGGAAAGGTTATTAATTACATATTCAATTCCTTTCAGAAATTATGTTGTCTATTTATTCCTGTGTCAATTTTGGTAAATGGTGTTTTCCTAGGAATTTGTCCATTTCCTCTAAATTTAAAAATTTGGGGGGTATAAAGTTGTTCATAATATCCACTTATTTTTTTTTTCTTTTTTTTTTTTTTTTGGCCGCACTGTGTGACTTGTGGGATCCTAGTTCCAGACCAGGGATTGAACCCAGGCCCTCGGTAGTGAAAGGCAGAGTCCTAACCACTGGACCACCAGGGAATTCCCTATCCACTTATAATTTTTCACATAACATGAAATTGGCATTTTCACCATTTTGGTGTACAGTTCAGTGGTACTGAGTACACTCACAATGCTGTGCCACCATCACCACTATCTACACACAAAACTTCTTCATCACCCTTGACAGAAACTTTGTAACCACTAAGCAATAATTTCCCATCCCCCCTCCCTCCAGCTCCTGGTAACCTCTAATCTACTTTCTATCTCTATGATAACTCTATTTTTCTATCTCTATTCTAGATATTTTGTATGAGTGAAATCATACCATATTTGTCCTTCTGAGTCTGGCTCATTTTACTTAATGTTTTCAGGGTTCATCCATGTCATAGCATGTATCAGAATTTCATCCCTGTTGATGGCTGAATAATGTTCCTGCTGTCTCTATATAAACACATTTTGTTTATCCATTCTTCTGTTGATGGACATTTGGGTTGCTTCTACCTTTTAGCTATTGTGAGTAATGCTGCTATGAACATGGGTATACAAATATCTGTTTAAATCCCTGCTTTCAATTCCCTTGGCTATATCCCTAAGAGTGGCACTTATAATCCTTATAAAGACTGTAGGATCTGTAGTTGTGGCTCCCTTTCACATTCCAGATATCCTTTGTATTTTCTTTTTTCTTGATGAGATAAACTCTCTAGGAGTTTATGCATTTTATTAACCTTCTAAAAGAATCAGCTCTGGGTTTTGATGGTTGTATTGTATGTTTGTTTGTTTTTTATGTCATTGATTTCTGCTCTTCTCTTTATTATTGCTTTTACTTCTTTGGGTTATTCCTTCCTTTTACTTTCTTTATGTTGAATTTGCTTTTCTAAGTTCCTGAGATGGTTGTTTATATAACAATTTTTAGCATTTCATCCTTGTAAATACATATGTTTTCCCATTTAAGTATGACTCTTATTGCACCTTATACTGAAGAGTATTACCATTATCATTCAGTTCAAAATGTTTTCTGATTTCCATTGTGATGTCTTCTCTGACCCATGAGTTATTTAGAAGCATGTTGCTCAGCTTCCAAAAATGCAGATCTTTTCTAATTATCGTTTTTTATTATTGATTTCTAACTTGATTCCACTATAATCAGATGTTATGCTTGGATTTAAATCCTTTGACTTTTTTAAAGACTTGCTTTATGGCTCAGAGCGACATGGTCAATGTTGGTAACTTCCACATGCACTTAAAAATTCAGAATGTGTTCTGCAGTTATTTGATGTAGTGTTCTACACATTTCAGTTATGACATTTGCCAATCATGTTGTTAAAAGCAACGGTATCCCTATTGGTTTTCTGGTCCTTTTTTTTTTTTTTTTTTTTTTTGCTGTACGCGGGCCTCTCACTGTTGTGGCCTCTCCCGCTGCGGAGCACAGGCTCCGGACGCGAGGCTCAGCGGCCATGGCTCACGGGCCCAGCTGCTCCGCGGCATGTGGGATCTTCCCGGACCGGGGCACGAACCCGCGTCCCCTGCATCGGCAGGCGGACTCTCAACCACTGCGCCACCAGGGAAGCCCTCTGGTCCTTTTAATACTAAAAGATGTGACAAAATTCCTAGTAGTATTACGGATTTGCCTATTTCTCCTTTTAGTTCTATCAATTTTGAGGCTAGAACATTAGATGCACACAAATTTATCATTATTATGTTTTCCTAGTGACTTGTTTTACCATCATTGATTTTTTATTATTCAATTTCCTCCTTCCTATTATCTGGGTAGTTATACTTCTATTATTTGGGGAGTAGTTACATGAGAAATTATAACATGCATCCATGGCTTATCAAAGTCTAATATTAAGCGTTACTTTAATCTTAAATAATGCAAACCCTTGGAATTCTTCAACTTCATTTACCTCATCCCAACTTTTACTATGGTTGTGTATTTTCTCTTTATATATTTTAAAACTATAAAGTGCTAATAATGCTTAAATGGTGTGAATCTATATATCTATATATATCAATCCATGTACTTACCATTTTAATTGCTCTCCATTTTTTCCTATGTCTCTAGCTTCTGGGGTCATTTCCTTCTTCCTGAGGAAGACCTTGTAGTATTTCCTTTAGTACAAGGTCTGCTGGTGACAAATACTCTCAGGTTCTGGTTGTCAAAGTTGCTTTTATAACATCTTCATTCTTAAAGGATATCTTCATTAAGGATAGAATTCTAGGTTGGCAGCTATATTCTTTTCAGCACTTTGGAGATTTAATTCCACTGTCTTCTGGTTTATATTTTTCTGTTGAGAAGATGACTGTCAGTCTTATTGCTGTTCCTTTGAAAGTAACCTCTTTCCCCCCCCTTTAAGATTTTCTCCATATTTTGTTTTCATCCATTTTGTTATTTCTGTGTGTGTTTTTATTTATCCTGCTTAGGACTTGTAGTGATTCTTGAATACGTGGCTGCCTTTAAAAAGGGGCCCGATTCTGGCTCAGCATTTCCATCGCCCTGCCTCTGCCAGGTTCTTTTTTTTTCCCCCTACTATTTATTTATTTATTTTAAAAACGTATTTATTTATTTATTTTTGGCTGCATTGTGTCTTCGCTGCTGCACGCGGGCTTTCTCTAGTTGTGGCTACTCTTCGTTGAGGTGCACAGGCTTCTCACTGTGGTGGCTTCTCTTGTTGCGGAGCATGGGCTCTAGGCCCGTGGGCTTCACTAGTTGTGGCACGCGGGTTCAGTAGTTGTGGCTCGTGGGCTCTAGAGTGCAGGCTCCGTAGTTGTGGCACATGGGCTTAGTTGTTTTGTGGCATGTGGGATCTTCCCGGACCAGGGAATCGAACCCGTGTCCCCTGCATTGGCAGGCGTTTTCTTAACCACTGCGCCACCAGGGAAGCCCTCTACTATTTATTTATTTATCTGGCTGCGCCAGGTCTTAGTTGAGGCACATGGGATCTAGTTCCCTGACCAGGGGTGGAACCCGGACCCCCTGCATTGGGAGTGCGGAGTCTTAGCCACTGGACCGCCAGTGAAGTCCCTTTGCCCAGGTTCTGATGACGCTCCCTTGGCCACTACAGCAGCGGCTTGGCTGTTTCCTCCCTGCCTCCAGCATCCCCTCCCTCTCACTGTTCCAGGCATGCAGTGGCTGTGCAGCACATGGCAGCAAATAAGTGGACGTTTGCTCGAGCCCTGATAGAAGTGACAGAGCTGAGCAGCACATCCTTTCTGCACCTGCCAACCACACCCTTCTCCAACTTCAGGGCCTAGTTCAGAACTCTGTGGAGCCTTCCGAATCCTCCCCCCCCAAACACCTGCTTACTATCCATCATAACTGCACAAAGCAGGCATGTTTTGAGGATGTGTAGCTCTTTGATTTGCCAACTGTGAGACGGTGCGCATGCAAAGGTTATCAGAATGGAATGTGAGTAGAAGCAATAGCCCAAACTTAGACATAAAGTGATCCAAGAACATCCAAGGGAGCTTGCTCACAATCTCCTTACCAGTAAGCTAAGAAATACAAACTATTGGTCTTCTATTCATTTTGTGTTTTGTTAGAATTAACAGAAAATGGACCAGTTAAAAAATACTCAAATTTAGATATGAGTTAGATTTGGAGCTGCCAAATTTGACTTGGGGAAAATAAACACAGAGGAGGTAAGAGTCACAAAAGCAAGCCCACGAGGGCAAAAGGTACAACTCAGAAGGGCAAAAGCGCATGGAAAACAATGATCTCAATGAAAATATTTTTACGTGAAAATGAAAATAGAAAAACGATTGAATTGCATTGTATAGAAAGCTGACCAAGGAATTAAACTGGCTAAATAGAGTAACAGTTCACTCCAGGGGAAAGCTTCACTGATGAAAATCCTTCTGTGTGGCGTGATTCTTATTAAAAATTTAGCTCTGGGCTGCCACCTGGGCTTTACGACGGAGCGGATTCAGTCAAACTCAAATAACCTGTTGTAAACAGCGCCGTATGGAGCCTCCAGCAAGCTCCAACAGGAGACTCACCGTGCAGACTCCAGGGTGTTGGAACAGAACCATGACTCCTTTTACAGGTAACTCTTCTTCTGTGGAGGAATAGCTCCAGCTACCTAATCAGGGGCATCAAGTGACCATGTGGCCTGAGCTGCCCATCACAACCCACCCAGCCAATCTGAGGAGTAATTAACACAGCCCAGAAATAGACGTGCCTGTCTCTCAGACCTGGGAACAATGACTGTTTGCAGTGTCTCGTGTTGCGGGGAGGATACGATCATCTTTGTGTAAAGAGTAGCTGCGTCTTGGGACTTCCCTGGCGGTCCAGTGGTTACGACTCTCCGCTTCCGCTGCAGGGGGGCGCGGGTTCGAGCCCTGGTCGGGGAACTAAGGTCCCACGTGCCTCGCGGCGCAGCCAAAAAATTAAAAAAAAAGAAGGAAAGAAAAGTAGTTGCGTCTTGTTACACGGAAGCACAAAGCTGTTCTTACGAAGTTCCAATGTGCACAGAAGCGTGCTTATGGCTGCGGAGCAGCCCCGAAGTGGCAGAGCTGCTGTTAACTCTCAGCCCCAGCCCACCCCGACTGCCCTGTGCTGCTGGGGCCGGGAAGCTGCTGAAGGCATCCTGAGACGGAGACGGCAAGGCTGGAGGGGAAAAAGGAGACGTGGCCCTTCCTGTCAGAGAAACCACAGCGACGCAGCTTTGCTCCGGCGGCAACAGCTGGTCCCAGCAGTGCGGTTCCTTTGCGGTTTTCCGCGCTCCCAGCAGCAGCCTCACTGAGCCCTGAGATGGCAGCATCCCTCTACAGGCCCCTCCTCCCAGCCTCGACCGTTTAATGCCAGCCTCTTCCCTTTGCTCCCCAGTCCCGGGAGCGATAACTGTGTCCTGCGACCACTACAGCTGTGACACCCGAGTCCCCTGGGCCCTCTCCTTTCTCCACCACCTGTCGACGACGGCTGTGGTCTCCCGTCGGAGCTGTTACAGCCACACACCTTGCTCAGTACCTTTCTGTGTACACACCACCTCCCCAACTGTAAGCGCCCCATAGGAGGGACGACCTAACGCCTTTTGAGGATCCCACACCCCGCCTGATGCCTTAGGGATCAATACTTGACGTGCTGGTGACTCGATTCTCACCTCACGTTTCTTACCCCTCCCCTTCCTTGCAGAGAAAATGGGCACCCCGTCCCTTATTCTCTTCCAGGAAGACTTTCTTCCCTTGAAAACCACCTCATGCCCGCCCCCTGTCTCTTTCCGGCTCTCTGGTGGGAAGCCCATCTGTCCCCACCTTCTGTTTCTGGGCGCTCTCTGGGTCCTTTCAGATGCAGTCAAATGAAAGCCAGGAGGAAGAAGGCCCAACACCCCCTCAGGCAGTTTTAGCAGCAGGAGAAATCAGGGCTTTGTAAGAAGCCCTGCTAGAAAAAGGTGCAGTGAAATTCATCCCCTGAGGACAGCATGACAATCACCAATAGTGAGTGACAGCAGGAACCCAGGAGCTCGCGGTATCGGAAAACATACACCAAAAGTTTCAAGATTCAGAAGTCTGTTTCATGTCTTTATTGACCAGAGAGAAAAAAAAAAGGGGTCACAGCATTTCAGACTTTATTCAAACACACAAATGGTAACAAAGGGCACCCACAAGTGACAGGCATGGTCCCTAAGGCCTGGCTCAAAGGCCATGCTGGAGGGTGTGGGTGACTTCTCAGCCCTACTCCCTCAGCATCTCTGTCCCTTCCTCCTCTGCACCTCACGGACACCCCTGAGATCAGTTAAAATTGTGCAGAAACTAAGTTACTCTAGAGGAGGTTGGGCCCTGCCTCACTGCCAAAAAAGAGCAGGTTCTGAGGAGAAGATGGAAGCGGGCTTCGGGGTCATCACTCAGGAGACGCCAGGCTGCTCCCTGGGTCTGGCCTGCATCACCCACGGCCTCGGACCTGGGCAGGGAAGGAAGCAGGGAGACACTCCCCACGTGGCAGCCCTGGGCAGCTGGAGAGCGTGGGTCACTGGTCATGTGATACCCCCCAGCCCATGGCCAGACCTCTGCCTGAAGTTACTCCCCCGGAGGGAGAAGGCTTTCAAGAAAAAAACACCAACTAGGTTCATAGAGGGTTTGGGTAAAACACTTTTCCAGAAACCTTAAGAAACGAATCACTCTCGGATTCCTGGAGCACTGGAACAACTGAAATTGTCATGGGGTTGCCGGGAGGAGGGAAGCTTGGTGAAAGGCAGCCCTCTAGTTCCTCAGATCACTTAGCAAGGGGCTCAGCAGTCTTTTCGCAGGCTCCACGGTGGACCTCTGAGAAGCATGATGAAAGAAACAGTGCATCCTGAGGTGCTGGCCCGCGCCTCCTCGCTCCTCCTTGCTGGCTTGGGAACAGAGGCTGACCATCAGGTGAGCCCCAGAAAGCAAACCTGATTGGCCACGAGGCCCCAGATGCAGCTGCTTTCCCTCCTTTCAGTCCGACGGTTCTTATTCAGATCGGCCAAAGAGCACCTCGCCCATCGCTCTGTGCTACTCAGGGCAGCTTTTCCTTGACTCACTCAAAATCTTTTTTTTCCCTGAAAGATGACAGGATGGACATCTGTCACCTTTCTGAAGGGGTGACTGTTTTTATTGTAGGTAGAAGTTCCTCTAACGTTTTACAACTGTAAAAATCCTGGGCTCGGGCCAGACTTCCGAGGTGCCGACGTGCACGTTCACGTTGGTGCGCAGACACGGCGTGTCAGCAGACGCCCTGGATACACACTTCTACCCTACTCTACACAGACACATGAGGGCAACGTGCGAATCCTGGAGAAGGGTTAGGCCACCTGGGCAGGGGCAGGTCACAGGCTCGGAAGACATTTGGCTTAGTCGATAGTCATTTCCAAAACACCATGACCCCAGACCCACGCAGTAAGCAGCTGAGCTGTGGAGCAGAGAGAACCTCAGCTTTGAAGGCGCCCAGGAGCCATGGGCTTGAGGGGCTCTTATGGATGGAGCATTCCCCACGGGCACCTCCCCCTCCTCCAGACCATCTGCCACCCTAAGAAAGTCACCCGGGGCAAAGTCAGGATTCTCTGGTCCCTTTGCATTCCACGACTGCTCATCGAGACTCAAAAGCTTAGAGAGTCCAGTTACCAGCTCCGAGGGCACAGTCCAAAGGAGGGCTTTCCTCCTCTGGGTCCAACAGCGTTTGATCCTCAACGCCTTGGCACTCCACAGAAAGAAGTGGTGGTGAGGGCTAGGTCAGAGACGGGGGAGTCCTCAGACTGCCCAGCAAACCCACACACACTATGGGGGATGGTGGGGGGTGGGGCTCACTGACGCCGCCCAGGTCAGAAACCAAGAAGAGACACAAATATCGCACTTTTGGTCAAGGCATTTCCAAGAGACGATCACAAAAATGATACCACTTTTGGATACGACAATATAACACATTTGGCAACTTTCAAAGAAAACAGCCGGCCCCACCCCAAGCCATCGAGGGTCCAAAGTCCCTTTACCCTCAGCCCCAGTTTAAAAAGTCAGGGAAGGAAGATGGGCCAATGGAGGGCAAGAAAAGGCTGCAGAAGCAGTTACATCAACTACCTAAAGCGCCTGTCTGTCTGTCTGATTCGGCGCAGGTGCCTCCTGCCTCAAACCTCTTCTTGGGGAGAAAGCAAGCTACCTGGGGGGTCCAGGCTGCTGGAGACAAATGACGCAAAGCTGAACATGGTAGCAGCTGGGTGCCCTGAACCCAGAGCTGCGATCCCCAGTCTCCAACCACCACCAAGGACACCCTATCCTCCCCCTCCTCCAAGAGGCTTTGTTCATAGGAATGTGGGGTACTCTGGCAACTCTATCCAAACCTCAGTTCAACAACCTGAAGCTAGAACCCTTTGCATCTGCTGCATTATTTGGGGGTGCATGGGCCGGGAAAGATGGTGTTACTAAGCGGCTGCTAATGTCCGACGTGGCCCACTCAGGTGGAAACATGGCACGGCGCAGGGAAAAACCTCTTCCTTTGCTCCAGCTTCCTTGAAGCACAGCATATGTGCAAAGACCTAGGCCTTCCTCTTCCCCTCCCCCTAGCCCTAGATCAGCTCCAGCTGAGAACCCGGCCCAGCTGCTCTCATAAAGATTTGTTGTAACATTGGCTAAGAAAACAGAAGCAGGTACTGAAAAGGTATTCTGCAGCCGGAAGCGGCCTCTGTCTTCCGGTTCCTGTGGGTGGGGCTGGGGTTCCTTTGGTTTTGACCAGAACACTTCTCCACCGGGGGGCCAGGCTCAGCTTTGCTTTGCAGTAGCTCGGTTACTGTACAGGAGCAAGATTTAACTTCACAGAGGTGCTCTGCTGGGTTGCTCTCTCGTCGGTTAGGACTCCGGACTTTACATCCGAGATCCTCTCTCCTGAAGAATCTGGAAGGGGAAGGTGGGGAAGAGGGCTGAGGCTTGGAGGCTGAATGCAGACTGCTTTTGGGCGGTGGTTGCTTACCGGACCGCCAAGGGAAGAGAAAGAGCCCCGGAGCCGCTTTCCACTGGACCCCACGGAGCAGCACGACAATCGCTGTTACCCCAGGAAGCCAGGCAACCGCCCCTGAAGCACTGCAGTTGTAAAAGACTTTTGCTGAACACGGCCAGGCCTAAGTTTACGTGTTGTTGGACCACTTCCCCTGTGAGAAAGGACACAGTCCGGGCTCACCACATACTGATGATTTAGAAGCATGTATGTGTGTCTGTGTACGAGGGGGCACAGTGGAGGAAACAAGATAACAGTGTGCAACCATTTTCCAGTAACTTCAGGGCGTCAGGGGGCGGGGGGGAATCACAAAAGTAACCAAACACCTTTTCTCTTGAGATGGCAGAGAAAGAGAGAGAGAGAGAGAACAGTTTCAAAATATAAAGGTAAAATACTTTCCAATTTTGAGTTTCAGAATTCTCACCTTATAGTAATTAATGGCCATAAGCTTTTTCATTGATTTGACAGAGGCTGGGAAAAGACTACCCTATTTTGGTTCACATGTCCTAACTAAAAGCCTCTGTCACTGCTCCAAAAGTCCTGATTTAATATACAACAGTCAGGGGCTCCCCGGGTGGTGCAGTGGATAAGAATCCGCCTGCCAATGCAGGGGACACAGGTTCGTTCCCTGGTCTGGGAAGATCCCACATGCCACGGAGCAACTAAGCCCGTGCGCTACAACTACTAAGCCTGTGCTCTAGGGCCCGCGAGCCACAACTACTGAAGCCCGTGCGCCTAGAGCCCGTGCTCTGCAACAAGAGAAGCCACGACAGTGAGAAGCCCGCACACTGCAACGAAGACTAGCCCCCGCTCGCCGCGACTAGAGAAAGCCCGCGTGCAGCAACAAAGACCCAACACAGCCAAGAAAGAAAAATAAATTACAACAGTCAAAAGGCCAAAATGAAGGGGAAATGCAAAGCTGGCTTGAGAAGGAAAGGGAAGAACCTGTGAGCAACAGTTCAGGCAAGGCCTGCGCAGGGGCTGAGAGCAAAGGGTCAGAGACGAAAGTCGGGTGAAGGAACTTACCTTTGCCTTCTCGCTCGGCTCAATGACAATGCCATTGGTAGAATTATTTAATTCTCTGGAGACAACACAGAGGAATTCTGCCTGATCCTCATTTCCATAGTTATAGGAAGATCCGATGCTGATTAGCTGATAAAACAAGAATATGGTGAACATACAAATAGTGATCTTAAAATATTTAAGTGGCACACAAATCAAACCCTCCTCCTCACTGAACTTTTGTTGTTTTGCTGCTCAAAGGATGAAGAATTCTCTGGGTCTATCAAGGCCCCAGGGGATAACTGGATCCCAGCTGTGCACCAGGCTTCCCCAAAGAAAAGTGTGAGTTCTGCCACTGTCCCCTCACCCAAGCACTTGAAACAGTGCCAAAGGCAGCAGCCAGGATTGATACGGTCACATTATTCCTTCTAGCAAACATTGAGGGGAAATAGAATGCTTCTGTGAATGAAAACGGACACTTGCTTCAGCCAAAACACCTACACAGAGCTGGCTCATCTTTAAGCAGAAGTCCTAGACAGGAGACCGGAGCTCGGGAGGCTCTGGAAAGCACCACGCGAGAGTCACTGAAGAGCTGCTCAAGCCAAATGCTGCTGGAACTTCTAACCTTTTTGGTGAATTGAACTCAGGCTCTAGTCTAAAGAGGAAATACGGATGCAGGGAGGGAGAAGCTGAGCCCGAGGGTGTGGTCATCCTGGCAAGTCCTCAAGGCCTCAAGTCGGGAGACCATGGCTGACTTGCTGTATGACCGGGCTGTGGACACCTCAGCCTTCCTGGGCCTTAACTTCCTCCTCCGTGTAATGGAGTCAAAGGGAGCAGACTTGGTCCTCCAACAGCACATCAATAAGATGAGAAAAACAGGATAAATTATTCATTAGTTTCACAAAGAATAGTTTTAAAAAGTTGTTATAGGGACTTCCCTGGTGGCACAGTGGTTAAGGATCCACCTTCCAAGGCAGGGGACACAGGTTCAATCCCTGGTCCGGGAAGATCCCACGTGCCGCGGAGCAACTAAGCCCGCGCGCCACAACTACTGAGCCTGAGCTCTAGAGCCTGCGAGCCACAACAAAGAGTAGCCCCCGCTCGCCGAAACTAAAGAAAGCCCGAGTGCAGCAATGAAGATCCAATGCAGCCAAAAATAAATAAATAATTTTTTATTAAAAAAAAAAAGTTGTTATAATATCCTTTGTCTTTGAAACTTTATACCAGGGAAAAACTACTTCTGGAGTGGAAGTATGGTGACATTTTGAAGAACACCTGAACAAGAACTAGGCTGCCACACACAGGTAGCACTGATTCTGCAGTGGAGCTGAGTGTGAGGAATCATCCAGTATTGGTTCTGAAGACAGAGACACCTGTGTGTTTGATCTATAACGTAATACTGTTAACACATAGAGTAACTGTTATGTAAGAAGGTAAGCTTATGGTGACAGTTCAGCTGACCTCTTAAACTCTACCTAAAAACAGGCATGATTCATTGAATTTATAACACAGTCATTCTGTTCATGCTCAGCCTCCCTTGAAGACAACAGATGAACGATTCTGCCATCTAGTGGAAGAAAGCAGTAAAATCCTGGCTCTCAGACACTGTTTTGATGCCTCAGTCAGGTCACAGGCACAAAGCTAAAGAAGAGAAACCCAGAGTGAATGGAAAGGACCTCGCCATCCTCCTTGATGTCTGATCCCTTCACATCACAGCTGTTCACCACGCCGTGCATGGTGGATGGCGCACATACTCGGAATGATGAAGATCTGACCCTGGGATAAGCAAAGGGAGGGTTGTTGCTAAACCCTAGTCTTCTTTAGCTACTTATTCTAGAAGGTGTCAACAAAGCACTTTTTTTTTTAAACATCTTTATTGGAGTGTAATTGCTTTACAATGGTGTGTTAGTTTCTGCTTTATAAACACAGCACTTTTGAAAGGAATCCCTCTGAGGGAAAAAAGCCCAGAGAGGCACTTTCAAGCCTAAACAAACTGGCTGGCTCTCTCTGGGCAGAACCACGCGGAAACTCTGGATATGAAGCTGGGAGACACAAGACTACCCTCAGCTCTCCCCAACTCATCACATCCTACCACGCAAAGAGTCCACGTGGAGCGGCTCTTTCTCCGTTTTGGAACAGGATCACACCTGGCCCCCACCCGACTCCCAGGGTGATTAACTGGCTACAGACGGTGACTGGCTCCGAGACTGAGATACAGGGCTGCTCCCACGAAAGAAACATTACCTGTTCGAATTTCCAACCATCAGACATAGTGGACACCATCTGCGTGAGCTCTTCTTCTTGGCACTGCAGGACTCTGTACACGTGCTTCACGGGGCCCTGTGACAACCACACACAGACTTTGAGGACCGGTTTCAAGGGCACAGCAGTTTGCAGCTGCCTCGGTGAGACTCTCCAAAAAATAAAGACTGGAAAGGAGTTTGCTTGGAATTTTTTTCTTGGCGGCCACCCACTATCCCCTTTGCAAGCAGCACTGTAGTTTTTCAATAAAAACTTACCCAAGAAGAAAATAAGGGGTCCAAGAACATGAATAAAATAAAATAATCCTGAACTCTGGAGGGATGAATCATGCGAGTGACCATATGCTGATAAACTGAAGACTTCATCTATTTCCCAAAGTAGAAAATAAAACTGCTCTGGACAAGAAAGTCACATTTTCTTCTTCAGTCACTATAGCTGACATACACGCTGAAAATGCAGACCATATCTTGGTTTATCCAGAATGATACCTTATATATGGGAATAATACATTAAATAGGGACCCCATAATATACACATGTTCAAGCTATTCTACCCTCTGCTGAAGCTACCTGGAAGTGTTTCAGTGTTACATGGTAACATTCCTGCTATAGATATGTGTACAATAAAAAAATATTTGGTCTTTCTTCCTGGTTCCTTGCACAGACCTCCTAAAACCTTTGGAAACTCGAGTGACAGAAGTATCTTTTGGGGACTTCCCTCGTGGTCCAGTGGGTAAGACTCCTCGCTCCCAATGTAGGGGGCCCGGGTTCGATCTCTGGTCGGGGAACTAGATCCCACATACATGCCACAACTAAGAGTCCGCATGCCGCAACTAAAAGATCCCTCATGCTGCAACCAAAACAAACAAACAAATAAATAAATAAATGGGGGAGTGTCTTTTGTATGCTAATGAGCTGGTCACCAGAAAGACTGAGGGAGTTAGAGGATTAGAACTTTCAGCCCCATCCTGTGACCCTGGGGGAAGGGGGAGGGGCTAGAGATTGAGTTCAATTACCAAAGGCCAATGATATAATCAACCTTCCCTACCAAATGGAATGTCCTGAAAAAAGCGATGGGGTTCAGGGAGCTTCCAGGTTGGCAAACACATCCGTGTGTTGCGCAGCTGGGGGCTGGCGCGTGCTGACTACACGGGGACAGAGGCTCCTGTGCTCAGGACCCTTTAGGACTTCACCCCATGAATCTCTCCATCTGGCTGTTCATTTGTATCCTTCATAATAAACTATAGTAAGTAGAGCATTTCCTGAATTCCACGAGTTAGTCTAGTAAATTACTGAACGTGAAGGGGGCATTGTGGGAGCCCCCGAATTTGTCACCAAGCCAGACAGAGTGCAGGCGGCTGGGGACCCAGACTTATGACTGGCATCTGAGACCCGTGGAGTCTGACGCTGACTCTGGGTGGTCAGGGTAAGGACAGGATTGAACTGTTGGTCACCCAGTTGGTGTCAAAGATTCAGAGAAAGGCCATTTGCTGGCCAGACTCAACTCTCTAGAATGTAAGTTAGAACCGAAAGCCAAAAGGCAGAGCAACTCAAATCGATGCCCCACGGCTGCAGCACTAAGGCCCCTGCACTTCACTGACACTTGTGATCTGGCCCATGGGGGACGAGACGCCAGTCACGAGAGAGCCAGGGTGGCTGCAGGGAGGCAAGCTCGCCAGATGGAAGTTCCAGTTCCCAGAAGGACAATTACAGGCGCACAGGAGGACTCGGTATTTAGCAATCTGGGACCATTCAGTGCTGGGTGCAAAGCTGCACACTCACTGCCCATCCCAGAGGGCATAAGGCACAAACAGCAACCCAGGTTCACAACAATGACTCCTGGTCATGGAGAGAGGGGTCAGTTATGTTCAGTCGGATTTTAAGGAAATATGGACTGTTCCCTTAAGAATGATGAAAACTTAACACTTTTTCAAAAGGACAAGCTGTCTTCAGCTACCTAGAAAATTCGTTTTAGAACAACTTGGGGAATACTGGAAAAATAAAAGCAGCTACTGATCACCGAGTGCTACAAGCCCCAAGTGTGACACCCTTCTCGTCTAGTCTTCACTGCAGTCCTGGAAGGCAGGTGTTGGCTTCCTTCTACACATGGGACACTGGTGTTCGGAGCACAGTATCTTGTCCAAGCTGGACAGCGATTAAGTGGATTGGAGGTAGAGCTGGGACTTGAGCCCAGATCGGCCTGACAACGTTATAATCTTTCTTGTATACTTTGTCCTTCTAAATGAGGTACAGCTACCATTAAACAAGGTGCTAAGGTAAAAAAAATTTTCTTCCATGTAAAATACAGGACAAATCTTCTGACAATTCCAATTTCGGAAACAACCAGATGTTTTATATTGTAAGATGGAGAGCATCCGAAAGACCTGAGAGTGGCCACAGCTGTCAAAGTCCCAGGTATTTAAGATATCTGTGCTGCCTCTTTTTTATTCTCTTCCAAAGTAAACCATTGGTGCTCTCAAATGCACCAAGATTAATCACCTAGCAAAAAATACTACCAAGGACGGCAGAGTAATAGAATGGTGGCAGCCAGTAAAAGAGGTGTGAGGTCACTGAGAAAGGGCAGAGTAGGTCCCCCACATCTTGGGCTTCGCCCTATCGTCTGCCATGTGCGTCTCCTTTCAAAGCAGACAAGTTAAAGGAGATAACGTGTTTGAAGGGACAGCCACGGAAATCCACACTCAGCCTTAGAGCCACTTGGGACAAATGCAAAAGGGGACGTCATTGAACAACATCAAATCCATTGCCCAGAGTTCCACTAAATAAAGAGGACAGATGGAAAGATCAATTAACATCAAAAGGGTCTTGACATTCCTAGAATAAAAAAGCTTCCAACTGGGTATAAATCCACAAGCCTCAGAATCTAGAGAACTAATTAACTGCTGTCATCAAATAGAAATCTAACGACGCTCTCAAGGAATTTGCTAATGGCAAAGAACTGAGTGTTCAGGGGCCACGATTCGAATGGTTTCAAATGACATACTCTATGGTACCATCAATATTTATATTAAGCAATCAAAGGGGTTTTTTGGAATGTGGAAAACTGAGGATGAGGCAATATTCTCAGAACGTCTGATCTATTAAGTGTCTGTAATAGTGAAAGATGCCATGTAAATATACTATGAGATGGCAGAAAGACTGGTGACACTAGATCATATTTCATATGGTAATCTGCAAACCAAATACAAGTTCATCTTTGAACATTAAAAAGAAGCCTTTCAGCCATTGGGCAGATGTAAGAGAACTAAATGAATAAGCCTTTCCACCTTTGCAAAGTGCTAGAGATAAAACGTATAAGAGAGTTCATTTTTTAGCATAGGTGTCCGTTATTCATCCAGATAATTCCATTTAGAGCCAGAAAAATTTTGATATCTGAAGTCTTACACAGAAAGAGCAAGGAACTATTTTTTACTTTTGAAAAGGAAAATACTGCCTTCTTATTTCAAGGAAAATTCTATATTGCAATAGATTAGATCTCAAGGAAGCGACCACCACCGGTATCTGATGGGATAAGAGGCAAGTCATACTGGAGTCCAACTCTGCCCCGTTACTGCAGCTAAACTCTCTTAAAATAGAGCCTAAATACACGAAAGGGAGTGTCTGTGTTTCTTGCTAGACTTTAAGCTTCTTGAAGGCGTGGACCTTCTCCTATCAGTTGGGGTCCCCAGGGCCTAACAGAAGCTATTGTGGCCACTTACTTAGGACACATGATGGGTGACGAGACATGAAATGAGGTAAGAGTGCCTCACTGCCTTCCGTTCTGTTCTCAAACTATGTGGCAAATTCTGTTTGATTTTTGTTACCATATCTACTAGGTTAGCATAAAAATCCAGACTTCATAATAAAAAGAGAAGCTTGACATTATTTTCTTCGAAGCATGATTCGCAAACCACTTGCAAAGTCTATGCCATGACTGGTTTCAAGAGGCTGTCAGGAGCTCGATGTGACATGGCCACAGGCTGAAGGCTGGTCCTAATAAACAGAAGCCAACAGGCGGAAGCAAGGCCTTGTTTGGCCTCCACGTGGACATGAAGGGAGACAGATACTCCGCCGTAAAGAACAGGCTTTGAACCTCAAGTGCAGTGGCTCCTCCCACTGCCAAATGGAGAGCGGCCACAACCTCCCGCTCTGCTAAGGGGACACGGGGCTGTTTCGTCTACTTTGTGATTTCTTCTCCTCTGTTTCCTTGTTCTGAACAAGGCTGGCAGAGTACACGCTGTCTGTCTGGCAGACGGGCGGTGTTCCGCACAGAGACCTCCGGCTCTACGGGGAAAGGCAGGGCTCTGGCCATCATCCAGAGATCACATCATCCATTTCAAGTCACACCCAGACACATGGACAAAGAGAGCCACTTGGGATAGCTTCCCCTTAAGAGCTCAAAACCCATTACCTGTGAAGTTCTGTTCTCGTTGTCCCGTATCCTTTCCTTAACAAGTCGCACGAGAGACGCAATGTTATAAAACTCCGCTTCCTCCAGCACACCTAGAAGGACCAAAACTGTAGTTAGATGTGTGTCAAGTCCCCAGAAAACAGCAGGAAGAGGCTGGAGTTCATGAGCTTGCTAAGAACTCTATCTTTCAAATGCCAGTCTAGTCTAACTCCTTCAGCCGGGGAAACGTTCCTTTGCTGTTTGGTGTGCACCCGTGACCTTTTCCCCAATGGCAGAGTCAACAGTGCTCTGTTTACTCCGTTTCACCCCTGCAGTTTCCCACCTGGCACCTTCCCCTGCTCTCCCTGCACCTGCCCGTGAGCTGCAGGACACCTTTACCATATGTCACTTAGTTCCTGGAACTAGTCCCACTGTACAACTCTTGAGCTTGCAATTTCTGCCCAGTTTGTCCTAAAAATGACCAAAGGTCTGTGTGTTTGTGTGTGTGTGCGTGTGTGTGTGTGTAAATTTATGTGGACCAAATTTAACAAGATGCTTATTATTTGAACAATATAAGAGGCAGTCATTGAAAGAATCCCATGCATAGGACTTCCCTGGCGGTCCAGTGGTTAGGACTCGCAGCTTTCACTGCCAAGGCCCTGGGTTCAATCCAAAAAAAAAGAATCCCATGCTAAACAAAATCAAAGGCCTGGGCTTCCCTGGTGGCGCAGTGGTTGAGAATCTGCCTGCCGATGCAGGGTACACGGGTTCGAGACCCGGTCTGGGAGGATCCCACATGCCGCGGAGCAACTAGGCCCATGAGCCACAACTACTGAGCCTGCGCGTCTGGAGCCTGTGCTCCGGAACAAGAGAGGCCGCGACAGTGAGAGGCCCGCGCACCACGATGAAGAGTGGCCCCCGCTCGCCACAACTAGAGAAAGCCCTCGCACAGAAATGAAGACCCAACACAGCCATAAATAAATAAATAAAACAAAAACAAAATATCGAAGGCCTGAGACAGGATAACTAAATGGGATGTGTGACCCTGCACCAGGAATAAAATTTGCTATGAATACCATTAATGGAACAACTGATAAAATTAGAATATAAGCTATAGTTAAGGTGTTCATCAATATTAAGTTTCCTGAATTTGATAACTGTATTGTGGTTATGTGAGAGAATGTCCTGTTCTTGAGAAGTACACACTGCAGCATTAAGGGGTGAAGTCTGTAACCTAGTCTCAAATAGTTCTGAAATAAAAACTAGAAGAGGGAGAGGAAAAAGAGCGGGGAGGAGGAAACAGAGAATGTATTGTAATGCAAATATGACCAAAAAATGTTAAAAATTGGTGAATCTGGGTAAACGGAGTTCTTTTCTCTAAATCTGAAATTATTTCAAAATGAATTTTTTTAAGGCATTAGAAAAGATGCTTCAGATTCCTCTTTTCAAGAAACAAGAGTACCCATGAGTTGGTAATTGCTGAAGCTGGATGCTGGGTGGAATTTACTGCACTATTCCCATTACTTTGTATGCGTTTGAAATGTTAAGGAGAAAAAAAAAGGGAGAGTGATTCCTCTTGACTGGTTTTAGCAGCAGTGTTCTGCAGCCACTTCATTAATTAGCACGGCCATTACAGCTTTCTCACGCAGAGCTAAAGCTCCCAGGTCAGGGTGCCCTGGCTCTAGGGGCAGGCCCCAGTCTTCAACGGAATGCCTCAGTGAGACCAAGGTAGCCTTTTATTTTTTATTTTTATTTTTTTTAACATCTTTATTGGAGTATAATTGCTTTACAATGGTGTGTTAGTTTCTGCTTTATAACAGTGAATCAGCTATACATATAAATATATCCCCATATCTCCTCCCTCTTGCGTCTCCCTCCCACCCTCCCTATCCCACCCCCAAGACAGCCTTTTAGAAAGATGTCTAGACCCACTTACGGTCCAAATGCTCTACAAACCAAAAAGATGAGTCAAATAACGATGCACCTGACAACGGGCTGGAGAATGAATTAGGTCAGATGCAAAAATTTACAAGGAAGCATGAGACCAGTCTTAAAAGAAATGAGGCCAAGCCTTTATTATTATTTCTTTTACAGCTGCAAGTTCAAACTAAAATTGAAAGTACGAATAGCTAAATGTCAGAGATTTGTTGCTTCAGGCTGTGGACATTCACTGCTAGCAATAAGTAAATGTAAAAAGGGGTCCTGACAATTCTGCAGGTTCAGAAAAAACTCCAAAGCTATCTCCAAAGCTGAGCTACGTAGCTTCCTTCTCCCGAAGGAGGCTGAAGCGAACCGAAAGGGGCTCCTTCAAGACCCTCTCGGACGAGAGGTAATTGGAGGCTCCCTATTTATTTTCGTAAAGCTTTCCTACACTATCTACTGCACGTGAGTTTGATGAAAACCTCAAAATTCAAATCTCAGGACTTCCCTGGCGGTCCAGTGGAATGACTTCTCGCTCCCAATTCAGGGGGCACGGGTTCAATCCCTGGTTGGGGAACTAAGATCCCACAGGCCGCACGGCGCGGCCAGAAAAAAATAAAATAAAATAAAATCTGTGGGGGAAAAAAATTTCAAATCTGTGAAACAGCTCTAAAGATTTGACCTGAACTTTGAAAACGCCCAATGCAAACATCGTTCTTACCTTCTTCTGCCAACTCCTTCGTAATGATGAGCTTCCCATGGCGGAGGTAGTTCAGGATAGGACCAAAGTAGGTAGGGTCCCTGTCAATCAGATAGGCCCCTGTCTCGTCCTGTCAACCAAACATAAGGGTATCACTGTGGAGCTTTCAGGCTAAGTCAGGGCAGGGTTTCCACCTCTCTGTCACAATACACGAGTGAGAGGGCAAGTTTTGCTAGATATTTATCACAAACTATTGGCAAGAAGCCTAGCTTTGTGTATCTTGTACTTCAAGATCATTTCAGGGAGGGTGTTACAGATGTACAGTCATATTCATCATCTAGGCATTAACTTGAACTTCTAAAATTTTTACTCTGACGCAATTACCAACATTCTTCCTTCGGGATACTTGTTATAAAGAAACCGAGGAAGAAAATGCCATAGTTGCATGATCTAAATTTTTGCTTGAGATGGACATTCTGACTTCTCTATTGTGCCTGAATCACATTCCTAATTCTAAGAAAACCTCTGTTCAGTTGGCAATGCTCCAGAACTCAGGGCCAACAACCGTGGGAGTCTGCATTGGCAGCTGTAACTCACACACTCCAGATCTGTGCCCACAGGAAGCTTGGCACAGCCAGGACTTGGCTCTGAGCAGTTTTAATCCTACTCATCTTTACAGTAAAGGGAACAAGAAGAAACTGGCTTCTACTGCAACAAGGACAATTTGGGGGTAGATCAAATAATTCCTTTAGAATAAGAAAGGTTTTGGAAACTCTTTAAAGTAAGGGCAGGACAGGTTTCCTTCAATCTGAGATTTATTACAGGAGAGGCAGGAGATGAATAAGTGAAATCAACCAATGTTTACCCAACTCTAGCTCTGTTGCAAGGTAACAGCTAAGTGCTCTATGGGATACAAGGCGCTGTAAGCAATGATCAATGCTTTTAAGGCGGAAACTAAAAGATGAACGTGTAAAGTTAAAAAAGCAACTCAGACAACAGCTCAAACTGAAAACGGGTTAGGCGCCTTGTCACCTCTCAACTCTCTGGTTAGCAGCCATGCAACTTGCCCAACAGCACTCTCAGGGTTTCATTTTCCCTGGTCTTAACGGGTCAGCTTAGGTTTGCACTGGCAAATGACAACCTCTTTCCAAGGAACGTATCTGATCTCAAATATCGACCTAAAACAATGACAGTTACCAGACAGGAGCTCAGGGACCAGGACCACAGGAAAGAAGTGTGATATCATGAGAAGCACTTCCTGCAGCTGTCGAAGCCATCATCAGACCCAGGCTTTCACCCAACTTGGCAGAGGGGTCCGAGAGGAAGTCTGAGAAAGCTACAAAGATGCCTTAGCTCACCCTGACCCAGTTCTGGATGCATCTGGCACAGGCGGTGAGGGGCTGACGAGGAGCCAGGGGAAAACTCATGCAGACCTGAGGGGCTGGGATGAGAGGTGCAGAGAGGAATACGGAGAAGGGGTGTGGAATGGGTTCTCGTGGGTGAAGGTGGGCACAGTATGGGGAAGGAGCCGCTGAGAACGAAGGGTGGCGTCAGAGAGAAAGCCCGCGTGCGCCTGAGGATGGGGGAGAATAGCCCCGGGGGTTAGCCTGGCGGGGAAATAGGAGGAGGAAGGGGTCCCGGCCCGAGGTGCCCGCCAGTGAGAAGCGTGTTGCAGGAATCGGGGGACAAGCCTAGGAGAAACGAGGGGGTCTGAAGGCCGGGGGCGCGCCCGAGGGCGGGGCACACCTTGTCTGAGTCCAGCTCCGGGTCCTCCTGGCAGCAGAGGCGGCAGAGAAAAGACTTGGGCTCCCGGCCTAGGGTCTGCCTGGTGGTCACGAAGTAGGTGCCGCCCACGTTCAGCCGGACCCAGCGGGCGGCTCCACCGCCCCCTGCCCGCTCGGGCGGTCCGGGACCCGGCTCCAGCGGCTGCGCGGCGGCGGTGGGCTGGCGGCCGTGCCCGCGGGGCGTGGGGCCAGCGGGGCGAGGGCTGGGGGGCCCGCGACCCGGGCCGCCACCGTCGCCCAGCCCACTCCCGCCACCCCCTCCCAGCCCCGCCATCGCCGGGTCCAGTTGCAGCTCCGCCATCTTGGGCCGCCACCGCCGCCGCCGCTGCCCGCGCGCCGCCGGGCCGGCCCATCTCTTGGCAGGGAGAGCCGGGCCGGCCCATCGGCGGGGGAGGGGCCGGCGGAGAGGGACGGGAGCGCCCCCAACCAGCTCCCGGGGACCCTGGCAGTAGAGGCTAGGCGCCCGCCTTCGGGGACGGGACTTCCGGAACCAGCCCCCATCACCATTGGCTGACCTGAGAAATAGGGCCCGCCCCCTTGGCTTTGGGGCTGGCTGAGGGGAGGATTTCCGGTGACCCACTTCCGTTCCTTGGTGTTGTGGACTGTGGGCCGCTGGGGTCGGTGAAGGTGAGTGAGGTTTGGGGCGTTAGGTCCGACCCCAGGGGGTTTCTCTGCTCTGCCGCCTGCAAACCTCGGCCCGACCCTTGTCGCGCCCCTACCGAGGACGCCGGGCCCTGCAGTTGCCCTGCTGGCAGTGTCCCGGCTGTAGCTGCTGCTCCGCGCTCCCTTCCTTTCCCCTCCCCCGAGCGCGAGGTCGCAGGGGCCAGTCTGTGACCCCGCCGCGTCTGACTTAGGCACTTCCACTAACCTTGTCTCGTCCAGCCCGACCCCAGCCTGGCCGACTTCAGTAGTCCGGTTTGGAGGCTGCGGAAACGTTGCCGGGAGATCGTTTTAGCTTGCTGAGTGACACCCAGCAGGCTGGAGGGCTGTGCCCTTCTCTCCTGAAGGTTTCAGCATTCGAGCGTGTGGAGCTTTCAGAGCTTCTCAAGTGCAGGGTTCATTTACCGATTCAGCAAATATTCACTGAGCACCTCCTGTGCAAGATCTGTTCTAGGCGCTGGGGATTCAGCAGTAAATAAGAGACAGCAATCCATTTATGAAGCCTATCTTCTGTGCTTGGAAAAGTCTCTGTAAGGGCACTTATTTCTCTGGTGTATTTAAAGAGATGCCCCTCACCTCCACTCCAGGAAACATAAGCTATCCTGAGAGTGAAAGGAAGCGGCAGGTGTTGGACATGTGTCTTGAGATCCTGGGGAAGATTTCTTCCATCTTCCTTGTGATCCAGCCCATAACTTGTAAAGACCTTTGACATTTCAGTCTTTTTCCTAATGTTTGACATTGATCTTATTTAGTTTAAGTTGACTATTTTCCCATATTCTATCCTGGTTTAAAAAAAAATGGCTGTAATCACTTTCCATCTTCTCTCACATTCACACGTATTGAATACCTTTTTTAAGCATATTGCCAGTATACTCAGGGTTTGTGCAAACACTGCAGGGGATCATCAGACATGAATAGGGAGGTGCAGGTGTATTACTAATCTGACAGGGAGCGGGTAGAGAGCCCCTTAAGTTTGTATAAGATTGTAGAGCAAATTGATGTGCACAATTACATCTGATATTTTTAACAGCCTTCTTAGGTAAGCAGGGCTATTATCCCCATTTTTCAGGTGAGGAAATTTTGGTCGAGAGTCTGCCCTATTTAACTAAGCCTTGTTGAAATGGGGGTATGTGTCAGGTTCTGTGCACTGGAGAATCAGTGAATAAAACGCAAACTGAGTGGAAATGCATTTAAATTATTTTATGTAATGCATGACTATTGCATTACCAGTATTTCCAAAGGTACATGGAGTGCAAACACTAGAGAACTGGGCTTTGATAGGTTAGGAATTGGGGAATAGGGGGAGGACCATCTAGTGGGGAGAGAATATATTTATATGCCAGGTTGCACACCTTGAGTTTGAAAAGGTAAATTGTCCTCTTTCTGATTTAGTAATCCTAATTCCTTTAGTTGACAGATATACCCACACATATGATGCTGATCTATTTCTGAAATACCTGAATATTTCTAAGATGCCCTTCAGACGATCCTCTCCAAGAGTCCTGTTTTGATCTGACCAGTTTTATTTTCTAGGCTCTCCAGATGGCTGGACGGAAACTTGCTCTAAAAGCCATTGACTGGGTAGCTTTTGGGGAGATCATACCCCCCAACCAGAAGGCTGTTGCTAACTCCCTGAAATCCTGGAATGAGATCCTCACCTCCAGGTCAGTACCTTGCTGAGAAGGAGCTTCTTAACCTGTCACTTAATGTGGAAACAAAATGTGCTTTGGAATTGCACATGAATTTTTGATGTTCTTCCGGCAGAAAGTATAAAGAAATCCATGCATTTTCCAAATACATGTAATTTTTTTGCATTCCTTTGATCTCCCTCCAAGGGAAGAGTGTGATGATAGCCCCAGGCCATAGGAATAAGGAACAGGGAAATTGCTGTGTGAATTTTTTGTTGCTCATGGAACAATCTTAACTTTTGCTTTTCTACGTGATCAGGTTGGCCGCTCTGCCTGAGAAGCCGCCTGCCATCGACTGGGCTTACTACAAGGCCAGTGTGGCAAAGGCTGGCTTGGTGGATGACTTTGAGAAGAAGGTGAGACTTCAGGCAACTAAAGTTCTGGTCTTGTAACACGTCCTGCTTGGGGAGCAGGACGGTGGACAGTTACACATGCAGGATGACAGGGGGGAAAGAGGGGTGGAATTAACACCCAGAATCCAAAGGAGGCTCAGGAGAGATGGGTGTGGCCAGAGGTCTTGTGATGATAGATTTAAATGGTAAATAGGTGCAGAGACTTCAGGGTCTCTTCATTCAGCTGGTTTCTTATCCAAGGAAACGGTATGGCAGAGCCTTAACCTGGGAGCCAGAGGGCTCTTGAGTTGGATGTTTCTGGCCAACTCTGAGTTCCTTCTTAGCTCCCCACCTGTCTCCTTTTAGAACAAACGTAACATTATTTTTCTATCCTTTTACTGTTTTCCTCTTTTCTCTGCTGTCTTTTTTAATGTCCCTTGGAGCTGTGATCTCTTGCTCACCTATCCTCTTCTGATGTTAAATTTCAGCATCTGTAGTTTGTTGATTCAACAGTTGCTTATTGAGGGCCCACTCTGTGCCAGGTGCAGTGCTAAGTGCTGGGGCCACAACACTAAGCTGTCTTCTAAGGAGACCATCTCCTCCATCTCCATTATGCAAACATGACTTACGCCAGTCCACTACGGTTTCTTTTAAAAGAGAAATCAGGGGACTTCCCTGGCGGTCCAGTGGTTCGGACTTTGTACTTCCACTGCAGGGGGCACAGGTTCAATCCCTGGTCAGGGAAGTAAGATCCTGCATGCCGTGTGGTGCAGCCAAAAAAAATAATAATAATAAATAAATTTTTAAAAAAGATGAAAATCAAAGAGATTTTATATATTTATCATTGGAGAGCATTGTTACACTGTAGTAATTAATGCTGAACCATAGTGTAGTGAAACCCAAAGTAATACATTAGAAAAAACACAATAATTTTCTAAACCTGTGATCTGGGTAATACAGAGTTGCTACTCAACATCTAATAAAGCTCTTACTTTCTATTGTGAATTATAGAACACTACGTTTCTTTGGCTGTGTTGGGTCTCTGCTGCTGCGCGCGAGCTTCCTCTAGTCGCGGCGAGCGGGGGCTACTCTTCATTGCGGTGCGCAGGCTTCTCATTGCGGTGGCTTCTCTTGTTGCGGAGCAAGGGCTCTAGGCATGCAGGCTTTAGTAGTTGTGGCATGCGAGCTCAGTAGTTGTGGCTCATGGGCTCTAGAGCGCAGGCTCAGTAGTTGTGGCGCACGGGCTTAGTTGCTCCATGGCATATGGGATCTTTCCGGACCAGGGATTGAATCCATGTCCCCTGCATTGGCAGGCGGATTCTTAACCACTGTGCCACCAGGGAAATCCTAGAACACTACTTTTTATAAAGCCATATGTTGTTAGGGAAACTTAGGAGTGACATAGAACTGATAAATGTGTAAAGTAAATTTTTCTGGATTTTTGTATATAATCATCTCTAGAACTCTGGACACTGAGGATTCATTATGCTGTGGTCAACGTCAAATACGTTCCAATTCCAAATATCTCAATGAATGAGCCTTGTCTTTTACAAACATATGCCAAGCTGGGCAACATCAGTGGATTTTCTAAAAATAATGTAAACGTCTTCTGTTCAATGTTATTTGAGTGCAATAAAATGCAGAATTCTTTAAAAAAAAACAGATCAGAATTTCTTTAGAACTGCAGGGTTCTTTGAGGTCATCAAGTCCAACTCTCTTTATCAGGTGAAGACACTGAAGCTCACTGTAATAAAGAATTGTCCAAGGTCTCCGGTTAGTTAGTGATGGGGCAGAGAAGAACCTTGAGCTTCCATTGGTAGTCTAGTACTCTTTCCACTACGACGCCCTAGATGCATGCTGGTTTCCTCCCTGAACGGAGAATGTGTTTTTATACGCTCTATTACGATTAGCAGCTTTGAGCCCTTTTGGGGGGCTCTTGGTTATATTAATGACAACTCACTGTCACTGTTTTGTAGTTTAATGCCCTGAAGGTTCCTGTGCCGGAGGATAAATATACTGCCCAGGTGGATGCTGAAGAAGAAAAAGATGTAAGTATTGGAGGCTCTTATTTATTCTAAAATTCTCTTAATTCCTGACAGTTCTGTTTCTTCCTAGTAAGGTTAAGGTGGAGTGACTTTAAAGGATCAATAGAAAGGAATGAACTATTAATAAATGCAATAACATGGATGAACCTCAGAATAATTATGTGAGTGAAAGAAACCAGCAGAGGAGGACATACTGTGTGATGACGTTTCTGTAAACAGAATTTCTCCCTTCTCTTAAAAGGTGAAAATTTGTGCTGAGTTTTTGTCTCTCTCTAAGACCAGGATTGAGGAATACAAGAAAGAGGTAAGGATGAGCCTAGGCCTTTGCTTATATTTCCTCTCTTTCACGGCCACACATCTTTCACCTAGTGGGGGTAACCCGCCTTGGATTCTTTTTTGCATCTCTGCAGCCCTATTTATCTTAACACAGTTCCCGTCTTTTTCTAGCTGGAGAAGATGAAGAACATCATTCCATTTGATCAGATGACCATTGAGGACTTGAATGAAGTCTTCCCAGACACCAAATTAGATAAGAAGAAGTATCCCTACTGGCCTCACCAGCCAATTGAGCAGTTATAAACTTGAGTCTGGGAGAAAGCTCTGGCCCTTGAATTATAAACTCTGGACATTAAAAATAATTATATAGTGCTGTGTGTGTCTGCTCCTTTGCGGTTGAGATAGTTAAACTCTGGAGTTACCTCACTGGGAGCGGAGCTTTTGTTAAAATGGAAAGGTATGCCTATAGGTGTGTGCTGTTGCCTAATGGTGAGGGCCTGTAGGAGCCAGTTGCTGAGCCCCCAGGGCTGCTGAAATCTTAACAAATAACAGTAGGGTCGATGACAGTGTTTTTCACTGGAATATGGTAAAGAGGAATCATTATCTACTGATTGCCTTGAACTTTCTCTTTGCTTTCAAACCATTGATTCCTAGGGAGTGCTTCCTTCTACGTGTCCATCAGAAAGTCACATGCAGATGTAACAGCAGGGCGAGTAGCAGCAGGGATCTACTTTTCTGTGCTTCAGCTCTTCAGTTTAAATGTGGTATGAAAAGAAATTTTGTCACAAAGTTAAAACCTGTTATAGCTTTGTATATGAACATAGGAAATTATTTTAATTCCATCGTTTCATTAAAAAAGATCCTAGTATTGATTGTAGTTAGCAGGACTCCTGAGCAATGCCAGGAAGTGTAGGTGGTTTAAAGTAAGATGAGGTGGTGGGGGCTTCCCTGGTGGTGCAGTGGTTGGGAGTCTGCCTGCCGATGCAGGGGACACGGGTTCGTGCCCCAGTCCGGGAAGATCCCACGTGCCGTGGAGCGGCTGGACCCGTGAGCCATGGCCACTGAGCCTGCGCGTCCGGAGCCTGTGCTCCGCAACGGGAGAGGCCACGACAGTGAGAGGCCCGCGTACCGCAAAAAAAAAAAAAAAAAAAGATGAGGTGGTAGGAAAAGTTCTATTGCCCTTGAAGTCAGAGGACCTGGTATGCCTATTGCTTATGCCTGCCCTTGGCCATTTAGTTGCTGGTTCTAGACTAATCGTTTACCATCTCGGGACTTTCCTTTTCTCATTTACAAACACCACGATTGTAATGAGAATTAAATGAGGTAACCTGGGAAGTTTCTTGGTAAGAAAGTGATCTAAGCAAAGGCATCTGGCTTGACATGGCTTGATATGGCTTAAATCCTGTAGGAAAAACCTACCGAGGGGCTTCCTTGGTGGCGCGGTGGTTAGGAATCCGCCTGCCAATGCAGGGGACACGGGTTTGAGCCCTGGTCCCGGAAGATCCCACATGCCGCGGAGCAACAAAGCCCGTGCGCTACAACTACTGAGTCTGCACTCTAGGGCCCGCGAACCATAACTACTGAGCCCGCACGCCTAGAGCCCGTGCTCCGCAACAAGGGAAGCCACCGCCTGCGCACCGCAACAAAGAGTAGCCCCCGCTCACCATAACTAGAGAAAGCCCAGGCGCAGCAATGAAGACCAAAAAAAAAAAAAACCTACCAGGGGAAGGGTAATGTGCACAGGCCAATAATTTTGTGACACTTCTGCCAGAGATTCCAGAATTTACTGGAGAAGATCAACAGTTGCTGATAACGCTCAAAAAAGTAATGTAGTCTTAAAGGACATAAGCAGAGGAAGCCTGGGGCACTATCACCTCTAATTTGTAGGGCAGGGGCTAGGCCGAAGGTAAACTGTAATTGAGGAGCAAGGCATGTTCCACTTAGAGCTGCTTTAGTCATAACATAATCTGATGTTCAGCAGTAGTTCTGCCAGATGGACTTCAATGCACAAAACGAGTACCCTTCGCTCCCTCCCCCCAGGCTGTGAATCATTGAACTGGCACCCAGCCATCCAGCTGAAGATACAGGGATTCAGACAAGTGAAAACATGGGAATCTTAGAAAAAGCCATTGAGTTTGCTTTTGGAGTGTGGTTAGAACGTGTGTTCAAGGGAAGAAGCAACATGAGTCCTATGAAAGTTTTGTAACATAAAGGGAGGGGTCCCTAGCACTTGAGGGAGAGCCTTTGGAAGACTCAGGAAGAAACAACAGTGAAAAACTGACAACGTGCTCTCAGTCCAAGGCATTTAGGAAGGATTGGGGCACTTTTAAGTTTTATATCCTGAATCATTTGAAGTTTTTGCATTGAGCATGCATTGATTTTACATTAAAAATTATCACTAGTAAAATAGGATTATGCTTTTCAAGTCACAAGAGAGAAAAGTACATCCTATATGGTAAAAGTTAAAGAAATCAGCGAAAACGTAAGTAGCATAAATACAGAACCAAACACACTTAGGATGATTATGGATCAGTAAAGACCCCTATTAGAAGACAATAATTCAAACTGGGTCAGCTAAAATCCAACTACAAGCTGTCCATCCTTTAAAAAAAAAAAGGCAGTTCCCTGGTGGTGCAGTGGTTAGGACTCGGTGCTTTCACTGCTGGGCTGGGTTCAGTCCCTGGTGGGGGAACTAAGATCCCACAAGCAGAGGCGTGGCCAAAGAAAAAGTTAAAGAAGGATACATTGGCTATATCAAGGGTTCCAACTCCTTACTCTAAAAACCGGCATTGAAGGAAAAAAAAATATGCATTTATCCTGCTTTAATTTAAACAATGGTATTTCAGGATAAACTAATAGACCTAGTTAATGATAGAAAGTGCTTTACAAACTATGCGGAAAGAAAGCAACATTGGAAAAAGCACTATTTTGTAATCCCTAATGAAATACAGTTGACCCTTGAACAACACGAGTTTGAACTGCATGGGTCCATGTATATGTGGACTTCTTTCAATAAGTACATACTACAGAACTACACCATACAAGGTGGGTTGAATCCAAGCTTGGTTGAATCTGTGGGTGGGTAGGGGCCAACTGTCAACTTAGATTACTTGACAGAGGAGGGTCAGCAACCCTAATCCGCAGGTTGTTCAAGGGTCAACTGTAGTTTATTCAGGCAAAGATCATTAATGGATGAGACCATAATATGAAAGTCTGATGAAGCACTTGACAGTGATCAGGCTGTCACCTCCTGATGCCAAGCCCATATTATGTACCTTCTGACATATTAACTACACAGCACCATTTGAAAGTATTTTTGCCAAAATGTTGAACCTGGATTTAAAAATCAAGGCATTAAAAGTAACTTCCAATTTAGAAGAAATATCTGGGATAGAAGAACAAGTTAAATGACACCACAAAGAAGATAACTCCAAAATGTGGGACATTTTACAGGAAATCTGACCTTTTGTTATTCAACATGTCAATGGCGTGGGGCAGGAGAGGAGGGAAGGTGGGGCAGCTTTAGATTAAAAAGCGACCCGGCATCCAAATCCTGTGTGTTTGGACCTTATTTGGATCCTGATTTGCACCAATCAACTGTAAAAAGATAATTAATTAAGAGATGATTATTGAAGTATGTAGGGATAAAACGATGTGATGTCTGGGATTGCTTTAAAATACTTAAGAAAGGGCTTCCCTGGTGGCGCAGGGGTTAAGAATCTGCCTGCTAATGCAGGGGACATGGGTTCAAGCCCTAGTCCGGGAAGATCCCACATGCCGCGGAGCAACTAAGCTCGTGCGCCACGACTACTGAGCCTGCACTCTAGAGCCCACGAGCCACAAGGACTGAAGCCCTCATGCCTAGAGCCTGTGCTCCACAAGAGAAGCCACCACAATGAGAAGCCTGCGTGCGCAACAAAGTGTAGCCCCCGGCTCACTGCAACTAGACAAAGCCCGCGCGCAGCAACGAAGACCCAATGCGGCCATAAATAAATAAATGATTTAAAAAAAATACTTAAGGAAACGAAAAAGATAAAAGGGATTAATAGAGTGAATGCAACAAAATCTTGATAACTGATGGATCTAGGTTGGTTCATTTACTATTCTCAGTTTCTGGGTATGTTTGAAATTTTTCATAAGAATTTTTAAAGCATGGGCAGAAATGTAGATTTATAATATTACTATCTAGCAAAGTAGAAATCGAGACAAAAACATGACATGGGCCAAACGCAGCTCTTAACTAATAAAGGAAACCATTCACATGAAAAAAATAATGATTGGAACCTTGATGTACTGAAAAAAATAACATTAAAACCATATAAAGCAAAAAAGTTGAAAAGAAATTTCTAGAAACATAACTTTTAAAGATTTTAACATACCTTTCTATTTTTGACATTTGCAAGACAAGTGAGACTAGAGCAAACTATAATAAAGACTCAATAGCTTATATACTAAATTCTATGTCATACTAACAGAATAACTGGAAACCGATAACATTAGACAACCAACAATTAATACGCACAGTATAAACTACAATAACACAAAACAATACAGAAATGCAACCACTTGGAAACTGAAACTCTCCTAAATCTTGGATCAATGAGAAATTAAATATGTAATTACAGAATGTTTGGAAGAAAAAATAATATGAACATTTCATATTAAAACAAAGCAAACTGATGGCATTAAATTGTGTCGTAGAAAAACATTTCATTACACAATACATTTTGATTACAGAAAAAAATCAGAAGATATAGATAAGAAAAATAGAAAATATTGAAAAGATTAATAAATTGGGTTATAAGTTAATACTCTCATATTAAGTATCATAAAAAGCTAAAGAATAGGGATTTCCCTGGTGGTCCAGTGGTTAAGACTTCACCTTCCAATGCAGGGGGTGTGGGTTCAATCCCTGGTCGGGGAGCTAAGATCCCACATGCCTTGGGGCCAAAAAACTAAAACATAAAACAGAAGCAATATTGTAACAAATTCAATAAAGACTTAAAAAAAAAAAGCTAAAGAATAATTAGATCAATGGAAAAGAACAGAATGTTCAGGAAAAGTCCATACTGTATTAGGATTAAGTACAGTTTACCCCTGTACAACCAGTGTTTGAATTGCAGCTCACTTTCACGCAGATTTTTTGAACTGTAAACACTACAGGACTACATGATCCGGGTTGGTTGAAGCTGAAGCTTGGCGCCCCTAACACCCCCCCCACCCCACCTGCGTTATTCAAGGTATATGCATATAAGTATTTACTAAATAATTTAAGTAGCATTTTGAATCATTGAGGAAAGGCACTGATCTAAGTGTTTAAATATTTGTAAAACAGGAACAGATCTTTACTCGACACTTAAAAATAAATTCCAGTTACAGATGTAAATGTTAAAAAAAAAAAAACCACAAGAAACAACAGGAAAAATTGTAGGTGAATATTTATATAAGCTTCAGGTGAGAGAATTTTTCAAACACCAAAGCAGAAACCAGAAACTACAATGAAAACAGTGGATAGATTTGGGTGGGGCGGGGCGGGGAGTGGGGATCCTGCAGGCATCTTCAACTTGAGATAATCAGCCCTGAACTCATGGCTTCCCCATCTGTCTTGGGGGGTGGCACCACTGTCCCCCAAAATCCTGGGCACCATCTTGGGCTCCTTGTCTCCCTCATCCCACAGCAGTTAGGAACCAGATCCACAGGTTCCATTTCCTGAACATCTGTTTTACTTCCCTCCTCTTGGTGTCCCTGCTATCGCCTCCATTCATGGTTTGCTTATTTCTTCCCTGAACCATACATCTTTCCCTAAGGGGTCTCTCTGCCTGCACCCTCACCTGCCTCTAATTCATTCTTTTTTTTTTTTTAATATTTATTGGAGTGTAGTTGATTTACAAGGTTGTCTCTAATTCATTCTTTTTTTAAAAAAAATTTATTTATTTATTTATTTATGGCTGCGTTGTGTCTTCATTGCTGCACGCGGGCTTTCTCTAGTGGCGAGCAGGGGCTACTCTTCCTTGCGGTGCGCGGGCTTCTCATTGCAGTGGCTTCTCTTGTTGCAGAGCATGGGGCGCGCAGGCTTCAGTAGTTGCATCACATGGGCTCGGTAGTTGTGGCTCACGGGCTCTAGAGTGCAGGCTCAGTAGTTGTGGTGCACAGGCTTAGTTGCTCCAGGGAATGTGGGATCTTCCTGGACCAGGGATCAAACCCGTGTCTCACTAGCATTGGCAGGCGGATTCTTAGCCACTGCGTCACCAGGAAAGTCCCTCTAATTCATTCTTTTTTTTTTTTTTTTTTCTATTGCGGTACGTGGGCCTCTCACTGTTGTGGCCTCTCCCGTTGCGGAGCACAGGCTCCGGACGCGCAGGCTCAGCAGCCATGGCTCACGGGCCCAGCCGCTCCGCGGCATGTGGGATCCTCCCGGATCGGGGCACGAACCTGTGTCCCCTGCATCAGCCGGCGGACTCCCAACCACTGCGCCACCAGGGAAGCCCTCTAATTCATTCTTTACCATGCTGCCAAGGGGATCTTTCAAAATGCAAGTATAGTTATTTTGCTCCTCTGCTTAAAACCCTCTGCCCGCAAGATCAAATGTAAATTTCCTTACTCCAGGGTTCTCTCTTCGTACATTGTTCTCCTTCCTCCATTATAGCCATAGCAGATTGCTAACTGCCCCTCTCACGCGCCCCTTACCTTCAGACATTTGCGATTCCGGTTCGTCATCCTAGAAGGTTAGGAAAATCTAGAGGATTCTAGAAGATTCTCTGTTGAGTACCAGTACTATACCTTAGTCATATTTATATTTCCCAGGGCTTAGCACTGTGCTTGGCATTTAGAAGAATCTTAATATGAATTCCTTATGAATGAAAGAGAAGAGATGTAAGATGATATTTGAGCCTTCAGGGGTTCACGTCTGGTAGGAGAGTATCACACAAAAACCTTGAATAATGGAGCAAGCTAGTATCATAGTAAATGGCGATGACCATGACTTACAGAGCACACACTACGTTCCAGGGACTGTTCTAATCACTGAGCATAAATACTCCTCACGATAACCCCATGAAGTAGGTAGTGTGTCACCCAAGATATTAAGGAAGTCCTCTGAAGGTGACGAGATTACCAATGGTACCTTTGCCGTTCTGTACCCAGAAGCCTTCTCTGACCACTCAACTAATAGTTTCCCATCACCCTCTTTATTTTGAAATCCTCCTGGCATTAGTTTACTGTCTTTTCTCTCACTTGAATGTTGGCTCCGTGGACGCAGGGCCTGGAGGATGGTTTTAGCGGTAGCCCCAGCTTTGCAGGCTAGGCCTGTGATGCTGCAGCCACGCGGCAGGGCTTGGGAGCCAGAGAGAGCTGGAAAGTATCATCCCTAAAACTTGGAGGCTGGCTTAGAGCAGAGAGCACAGGAAGAATTCTGGACGACTCTGGAGAAGGGAGAGGGGGATTCTGTACTTCTAGTTTGTTATTTCTTTCTACAAAAGTACAAGGAATGGTGGTTTTTAAACTTTTTTGAGTCAAGGACTTATGAAAACCTGATGAACAATACAGCCTCTCCCCGAGTAAATACAGCATCCCCGAAGGGCACACAGTGCGATAGTCAACTTGGATGCACACCCATAGCTCCTCAGGGCTTCAAGGTAAAAAAAAAAAAAATCATCCCTGGTCAGAAAAGTACAGTTGAAACAAAAATTAAACATTTTACCAAAGGATAATTATATATATATATACACACACACACACACACACACGAGAGTGTGAAAATCATAAATGTACATCTCCCCGATAATCCTTTTATTTATTTATTTTTTATTGAAATATAGTCGATTTTAAATGTTGTTAATTTCTGCTATACGGCAAAGTGATTCAGATATGCATATTATATATACATGTTATATATATATATACACACATTCTTTTTAATATTATTTTCCATTATGGTTTAATCACAGGATATTGAGTATTGTTCCCTATGTTATACAGTAGATAATCCCTTTTTATTTTATTTATTTTTTATTGAAGTATAGTTGATTTTAAATGTGTTAATTTCTGCTGTACAGCAAAGTGATTCAGATATATATATTATATATACATAGACACATTCTTTTTAACACTTTTCCATTATGGTTTAATCACAGGATATTGAATATAGTTCCCTGTGCTATACAGTAGGACCTTGTTGTTTACCCACGAATCCCTTTTTAAATACTCCTGGGATCACCCGATGTGAGCGTGCCATCTTCTCCCCGCGGGACTTGGGTATACTCAAGAGATTGGCAGTTATCCCCACTGTCCAATGCGCGTGCTGTACACACGAGCTTCGTTGCACCCCTCCTGGCCCTAGCACAGGGCAGTGTGGTGGGTGCCGTCTCAAGGGAGACAGAGTCCACACCAGGACTGAGGGCATGGGTTGGGCGGCGCCACACACCGCCTGCCCGTCTGCCGTGGAGGGTTTAGGGGGCAGGGAGGGACGGGCTAAGGTGTTGCCTGATTTTAACTTTATAGCGGTGGACTCACACAGAACACGCTCGCTTCTTTTGCACAGAGATTTGTAGCTTGCAGAGCCCTTTCACCACGTTGTCTGTTTAGATGCCAACCCGAAGAGGCAACAAGAAGTGGGGAACCATTTTCCGTCATAACGGTTTACCTTTAAAAGTATAGTCAGGTTCGATCAAAAAGAAAGGGCAAATTAATTGCAACAGAGACATACACATACACCCGCACACACACAAATGGTCTTAAAAAGAGAAAATGTGCCTCATGAGGTTTTTACCTTAAAAAGGTAGAGATGCAAAAGCGACGCGCAGTGGTTAAGCCACCTCACCCCAGATGGGACTCGAACCCACAATCCCTGGCTTAGGAGGCCAGTGCCTTATCCATTAGGCCACTGGGGCTTCCCGCAAGCGGCGCCGGATCACATGCCTCTTGAACTATGAGGTCGCATGGCTGCGTAATGACGTCAGCCCGGAAGTTTCCAGGTGCAAAGCCCGCTTGGACACGAGCCCGAACTACCAGGTCCAGGTGACGGAAGTTGCTGCTGTGAGAGGGTCCGAAGGGCTCTACGTGTCTAAAACAAGGGCAAGGACTGGGATTTGGTTGCAGTACAAGAGTGCTATCCTCTTTTCGGGACGAAAACGTTTCGACCACGAAGGGGCTCAAACTGTTAATCCGAAGTCAGACATTTTATTCATTAGGGCACGCGGCCTCCTCGCGAAGTAGGAGTCACCCGTAGACTTATTTGGTGACCCAAGGCCGCACCAGCGCTGACGCCAGACGCAGGGACCGCACTGTGGTTCTTCCTCCGCCACACCTGGGACACACCTTGTGGCCAAACGCACACGGTCGTTTCTTGCGCCAACGCCACCTTCAAGGGGGGGTGCACTTAACTATCGTATTGCGAGCCTGTGGGCGTCGTGACCGCGTGGCCTAACGGATAAGGCGTCTGACTTCGGATCAGAAGATTGAGGGTTCGAGTCCCTTCGTGGTCGGCTTAGTTTTGGACGAGGGGCGCCTGGCTTTGGTGGCTCAATAATCCTCACCTGCTTCGTTTGCGGTTTCACCAACCTCTTCGCGCGTCCTTCGGGCATCTTGACGCTCACCTTCCTGACCCCCGGCACTGCGCAGTCGCCTCACCTTGAACCTTAACTTTTCTCGTAGCCCCGCGGGTGTGCCCTCCGGTTGTCCTGCAGGCTGCCCAGGGCCGGCCCTCGTTCTTCGGGTCCACTGTGCGGCGGGCGTCATGGCAGGCCCGAGTGAGGCCTGTCCGCGTGCGGCTGCACGTTACCATGGACCACGTGGTGCACCCTTGTTATGGAGCCCCAGTGGCCTAATGGATAAGGCACTGGCCTCCTAAGCCAGGGATTGTGGGTTCGAGTCCCACCTGGGGTGGAGTCAGGGTTGGAGAGTTTCACCCGTAAGTAACTTTTGTGCTCGCATTGCGCGGGCCTCCGAGACTGTAGCCTAGGGATCTAGGGACCCAGGGGCTCCCCACCCGCCTGGTCTCTGCTCGCCTTCTGCCGTGCAGCGTACCAGGGCCTCATTTGCAGCCAAGTAGTTGGCGTGTCCCAGCCTCGGGCTCAGTGTCCCGCACTCCCCCTTCGTGTCCTGGTGACGTTACACCCTTACTCTGGCCCTTTACCCTCGGCCTGTGAGCTGTCCCAAAGTTGGTGGCTTCCAGGGGCGCAGGGGTGTAGTCACTGGCTTTGGGATCTCTCCTTGGGGAACCGGTTGTTCGGTCTTCCACCCGCGGGCCCGAACGCAGTGTGTTTGGAGTCTTCCATGCGGTGGAACCACAGCGCAGGAATTCCAGAGTCCTTTACGGACGGAAGGAGCCAAAAAGGTGCCCTTACCCCAGGTGGGACTCGAACCCACAATCCCTGGCTTAGGAGGCCAGTGCCTTATCCATTAGGCCACTGGGGCCTGTGCCTCATCCTCTCTGGCATCTCTCCCCCTAGTAGGCGATCCGACCCCGGGCCTTGCAAAGCACGACTTAACGGGGGGCCGAGGCCGCGAGAGGGTAGGCTCTCAGGTGCTCACAGTCAACCGTTAGGAAGAAACCACGGTGGGAAGTGAACTCACCACCTTCTGCCACCCGCACCCGGAAGCACAGTGGGGCCTGGGAGGCCGGCGCTGAGGCTGCCGGACACCTGGACCATGGATGGCGGGTGAAGGCTGCCGTTTGTAGGCATTTCCAAATTTTACCACCGTGGCCATTTTGTCCACCTCTACAGAACTGACAGAAAATCCAAGAATTTTAGGAAAAGGTAGTGTAGGAAGGGAAGGAGAACAAACTAGTATCAATCACAAATACTGAAACACAAAGTCAAAATCCCCCATCATGAAACGATGTACAACGGGGAGGAACAAATCCTTCCAGTCTTAATAGTAGAAATATATACGTACGCAAATATATAATATACAGGAAAGAAATGGATCACCCAACTAGATACTTCACTCTAATATTCTGTTCCTTTAAACTGTTATACAAAAGGTAATACAAATACAGAAAAAGCACACTTTAAAATGTTACACACGTTTAAAATCCATTACTAAAAGTCACGCGGATCTGAAAGATATAACAGGAGAAGCTTTAGCCAAGAGCAGTGTTCACTTCCTGTGGTGCCTGCGTTGAGACCTTTGCCTTCCAGGGGCTTGGAGACATTCTTTTTTTTTCTCTCACCCACGTATAGAGTCTGCACAAACCCTTAATACCAGCAAGAAAGAGGAATGTACTCCACCTGGCTCCAGTCTCCAGCCTTGAGAATGTCCTCCTTTCAGTTACTAATTGGTCTGTTTGCTGAGGTGTAACATCCATGCAGTAAGGTGTACAGATCTTAAGGTCATGGCTGGATGAGATACAGAACAGTTCCAGCGCCGCTGAAGGCTCTCTTATATCCCCTCCCCATCAGTCACCACTGCCTCCGAGTAAATACTTCCCTCTCGTTACCATAAAGCAGTAGTTTTGCCTGGTTTTGAACTTCATACAAATGGAATCATATTCTTTTATAGTCTGGCCTCTATCACTCATCATTGTGTGAGTTCACCCATGTTCATTCTTTTGCCCTCAACCTTTTTTTTTTTCTTTAAATGACAGGTCCTGCCCTTGTTCTCCACTCTCTGTCCCCTGGCTTTTGTTTCTCTTTACCTCCTTCCCCTCCTCCGTATCTCGAATGCTTTCCCAGGTCCCTTCACATGCCACCAATGTCTTCTGAGGGCCTCACAGGTCCAGCACTAGGCTCGAGTTTAACCAGAGAGATGCCCTCTCTGGTTTCCCGCCACCATCATCTTGCCCTGCCTTGCCTCATCTTCAACTGCTCCTCCATTCCCAAGACTCTCCTTGTCCCCTGTCCTGCATCTCCAGCTTTGACCTCACTCCCCAGCTCCAGCTCCATTCCCTCTCCTGGCTATCTCCACCTAAGCATTCCTCCTCAGGCCCCACAAAGTCAGCTCCTCGAAGGCAAAACCATACCCATCATCCAACCATCCTCCCAAGCCTGCTCCCTCGGTGACTTTCCTGGCTGAAAGCTCAGCACCCTGTCACACACCAGCTCGCACTCCACCCAAGCCAATTTTCTGTCCCCGTAACCCTTTTGCACCTGCTATTTTCTCTCCATGCCAGTAGTCACTGCCCTAGTTCCAGGATGGGTCCCTAACTGCTCACATGGGTCTGTCCATCAACCTGTGTCCACTTCCCCGCAGTCTTTTCTCATTCAGTCACGGTCAGATTAATCTTCCCCTGACAGCCTCTGTAGGGGTGGAGTCTAAATGTCTTAGCTGTCACATTTAAGGCCTTTCTAGGTCTGGCTCCCACTCAAGGTGGCAGGTGTGTCTTCCACAGCTCCTCACCCCCTGGCTTCCAGCCAAACTGGAACTGTTTAATCATGGCTAAACTGTTAATTATGGCTAACATTCGCTGGGTGTAGGCTCAGTGCCACTAACCACTACCACCCTACGAGGTGGGCACTAACAACATCATCCCTAGTTTATAGATGGTGAAGCTAAGGTTCAGAGAGGCCGAGTAGTTTGCCCAAGGCTGCACAGCTGGGGGTGGTGGAAATCAGCAGCTGATCCAGCGCAGCTGGCTTCACAGCCCATTCTCTCAATACTATGGTTTACTGTCCTGGCCACAGGCAGGGCCCTTGGCCATCACTGGAGCCTCCAGGTGACAAGCTCTTACCTTGCTCCCTTGGCCAGCCCCTCCCCTTCTTCCATCCCATCTCAAGCACATCAAGTACATCTTCACTGACCATCCAGCTGGAACTAGTTCCTTCCCAAAATCTATTTAGACCTTTCTTGTGTTATTTACCACGTTTTAGGTCATGTTACCCAGACGAAGCCATTTTTCTTCTCAGCTTTTATCATCCTCTGATCAAATGGAAGTTCTCTGGAAGAAAGGACTTTTGTTTTGTTCATTGCTGATTCCCCAGGACCTGGCCCATTGCCCGGTATTCAATAAGTATTTGTTGAATTAATGAACCAAAGAATGCTGCACTTCCTTGTATATGAGCCTCAGCTCCCTACTGGGCTCTGAGTCCCTTGAGGACAGGGACCCTATCTTCCACATCTTTTGTATTTCATAAGAGTCATTTATTGGGACTTGCCTGGTGGCACGGTGGTTAAGACTCTGCCTGCTAATGCAGGGGACACAGGTTCAAGCCCTGGTCCAGGAAGATCCCACATGCCATGGAGCAACTAACCCCGTGTGCCACAACTACTGAGCCTGTGCCCTAGAGCCCGCGCTCCGCAATAACAGAAGCCACCGCAGTGAGAAGACCACGCACTGAAACGAAGACCCAACACAGCCAAAAATAAATAAAATTAAAAAAAAGAAAAAAAATCTAAATTCCTCAATTTGAACCCGAGACCCTGCACCTTGAACTTCTATCTCCCTCTCCAGACTCACCTCTCACAACGACCTGGACAAATTCCCCATTCAGATGGATTCCTCATCGTCTCCTCCACCCCAGCCTTTTCTCTGGTCTCCTTTATTCACACTGTTCCCTTCAACTGGCATGTCCTCCCGGCTCTCGACTGATTAATATTCTAGCCCTGTCTCCAGGTCCAGTTCCGATGCCCACGCACCTGTCTCAGCCCTTCTGCCCCGTGTTCCCAAAGGGCTCATCCCTCTGTGCTCCCCCGGGGCTGTACAATCAGCCAATAATTATTAGGCAGATTTAAACTGAGAGAAAAGGGAGGAATTCTGTTCTGAAGCATTCTGAGAAGCGGAAGCCCACTGAGTTTAGAACTTTATTGCAACTAATATATTAAATGGATAATAGAGGTTTGACAACATGGTAATTGCCTGTAAAGACCTCTGCAACCACTGCCTACAACCCTCATTCCAGATGAACATTCCTGAGATGGTTCCAATGTTACAGACAAGCACTGACAACAAACAACACACGCGTCTCCTGATGGTGTTAAAGCTCCCTCGGTGGCAGCTGCCTGGAGGCCCTAAAGAGGGTCTTTGCCAGCTCGAGGGGATGATTTCAGTCCACATCTACCCTCCTGCTGGTCTTTATGGCAGAATTTATTCTCTTTTTTCTCAGCCTTTCCCGATTCATGTTTTCTATCCTGAAAACAAAGAAAAACACAATTATGCCCAGATGCCCAATCAGTGGTTATCGAAGTGGTGAGAGGAGCTGGCAGCTGAGCGGGAAGCAGAGCAGCCGAAGCAGCAGGCGCCGGCCCAGAAGCCTCCACTCCGGGTCCGAGTCTCTCCCATTCCCGGAGCTTGTCCACCTGCCTGCTGGCAGGTCGTGGGCTTCACCGTGCCTCCTTTCTTCCCTGCGTAGCCCCTTGTCCACACGAATTGGTTTGCAGAAGCTCAGGGAAGTTTCCGGTACCTGATTTTCTGAAGTGCAGCATCTTCTCTGGATGGCTCCTTGGCTGGCTGGCTGGCCTCAGTAATCATGTCTCGAATTTTCTGTAGGCAATCTGCCAGATTTCGGAACTGATAGCGGCTGCATTCAGAGGTAAGGATCAACTCTCCTGCCCTGTTGATCTTATTTTTGTGCTGCGGAGAACAAAGGCAAAACCAGAGTTCTACAGAGTAAAGGCCTAAAAGTGACTGAGGGTTAAAGAGAAAGGAAGGGGCCCGTGGTCACGGGGCCCGTGGTTACCGTGACCGCCATCTTCTGCCGTACAGGCTCTGCAATCCACTCGGCGCTGGCCAGGTGGAACCTGACTTCAGCCTTGGAATTTACTGTAAATAAAGGGAGGGGGCGCGGGTCACTGAGACGCTCGGGCAGGTTCAGCGCCGGGTGGCTGGTGACCACCGGATTCTGAACCACAGGGAGGTGAGACACCCACCCGGGGCTGTTTCTACCCTGTGTGAACTCGGGGATACAAACTGGGCTATGGAATGAGCCTGCAAAGATAGTGAGGCACATCCAGACACAAATAAACTTCCAGGAACAAAACGCCTAGTGCTTTCTTCCTCTTACAATGTACTGGGTTCTGAAAAGAACGTGGGGGGTGCGGAGGAGCAGTCTTACAATGTACTGGGTTCTGAAAAGACTGTGGGGGGGGGGGCGCAGGAGCAGGGAGCGGGTCCAGGAGAACGAGGGAAACCTGCTCTTGGAGCCGGCTGCCAGCTCACACTGTGACTTCCCTTTGCTTAGACTCCCAAGCCAGTCCTAGTCCTAGCAACCCACAACTGAGAGTCTGAGAATCAGACCACATGCAGAAGAATAAAGAGGGTTATTATATAAATGGGCGGTATTTAAGCTTCTGAAAAAAAAAATCTCTTTACTGCCACATGAATGTAAACACAGAAGTCCTCAAGTCCGTCTCTCAGAAAAGCTTTAAAGTGAAAGAAAACAAGGCACCGTTGTACCTTTGTTAACATTCTGGCCCCCAGGACCACTACTCCGACAATAAGATATTGTCAAGCGATCTGAAAAACAGAACACACACCAACAAAATATTATCACAGGGCAAAACATGCAAACTGCTAATTTACCATCAACATCAGTATCCCTATTCGTCTTTCAATGACGTAACATTCAGATCAGTAAAGTCAGAGATTAGTTACAGATGTCAAAACTAAAATCAAGGGTCTCCCAAGGCCACAGAGAGAGCAGAGGAGGTGAAATTACAACCCAGGTTGTCTGCTTCTGGTCTAGTATGTTCCACTAGATCTGACTGCCCTTGTTTTTTGCTGTTAGTTTGTTTTAAGGCAAGGACTCTTGGGCTTCCCTAGTGGCTCAGTGGTTAAGAATCCGCCTGCCAATGCAAGGGACACGGATTTGAGCCCTGGTCCGGGAAGAAACCACATGCCGTGGAGCAACTAAGCCCGTGCACCACAACTGCTGAGCCTGTGTGCCACAACTACTGAAGCCCGCGCACCTACAGCCCGTGCTCTGCAACAGGAGAAGCCACCACATCACTGCGCACCACAACAAAGAGTAGCCCGCTCGCTGCGGCTAGAGAAAGTCTGCGCGCAGCAACAAAAACCCAAAGCAGCCACACACACACAAAAAGCCTTATTAAAAAAAAACAGGGCTTCCCTGGTGGCGCAGTGGTTGAGAGTCCGCCTGCCCATGCAGGGGACGCGGGTTCGTGCCCCGGTCGGGGAAGATCCCACATGCCGCGGAGCGGCTGGGCCCGTGAGCCATGGCCGCTGAGCCTGCGCTCCGCAACGACGGGAGAGGCCACAACAGTGAGAGGCCCGCGTGCCGCAAAAAATAAATAATAATAATAAATAAAGCAAGGACTCTTTCAAAAGCTCAAGCTAAGGGACAAACTGAGTTTAATGTTCTATTCTGAAATGCAGTGGATGTGGACTCCCCAGAGGGGAGGTGGCTCTCATTCCTCGTGAGTTGCGCGTGCACCCCTGGGCCTCGGTCGCGGTCAGTGGATGAAAACACCTGCTGGGTGAATGAGCGCTCCATTTGGAGCTGGGAGCCCCGTCTTCTAACACCAGCTCATCACTGACTGACTTTGTGACCTCCACAAACTCCCACCGCTTCTCTGGGTCTTGGTTGGTCTGTTTTGGATCTGTAAAATGAGGTTTCTTCCTTCTATTTTTGTAATTCATGAAAAGCAGCCTTGTAGTATCTGAGGGAAGCCGGGAAGGCAGAGCAGCGGAAAAGTTCCAGAAGACTGGGTGGTGAGCTGCAGGGGCTTTGGGGGGCGAGGAATGCGGCCCCGTGGTGGTGGAGGGCCGGCCTCAGCGGGCAGCGGTGACCTCGCCAGATGGCTTCTGAGAGGCCCTTTGACAAATCAAATGAACTCATTTTTCTGAACAGGTGAGGAATACGTGTGGTTCCGCGGGGGGAGAGGCGGGCGGTTCTACCCCGGGGCTGGTGGCCTTGTCTGCATCCGTACAGGCCAGCCAGGCACGGGGAGACCTGGGCCCCTCTCAGAGAACACGAGCAGAGGCAGCTGAGGAGCGGCCACTGGGCCATCTGCCTGCCCGTCCCCCCGAGGCTGTCAGGAGACAGCCTCCCTTCTCTCTGGGTCTCGGCCTCCTCCTGCCTCAGGGCACAGCTGCGGGCCTCAAACTGCTGAGCAGCGCAGGACGCCGGCTCCTCTGCTGTAGACCGTGGTCGCCTGGCCTCCCTGTTTCAGGGTCGCCCTGAGCACGGGCCACCGGGCGCCGGCGCCTCTGGCTGCTCTCCTCTCGCTGTCTGCGCGCCAGAAACTCTCTGAACCTCAGGAGGGTTTTGCTTGTTCCTTTACAGGCCACGCCTTAGGCTTGATGGGCACAAAATTATGAAGTTATGCAAATGGTTTACAGGGAGAAGTCCCCACTCCTGCTCCCCAGCCACCAAGTTCCCGGTTTGTCCTTTCCCCTCCCCTCCCCACGGCAGTCCCTGTGTCCAGGGTCCTTCACATCCTCGCAGATCTACGTGTACATCCAGAAGTGTGTCTTTCAGATATATGTAAGTGAAACACAAATGGTAGCTCACTATACAGATGCTTCCGTACCTTACTTTTTTCAAATAACAATCAATTCATCTATCGTAAAGACTGTTCCACGTCACAAGACCATCAGGAGCTCTCTGTTCGTGCTGGGCACTGCACAGCACGCTGGAGTGGCTGCCTCATCACTTTTTTTTTTCCTTTCTATTCTCAACAATGCTGAAAGGACTCTGCTTTTGTAACCCCAGACAGTTTCTTTACTTTCATTGGTTTGGAGAGACCTGGAAGGAATGTGTGAGGGGTAGAGGAAATGACCGATTTTTTTATCAGCCCAAACTACTCACCTATAGGAATGTCGTAGTTGGCTTGCTCTGCATCATCCTGTAATGTAACATATACGGTGTCAAATAAACATTACCTACTGGGCGACTCCTAACTGTTCCAGGGCAACAAAGCAGAAATGATGTAAAGCCACGACATGAATGTAATACAACTATTTTCAGGTCTCCAGCAAAATTGTATCAGGATGACAGAAACATCTTCCCCAGACTCCAGAGGTACTGCCTCAGAAACACTCCTCCAGGGAAACGGAACTGACTTCTCCAGCCTTCCCTGCCGCTGCCCCCTGACTCCACTTAGCTAGTGTCGGGAACTACCAGCGCCCAGGGGAGGGAAGGTGCCACAGTACATGTACATCAGGCAGACTCCAAAAGGAACACCCTCTGCCAACCTGGAGCAACAAACCATGGGTCCCCTGTTCCTCCCCAGACCCCGGGAAGCTCGCATGTGAGGCTGTCTGCCTTCAACAGTGACTAGCACATCTGCCTTGAGGGTTTGTGTCAAGCTGACCTACTCACCCCAGGACCTCTCACCTTCACGTCTCCCCCGAGTTGTTCTTCCGAAGCCTCAAATCCTCGCATCCACAGGCCCAGTGCAAACACTACCCACTCTGAGGCTCTTCTGTGCCCCCAAGCTCCAAGTGTCTTCATCTGCCCCCACTCTGGCTGCGTTCATCACCCACCACCCCGTTTTTGCGGGGGGAGGGGGGCCCCGGGCCCCACCCCTACCCCCCCGCTGCACCGCATGTGGGATCTTAGTTCCCCCACCAGGGATCAAACCCGCGTGCCCTGCACTGGAAGCTTGGAGTCTTAACCACTGGACCGCCAGGGAAGTCCCTTCATCCCTTTTCATCTTAGAATTATCTGGGGGTGAAATCCCAGCCTACTCCACCTCTGCATCGTGGAGACCCTGGGCTGCGTCCTCCTTGAAGCTCGCTCTTCCCTCCTTCTGAGCCGGCCTCTCCAGTTTCCTCTCACCTCCCCGTGACTTTCTCACTCTCCTTTGCTTGCTCTTTGCAACCTTTAAAAACTCTGAAATGTCCTGAAATCCTTCCTCTTCTCTCTTTCCCTAGAACATTCCATCCATCTCCTTTGAAAATACCACCTTTGGGAATTCCCTGGCGGTCCAGTGGTTAGGACTCAGTGCTTTCACTGCTGGGGCCCCTGATTCGATTCCTGGTGCGGGAACTAAAATTCCACAAGCTGGGCGCCACCAAATTAAAACAAAAAAAACAACTTTGTTGATGACTCCCAACCTTTTGGCTCAAACTCAAACCTCTTTCTTGAGGTAAAACCAACTGCTATTCGAGGTCTCCTCTCTCGAGTCTAACAGATGCCTCAAACCTCCTCACAGAGGACCTCCCTTCCTAACAACCTGAAGTAGCTCTCTGGCTATCACATCAAAACACTCTGGTCTATCCATTACTTCTCGCTCTCTGGTATGTTTTCCCCATTTGTTTACTGTCTGCTCCTTCCACTAGAACATAAACTCCATGAAGTGGGAACTCTGTTTTATCGTGGTGGTATCTGCAACGCTTGAAACAGTGTCTGACACAGTAGGTGCACGAGAAACTTTTTGTTGAATGTATGAACAGACAAACGAATGCTATTACCGTTCTGTCGTCTCCATTAATGGCAACACAATCCTTCCATTACTCAAGGCCCTAGACCTCAATTCCTCTTTTAATCTCACTTCTCAGGGAAAATCCATTAGCAAATCCGGTAGGCTTTCCCTTCAAAATTTATCTAGAACCTGACCAATTCTCATGACTCCTATTGCTTCCACCCCGCTTATCATCTCTTGCCTATAATATTGCAATCTCCTCACTGGTCTTCCTGTTCTTGCCATTCTGCAACCTCTTCTCTAGAACAGTGATTTTTGTAAAACTAAGTTGGATCATTCCGCTCTTCTGCCTCCATCACATTCAGGGCAAAACTAAAGCCCTGTAAGCCCTATACAAAGGCCTCCCCACAGCCTTCTCCCCTTCAGCTTCATAGCTGAGCCCCCTGCTCAGCCACACTGGCCTGCTTGCTGTTCCTTGAACCAGCGGAACATGCTACTGCCTTGAGGGGGGTGGTACCTGCTGTTCCCTCCGCAGGGATGCTTCTCTCCCTGCTCTTCTCACGGCTCCCTGCTGCCTTGTTTCTCCCGAGTCTTTACTCAAGCATCACCTTCTCAGAGGCCTCCTCGGACCAGCCTACTTACAATTGTAACCCCACCCCCTACCTTAGCACTCCTTCTCCCTTCCGGACTTTATTTTCTCCGAAGTACTTATCACATACTCTATGTTACTGATTTTCTTCATTGCCTGTCTCCCTCCATTAAGCAGATAAGCTCCACTAGCATTAGGATTTTTGTGTTTTGTTCACTACTCTGTCCCCATGCCTAGCATCGTGTATACACCATGCTTTCAACTGAAGTTTGTTAAGTGAGTGAATGAATGAATAAATGAATGAACGCTCTCTTCCAATCCTGTAGGTGGAAACTCCATAGAACTGGGTGGGTCCAAACTCTCCCGCTCCGGGCCCTGATACAGCGCCTGCACACAGCGGACAGTCAATAAAGGTATCCTGAGGCAACGAACCAGAAGCTCTGTTTCGTCAGGCGTGCTGGGGTTACTAGAGGCTAAGGACCACGTCACTTGCTAAAAGGCTCCAAAAGGGAGCTACTTGGCAGCTTCCTGCCTTAATTGTCCTCTGTGGACGGCACTTTTCCCTTGGGACGAGAATTTGGGCCTGAGGGACGGGGAATGAATGCGGAAAAGCTGGTGGTCTTGTAAGAAGCATAGCCAGCATGCTCTCCCGGCGCCGGCACACCTCGAGCCACACGGGAGGCCGCCAACCGCCCAGCCGCCCCCGTCCCCCGGTTGCTCGGGCAACCAGCCTCCTCCCGCGGCGACCGCCATGTTTGAGCGCGTCCGTCTCTTGGATTAGCAGCACGCCCGGCCAATGGGGCCCCGGCTGCCCGACGTCACCCAGCAAGAGTCCAGGAAACGCCCCTTCCGTCCGGCCCTCCCGGCTCACCGGAACCCTCCAGGCGGTGTCCGAGCCCCGCGATTTGGGGTAGAGCTTGTCCAGACTGTAGATGCTCTGGAATTCGGTACCCTCTGCCTGTTTGTTCAGAGTCCGGTGGGGGCAGCGCGCGGGCCGCGGGAGCAGCCAGGATTCGGCTCGGTTCAGGCCCCAGCGTAGCCACCGTACGGCCGCCATGTTCGGGTCTCGGGGCCGCTTCCGGTGGGCGTTTTCTTCCGCGGTCCGTGGGCTCGCTCTTCCCTCGAGACTTTGGTTCCGCTAGGCCTTTAGCGCCTGCCATGGGGAGGAAGCGAGCAGAGCTTCTGGCGTTGCTCTCGCGCGGAGCTTATTAGAGGCTTCTGGTCGGCCGCCTTCAGGAGGCCTGGTTGGTGCTTTGAGGGCATCTGCTGCGATGGGGAAGACGTTGGCCAGACAGCGAGCTCTCCAGGGAGCCTCCTGGTGAAAAGAACCCCCGGATGCCGTGTCCCCCAGAAACACCACTTTTCTTCCTTTCGGTCTGTGCCTTCCTGGACATGTTCCCCCAAATCTCACAGCATCAACGAAGCATGCCCAGGTTCATCTCCATCCCCTTTACTCTTTGCCACTTTTTTTTTCACATCGCTCAATCTTATTTTTGTGTCTGTTGCCTGTCTCCCAGCCGGAATGTAATCACCTCCAGGAGGGCACTGGCTCATTGCTGGATCCCCAGTACCCAGAAGCTGGCACGTCATGGGTACTCAATAAATATTGTTAAAAGGGATCCTTTGGGAAGGTGTTTTGAAAGTTGAGTTCCGCCAGAGCTGAGTTTTAGTAACTTCAGGCTCATTCGCAAGGCAGCCTAAAAGCAAATCCCTGCTGAGCACCTGTGTGAAGGCTCTGCAGGACAAATACCAGGATGGAGGAGAGGCGGGCAGGTAGAGAAAGAAATACTTTAGACAGTGGACACCCGCCCCAGCCGCCTGCTTTGTGGAGCTTGATGGCAGTCTCTCCAAGCCAGGAGATGAGGGGAGGATGGGGAAGTAGGTAGAGATTCAGACAGCCACAGACAGCCTAAGCAGAGCCCTTTTTACCGGACTGTTAAAAAATGAACTTGAAAACTGAGAAGTTCTAACTCTGAGAAAGGTTTAAAATAGAGCAAGCAGTGTTTGGAAACAGGTAAATGTTAGCTAAGTTGCTTTGTCGAGAGGCAGTGTGGTAAACGAAAACAGCTCAATAAATGTTAGTGATTATTAGTAATACTAGTGGTTATTTCTTAATGGCGGGTTCTATTTTTAGGAAAAGCACAATTACCTAGAAAAACATGTCCTTGGGAATGCGGCTGTTTGAAATAGGAGATCGTCATCAAGTCAGGGCTTTACCATCTTAGCCTCATGGATAAAGGCAAATTCTTTAGGAGGGAAAACAATACTTCCCAAGCACTGGCTTTGCAAACCCAGACTAGGAAGGGAATGGCAATTGACATGCGCTTTGGGGGCTCTAGGCTTTAAAGGGAGTCTCCTGGGACCCTCCCTGTCTGACTTAATCCCATGACCTCAGAGGGAACAGAGGCGTCTCCATGGTGACTGGAAAAAGCTGCTCAGGGGAGCAAAGCCAGGGACTTGCCCAGGTTGACGGCTCAGGGATTACGAATAAAACCACCATCCCATGGCATCACTGCTCTGAGGCTGGGTTCCAGCTCTGCGCCTGACCCAGAGTGATAGGAAAAGGAAGCTGTAGGTTTCCATGGCCCCAAATAAACAGCCTGCTCAGGCCATCTGGTGGCCTGGATTCTGGGAGAGGAGGGGGTAGAGGAGAGAATGGAACAAGCTACCCTGTGGTGGATAGAGGAGCAGCTGGCAAGCTCCTTTCACCTGCTGCTGCCAAGAACCATCCAGCACAGAGGCCCTTCTGGGAGAAACAGTCCTGAGAGGTGCCACCTGTTCCCTTAAAAAGGGGGCACTGAAGGCTGAGGCCAACCTTCTTTCCTTCTCTGGTTCTCCATAGGTTGAATGGGTGCTTCAGGAAGGGGACACGCATAGGGGCGAGAAGAGGGGAAGAAAAGATAAAGGATCATCAAGCCATTTCTGGTAGCTCAGGAGCTTGCAGACACCAGGCCTTCTCTATAGCTGTGAGTTGGGGTACCACCCCCATGTAGAGGGGGTCCACAGGATTTTCCTTTCTTCTTTTCTGGAGTGCCCTAGGTCAGACTGGTTCTTAAAACTCAACATTACGTGGAGGTAGGGAACATGCAGTATCACACAATGGGATTGATCAGGTCTGGGTTCGACTATTTCTATGTGATTTTTTTTTTTTTTCGGTATGCGGGCCTCTCACTGCTGTGGCCTCTCCCGTTGCAGTGCACAGGCTCCGGACGCGCAGGCTCAGCAGTCATGGCTCCCGGGCCCAGCCGCTCTGCGGCACGTGGGATCTTCCTGGACCGGGGCACGAACCCATGTCCCCTGCATCGGCAGGCGGACTCTCAACCACTGCGCCACCAGGGAAGCCCCTCTATGTGATTTTGAATTACTAACTTAACCTCTAAGCCTCAGGATCCCCATCAGTAAAACAGAGATTTTACCGCTGCCTCATGAGGTTGCTGAAGGCCAGGGTGATTTAAAAGGCAAAGGAAGCCTTCCCTGTTGGCACAGTGGTTAAGAATCCGCCTGCCAATGCAGGGGACACGGGTTCGAGCCCTGGTCCTGGAAGATCCCACATGCCGCAGAGCAACAAAGCTGGTGAACCACAAAGCAGGTGTGGGTTGGGAGGAGGGATTTCAACATCAGTACAGCAAGGAGGGTCCACCCCACGAGGTACCCTGCAAGGCCACGTGACCGGCCTAGCTGGTACTCAACAAATATGGAAACTTCCAAGATTCTGCTACTTAGAGCTGTTTGGCTGCCAATCACGGGGGTGGTGAAGCTCAGGCTGTGCCCCTCCCCCCCCATAGATAGCTGTGTGATGGGAGGCGGGTGTATGAGATGCAGAGACAGGACCATGGCTCCATTTCTGGCTTTAGATTACTGGTGCGTTTTTTATTAAAGAAGAGAATAAAGCATTTGTAAATATATTTCTCTCATGTATACTTCGAAGATGACGCTGGTCAGCAGCTACAGAACCGGGGAGCAAACAGGCAGAAGCCCTTCCCCCACCCGTCCCATCCCACCCCACCCCCTCCACCCTAGGTGCCGGAGACACATGGATGGCTGGGAGCTGCCCAGCTCCAACGGACCAAAGGTTCCAAGATGTGTGAATGGAAGGACCAGCTGACAACTCTCATCACAGTGCCGCCTGGAAAGCAGGGTGGCGCCTCCAGGGGGGTTGGGCAGGCTTGTTAAGAAAACCCCTTTACCCCTTAGAAACAAGTAAGGCATGAAGGTTCCCCACTGGGCTCCCAGCACAGAGGCCGGGGCTACTGACTTCCACTGCGTTGTATGGCTCCTCTGATTTCTAGGGTCTCAGGAAGAAGGAACTGGGAGCCCTGAAGAATTTCTCAGGGCAAACGGGGGACCTGGGCATCTCTTAGCTGAAGCTCTTAGCTGAAGCTGGACCTTCTGAAGCCTTAACAAAAGACTAAACCCCTGACCCAGCTGGGTCCTCAAAAGCAGGCATTGTATGGGAAGGAGGAGACATGTTCCCCATCTGGTCCCATTTCCCAGTGTGGGGTGAGACTCTTGGGCAGGCCCCAGTAAAGGGGGCCAGGGGAGGACGCTGGGACCATGGGCTGGTGGCACACATCCAGGACATTCTGGGGGTGGCAGGCATGACCTGCGGTGGGGTGGGCCTGGGGGGAGCAGGGGAGTGAATGAGACACATCATGGTCCCTGAGATGGGGACAGGCAGAGGCCAAGCTCGGTGAGTCAGAGGAGGCATGCAGAGATAGGGGGCTCCCACTGCCCAGACCCCTGGAAGGCTTGATACCCAGAAGGCATTTCCAGGGCTGGAACCCGGGGAGGCTGGCTCTGAGTTGATTGGCTACAGATCTGCAGTGGGCTGAGGATCTCCAGGGAGAAGCCCGCCCTCACCAGGGCTGGAGTCAGGCCACTCGGGCCTGGCTCAGGCTTTCTGCTCTGCATGGCAGGGGCTGTCTCTGACCTGGTCAGGACCCTCGAGGTGGGACAGCTGGTGCTAAGGGAATAACAGTGTGTCACAGCTGGAGAAGCAGTGGATGGTCCAGGAGACCCCTGGAACCTGCAACAGCTGGCTCTGGGGTCCCCCTTCAAGTGTTTTCAGTTGTGGCGAGGGGTCAGGGAGACCCTGCCTTGCAAAAAAAACTCTCAAAAAAATAAAAATAATGGAACTTTGAAAAAAGAAAGCCAACTGGTCCAGAATGGCTTTCAGAAGCCTGGCTACAAATCTGAGAGCAAGGCCCAGGGTCAGGGAGTCGGGTCTGGGAGAGCGGGGAGTGGGGTCTGGGAGAGCGGGGAGTGGGGGCTGGGAGAGCGGGGAGTGGGGGCTGGGAGAGCGGGCAGTGGGGACATTTGGCTTGCAGACTCTCGGCTGTGCCTTTGGGCTGGCGCGGGGTGGTGGAGGGTCCTGGGAGGCAAGAGGTGTTGACCGCCTCCCCCGTCAGCAGGGAACGGGTGTCCCCCGCATGCTCCCTGGGTCAGAGAGCAGCCTCCCTCTGGGGTGTATTGCTGCTAAAGGGCTCCCTCTCTCACCAGAGGCTGCACAGCCCAGGTGAGAGGGACCCCACGGCCTGATCCTGGGGGAGGCCACTGGCCGGGGAACCTTCACTTGCCGCTGTGCGTCTTGACTTTGGTGGCGTTGATGTCGGCCTTGGTCTTCTGGATCCTGGAGAAGATCTCCTTGAAGAGCGCCTTGTACTCGGGCTGGCTCTGCTCCAGCCGCTTGTCCACGGCCTCCACGTGCTGGCTCAGGCTCTTCTCGCCCACCTTGGCCTCCCCCTGGCCCTCCTCGCTGCCCCGCAGGTCCTTCCACGAGCTGTCCCGGGAGATGGGCCGCGAGGTCTGCACGCCCGCGTGCCGCACCCCCGCCCCGTGCTGCCGGCACTTGCTCAGCAGCTCCTCGTACTTCTCCAGCAGCGCGTGGTACTGCTCATCCACCTCGCGCAGGATGGACATGCCCCGCTTGCGCACGCTGTTGGCGTGCAGCGTGAGGTTGCCCACGTGCCGGCCGGCCGGGTCTTTGGCCACGATGGCGTTAAGTGCCGTGTCGCTGCAGCTCTTGCGCACGGTGTGGCCCGGGGACGCGGCCGGAGAGGAGACCCCGTCCTGGGCGCCCGAGTCGTCCCCGCTGCCCGGCTGGGGGTCGTCGGCTTCAGGCGCCTGGGTGAGGGGCGCCAGCAGGGCCTCGGCCAGGTGGTCCTCCCGGCCCAGCAGGTAGGTCTTCGCCTGCTTCATCTGCTGCAGCTCCAGCAGCTCAGCCTCCAGCTCCTGCACACGGAGGCGGCAGCCCTCCATCTCGCACAGCCGCCGCTCCAGCTCTGAGTACTCCTGCAGCACCACCGCGTACTCGTGCTCAGCCCGCTGCTGGCGCTGCCGCTCCTGGCTCACCTGGGAGCGCAGCACTCCCACCAAGGTCTGCAGCCGCTCGTTCTCCTGCTCCAGCGGCCGCGGGCCCAGCTCCAGGGAGGAACTGTGCAGGCGGAAGGCATCCTCGCACCTGGGAGGGAGCAGGGGCAGGTGGGCAGAGGGCGGTGGGCACGGCCAAGGCCCCGGGAGCCCAGCCGCATCTCTCTCCCTGACGGGGTTGGATAGGCTGCCCCACCTAGAGTCGCTCTCGGCCTTTCTACCCCTGTTCTCTACCCTGGGAGGTTGCCCTTAGCTTCCGCCAGGTTTCCTGGCTCTCTCTTGGGTTCAGCCAATGGGAGGCACTGGCAGGAGGGCCAGGGGGATGGGGGCAGAGGGAGGTCACGGGGAATGTCTTCCCCTGGGCTCCTTCCCTGGTTACTGCAGGCCAGACAGCGCTCTCCCTGCCTTCTAGGTTCCAGTAACCTCCCTTCTCCTGGTCCCTTCAGGCCTCAGGATGGTAACAGCTCCTTGCTACTGCAACCCCAGGGTGCTGCAGTGTCCCCCTGGTTTCCCCGCACCTTGCCCACACCTCTTTATTAAGCACTGCTCAGTTACTCTGGGAGGAGGCTATCTGTCTCTTGCCAGGACCTTTATTGAAACACCCACTAAATACACCGTGTGTGCAGTATTCTTACATTAGGGAGTCATCCTACTCAAAAGACTTAATGAGAACTGAAAGGTAGAGTTGTTAACCCCTCCTGGGTGAGAATTCTGGCTTACTAAACAAACAGGTGACCTTGGATAAGACACATGATCTCGGAGTTTCAATTTCCTCCTCTGAGTAGTGGGAACGATAAATCACACCTTAAGGTACTGCCGTGAGAATTAAATCACTTAGCAGAGCGGTGGGCACACGGCCAGTGCTCACAGGAGCCAGCTGCTGACTGTCGTAGCAACGGGAGCAGCCCCTCCAATAGCCTGGACAATGCGGCAGCTCTCCTTCCCACCTGCTGCGGCGCGCCTCCCCGCCCTTCCCTGCCGTGGTTGGCAGCCCCGGGCACTCGGAGACACGGTCCAGGGTCCACCTCACCTACCCTCACCTACCGGGGGCTGGCGCACAGCTCCTTGAGGCAGGGGAAGGTGTGGATGGTGCGCCGGCGCTCTCGCTTCTCCCGCCGCACTCGCAGTTGCTCCAGGTCCCGCAGCTGCTCCACCTGGGCCTGCAGCTCCTCCACCTGGGTCTGCAGGCGCTCGATGGTCTCTGTCAGCCTGGGGATGGGGTGGGGGACACACGCATGGGAGGGACTTTAAGGGGACGGGGCCAGCCCTCCTCACTGCAGCCCTAGGGGGACTTGGGGGTGGGGGACAAACAGGTGACCTTGAGCCATGCTGCCCGGTGTTGAGGTCAGACAGGGAACTCCTTGTACGTACGCCCAAGGACCCACTCTTTTCCCCCACCTCCCGAGGTGACCAGGCCGAGCTGACCATTTCTCCTCCGTGTCTCCTCGGTTCCTTGTACACCCATCTAATCACTTATCACCCTATAAAATAAAATATTTTGCAATAAAATATTTACGTGTCTGCCTTCCCTCCCAGAGGGCGGGACAGTGTCTTTGCATCCCCATCACTGTATTCCCCAGTGCCTAAAACAGAGCCTGGTGTGTAGCTCGTGCTTAAAGAAGGTTTGTGTCCTGAATGTTAAGCCAGCCTAAATCGACAAGGACAAACTCACTACCATCCCGGGTTCCCAGACCGGGGCTTCTGAAAGAAGGAGACTGAGTCACACCCACTGGTCAATACGCACACATGTACACCCAGCCCTGGGCCTCTCCTTGGCCATCCCCAGCCCCCGGCTCCCAGCCCTCCACCCGGCCCTCACCCATGGATCTTCTGCTGGGCAGCCTTACTCTCCAGCACCAGCTTCTGGTTGGTCAGCTCCAGGTCTCGGGCCGCCAGGTCCAGCTGTTCGTACACTTTGGCGTGCTGATCATTTACGTGCCGCAGCGTGTCCAGCTGTTTGGTCAGGTACTGGGGGTGGGGGTGGGTGAGTAACCTTTCAGAACTGGGTTGGGGAAAATATCTCCGCCTGGGCCCTCCTCCCACTTCTAGGAACAGGTTTGCTTTGGGGTATTCGTCTGCAGCAGAGGGAGGTGTCAAGATGGTGGTGCAATAGGGCTGCCTGGGACAGTTGTGCAGGTTGTGAACTGCACAAGGCTGTTGGGCCAAGCCTGGGCCTGCTAAGAGGGCACCTTTTCCTAAGCTGCACAAAGGTACACACGGGCCAACGGGTCCTTGATGGGTGGCGGAGCCTGTGCAGGGCCCGTGTGGCCCCTCACCTCAATCTCCTGCACTTGCTCCTCGTTGGTGGAGTACATCTGCTGCAGAGACTGCTCCAGCTCCTTGTTCCTCTCCAGCAGCGTCTTCCCCAGCTCCGCAGCTAAGTGCAAGTCTTGGGGGGGAGGGGGCGGGGGGGGGGATATGAGCAGCTGAGAATGAAGTTGGAGGACCCCCGCCATTCCTGTTCTGAGCACTCATTCTGGGCTGGGCCTCTGGGGACCCTGAGAGAACCAGGACCCAGGGGCCACCCCTGGGGAGACTCCAGGCCTGGAAGGGGATGTAAGCCACAAGCTAAGCCTGTGCATTGGCTGTCACTTCTGCCTGGAATGTCCTCTCCCCAGACACTCCCAGGGCTCACCCCTCTCTGCCTTTAATGTCACCTTCTCCAGGAGGCCTTCCTCAGACATTGACCTCACTGACCTCAAAACTGCAGCCTCCCCGATGCCCCACTCCCTCCCTGCTTCATTTTTCTCCTGAGCTCATATCACCACCAATTTACCAAACAGTTTGGACCCTTATCTTGTTCGTCTCCCTTGACTAAATCGTAAGCTTACAGGGCAGGGATCCTGCCTGTTTCGGTCACTGATATTCCCAGGACCTAGAACAATACCTGGCATAGAGCAGGTGAATAAGAAATCTTTTCTGAAAGAATGAGTGAGTGGAATGTGATAAGAGCATCAGCAGACATAGGGGCAAAGTGCCCTGGGATGATAGGTAAAGGAGAGTTCACGCAGGGGACAGTGGGAATCTCAGGCAATGAGCAGCCTTGGAGTTGGGTTTGGAAGGGCGGCTGGAGCTTACTGAGAGGGGGAGGGGCAGAAGGGCTTGCTGGGTGTTAGAACTGGACATGGCTTCAGGGCTCTTTGGCCCAGGACTCCCCGGGTGGCACAGCGGTTAATCCGCCTGCCAATGCAGGGGACACGGGTTCGATCCCTTGACTGGGAAGATCCCACATGCCCCGGAGCAACTAAGTCCACGTGCCACAACTACTGAGCCTGCGCTCTAGAGTCAGCGAGCCACAACTACCGAGCCCACATGCCACAACTACTGAAGCCTGCGCACCTAGAGCCTGTGTTCCGCAGCAAGAGAAGCCAACGCAATGAGAAGCCCGCGCACCGCAACAAAGAGTAGCCCCCGCTTGCAACTGGAGAAAGCTTGCGCGCAGCAATGAAGACCCAACGCAGCCAATAAATAAATATATTAAAAAAAAAAAAAAGAGAGAGAGAAAACAGGAAAGTAAAAAATGGTGCAATAAAAATAAATATTAAAAAAAAAGCTCTGGCCCAACCTCCTTATTCTATGGATGACAGGTTGAAGAGGAAAGAATGAAACCCGAGGTTTCATTACCTGGGTTATAGCCACATTGGAAGCAGAATTCACATCTCCTCACCCCAGTTGGGTACCATTTGGTCCTAGTGACACACGCCCCTCTCCAAAACCTTCTCCTTTCCCTGGGCAGCAAAACCAACCTCTTCCCCCAGTAGCCCCGATTCTTGTACCTTGTGGGACCGGAACCTCCTCTCCCCAATCCCAGCCAAAGGTAAATGAACACCTATCAGAGAGGTCGGGAGGGAACCTGGCCTGTCTTTAGGGGGCTGTATCGTGGGGAAGGGGAGGGGTTAGAAGGGAATGGCAGGTGCTGGCATCCCTAAAAATTCTCTCAGTGGGTCTGAAGTTGGTCGAGGATACCTAGACATTTGGGGTGGATATTTCCCCATACATAGGCCTAACTCCTTTTAGAAGCAAAGGGTAATATATAAAATAGATAACTAATAAGGACCTACTGTATAGCACAGGGAACTCTATGCAATACTCTGTAATGACCTATATGGGAAAAGAATCTAAAAAAGAGTAGATATATGCACATGTATAACTGATTCACTTTGTTGTAGAGCAGCAACTAACACAACATTGTCAATCAACTATACGCCAATAAAGATTTAAAAAAGAAAAAAAATTTTAATATGTTTGTAAATATATTATTATTTATATTTAAATATATAAATATATGTCTAAGGGAAGCCTAGGATCGGATTGTGGTCTCAAAGAGGAGGTCAGATCAACTTAGGTTGTGTGCTTGGTGGAAATTCAGCAAGACCACCCCTAGTTCGTGACGAGGGAGGCACGCCAGCTTCCTGCTCCCTGTAATGGGATGGCGGACATTTGGCTCATCCACAAAGCTATCAAGTAATTCATGTATACGTGAAAAAGAACAGACGGTCACGCTAACTTTTTTTTTACCCTTGGGAACTGTCAGGTCGTCTGTGACGAGGCCGCTGCTAGGGATGCTGCCTCCTGCACTGGCGTGGGAGGACAGGCTCTGTGGGTGGCCTGCATGAAGGCCCTGAAACTTAACCTTGAGTCCAAGGTCAGAGGCAGAGTGAGGAAAGGCCAAGAACAACTGCACTTTATGCTCTTCCTTCCAGGTGAGCATCTGAGCTGTGTGTGTATTCCTACTGCCAGTGGGTTGGGCTGGGGCAGCTGTCATACTGCAAGTCATACTGTAAACCGGGGATATTGAAGGCAGCGAATGTGACCCGGGCCGCTTAGCGATTCCGAGATGCGAGATGCAGGAAGGGAACACAATAGAAGCGGCTTGGGGAGAATCCCAGAGACTGTCTCAGGGAAATGGGATCACAAATGCAAGCTAAGCTGGTCCGAGCTGCCAGGAGGGATCATGAGAGAAGTCTAGAAGCTGCAGGGCAGGGAGCTGAGTAGAGCCAAGTGCTGGGGAACGGACACCAGCTAGATGAGGGCTGGGCACGGCTTTGGCTTCGGGGAGGGTGCAGCTCCCTCTGGACCAGAGGGGGAGGGAGTCTTGGGAGTGGGCGGACGGGAGAGCTGGCTAAGCCAGAAGTGGAATCTGGAGTAATGAACAGCCTGTCACAGCCAGATTAATGGTTACACTGGACCAGGCCAGGGAAGGTACTGAGTCTGAACTGGCATCTCCTCTGCCTGGACCCCAGCATTTTCTGGGGTCTCCTGCAGTGGGCTGCAGCAGTTTTGCCCTCTGAATGCCAGCAGAGGTGTCGCCCAGGAGCAATGCCCCAGAGCCCTAGAGAGAATGGCTGGGAGCCAGGGGATGTCTTTGAAGAGAAATCCTGAAATCCTACTGCCCCTCCTGGTTGGGGTCAGGGTGGGACCCCCTAGACTCCAGAGAAGAGAGGTAGGGAAAGGACAGAGGACAGACATAGGGAAGAAAAGACAAAGACAAAGGGGGCAGAAGGAGGCCAGCTACCACCTGGCAGGGCTGCAGGGGTCCTGTTCACAACCTCCGGGGCACCAAAGTCAGGAACCCTGGGTGCGCAGAATTGGGGTCCGGTCACCTCCCTCCCCTCGCCATGTCAGAGTTCTCCCCTGAGGCTGAGACTCAAGGTCAGGAGCCCAGGACCTCAATTCTGTGACTCAGCAGTCATCTCTCAGCCTGGAAAGAGGTACCCACAGGGCCGGCCACACCTCGTCCAAGGTGGGGGAGGGAGGCAGGCAGAGAGAGAGTGCCAGTGCTTAATAATTAATGGTTTTTTCTATTTTTACTGGTGCTCGTGACAGTGGGCAGAGGGAACACAGTGAGAAAGGAGGACCCTGTTTGTCCCAGATGCCTGCCTCCACTGGGACGGAGCAGCATCAAAGTCAACCAGGAGCTTGATGGCCAAGCATCTGAAAGTAAAGTTGGGGCCCGTCCTCAGGGGAGTTGGGGCTAGCTGAGAAAAACCATGTCTTGGGACACTCAGAGGGGGGCAGCTGGGCGGGAGAGAATTTGGGGAGCGGGTGTGGGGAAGGGGGAAGGAACAGGCACCCGATCCCCCACGTGTCTGGCCTTTGGTCCGCATTCACCCCACCATCCAGCCTTCTGTGCCAGTCCCCATGGGGTGCCGCAGCAGTTGTGCCTGGGACTTCCTCTGACTCCCACCCCGGCACTCCAGATAATTCCTACTTTGCAGTCATGTGTGGTCTTTTCGCATGGCTCTGTCCCTCGGTACAGGCACCCCCTCCACTTAGACTACCGGCCTGCTTCCACTGCCGGGGCGGGGCAGGAGGGCCCTCTTCACCCTACAGCTCGGAGGGGTGTGTAAGCCTTTACGCGTCTCACAGCAGAAGGCCCTCACTTCTGTTCTCACTGTCCGCAGGGGCTCACTGCTGCAGAACCCCTGTCGCTCCGTCACAGGTGCTACTCTGATCCCATTTCTGCCTCCTCTGCTGGACTGTGGAGACTGCGAGGGTGGAGATCACGTCCCAGGCTCAGCACAGCACCTGGCCTACGGCAAGCAGACGTTTGGCTTCTGGTGGAAAGCTCCAGTGTCTTCTGAGACTGTCTCATTTCTGGTTTCCCTCCTCGTTCCTGGGCTCTGCCTGCTACTCAGGCTACGAGGCAAGGCTGACTGCTGCAGACCAGTAAGGCCAGAAAAGCAGGGGCCTGTGGGGCCCATTCCCGACCCCAGACCCAAAGCATGGCTGCCCGGCCCAGCTGGAATCTCGACATCTCTCTCCCTCTCCGGATGCAGCACATCTCCCACCCCTACTCCCTAGCTCCTTCCTCCCACATCTGGGCCGGGCACAGTGCCAGAGACTCCTTTAGGGGTGCGGGAATGAAACGAGACAGCAACAACATCAGCATCTGCCTCTGAAGAGGCCATCTTCCTAGGCACTCAGCTTCCAATCTTTCCTTCTAGGCCCGCCTCTTCCATGAAGCCCTCTCACCGCATCCTGTCACTCCCACTCAGTTCCAAGCCCAACTCCACCTACTCAGGTGCACCCAGGAGGCCAGGGCTGGGACTACTCCCAGCTCCCAGGATAGTGTCTGACATTTAAGTGGAGCCTGATATGTGTTTGTGTAATGTGAGGTTTTGGGGGTAGCTGCCCAGGATGGGGAAGGGGGTTGTTGCAGCCAGGACGGGGCATTTCACTCCAGGCAGGGAGGCTGAGGGTAGCCTCTAGGACACAGAGGTGCGGTCCAGCCCAGCACCCCCACCCCACCCCCCGTCCTACACTGGTCCCGCAACGGCTCTGATTAACCCACGGTCCTGAACACAAGGGCAGCGCCTCATCTACCAGCAAATGTGGCCACGTGGGGATGTGGGTCAGGGCCGGAAAACAAAGGCTCCAGGACCTGGCTAGATGCCTCACATGAGGGCAAAGGCAGGCGTCTGGGCCCCATGGATGGAGACCCAGAGCAGAGGGTGTCCGCACACACTGAACCAGACTGTGTCCACACCCACCAGGCTTGCTGGGTGACTGTGGTCACTTCTAGAACATGTTTCCTAGCGCCTCCAATTCTGACCATCCAAGAATGAGGCACTTTTCTTGGGAGGAGAGGTTGGGTTTGATCTCACTCCAGCAGGCCCTGGCCCCGACCCTCTTAGGCCTCCTCCTCCTTCCTGTCCTAACAGCCCCACCCCCTACTTGGAGTGACGTCACCTCGGCCACCTCATCAACCCCTTTCCAGTCGCCCTCTCTGCCCTCAGATGGGAGAGAGGGGAAAGTGACTCCCTGTTTACTCAGGCTCTGATCTGGGGCACTGCTCAGAATTCCCAAATCTGATCCCCTCCAAACCTTGAGCCATTTGGGAGAAGGCCAGCAGGGGAAGGACCAGGGGACTCCTCCCTCTGGAAGGCAGATTGGACTCCTAGTAGCCTCCGCTTCTCCATCGGCAAGGTGCCGGCACCCCCATCACCTCCCTGGGTAGAGGGGAAGGGAGTTGGGGAAACTTTCTAGGAGCTCAGGAATCCTGGCGGGGAAGTGTGCTGCTGGATTTGGAATGGGGATAACTTCCTCCCCCCTCGGCCCCCCAAAACCCCTCTCAGCAAAACAACCAAGGAGCCACCTCCTGACCTCCAAAGACTTCCAGCCAGTACTCTCAGACCCCCCCAACAATACCCGGGGCGCCTGGGCAGTTCCTGCCTCTAAGACGGGGTGGGCGAACTGGCTGAAGTATGCCCCTGTTGTTCGGGCAAAGAGGAAGACCGCTCCCCCCAGTTTTGCAGGTCTTCACGTGTTTGGTTCGGGTCTTCCCGGGCAGCGCCCCCTCTCTCCACGTCCCCATTCTCCAGACGCATCTCCTCTCTCAGTCCGGCACGCCGGGTGCAGCCCAGCCCTCCCCGGGGTGATACCGCCCAACAATGGAGAAGCGGACAGGGGTCGCGGGGCGCACCCCGCTTTCCTGCCCCCTTTGCTCACCCTGCTCCAGGTCCTGCTGGTCGTACCAGGGCTCCTCTTCCTCTGCGGTGAAGTCCTCCATCCTGGCGGCCCTCCGCATGGCCCCGCAGGCGGCGGGCTGCAATTGGGCGCTGCGGCGGCGCGGCTCAGGGCCGGGGCGCGGGGCCCGGGACAATGCGGCGGAGGCGGGCCGAGCCTCCCGCGTCGCGGACTCGGGCTGCAGTGCCCCCGCCCGCGCCGCGCCCCCTCGCCATCGGCCGTCGGCCTGGCGCCCACAGGGGGCTGGCTCGCTGCCGCGGTCTGGCCCGGCTGGGGTCCTGCAGAGCCCGGGGCACCGGGCGGCGGCTGCACAAAGGGTGGAGGGGCGGGGACGGCGGGCGGGACGGCGGCAAGGAGGGCCCAAGCCCGGCCGGCAGGTCTGGGGCGCTAGGAGCGAGCGGGTGCCGCGGCGGGCGCCCCCTGCCCGACTCCGGCCAGCGCTGCCCCCCGCCCGCCCGGCGACACCAGGAGCCGCCGCTGCATCTTGGCGGGGTCCGCCCCGCGCTTCCCGAGCCGCCCGCTCCGCGGGGTGGGGCCAACCGCCGATGGCCAATCAGGAGACGTATGCAAAACTGGAGGCGGGGCCGAGGGCGGTATCTCCGCAGCGTTGAGGTTCGGCTGCTGCTGAACCAACCCCACCTTCCCTTCACAGTCGACTCCAGTTTACATCTCAATGCCTAAAATCATTTTATTTTGTTTACCTATTGTTATCTCTCTCTCCCCGTAGATCTCCTGAAAGCAAGGATCTTGTCACTCTTGTTCACAGCTGGGCTCTTCAGTGCCTAGAGTAGGCTGACCTACTGCTACCTTCCACGGACACTCTTTGAATGAATGAAAATTAATCAAAAATTACCTTTAAGAAATTGTGTTTAAATGCCTGTGGCCTGAAACCTCACTCCAGGAGTGGTGAACTTTGACTGTTACCTCCATTCTGGGCCTTCCCCTTTGAGGTCCTGTTTCCCTTTCCCTGGGATTCATATCCTATACCCAACTATACCCATTAAACTATATAAGTGTCACTTATCCGAGCATTCTTTCCTTAAAGGAGTTTTCAGACTCAGGTATACATGTAACTCACTTTTATTAGGCCCCACCATGTGCTGGTACTGTTGAAGCACCCTGAGTATAACCGACTCTGAATCTATGTGGCAAATACATCAAACAAAGGACTTGTATCCAGAATATAGAAAGAACACCTGCGAATCCACAAGAAAAAGAAAAACAGCCCAGTAGAAAAGTGGGTAAAAGACTTGACCAACACTTCACAAATGACCAAAGTGACCCAATCAACATGTGACAAGTTGTTGAAATTCTTGAGAAGGAGCCACGGTTGTTTCTGTAATAAATTACCCCAAATTTAGTGGCTTGAAACAACACACACTTATTATCTTACAGTTTTGTAAGTTAGAAGATTGACATGGCTCTTGAAGACTGAAATCTAGTTGTTTGCAAGGCTTTGTTCCCTTCTGGAGGCTCCAGGGAAGGGTCTCTTTCCTTGCCTCTTCCAACTTTGAGAGAGGCTGCCCACGTTGCATGGCTCATGACTCCCTTTTCCCATCTTGAACGCCATCAACAGCAGGTGACCCTTCTCACACTGGATCACTCTGACTTGTCCTGCCACCTTCTTCCACTTTTAAAGACCCTGTGATTACACTGGGCCCACCTGGATAATCCAGCATAATTCTCCCATCTCAAGATCCTTAATTTAACCACAACTGCAAAATTCCTTTTGCCATGTGAAGTAACATGTTCAAAGATTCTGGGGATTAGGTTATGGACATCTTTGGGGATCAGGATTCCATTTACACAAAGTTCAAAATTGGCAAAACAAATCTAATCAGGATAGTATTTGGCCTTGGGGAGACATGGGGGAACTCTGAGGGGCCAGGAGTGTTTTATTTCCTGATCTGGGTGTTGGTTACACACAGGTGTGTTCATTTGTGAAAATCATTGACGTGTATACTTACGTGCACTTCTCTGAATGTTATACTTTAATAGAATAGTTTACTCAAGAAGAAGGAAAAAAAACACCCTATGGCTAAGACACAGGTAGTTTCTGCTCTCGTGTAGCTTACATTCTAGTGGGGATAGATAAGTGATTACAACCTGCAATGTGCTGTGAAGGAAATTAACAGGCTTCTGTGAGAGAGTCTGGGGGGAAGGTTCAGGAAAGACTTCCCTTAGAAGGTGACATCTAAGCTGATACCTAAAGGATAAGATGGTGCCAGCCATGCCAAGCTCTGTGGGGAGGATGTTCCAGGCAGAGGAGACAGCAAGATCAAAGGCCCTAAGAGCTCGACATATGTTAGAAACTGATGCAAGCCCAGCATAGCTGGAGTGGAGAGGATAGAAGACAGATGAACTGGAGTTAGGCCCATGGGAAGGAGTTGGGATTTTTTTTTGTTCCCAAGTACACAGAGAGAACCAATAAAAGGCTTTTCGTTTTCAGTTGTGAAATATCACTAGCAATTTTGGAGCATGGATTGGAGGGGGGGCAAGAGTGGAAACAAGAAGACCAGTTTGGAGGCTTTTGCAATCATCTAGAAGGGAGGTAACAGTGTGATGCGCAAGGCTGGTGGTAGTGGAAATGGAGCGAGATGAGAAATATTTGAGGTGTAGAACTAAGATGTGCAGATGAATTGACTGAAGAATCAGAGTGATGCCTTAGACGTCTGGCTTCAGTAACTGGGTGACAGTGATGCCATTTACTGAGATGGGGACAAAATGAATCTAAGGGACGAACAGGTTGGGTGGCTGTCCCACAGGGATCTGGTCACATTCCAAAACCACCAAATCCCTTCCCATTCGTTCATTTCTTCATTCTGCAGCTGTGTGGAAATGTACCCACAGGAGCCAGGGAGTTTAAGGAGTCCCCAGAGGAGAGAAGAGGCAAAGGGCTGAGGGCCACGTCCTGTGCAGCGAGGATGATAGCAATGAAAGGCAACCCTTCAACCTGAAAAGTCACCGCCAACGCCTACAGCTAAGGATGGTTTCAGCGATGCCTTAGAAGACCCCCATGTTTGAAAACATCCAGCTCCTGGGTCATCTCTCAGCTTTTGGCCTTTACCACACTGACCACACCCTCAGCATGACCAAAATACCCTCCCTCCCTGTGGACACCCTCTCCCTGCCCCAACCACAGAAGCATTGCCTGGCAGGGATAAATAAATGTCACAAAGGCTGAATTCTTATTGCTGCCTGAGCACAGGGTGGAGTGATTCAGGCTGGAGTCCCTGGATCTCATGAGGCTGGTGTGGGGTGGGAGTGAGCTGAAGCTGGGCAACCGGCTCTGCCAGATTGGTGGAACCTCCCTGTCCCCTCTGCAGGGGACAGAGGGTAGAGGCTGGGTGGCTGAGGGCTGTGGTGCCTGCTATCTGCCAGGCCTGTGCTGGGCCCTTTGCCTGGGTTGGTTCACCAGTGGTGCCCAGTGGGACCACTCCCAGTGCCTTCAGGGCAGACTTGGTATTTCCTAAACTGTGCCATGAGGAGGAAAACAGATCTACCTTTTATTTTTTGCGGTACGCGGGCCTCTCACTGTTGTGGCCTCTCCCGTTGCAGAGCACAGGCTCCGGACGCGCAGGCTCCGGACGCGCAGGCTCAGTGGCCATGGCTCACGGGCCCAGCCGCTCCGCGGCATGCGGGATCTTCCCGGACCGGGGCACGAACCCGCGTCCCCTGCATCGGCAGGCGGACTCTCAACCACTGCGCCACCAGGGAAGCCCCAGATCTACCTCTGAAGAAGGAAATTCCTCAGCTTCCCTGAACTACCAGCCAACACGCCCTGGGATCCATTTCTGGCCTTTCCTCTAAGCAGGGCAGAGTCAAGCCCAGGGGTGGGAAGTATAAACTACCCGACCTTGGTAACCCCCAGAGCATGGTACCTCATCTGCGTGTCAAGCAGACCTATTTCGTGGTGTTCCTTGTCAGGGGCATCAAGACTCGAGGCTGATGGTCAGAGCCTCGGTGGATTCGATGTCCCCTCAGCCTTGGGCACTATGATTCCCCTGGGGTCAGTTTCACACTCGGGCGACCAGGAGCGCTCCCCGAGCTCTCACCCGAGCTCCCGAGAAATGCAAGCCCAGATGCTGGATTTGGGACCAAAGCACAGGTATGGAACCCCGGGAGAGCTAGGATCCGGGACTTGAAGATGTAACCGCCCTCCCCGAAGAGCTTGAGCGCTGCCCCCTCCACCCCCAGCCCAGCCCAGCCCAGCCCAGCCCACCGGAAATGACGGCGCGTGCGCAGGCAGCACTGACGTTAGAGAGTCCCGGCGCTCCCAGTCACACGGGTCACCCTGGGGGAGGGGCAGGGTGCCCAGCCCGCGCCTCTGGGCCGTCGGGGCATCCACTGACACCACACGCTGCGCATCTTGGGTGCTGCCACCCCTGCAGGCCGCGCTCCCCTCCCTGTCCCCAGACCCGTGATTTTAGCGCTGGGCTTACATTGCGCTGAATGATCTTGCCCCATCTGTCCTCTCCACCATTCTGAGGTCAGCGCCTGGCAGGGAAAGGCACTCAGTACATTTCAATGAGCGAAGTCATCTGGAGTCCAACCCCCTTTCCCCCCGTACACCATCGGAGTGCGTCCCAGACAATGTCTGTTCTGAAAGGGGAATTATGTTAGAGTCTCACAAGTCCTTGCGGTCAGGAAGTGCTTCTGTGTGTCTACCCCAAATCCCTGCAGTTTAAACCCTCCAGGCCTGTCATCAGCAGTGACCGTTAGGATGCTTATGCTGAGGGTGTCCCTCCTGTGGGGTCATTCTTACTTTTCCTCCTTTGATACCTCCTCATGGGGTTGTTGGGAGGGGCTATAAACTCTTGGTCTGAGTTAACACAGGCCAAGGGCTTAGAACAGTGACTAGGCCATATGAACACTATTCAGTGTTTGCTCTTAGCATCATTATTATTGTAACTTTTTTACCTGGAGGATCCACTCCTTGCCTGTCACTACCCCTCTTCTGGCGGGGCTCCTGACGGGGGTGCTGGGGAGACTGTCCAGGGACTTTACCTTCCTGGTGGGGGGTCACGGGGGCAGGTCAGGCCTGAGACACAGGCCTAAGAGAGCTGTGGAGAAGCTCCAGGCACATTTGCTCACTGCTGGCTGCCTGGGCTCCCACTGCAACACAGCACTCAGTCCACTGTGTGGGATCCATCTCGCTCCCAGCACACTAAAAGCTCCTTGAGGGCAGGAACTCCAGCCGACACATAGCAGGTGCCTGATGAAGGAACAAATGGATGCTCTAAAACCAGTGGCAGAATCATATTCCTTGGCCCTCCTTCTTTATCCATCTCCACCCCAGAACAGATCCGCTTGCCCTACCTGAAAGGCTCCTAAAGGCACTAAAAAATGAATCTGAAAAACAGTGGGTGAAAATGTGCCTTTCCTATTGACTGAAGTGGATTCCCAAAGTGGTTCCATCTCCTGTGATAGCCCAGGAGTTCTCTTCATACAGTTATCCACTGTGTGCTAGGCCAGTGCTAGGTGCTGGGGATGTAGAGAACGAGACAGACCCAGCCCTGGCTCTCATGAAGCTTGCATCTCAGTAGGAGAGGCAGACCTAAATCAAGGAAAAAGACAAAAACATTTAAGATGGTGGTAAAAGTTTTAGGAAACACACTGAAGGATGAACTAACAACAGCTGGGGATGGGAAATCTCTCAGGGAAAGAGACTTTTAAGATAGGACCCTAAAGCATGAGAAGGGGACAGCCGCGTGAAGAGTGGGAGGAGTGATGTCTCAGTCAGAGGGAACAACTTGTACAGAGATCCCGGGAAGAAAGAGCTTAGAGGGTCTGAGGAAATAAAGGAAGACCAGTGTGGGCAGAACCTGGGGGCTTGGGGGAGGGGGAGCAGGGCCCAGATCATGCAGGGCCTTGGAGGTCACAGTGGGACCCAGAGAGAATTGACCCGAACAATGGGCTCCGAGGTGTTTTCGGGGGGGAGCGTTGTGAGCTGCAGTTTACAATTCCTCAGGCTGCTCTGCAGAGAATAGATTAGGGGAGGCAGGAGTGGTGGTTGTGGTAGACAGGAGATGGTGGGGGCCCTGGCACAGGTGAGGGCGGCAGAGATGAGGGAGGTAGAACTTGTGATATATACGTCTGGGGGATGACATCATCGAGTCTTGGTGATGGACTGGGGGAGGGGTTGACAAGAGGAGAAGCATCAGGCTGACACTGGATTTCTCGTTTGAGAACGTGGGAGATGCCATTTACTGAGATGAGAAGACTTAAAGACAAACGTTAGGAGAGAGATGGATTGGGCTTGGGAGGAGGAAGTGTGGAGGATAGAATTGCCCACAATGTGGCAGTTTCAAACATGGCGCCAACTTCTTTGACACGACTTTCATGGAGAGGTGGGTCCCCTCCCCTTGAATCTGGAAGGTTTTGATTGCTTTACCAATAGAGTATGGTAGAAGTGACTCTATGTATTATTCCCAGGCTGGGTACCAAATGGCCATGCAGCTTCCTCCTCTTTCTCGAGGGACACCCTTGAAAATTATTTATTTATTTATTTATTGGTTGCACCACACAACATATGGGATCTCAGTTCCCTGACCAGGGATCGAACCCATGCCCCTGCAGTGGAAGCGCAGAGTCCTAACCACTGGACACCAGGGAATTTTCCCTAAATCACCCCTTGATTAAACTCAATTTGGCTAATCTGTCCACTTGTCCATGGGTGACCAATAATATGTCAGTGCCACCTGGAGTTGCTCGTTGCAAACCACAGGAATGGCTCGGAACAATGGGCAAGACCAAAGCGTTCACAATTAATCCCTTGGAATGGTCGGTTAGCACCTGCTCTTGGTGTTTGTATTTTTTATTGAAGTGTAATTTACATACAGTAAAATTCATCCCTTTTAGGTGTATAGTTATATGAATTTGACAAACATATACAGTCATGGACCCAGCACCACAATCAAACCATAGAATGTTTTCATCACTCCACAAAGTCTCCTCATACCCTCTCAACGGTCAGCCCCCTCAGCCTGCTCCAGCCCACGGCAACCACTGATCTGTTCTCTGTCCCTATATTTTGCCTTTTCCAGAATATCATATAAATGATATAACACAGTATGTTGCCTTCTGTGTCTGACACAGCGCTTTTTTTTTTTTTTAAATACATGGACTCCGGTATTTTTTTAAAATTTTTTAAAATTTACTTATTTTTGGCTGTGTTGGGTCTTCGTTTCTGTGCATGGGCTTTCTCTAGTTGCTGCAAGCAGGGGCCATTCTTCATCGCGGTGCATGGGCCTCTCACCATCGCGGCCTCTCTTGTTGCGGAGCACAGGCTCCAGACCCGCAGGCTCAGTAGTTGTGGCTCACGGGCCCAGTTGCTCCGCGGCATGTGGGATCTTCCCGAACCGGGGCACGAACCCGCGTCCCCTGCATTGGCAGATAGATTCTCAACCACTGCGCCACCAGGGAAGCCCCGGACACAGCGATTTTGAGATTCCCCACATTCTTGCTACCTGTACCAGTAGTTTGTTTCTTTTTATTGCTGAGTACTAGTCCCATTTATGGATGAACCACAATCTGTTGATTCACCAGATGATGGACATTTGGGTTGTTTCCAGGTTTTGGTGATTATGAATGAAATTGTTATATGCATTACACAGGCTTTTTGTGTGGATATATGTTTTCATTTCTCCTCGGGAGATACCAAAAGTGGGATTATTGGGTTGTATAGTAATTGTATATTTAACTTTATTTTTATTTTTGGCCTCGGGATCTTAGTTCCCTGACCGGGGATCGAACCCATGCCCCCTGCATTTGAAAGGTGGAGTCTTAACCACTGGACTGCCCGGGAAGTCCCTATATTTAACTTTATAAGAAAATATAAATGCTCCCCATCCTCACCAGTATTTGTATCCTCAGGTTTTGTTTTGGTTTTTAACCTATTCTAATAGTTATGTAATAGTTATTGTATTGTGGCTTCAGTTTGCATCTCCCTAATGAATAAGATTCAGAGTTTTTAATGTCACTCTGGCCTGGACTGGGGCTGGTGATTTGTAGGGTGGACTTGATTTTTTTTTTTTTAACGCCAAATAAAGGTACTATTCATTTGTTATCTTGAAGTGATTAGAAAAGCCATGGAGCGTGTCCAAGATTTCATCCAGGGCAGGAAAACCCACCTCTGGAGCAAGGACAGAGCTATCCTGTCCAGTCTGCTCATTCAGTGACATGGTGACATCCCTGTCTCCCTCCTCCCTACCTCCACACCTGTCCTACCCTGCCTTTGTGCCTAGACGGTGCACCCTTCATTTTTTACTCGTGGAGTTCCAGTTTAAGCTAAATGTCACCTCCTTTTGAAGCAGCTAGGATTTCTAGAAGCTTCCAGACACACCATGCAAGACGATATTATTGAAAAAATGCAGCCTCTTTTGGGGCCAGAGTTGAATTTGCTTTTTTGGCTTTGTTCCTTACCAGTTATGTGACTTTGGACAACTTAACTGCTTTGAGCCTCAGTTTCCCCTAGTGTAAAATGGGTATAATACCTATCTCAGAGGTAGGTTTTTGTTGTGTAAGAGATGTTGTTGTCACTATTATTATTATTAATTTGCCTCTATCAAAGCCTCACTGGGCTGAACCATGGCTAATTCGTTCCTTGTTTCTCTCCTTAGCTAATTGCTCTTAAAGGGCAGACCCTGTTACTTAAGCCCCCTCTGCCCCCGCCCCTGACAGTGTTGGTAAATACTAGTCCCTCAACCTATTTGTTGAAATGGGTTGTCAGGGAACACAGGTGGCCAGAAAGGAGTTGTGGGACCTGGAGGGACCTCTCGCTCTCATTAGACCGCGGAGCTGCTTTCTTGGAGCAGGGGCACTGAATCAGGGCTTCTCTTCTACAGAACGGAAGGCTGAGGGCTGGTGACTGCAATAACAGCCGGGCCGTCTGGACATGTGGGTTTGACAGGTCAGAAAAAGGGGAACTAAAAGAGAGGATGCTCAGAATGCGAGTACAGGGACTGACAAGGAAGAAACGGGAGAGGGCTGGCTTTGAAAGTGTGGGCCCAGTGATGGCGTGGGGACCAATGGTGAGGATGGGGGCAGGGGACGGGAGGCTGGGAGGGTGGCGGGCCCCGGGGGCTGGGTGGAAATGGGAGAGACCGAGGGGGGCTAACGCTGCCACGCAGAAGAAAGGTCGCAGAGGCAACCGGTCCGGCTGGGAAAGACCCGGGGAGTGGGGCAGCAGTGGATCGGAGGGGCAGACCCCGGGAGCCGGGAATGGGCGGTGCGGGGAGCGGCAGGTGCGGGGGGCGGAGCCCGGAGAGGAGGAGCCAGGAGGGGGCGGGGTCGACGCCGGGCGAGCGGGTGGGGTGCGCCGGTCCGCTCCTGCGAGAGCAGCTGGGCCCGCGGAGCTGGAGCTGGATACCGAGCCGGGGCCCGGGCGGGAGTCAGGGCCAGGGCCGGGCCGGAGCGGGCTCCAGCGATATGGGGTCGGCGGACTCCAAGCTGAACTTCCGAAAGGCGGTGATCCAGCTCACCACCAAGACGCAGGTGCGCCCGGGGCCCCCGGCCTCCCCACCCACCTGCCGGGCTGGGGGCTGGGCAGGGCTGGGGGGCTGCAAGAACTTGGCTTGCCGGGAGATAGGGGGACCAGATGGCCAGGAGGGTGACGCTGAGGCCAGGGCCGGAGCGAGACCCCTTGGCCTGTATCCCAGGGCTCCATCCCCTAGCCCCCACCCCCGGCCTTCTCTCCCGGGAACATCCCTTTTCCCGCAGCTGCTGCTGCCACCTTAGGCTGACGTGTGTCTACTCTCCAAGCCGGCGTCGCCGCTGTCCGCCCCTCTGTCCACCCCCCCCCAAGCCCCTCCAGCCTCGCATCTCCAGCCTCCTCCCCCGCCCCAAAACACTTCCCTGCTCTCCTCCCTGCCCCTCGGTGCCCGCGGGTGCCGGAGGCACAGACCCGGCTGACTCAATGCAAACAAAGCCGGCCGGCGCCCTCCCGGATCCGCGAAACAGCTGGTTCGCGGCAGCGGCAGCGGCCTTGCTGGGCCCAGGTCGATGCCCACGGCCAGGGAAGGCCCAGGTCTTGCTGGGAACACGCAGAGTGGCGGGCAGCGCTGCAGCCTGGCAAGGGGACCTGCTCCCAGCTCTATGGAATCCAGGTTCCCAGCTGGGGACCACTGCTCCAGGGGGCTCCCCCTTTGAGGCCCAGCGGTGGGGTTGGCTGTGTTTGCAGGTACCCTCTGTTTTCTGGGTCAGGGCTAAGAACAGTCTAGGCTGCCCTTGATACCTGAGGGTATCTTTCATCCTAGGCCATGTTTGCACACTCCCCTGAGTCCACAAGTGGCACAGAGGCCACCTCCTTGCCCCCAGCGCAAGGACCTGGCCCCAGCAAGGCTTCTTCCCTGCCCACCCCTCTCTCCTCACTCTTGGAGCCAGGCTGCTCTGGCCACAGAGATGCCCAGCTCTCACTCCTCAGATCCCCCGCTTTCAAGGGAGTCAGGACCTGCCGCCATCTGGGACTTTCCTCCTACGCCCGCCCCCAGGGCTGTCTCTGGCTCTAGGCAATTAGAGTGGGTTCAGGGGAGCCATTTCCCCACAGCAAGCTGATCACAGCTGCAGAGACCAGGCCTCTGGTCCCACACTCTCTCAATCCCACAAGAGAAAGGTCAGGAGCCCGGCAAACAGCCCGGCTGGAGAGTCCAGCCCCAGCTGAGAGGCGTTTGATGGAAACCAGGCCTTGCTTCTCGCCACTTCCCCCATGGCTCCTGGTTATTTCTGGCGCTTGGATCTGAGGGTGGCAGGTGGGCCAGCCTCTCAGTGCGGGGCCATAGGGAGAGGAAGGGAGGGAGGCCTCCATGTTTACCTACCTGGGGGGGGGGAACACCTTGTTGGAGGAACAAGGTATGGGCTGTAGCCTCAGCTGCCAGGGTCCTTTGCCAGGCCAGCAGGGCCACGTCCCAAAGGATCTGCGTGGACAAGATTCCTACATGCTCCGGTCCCCTCCCCAAAATACAGTGCGTCTCCATCTTTCCCTGGCTGTGGCCCTGGGACAGGGCTGACTGAGATGGTGCTGTCTCGTTTCCCAGCTGGGGACAGTGAGTTGGCTTGGGACAGGACTGGAGCCAGAGACCAGCCTGGGTCTCCCTCTGGAGGGCCCTGGGCCCTGCAGGTGGGAGGGGGCCTCAGGAATGAGGCCACCTGCCCTATGTAGTGACCCGGCTTGAGCAGCTCAAGAGACGGGACCAGATCCGAGATGGCGTTTCCAGACCTTGCCACTCGGTGTCCCCAAGGAGATTCAGGCCAGCTGTGTCCACAAGGTGTCTTCCTGTCCCAGGCCTTCAGAGGCTGTGCTGTGAACACAGATTTTTGCTCTGGGCAGCAGACAAACAGACCCAGCACCTTTTCCCGTGGCCTTGGCCGGAGCTGCCACCGCTGGGCCTTCCCTGCCTTCCTGTGCTGCATCCTGTTTTCTTCCTGCCTCGGGCTAGGCCTGACCCTGGTCCTGAGGGCCAGCAGCTTTGGCTGTGTTTCTGGAGCCTTTCCTGGTGTGGGTGGGGCCCTGGCGGGTCACATTCCTGGACCTGGGACCCTCTCCTAGATCCTGCCCATTTGGAGGTTGTTTGCCATAGGTCAGATGATACCGGGTGGGTCCATGTTTACATGTGTGCACATGTACATGTGTGTGGATGCCATTGTGACACAGTCCTCCGGTACAGGTCACCCTTAGCAGGCTAGAGCATTGCTGGTCCTTCCCTTCTCCCCACCACCAGAGAGGTTCAAAAGATGCAGCTGGTCCCCCAGGCTGGCAGGGGCTTTGGTCTGAGCAGGTCCTGGTAAAGCTATGCTAAGAATATCTGGTTTCCCACCAGGGTAGCTCAGTGCCCCTGGCAGCATGGGCCTGCCCACCTCCAGCAAAGAAACTGGCTTGGATTTTAGAAGCTTCCTTGCGTTGGGTGGAGCCCAGCTGGGGTAACTGAGGCAGGGGCTAAGCCATGTCCCCCCTCCAACAAAAGTTCCAGTGACCCTGGCAGTACCTGTAGCATCAGGCTAGCCTGGTATGGTCAGGTAATGGTCACCAAACTGAAGTGTCTGAGCCGCAGCTGGGACCAGGTAGGGAGGCCCAAGGTGGGGATGGGGGAGGTGAAAGTCTTCACTCCTGAAGTTCAAGGCCAGCTCCCAGAGCTGGGACTTTCATCTGCTTCAGGTCTGGGCTGCCCTGGGGCCTCCCAAGTTCCCTCCCAAGGCTCTCTCCTCATTTTGAATTCAATCCCCAGGTGACACTTACCTGATGAACTAGGTCAGAGGTCAACTCCACTTGATGAGTGTCTGCCCCTTTAAGGGGGTAGTGGCTATGTAGGAGGTGGGGAAGGTGGCATCCCAGAGGTGTTCCCAGATGGTGGGGGGCTCTGCACGTTTTCTGGGATGTTCCTTCCCCACTCCCACCCCGGCCACCCACACAGTGAGTGTCAGAGAGCTGTCTGGACTGAGGGCATGTGGGCCAGCAAACCCCAGCCCCAGGGACCCTCCTTTGGTCTTTGTTCCTCTCTGCCCGGCTAACTCGCTCTACCAGTTCTGGAACTGAGCATGTCCTGGTGCCGGGCCTGCCCTGAAGGCCATGGCCACATGCTGCCCTGTACCTCAGAGGGGGGCATTGTTTGGGGGGTGGGCTAGGGTAAACCTGGACCCTGGGAGGCTTGTGGCCAGGCCTGAGTTCGGGCAGCCCCACTGGTGCTCAGCTCTGCCCTGTGGCGGGGCTGAAGGGATCTCTCTCTAGGAGTAATTCCAGGCTTTGGCTGAGTGTCTGCCATAGGCCTCAAGTGCACGGTCAGGGACGAAGGGCTGATGGACTAGCGGGGCCTCCGGCAAGCGCACCCAGCCCTGTTGGGGACTGTGAGTGACTGAGGGGGGTTCCAAGGTGGGAGGGAGCCCGCTGGTCCAAGCTCAGGGAGACTTCTTGGAAGAAGCGGCTTCGGAGAACAGAATTATTTTTTAACAAGATTCATATTTTTTTCTGATGGTAAGACTGATGCATATCGCATGCGGGTTTGTGGTGGGGTAGCAGGGCCCCATTATCAGCCCTTTCAGAGAAGGCAAAAGTCTAGGTTGATTGGAGCAACCCAGGAAGATCTCTTGCAGGAAGTGCTATTCAGAAGGGTAAGAGTGTCTTGGACGCCCCTCAAACAGATGAACATTCAAAAGGAAAAAATAGTAATACATGCGCTTACAGAAAAATATAAAGAAAAGAATAACCACCCCGTGAGATAATTGCTGTTGACATTCTGTCATTTTCTTCTAGGCTTTTATTCCTGTATAATTTAACACAAAATTGTGATCATCCTATAGTTAGGTTTTTTAAATAAATTTATTTATTTATTTATGGCTGCGTGGGGTCTTCGTTGCTGTGCGCAGGCTTTCTCTAGTTGCGGCTAGCGGGGGCTACTCATCGTTGTGGTGCACGGGCTTCTCCTTGCAGTGGCTTCTCTTGTTGTGGGGCACGGGCTCTAGGCATGCGAGCTTCAGTAGTTGTGGCACGTGGGCTCAGTAGTTGTGGTGCATGGGCTTCGTTGCTCCGCGGCATGTGGGATCTTCCCGGACCAGGGCTCGAACCCGTGTCCCCTGCATTGGCAGGCGGATTCTTAACCACTGCGCCACCAGGGAAGTCCCCTATAGTTAGTTTTATATCTTGCCTTTTTCATATAACATTGTACTGTGAGCATTTTCCATTCATTCATATTCTTTGAAGACGTGATTCCGATGGCTGTGTAATATTCCACTGTATGCGGGTGCCTTAACTTTTCAAGCATTTCCCCAGTTGTTGGTTATTTAGGTTGATTCCAACTTTTCACTGTTATCAACCCTTCAGTAAACATCCTCATACCTGCACTTCTCAGACCATTTCCTCAGGAAAGATTTCTAGAAGTGGAGTCCATGATTCAAATTGGTTGTCTATATGACCGACTATATAACTTAAAAGGCATACGTGTGTTGAAGGCATGTTGCCTTGATAGGACCGGTGGGACTTTGGGATGTGTTAGAAGGGGCGGGCGTGCTGGGAAGAGGGGACAGTCTGAGCAAAGGCAAAGAGAAAATATAGCAGGGTTGTGTTGTTGGGATAGTAAATACAGGTGTGTGTGCACACACATACCTGTGCACACTTGTGTATGTGCATGTGTCCATGTATGTGTACATGCACGTGTGTGGCTTGTATGTGTGTTTAGGTGTGATCTTGGCTGACTCTCTGGCCGAGGTCTGGACTCTGCAGGCAGTGGGGAGCCCTAAGATGTTTGTTGAGGGAACAATGCCTTTGGTGCTGTGTTGTTTTTTTTTTTTTTTTTGCGGTACGCGGGCCTCTCACTGTTGTGGCCTCTCCCGTTGCGGGGCACAGGCTCCAGACGCGCAGGCTCAGCGGCCATGGCTCACGGGCCCAGCCGCTCCGCGGCATGTGGGATCTTCCCGGACCGGGGCACGAACCCATGTCCCCTGCATCGGCAGGCAGACTCTCAACCACTGCGCCACCAGGGAAGCCCTGGTGCTGTGTTTTGAAAGCGTGTTGGGGACAGCGTGGAGGTGGGATTGAGGGGGTGAATTTGGAGGTGGGGCCCTGGCCAGAGGGGCCTGAACTGCAGCACAGGTGGTGGGTACCGAGAGGACAGGTGTTGTCAGAGAGCCGCGGGATGACGCCTTTAGATTTGGCATCTGTTGGGTGTACCAGCAGAGGGTGGAGGCTGGGGCCAAGGGGGCAGCCTGGGTGAATGGAAATGAGCATATGTCCCCTTGTCTTCTTCCTAGGGGGAGGGGCTTCTTCCTAGGGGGAGGGGCTTCTTCCTAGGGGGAGGGGCTTCTTCCTAGGGGGAGGGGCACAGCCTGGCTCTCCTCCCTGGGCGCTTGATTTAGGGATGTGGCCTGGGGAGGCCCCCAGGTGGGGAGGGCCTGCCAGAGGGGGATGGTGAGTTACTCAGGGTCACACAGTCCCTCAGGGACTGGGCTGGGCTTTGGCTACTGGATTCAGTGTCCAGCTGGCCCCTGACCATCTGTGTCAAGTGTCCCCAGCCTGCCTGTGCCACCCGGGGCTCATGGTGGCTGAAGGATGTCTCCCATGTGGGAAGGCTCCTGGCACCAGCAGGGATGGAGTAGGGGGCTTCCCTTTCGGGGGCTCCCTTGGCTACAGGGTGGGCAAACTGTGGACCTGCTGGCAAGAGACCGTGCAGCTCTGGATACCGTATCTCCCCACAGCCCGTGGAAGCCACTGATGACGCCTTTTGGGACCAGTTCTGGGCAGACACGGCCACCTCGGTGCAGGATGTCTTTGCACTGGTGCCGGCAGCGGAGATCCGGGCAGTGCGAGAGGAGTCGCCCTCCAACCTGGCCACTCTGTGCTACAAGGTGAAGGGTGCTCTGGCCCTCACTGCCACTCCCACCTGAGCATTTCCCACCCTCCCAGGGAGGCTGGAGCTGGCCCAGCCCTGTGGTCCGAGAGGGAAGGCACCCAGGAAATCCTCCACCCAGGTTGGAGTGGTCCCAAGTCTTCACTCACTTCTCCCCCTGGCTGGGCTCTGGGGGAAGTGATGGTGCCAGTGCCACCTGTGAGGGCTGCCTGTGGGTGACACTGTCCATAGGTCAGCTCATGTAGCTCACCTGTGTGGTTGGTCCTGTCAATGTCGCCATTTTACAGATGAGGAAACTGAGGGCCAGATGGCTGGTCACTTAGCAAGATCTCAGCCAGTGAGTGGTGGGCTGGGTCTCGCTCCCAGGATTCTCTAAGCTGCTCCCTGGCCCATGTCCCATCCTCCTGGGCTGGCTGACCCTGTCTGGAGAGGCGGTCCGGTAGGGTGGCCCCACTGTCTCTCCCACTCTGAAGCCTGGGGTGCCCAGCCTGGCCCCAAGTGCCAGGGCCCCACTCCCTACCCTGCCAGCGTGCCTCTCTGCCCATCCTCGCAGGCTGTTGAGAAGCTGGTGCAGGGAGCTGAGAGCGGCTGCCATTCGGAGAAGGAGAAGCAGATTGTCCTGAACTGCAGCCGGCTGCTCACGCGCGTGCTGCCCTACATCTTTGAGGACCCTGACTGGAGGGGCTTCTTCTGGTCCACAGTGCCCGGGGCCGGGCGAGGAGCGGTCTGTGGACCTGGCCGGGGCTGGGCGGGAGGTGGAGTTGTGGTGACAGGGAAGGAACCCCTTCAGGGCCGGCCACATTCCTCCAGACCTCTTCTGGGGTTTGGGAAGGGCAGATGTAGGGGCAGTGCGGGTGCTGCTGAGGAGGGGGGCCAGCTCTTCCTCCTTGAGCCCCCGCTTTCTCTCCCATGGGGGTCTCTGCCTCTACAGCTGGGCAGAGATGGGGGCAGGGCAGCTGGGCCCTCCCCCCGGCTGTCCCACCCCCTCCCTGACTTTCTGTCCAAGCAACTGGCAGGGGGGTGGGGAGGTGGGCAGTGATTCCCAGCAGGGCTGAGGCTCTAGAGTTTAGGGGACTCACCTGTCCCCTCCCAGTCAGTGGGAAGGTCTCCTCACTGGTCCCAGCCCCGCTCCCCACTCTGTCCCGCTTCTGCCTTGGGAGCTTTGGGGTGATTAGGGGTCTACTTCCTGTTCCTTCTCCCACCTCTTCCTCCATCCCTCTGCCCGCGAGTGTCTGCCTGGGCCCAGACCCCGTCCTCCTCCCATCCCCCCTCCAAGTCCTGGGGCCACCTCTCCTTAGCCAGCTACGACTGAGGGGGCCTATAGGCGCTGTGTCCCAAGCAGGGAGAGGACGATGACGAGAACGCGCGGCCCCTGGCCGAGTCCCTGCTCCTGGCCGTCGCTGATCTGCTCTTCTGCCCAGATTTCACCGTCCAGAGCCACCGGAGGAGCACCGTGGTGAGAGCCCCCCAATCCCCGCCCCCCGGGCCGAGGAGGGCTCTGGTCCCAGGTTGGGGCCGCTTGAAATTCCCTCGGGCAGGGGCTGCTCCAGGAAGGTGGGGCTGCCTGGCACGCATGGTCCCGGGGAGGGGGCGGTGGCTGGCACGGCTGGAGGGGAGCCAGCTGGTGCCCGGCCCTGCCCGCTGCATCCAGGAAATCGGGCACAAGCACCCATTGTCTTGGCCTGGGCCGTGGGTGGAGGAGTGGGGCTTACACACAGGAGCCCTGGCCCTCTCACTGCCCGTGGACCCGTGGACTGGACCTTGACCGTTCTCCGTCCCCCACTCCCACGCACCACCAGGGGCACCTGATTCCGTTCTGCTCCCTCCCTGTCTCTCTCTCCCTGTCTCAAACTGGATTGAGCAAGTACCAGACTGAAGGAAAAGGAGCTTTCAAGAGGTTGAGAACATTCATTTCTTCCCGTGTGCATTAGCACCTGGGGCATTTTGAGGGTCTGTCTTTAGGAGAATATGAGGGTCTTTGCCCCCAAGGATAGCGGGGGGCTTGGGTTGGCCTGATTTCTCTCTGACCCTGTCCCCAGGACTCGGCGGAGGACATCCACTCTCTGGACAGCTGTGAATACATCTGGGAGGCTGGTGTGGGCTTTGCTCACTCCCCCCAGCCCAACTACAACCACGACATGAACCGGTGAGCTTGCTGAGGAAGTAGCTGGACCCCAGGCCTGGCCCCCTGCACAGTTCAGAGAGGGAACCACGCGTGGGGTCTTCCAAGGAGACCCTGCCCGCTCGTGACCCAACTTCAGCCTCGCAGGGATAAAATGGAGTCATTTCTTTTCATGGACCTGAGCTGGGGCGGGGCAGGGTGGGCGTGCCCTCCTACAGGAGAACTGTGGTCCTCAGGTACTGAACCCTCTCCTCTGTCCTCCCTGCCCAAGGATGGAGCTGCTGAAACTGCTGCTGACGTGCTTTTCTGAGGCCATGTACCTGCCCCCAGCTCCAGACAGCAGCAGCGTCAATCCATGGGTGCAGTTTTTTTGTTCCACAGAGAACAGGTGAGGGGCCCCTGGCCTTTCTTTCCATTTCTCCTCCTCTTGGTTCCAGGCAGCCCGGCGCTGAGGCCGTTTGCCAGCCCTGTGAGTCTTATTTGAGGGGATGTGCTGCCCCCTCGTGGTGATGACCTATAAGAACAGTCACACCTTACGCCAGCTCTGTCCCATGTCCCATTGGGGGGCCCTGGATGACCCATGCCTGAGTCCTCCATCTAGAGCCCTGCTATCCAGTAGAAATATAATGTGAACCACACATGCAACTTAAACATTTCTAGTAGAGACCTTTAAAAATAAAAAAGAAATAGGTGACATTAATTTTAATACTGTATTTCATTTAACCCAATATATCTGAAATATTAGCATTTAACATGTAATCACTATACAAAATTATTGAAATGTTTTGCATTCCCTTTTCATAGTGAGTTTTCAAAATCAAGTGTTTAGTTTACATTCACAGCACATCTCACTTCAGACCAGCCACATTTTAAGCTCTCCATAGCTACATGTAGCTTGTATCGGGCAGTGTAATTTATTTTATTTTTATTGGCCGCACCGTGGGGCTTGCGGGATCTTAGTTCCCCAACCAGGGATTGAATCCGGGCCCTCGGCAGTGAAAACACCGGGTCCTAACCACTGGGCCGCCAGGGAATTCCCTGGGCTGTGCAGTTTATTCAGTGGGTGGAGAGGGGGCGTGATAAATACCCTGAAGGGTGGGGAAGCCCCGCCCACATGGGGGCATTTATGGGCAGTGGGGGGCATAGGAGCACATGGAGGTGTCCCATGGCTGGATTGAGTATTTAGAGCAGGTACACGTGCTCCAGCTGTGCAGCTCCAGCTATGCGCTGGCTGCACAGGCGTTAGTGCTCCTCAGTGTCATGGTTCACCCTCTTCTAGACTCTGATTCCCACATGGCAGGCCTCATCCTTCAGGTTTTGCTGGCTGGCTGCCCCTTTCCCCCACCTCAGCCCCCAGCTCCCAGAAGGAGCGAGAACCCAGGTGACTCCCTCCACCAGGCACGGTCAAAAGCTGGCCAGAGTTTTCTTTCTCACCAGCATTATGGGGCAAATGGCCACTTTGCCACTTGATTAACCCCCTTGGGTCTCAGTTTCCTCATCTGTAAGATGAGGAGCTTGACCTCTGATATCTTACAAATCTCTGAACGGAGTCATTCTGTGGCCTGGGGGCTGGGGCATGGGGCACATGCTTTGCCTCCCAAGGGGAAGCCCGCCTTCCCTGTGGGCCCTCCAGCCCTTCTCTGAAGCCCCAAGGAAGGGTACCTGCCCCTCAAAAACGTCAGGGGCATGTCCTTTATACATTTGCCCAACCCTGTAGATCATACAGCGTCAAGAGTGAACCCTGGGGACTTCCCTGGCGGTCCAGTGGTTAGGACTCAGTGCTTTCACTGCTGAGGGCCCAGGTTCGATCCCTGATCGGGGAACTAAGATCCCACAAGCTGTGGTGTGGCCGAAAAAAAAAAAAAAAGAGTGAATCCTGATGTAAGCTGTGGACTTTGGGTGAAAATGATATGTCGATGTAGGGCCTACAGCTGTAACAAGTGTACCACCCTGGTGGGGGATGTTGATAGTGGGGAAGACTGTGCACGTGTTGGGGCAGAGGTTTCACGCGGGAAATCTCTGTGCCTTCCTCTCAATTTTGCTGTGAACCTAAAACTGCTCTAAAAAGTATTTAAAAAAATAATTAAAGGGCTTCCCTGGTGGCGCAGTGGTTAAGAATCTGCCTGCCAATGCAAGGGACACAGTTTCGAGCCCTGGCCCGGGAAGATCCCACACGCCGCAGAGCAACTAGGCCCGCGAGCCACAACTCCTGAGCCTGCGCTCTAGAGCCTGCGAGCCACAGCTACTGAAGCTCGCACACCTAGAGCCCGTGCTCTGCAAGAGAAGCCACGACAATGAGAAGCCCGCGCACTGCAACGAAGAGTAGCCCCTGCTCACTGCAACTAGAGAAAGCCCACGCGCAGCAACGAAGACCCAATGCAGCCATAAATAAATAAATAATAAATAAATTTTAAAATTAATTAAAAAAAACAATAGGCTTCAACCCCTGGGGGTGAAAATCTAAGGGGTGTGGGCACGCTATCCTACAAAGAGCCCCTCAGGACTGGCCATCCCACTCTTGGTAATAAATTCCTTCTGGCCTTGGCCCAGCCTGGCCTGGGTCCCAGATGCAGGCAAGGATGAGGAAGGGTCTCTCCTTCGTGGGAAGGGATGAACTCCTGGTTCTGCTCCCTGGCCCGAAGATGGCGGCCTGGCACTGAAACCCTTGTGGAATGAGGGGGCTGGCCTGGCTGACCCTCCCACCTGGCCACGGCTGGGGGCGGAGGGAGGGCTGGGCTGGTGGGTGGGGTCTCTGAAGCCCCGCCCATCCTCTCCTGCCGCAGACACGCCCTGCCCCTCTTCACCTCCCTCCTCAACACCGTGTGTGCCTATGACCCTGTGGGCTACGGGATCCCCTACAACCACCTGCTCTTCTCTGACCACCGGGAACCCCTGGTGGAGGAAGCTGCCCAAGTGCTCATTGTCAGCTTGGACCATGACGGCGCCACGCCCACCGTGGACGGTACCACCACAGGCACGGCCATGGACGATGCTGACGTAAGGACGGGAGAGGGAGGGCAGCCCGCCCTGCCAGGCTGTGGGCGGGTGGCACCCCCTCTAGCGGAGCTGGGCAAAGGTTATCCAGTGGGCACCTCGTGGGGGTATCTGGGGTCAGAGGGGGTACTGCTGCACTGCCTAGGCCTGGCGTAGGGGCAGGGGGTGAAGGCACCTGCTCACCCCAGGCTCCGCCCTCCACAGCCTCCAGGGCCCGAGAACCTGTTTGTGAACTACCTGTCCCGCATCCATCGCGAGGAGGTGAGTCCAACGATGCTCTTGCTCTTGTGGGTTCTTGATTCCACCCTCCACAAAGGTTGTGGCCTTGCAAGGTGTGAGGGGATGCAGATGAGATGGGGGTAGGGAGAGTCCTGACCCCTATATGAAGGAACCACGGTCCCCGTGCACTCAGGCCACCACAGGTGAAGTAGTGATGGCAGGACCGCGAGGATCTTGAGACTCAGAAAAGGGCTGATGGCCTCAACTGGGTGAGGGTAGCCGGGAAGACTTCCAGGAGGAGGTGGCTCTGATGTCAGGTTTGGTGGGGGAATGACAGTGGATGGAAAGGCCAGTCACACCTGAGTTCCTGTGTCTTGTGACGTTGGGGGAGGTTCCTGTGCTCCCAGAGCTCTAACCTCTGCCACTATGACATGGGAACAGTAACTGTGCCCTTGCCTTGTAGTGAGGATTGGTTGAGAGCACAGTCCAGCAGGCAGCAGGTGCTCAGTGAATGACAGCTCTCTGAGGATAGAATGCTCCTCACGTGTCACAGGGCGATGGGGAGGGGTGGAAGGATGTCACCTGTCAGCAAGGAGTCCAGGCGGGCAGGAGTCCAGTGTGCACGTGAGGAGGTCACTAAGAGCAGATGGGGAGCCTGTGGTCTGGTGGAGGGGCGGGGTGCTCTCTAGACCTGCCCTGGACCCAGCTTCTGAGGGGCTGCCCCCAGGACAGCTGTTGATGACACTGGCATCTGGGCCCCTCAGGCTCTAGAGGTGGGATCAGGCCCTGGGGGGCTCGGAGGCATTTGTGGGAGGCCTGGCCAGGAAGCCTGGATTGTGGGGAGCCGGACTGGACAGGCCCCTGCCCTTCCCCCACCCAGGACTTCCAGTTCATCCTCAAGGGCATAGCCCGGCTGCTCTCCAACCCCCTGCTCCAGACCTACCTGCCCAACTCCACCAAGAAGATCCAGTTCCACCAGGAGTTGCTGGTCCTCTTCTGGAAGCTCTGCGACTTCAACAAGGTGGGCCGGCCTCGGGGGCCCAGGCTGGCGGGCAGTGGTCTGCCTCAGGGATGGGGACAGCGTCTGGGGAGGCTCCCGGCAGAGGGAGAGGGTGGGGCAGAGCTGCCCCTCCCCCTGACTCTGCCCATCTGTCTCCGCCTCCCCCCAGAAATTCCTCTTCTTTGTGCTGAAGAGCAGTGATGTGCTGGATATCCTGGTGCCCATCCTCTACTTCCTCAACGATGCCCGAGCAGACCAGTGTAAGGCTGGGGTGGGCTGAGGATCCCTGGGGGGTTCCTCGCGGAGGGGCAGTTTCGGCCAGTCTGTCCTGCCTCCCAGCAGCTCAGGCCTGGTGCCCCGACCTCCCGGGAAGGGCTTCTCCCTTTACCCCCAAGAAGGGTCCCTGCCCTGGGCTCCTTTCCTCCCCTCCCCACCCAGCGTGGTGACCCCTCCCATGCCACGTGCCGCAGCTCGGGTGGGCCTGATGCACATCGGCGTCTTCATCCTGCTGCTTCTGAGCGGCGAACGGAACTTCGGGGTGCGGCTGAACAAGCCCTACTCAGTGCGCGTGCCTATGGACATCCCGGTCTTCACCGGCACCCACGCCGACCTGCTCATTGTGGTGAGGGAGCTCCCGTCAGGACCTGGGGGTGTGGTGTAACGTCCCCTCGGCTGAGTCTGGAGGCGCCAGGGACCCCATGGCTGCTCCTCTGCCTCCCCGCACAGGTTTTCCACAAGATCATCACCAGCGGGCACCAGCGGCTGCAGCCCCTCTTCGATTGTCTGCTCACCATCGTCGTCAACGGTAGGGGGCCCCAGAGCCCGCCTTCCCCATGCTCACCACCAGGGGGCGCCAGGCCACCGGCTGACCTGCCGCTGGCTCCCTGGTTCAAACCGGCTGGGTTCAATAGAAATATTAGGGCAGCCAAGTATGTACTGGTCAGTTTTCTAGTAGCCACATTAAAAAGGAAGAAGGAAAGAAAAAGAGAGGTGACAATAATTTTATTATATATTGAATTTAATCTGTTGTATCCAAAATACCATCATCTCAATATGTAACCAGAATACAAAATTATTGAGATGTTCTGCATTCGTTTTTGAACGCAGGCTTCCAAATCTTGTGTGTGTGTTCCATGCGTGCAGCACACATCCATTAGGACTACGTTTCTAGCACTTAATGGCCACATGTGGCTTGCGGCTGAGGTATTGGACTGCGCAGGTTCGGATGAGGGCCCCGCCCACAAGCAAGGGCTGTAGGTGGCTGCCTCCGAGCTGGGGTGGGGGGGGCTCAGGCTGACAGGGGCACGGGACCCAGCAAGGTCGGGGCCCAGGGCTGGGGCGGCATGACTTCCGCGTGGCTGCTTTTTGGAGAGGAGGGTCCTGAATGGGAGGGGCTGACTTCTCCGTGGTCCGATTTGGACTCCAGGGTGGGTGGGATGTTGTAGGGCCTTGGCGACCTCTAGCTGCATCGTTGGACTGTGAGTTCTGGGGCCAGAATCTCACCTTCCATCACTGGCTCCACCCCACAAATCTTCACTGAGAATGCATTTGTGAACAAGGTAGCCACCAGCCCTGCCCCATCCTGAGGGAGAAAGGCACAGGGCAAGGAAACACACAGATCAGTCTGTGACTTCAAGCCGTGTGCAGCCTCGCATCTCCGACTCCCCCTTCACAGGCTGTGCAGAAAATCTCTATCTCATTATAGATGGAATATCAGCTTGACATTCTATTCAAATTCTTTTAAATAATATTTTTAGTTTTTGGCGGCACTGTGCAGCTTGTGGGATCTTAGTTCCCTGACCAGGGATCGAATCTGGGCCCCCTGCAGTGGAAGCTCGGAGTCCTAACCACTGGATCGCCAAGGAATTCCCAGCTTGATGTTCTAGAAAGAGTTAAAGATCCTGTGTTTGTATCCCTGCCCAATCATTTTATAACTGGAGAACTTTGGACAAGTTTATGAACCTCTCTGAGCCTCAGTTTCCTCATCTGTAAAATGGGGACGGTCTCCTCTCTGTCCACCTCCCTCTCAGATGCGGGGAGGAGTCAGGGAGATGGAGTGTGTGAGTGACTTTGTAAAGGGCGGCGGCTGTCCACAGGGGAGGGGCCGGGGTGGAGCCCTGGGGCTCTGCAGGAGGCATGGCCAGTGTGGCTTTAGCCGCTGGCGCTTGGTCTTCCTGACTTTTCGGGGGACTTCACAGGCAGGGGGCAGGGAGGGTGTGGGAGCAGTAGCATCGTGTCCCACCCAGGCCCAGGATGTGCTGGGGTGGTTGGCGGGGGCCCCAGGAGTGAGCCGACCCCTCCCCTGCAGTGTCCCCCTACCTCAAGAGCCTGTCCATGGTGGCCGCCAACAAGCTGCTGCACCTGCTGGAGGCCTTCTCCACCACCTGGTTCCTCTTCTCTGCCGCCCAGAACCACCACCTGGTCTTCTTCCTCCTGGAGGTCTTCAACAACATCATCCAGTACCAGTTTGACGGTGAGGCAGCGGTCCAAGCCCCTGGCCTGGCCTCGGGGGCAGGAACCAGAGTGGGCAGTGGGCGAGGACACCTCCCCATCTGAGGAGGGCACAGCCCTCCACCCCCGTGTTTGTTTGTCCAGCGTGCATTTATTGAGCACCTACTGCATACCAAACCCTGTGCCTGGTGCAGGGGATTCACTGGGGAACAAAGCAGAGTGCCCTCTGCCCCGTGAGGCTCATAGCTGGGGAGGGAGCACGGAGCGGGACTTCAAACAGATGGTCACCCAGACAAACAGGCCATCTTAAGTCTGTTGAGAGGGAAGTGTAGAGTGGCATGGTCCTGCTGGGTGTCACAGATACTGGGCTGCCTGGTGTCAGTTAGGGCCTTGCCACTTAGCTCTGTGACTGTGTGCACATAACCTCTCTGAGCCTCAGTTTCTTCATCTGTAAGATGGTCATAATGATAATTCCCAGTCTCCATCTCAGAGGATATCGAGAAGATTAAGTAAAATAATCCCAGAAAAGCACTTAGCACTTGCCTGGTGAACGAAATGTCAGCAGTTATTATTTCCCAAATAAGTAATATTTGCACTGATCTATGAGGGGTGAATGGGGGTGGGGAGGGGTAGAAGAACATGGGGGGAGCACAATGTGTGCAAAGGCCCTGGGGTGAGATGTGTTGAAGTGGAAGCAGAGCAGGGTGGTGAGAGGCAGGGACCAGAGCGGTGGACGGGGCATTGAAGGCCCATAAAAGCGTCTTTTATCTCCCCGGGAGCCAAGGGCGTTCAGTGTGGGCGACAGAGCACAGGCGCACGCCATATCGTCCTTCTTCCCGGTGACCTGACTTGGGGGACAGTCAAAATATTGAACAGCTGGCTTGGTGGGACACTGACACGCTGGGCCCGCCCCACTCTGCCAGCTGTTACCCCTTAGTGCTGGGTGGTGAGAGGGTCCGGAAGGTACCAGGGAGGGGCAGGGGCGGAGCTCAGCCCAGAAGCTCTTTTCCCGAAAGGTAGCATCCCGGTGTAGCCTCAGACCACAGATGCCGCCCGGCGCCAGCCCTGCCTGGCTCCTCTCATCTGTGCCCTGTGCTGTCGCCTCCCCCTGCGGTAGACACCCTCCTGTCCTCCAAACTCCCCCTCCCAGGAAGACGCCCAGGTGAAGGGGGTGGCGAGGGGGCCTCCCTGAGACACGCTTCCTCCCCACAGGCAACTCCAACCTGGTCTACGCCATCATCCGAAAGCGCAGCGTCTTCCACCAGCTGGCCAACCTGCCCACTGACCCGCCCACCATCCACAAGGCGCTGCAGCGGCGCCGCCGGGCTCCCGAGGCCTTGTCCCGCACCAGCTCACAGGAGGGCGTGTCTATGGAGGGCTCCCACCCCGCTGCCCCCGCCGAGCCGGGCACCCTCAAGGCCAGCCTGGTGGCCACCCCAGGTCCGGTGCTGGCGAGGGGCAGGGTGCTGTGCAGTGGCGGCAAGGGTGGGGGTGGAGGTACGGGGACCCGGGCGGGGCAGCTTGGTGGGGGGACCGGGCACCCTCAAGGCCAGCCTGGTGGCCACCCCAGGTCCGGTGCTGGCGAGGGGCAGGGTGCCGTGCAGTGGCGACAAGGGTGGGGGTGGAGGTACGGGGGCCCGGGCGGGGCAGCTTGGTGGGGGGACTGGGCCTTGGGGCTGAGCGCTGGGGGGTCTGGCACAGCATCTGTGAAGTGGGGGGAAGTTGGAGACTTTCGGGGCCGGCCCCAGGCAGAGGCTTTCTAGGAGGAGCACTGTGGCAGGAGTCCTCACGGCTCCCCACCCCACCGCCCAGGCATCGAGAAGCTGACGGAGAAGTCCCAGGTGTCAGAGGATGGTACCTTGCGATCCCTGGAGCCTGCACCCCAGCAGAACTCGGCAGAGTGCAGCCCAGCCTCGGAGGTCGGTGCGGGGACTCCTGGCGGGGCTGGGTGGCGAGGCTGGGCTTCCCCTTTCTCCCTGGCCTCCAAGGTGTAGGCCGGGCCGGAGCACTGTGCAGCAGAGGGGCAGGTACCCAGTGCCCAGGGCGTCAGGCTTGGCACTGATGACTCTCTGGGGATGGGGGGCCTTTCACAGACCCCTCCCTTGTTTATTGGTCACGGGCTCAATCCCTTGGCCTTGAGACTCCTCACCCGTCAGCCTTATCTAGGCTGGGCTGGCCTTTACCCGGTCTGCTCAGTCAGCTCCTGGCCCTAAACCTGTCACTGGGCTGGGCAGGGTCAGGCAGGGCCTGGGGCCCAGGGCAAAGGTGCTGGGCTGGGCTATCCCCTGCTTTGGGAGTGAGCCCCCTCCCTGCAACATGGGCCAATGGGGAGACCTCATTGCCCTCCCCACCCCCCTGCACCCTCTCCCCACATCCCTCTCTCTTATTCCTTCCCCGGGACCAGGAGCCCAGCCAGGCGTGGCGGGAGCAGCGGCGACTGTCCAGCGCATCAGCCGGTGGGCAGTGGAGCCCGACGTCGGAGTGGGTGAGGGTGGGACAGATGGTACAAGGTGCGGGGGTGGGTCCGGGGCTCCTGGCCCTGGGAACAGCTCAGGAGAGGCTTGGATGGGAATGGGTCCAAATCCAAGCGCTGGCCCCGGTCAGGTTAGGGGTCAGTCCTGTCTCATGACCTTGGCTTCTCTGGCTTCCTCTGTCTACACTGTCCCAGAGTTTGTTCCCCAGCAGGGTTAAGCTTCAGTTGTCCACAGCCCTTTCTTAGTAAATCACCCTTTCCAACTTCCTTCCCCAAATCACTTGCCCACTCCCTTACATGATTCCTGAGATCACCACTAATTGCATTTGCACGGGGATAATAAAGGTCCCTACTTCATCGTGCCGTTGTGAGGATCAAGGGGGATACTTTCTGGCACACAGGACCTGCTCAGGGAGAGCCCCGGCTCCTCCCATGAAGAGCAGTCACTGTGCACGGGCACTGCCCCGTGCCAGGCCCTTGCTGTGATGAGCGGGGATGCCTTCTGCCTTGGGGAGTCCATGGTTTCAGGTCAGGGGTCAAGCCTATGCCACAGCCCCTGGGGGCTGTCTTGCCAGCCCAGGAACCCCAGTCCCTCCCCCAGGTCCTCTCCTGGAAGTCGAAGCTGCCGCTGCAAACCATCATGAGACTGCTGCAGGTGCTGGTTCCCCAGGTGGAGAAGATCTGCATTGACAAGTGAGGCTGGGGACGGGGCTGGGCGGGCTGGGCTCTGAGGGGCCAGCCCAGGCTGCGCTGGGGGTGTGGCCGGGAGCACGGGCCTCGGGGGTCCAGGGTGAGCCCTCTGCTCCCCTTGACCTTCAGAGTGGGCACATTGGAGACCCTCCTCTCCCTGGCAGGGGCCTGACGGACGAGTCAGAGATCCTGCGGTTCCTGCAACATGGCACCCTGGTGGGGCTGCTGCCCGTGCCCCACCCCATCCTCATCCGCAAGTACCAGGCCAACTCGGGCACGGCCATGTGGTTCCGCACCTACATGTGGGGCGTCATCTATCTGAGGTGGGCCCCTTGGGGGTGGGGCCGTTACCGGCCTGGGTGGGTCTGGCATCCACGCGAGGGTCAGCTCAGTGGGGCTGTGCCCCACTAGGGTAGTGGGGTTCATGTCAAGACAGTCAGCCAGGGTGGTCTTGTCTGGTGGAGGGTGGGCACCCACTTCCCCAGGGGCAGGGGGCAGAGAACATCAGGGTGGGAGGACGACAGCCTCGTTCCTCCCCAGTCTTTCCTGCAAGGCCTCCCGGCACCTGGGTGACGGCCCACTCCCTCTGCAGGAACGTGGACCCACCTGTCTGGTACGACACAGATGTGAAGCTGTTTGAGATCCAGCGGGTGTGAAGATGGAAGCCTGCAAGGGGCAGGGACCAGGGGAAGGCGGGGACCCTGGTCCCCCGATGTTCCCCCCGACCCACCATTCTGAGCTTTAAATTACTACGGTCAGGGCTGGGGGCTTGAGTGGCTGAGTCCTGAGTGGCAGAGCCAGGAGGCCCCTTGTGGCTGGGATGGTGGGGGGCCCCCCTGCCTCCAGGCTGGATTGAGAGGAACTTTCTGTCTCCAGGGCTGCAGCCCTCCACCAGGGGCCCGCCTCACTCTGGCTCCCCTTCGGGACCCGTTTCTGTGCTGACCCTCAGTGCCCGCCTGGCTCCTGAGCTGCCCAGCCCTCTGCCCTAGTGGGCTGCCCAAGAGGGAGTCTTGGGCGGCCCCTTGAGGCACCTGGGCAGGGGGAGGGGAGCCTTTCCAATCCTCCTCACCTGAAACCACCTGGTCCAGGCCCGGCTCGCTGCCAGGACCCCGGGAAGAAGGAGGGTGACCAGGCTGCTTGTGGAGGAGGCTGGGGGCTGACAGGCATCGAAAGCCAGACGAGGGGACCTCGCGCATTTTAGGGATTTGGAGTGGGGTGTTGAGGGTCTCCTGCTATATTCTTCTGGGTCAGTGAATATAGCCTGGCTGGCTCTTGTACAGTAATGGGGGCGAGGGAATGGGGGCAGGGGACAGCTGATCAGTCCTCCCTGCCCCTGCCCACCACCTGATGACTTGCGCGGAGGGGGACCAGGATACCAACGCCCCATCCTCCTGATTCCGGCTTCTTGGTCTCCCTCACCCCACCTGTGTCCGTACAATCTTTGCTCTGTACAATCGGCCTCTTTACACAATAAAACCCCCTCTCCATGCCCTGCGTCTTTGTGCTTGGACGGGAGGGGGTGAGGCCATGGCTCTTGTTTTCAGGGAAGCTGGGGACTCTGCCTCCCAGAATCAGGCCCCAGAGGGCCCTCGGTGCGCACCTGGGAACCAGCGTTTGTCACTTTCTTGGGTGGGGAAGTGGAGGGTTGGACGCCCCAGGCTGTGGCCCCCCCGACAGAAAGAGCCCACACAGGAGAGGCAAGGGGCCTGCCTCCCAGCCTCCTGCACGGCCCCCAGGCAGCCAGTGAGACGGCGCTGGGGGTCCAGCACCCAGCTGCAAGGGGTACAAGCCTGGCCTGCAGGGTCCGGGGCCGCCGTCCCTGCGCCTCACCCTGCGCCTCACCCTGGGCCTCACCCTGGGCACGGTTCACTGTTCGCGCTGGGCTCAGGGAGATGGATGGGCTGTCAGTGCCTGCCCTCCCCACCCGATGGCTCAGAGGATCGGCAGGCCTGGGGTGAGCGGCTACAGAAAGTCACCGGGGGCTCCGTCCTGGGGAGAAGGTGTGCTGGCGAGGGGTGGGGGGATGCGAGAGCCCCGGCTCCTCTCTTCCCACCTCCTCCCGTGCATCAGACAGGGGGAGGACCAGACAAAGGGTTGAGACCCCTCGTGGCCCAGAAATAGGACTGTCCCAGCCCTACAGCCCCGCCCAGGAGGACTGTCCCTTCCCACCATGTACACAGAGTGTCCTCTCTGTCCCCGGGAGCAAATGCCACGAAGCCCGAATCGATCAAACAAACAGGGTTTATGTCAGCGGGAGAGAGCTGTTGACCCCTGCCTAGCAGCTAATTAACCAGCTCATTAGGAGACAGGGTGTGTGGGGAGAGAAGGGCAGGGCTGCCTGCCCAGCTGCAAGCTTCCAGATGTCCTGGGCTGAGCTTGGACCATGCAGGAGGCAGACCCCCAAGGCCTGGCCGGGTAGGGGTGCCCCTCCCCAAACTCCCCGGAATCATTTAGGGCTGACCGTCCCCGAGAGTAGCTGTGTGGGCTTCCCGGGGCTGCGCTGATTGTGGTGGTGAGCAGGGGGCAGGTGTGTGCTCAGTCCTGGGTGTGGGCCTTAACAGTTCAGCGTCCAGGTCCTGCCCTTGGCCTTGGGCTGCCGTGACCGCCCACCCCAGTGAGGATCTGGGGAAGAGGAGGCTTTGGGGAATCCAGGCTGGTCTAGGTCCCCCTGGAATGGGGCATCTGGGTTACGTTCTCCCCAGCCTTGGCACTTCGGGGGTGTGCAGGGGGTGGGTTTCTTGGGCGCTCTCAGGCCCCCAAGTAGACCTCCACCAGCACCCCGACGGAGTGCATACGGTAGAAGACGCCCAGAGGCAGGCCGAAGTTGACGATGGTGAACCATGTCCGGTAGCCATAGAAGTCCTTTTCCAGCCCGTTCTCGAACTCGGGGTGTATGCCGAAAGCAGGCATCATCCACAGCTGGGGAGGAGAGGGCGTTGTTGAGTGGGGGAGGGCCTCTCCCATCCCCCAAGGCCCTCAGCTCATGGGAGGCCCCAGAACCTGCAGCTCCTGCAGCATACCCCCCACCCTAGCATCCCCTCACCCTTAGGCTTTCAGAACCAGCCCCTCTCCCCCTATATCCCCCTCACCCCATCCCACAGAAGGCCTCAGCCCCCTCCTTGGCCTGCCTGGGGCCAGCCTAAACTCCAGCTGGATCCTGAGACCCCAGGCTGCCACCACCACGGTACAACCTGCTCCACCTGGGCTCCCCTGGGCCCTCATTTCCATCACCTTTTTCTGCTCTGGGTTCATTCTTCCGCTGTCATGACTCTCTGCCCGCTCCACCCCGACCCTGCCTCCTGTCCAAATTCTGCCCGTTTCTCAAGGCCCAGGTCAAACTTTCACAAAGCCTTCCTTGGCCACCTGGGCCCACACTTCCTTCTCTGAGCTCCGACCACACTTTGGGGCCAATTTATTACTTATGCTCTGTCTGGACCAGAGGTTTCACCCTCTGAGGTGTTTCCAGCACAGCTATTACCATCATGGGCTAAAACAACCTGGAGTTGTCCCGGGACTGCCACTTGCAGGCTTGTGGGAACACGGCAGGTCAAACATAAGGCTCAGTTTGCTCATCTGTTAAATAGGGACAGTAATAGTGCCTGTTGCATGGAGTGAGTGTGATGATTCAGAGAGATGCACGGGAAGGTGGACTTGGAACTTAGCGGCCGCCGGGCACCGAGCAGTCATCGTCAATACCTCCCCCTAGAGATGCTTTAGAAAACCAGGCACCTTCTGATCTCTTCCTTTGACTCAAGTCAGCGACCATTAATGATCTGGTAATTCTCTAACTGGTCCCCCTGTGTCTCCTCAGCTAAGCTCCCCGAGGGTAGAAATCCTATATGTATATTTGCAAATAGCGCTTAGCTACATGCTTGGCACATTCATTCATGCCAGGCACCTTGCAGGGAGCTGGGGGACACTCCCTACTCTCAGGCAGCATCAAGCCAGTTGGAAAGGGGCCTGTGTCCTTGACAATCAAAGGGACAAGCCAGTCGCCCTCGGGACAGTCAATGCACAATCCCTTGATCCATCCCTTCCTGAGTGAGGCTTTCTGGGGCCTCCTTGCCAGCTGCACTGCCATGCCTCCCAGCCCCGCCACTCACTGTGATGTTGCAGAGGATGAGGAAGAGTGAGATCTCCTTGAGGGCCCGCCGCTTCCAGTTGAGGTGGCTGTAGGAGTGGATGTAGGCCAGCGAGGCCTGCCGCAGGTCCTGGCCCAGCTCCAGCAGGGAGCCCCTGCGGGGAGGCTCAGCCTCCCACTTCCCCGCCAGGCTCTCGGGAGCTGCCTCCCAGAGTGGGCGCCGGTGCAGGCCCTCGATGATAAAGAGGTTCTGGGCTATGTGCTGCAGGATGAGAAGCAGCGAATAGGCCAGGATGAGGTGGTTGAGTAGCTCGTGGGGGCGAGTGGCCACGATGGCCACGATAGAGAAGTAGGAGATGCCCATCTGGCCCAGCGCCGCGCCCATCAGCAGCACCACGTCCAGGCTGCGGGTGGGGTTCTTGAGCGTGTCTAGCTCTCGCTCCTCCAGCCCATGGATGGCCATGCCCGCCAGGCACGCCAGGCTCATAGTGGGCAGCGCGGCTGCATGGAAGCCGTAGTAGATGGTGAAGTACTGGCGCGCGATGGCAGGGCCACTTGCTTGGATCTGGAAGAGCACGAAGACGCACGTGCCTGCCACCAGGACCAGCAGGCCCAGCACCGGCCCTACGATGGCCCCGTGCAGGTGGAAGGGCGGGGTGCCGGGGTGGGAGCCCGTGTGGGGTGTCAGGCGGCGGCCCACGTTCTTCCACATGACGAAGAGCATGCCACAGCAGATGAGGGAGTACTCGGTGCTGAAGGGGTAGAGCATCAGGTAGCCCTTCTGGAAGACCTCACACGCGGTGACGTTGAGGCACAGACAGGTGTTGGTGTTGTTGCCTGGGAGGGGGCGGGGCAGGAGGGGACGTTCAGGTGGGCCTTGCTCTGAGGAAACCAGATGCACAAATCAACCTGTTCACCTCCTGGGTTATGGCAGAGGCGGAAGGGACCCAGCCACCCATTTTACAGATATGGAAACTGAGGCCAACAGAGAGAAGTCAGAAATCACAGGATGGTCCTTCTTTTTTTTTTTCTTTTGTGGGACCTTAGTTCCCCGACCGGGAATCGAATCCGTGCCCCCTGCAGGGGAAGCGTGGCGTCTTAACCACTGGACCACCAGGGAAGTCCCCAGGATGGTCATTCCTTGACAAAGGGATTCTAGACCTCAAGTGCCAAGCTTGGGTAAAGCATTTGACACATGATGTCTTTGGCGCCAAATTTGACACATGATGTCTTTGGCACCTCTACAGATTACTTGCTGAGCACAGGGGGAAGCCTGTAACCTTATACTGGGGGGATCTGGCTGACACACCACGACCATCAGCAGCATCCACTGTGGGGCAGACATCTCGCCTTGTGATGAGGCGCCCTGCAGAGCCCTGCAGAGCGCACAGTATCCCCTGTGGAATGTTGGTGTCCAAAATGCTCAACCCAAATCTAATCGACACTTTGGTCCATACTTCCTGTTTCTAGGAAAAGCAGGGGATTTGGGAACAAGTCAAATGCCACCACGAGGAAGCAACCTGACAGATCTCAATGTCATTAGGGGAAAAGAGACTGAACTGAGCCACCAAAGGTACTGCACGTTTGAACAAACCATCTTTAAAAGACATTTCATGGGCTGATGGGAGAAAGTCGAACATAGATTGATACAGAGGATGGGGATGAAGTTAAGGCATTTTGTTAGAAATTACAATGGCATGTGTGCTAATGTAGGGAACGATATGATTTTAAAGACGTGCATACTGAAATATTCTGAGATGAAATGCCAGTATTTCTGCAACGTAAGTAATTCAGCAAAAATATTGGAATGAATATGGCAAAATGTTAATAATGATTACATCTAGGTGATGGGTATGTCCTGTTCTTCTACTCATCTGTATGCTTGAATTGTTTAATAATAAACTATCCATGATGTCACTTGCCGAAAATTCTCTTTGCACAGGTCTTCTGAAAAATGGATCTGGAGCATAAAGAATGCCCACGGTATACAGGCATGCTGAGACTTACGCAATGGATGTGTGAATGCATGAGTCTGCTGGGAAGGCTTGGCTGTACACAGGTCAGGATGGTGATGCCACCCGGGGCGGGGGGAGGTGGATACATACAGGTGTGGCTGAATCCCACAGACGGAAATGTTCCCATGTAGGTTTAGGGGACATGGCCTCTAAGGGCAGACTGACAGGTAGGGCACTGGGTACATGGAACAGTCCAGGGAGTTCTTTCTGCCCAGAAACCTTCTGTTCTTCCTTATATGTCCAGGTACCTACAACTGTGTTAGGAAGACATTCCTTTCAGTCTTGAAGGCTTTTTAGTTTCTTGCAAGTAAAATGCAAATACCAGGGGTAGAGTGCATACCTGGGCTTATCAGTGAATAGCTCAGTCAGGATTAGTGGTTAGCTTACTGATAGCTAGACGGATGCCTGGAGCGGGCTTGCAGAGTGCCGGCACCTGATGGGGCAGGCCCAGAATGGGGGCAGGATGGGTACCATTGGCAAATGTCAGTTTCCGTTTAGTCGTGATCTGGTCTCTAGAGCTTTCTCCCAACTCTGCAGAGTCATTGAGCCTCACCTGTTGGAGGGAGTGTAGCGTGCACGCGTGTGTGTGTGTGTGTGTGTGTGTGTGTGTGTGTACATTCAGCGATTGGGGGGCAGTCATGGTCTCCTCTGTACCTGAGAACTTTTCCATGAGGGCGCTGAGCTCGGTCTCGATCTCATGGTGCATGGAGTCGTTGGTGACGGCCAGAAGCCACAGCAGCAGATTCGTGGCCAGCGTCAGCATCAAGCCACACCTGGAGGAGGTGCTAGACTCTGCCACACAGCCTAGCCGGCTTCCCGGGTGCCCCACGTTCACCATCACTGCCTTTGGGGTGACCACTCTCTCCCAAAGCCAGATGCCATCTGCCATTAGAACTTCAGGAGGGGCAGCCCTAGGGGCCACCCGGGACCCATTCCCAGACTAACCGATAGCCCCAGGGCCACCCTGTCCAGGGAAGCTGTTGGGGGGCCAGCATGAGTGGGGGACAGGGGTATCCCAGGAGTTGTTGGAAGGAGAGAAGATGCCCGCATCTTACCTAGTGAAGTTGGTCTGGATCTGAACGCAGTCCTTAGAGTGCTTCCAGAGCACCCAGGTCTGAAAGAGAAAGGGCCTTGAGCCCAGGGGCTAGGGGTGGGGCGAAGGTTGGTGGTGGGACTATGGGGCATGTGTTCCAGTTGCACGTGTGTATTTACAATGGAAGGGACAGTGAGGAAGCCTGGGTTGGATTTGTGGCTCCAGGGTTTCCTTGCTGTGTGGTCTTGGGCCAGTGGAAAAACATCTCTGAGCCTTAGTCTCCTTGGCTCTAAAATAGGACTAAAATGTCCATCAGGGGAATGCCTACTTATTGGGGCAATAAAAAGGATGATGCAAACAAAACACAGAGCACAATGCCTACAGATCAGGAACTCAGGAGGGACTTGGAGATTCATGAAGAGTAGCTCTGGGGACTTCCCTGGTGGCATTAAGAATCCACCTGCCAATGCAGGGGACACGGGTTCGAGCCCTGATCCAGGAAGATCCCACATGCCGCAGAGCAACTAAGCTCGTGCACCACAACTACTGAGCCTGTGCTCTAGAGCCCGCGAGCCGCAACTACTGAGCCCGTGTGCCACAACTCCTGAAGCCCGCGCCCCTAGAGCTTGTGCTCCGCAACAAGAGAAGCCACCGCAATGAGAAGCCCGCACACCGCAACAAAGAGCAGCCCCCGCTCACCGCAACTAGAGAAAGCCTGCGCGCAGCAACGAAGACCCAATGCAGCCCAAAATAAATAAATTAATTAATTAATAAATTAATTAAAAAACCTTCTTTAAAAAAAAAAAGTAGCTCTGTAGGGCTTCCCTGGTGGTCCAGTGATTAAGACTCCATGCTTCCAATACAGGGGGCCCCTTGGTCGGGGAACTAAGATCCCACATGCCGCTCGACCAAAAATATAAATAAATTGTATTAAAAAAAAAAAAGAGTAGCACAGTATATCCGGGGGTGTAGATTTAGGTACACACAGGTACGTACAGGCAAATGTACCTATAGGTGCCTGCGTTTCAGTGGCGCAGTGTGTGTGTGATGCTGACGCATGTAGGTAGCATGGGTGTGGGCACACAGAGGCACGTGGAGGGGCGCTGTGGTGCGTGTGTACAGACTCTGGGCCGTGTGGGTATTTGCTGACGTGCCTGTTTCTAGGCATAGGCCGGGGCGCGTACGCACGCGGCGAGGGGGTGCGAGAGGCGGGTCACCTGGATGCCGATGAAGATGATCTCGACGGCCGGGAAGATGAGCTCCAGCTGTGACTTACAGCGGATGTGGCTCATGCCGTAGCCCACGCGGAAGACGTTGAGGCAGATGGCGCAGCTACCAAAGAGCACCAGGGAGCCTGGCCGGGCCAGGGGGCCGTTGGCACCTCCCCTGGAAAGAGCCCTCCCTCCCCACCCCTCTGCATCCACCCAGGCGCCCCGACACTCACCGCGCACCCAAGCGGGTCCTGCGTGCGGGTCCCGGTGGAGCACGGCTTGCGGCCGGCGGGTGGTCCTGGCGGTGTAGTAGAGAAGCCAAAGGAGGGCCAGGGCCTTCAGCGTCGCCAGCAGGATCCACACATCCCCCAGCGTGATGGCCACGTTGTTGAAGATCATGCTGCAGATGAAGGCTCCGCCCAGGAACACCATGTTGAGGGCCAGGAGCCCCGAGAAGAGCTGCCCGGCCTTCTGGGCCTGCCGGTCCCGGCGCAGCAGCAGTGAGAAGTGCCGCACCAGCCAGGACCTGCTGAGGGGCGAGGCGGGGGCCCTTGTCTGCTCGGCCCCCGTGGCCGCGTGGTTCTCCTTGGCCGGGGTCTCTGCAGTCTCCTGTGCTTCTGGAGAGGCCATGGGTGGAGCCTCAGTAGGGGCTGGGGAGGGAGACAGGGTTCCGGTTGGCTGCCAAGCCGTCCTGGGCTCAATTCCGCTTCTGCCTCTAAGCGCTGTGGGACCTAGGCAAGCTAAGCAACCTCTCTGGTCAGGACGTTGGAAATAAAAGCAGCTGCCCCATCTGCCTTACGGGACCCGAGAAGATTCAAACAGACCCGGGGATATGGAAGCCCTTTGTGCTCCACATAAACATAGGGTTTATTTCGACTGGCTTGAGGACCGCCTTCCCCCCACCCCTACCCTCCTGCATCAGTGCTTGATCTTAAGGTGGAATAATGATGTCTGTCAAGGCAGCCAGGGGTATCTGCACAGTGCTTGGCCACTGGGCAGTTTCCAGGGCTGTGACGTTTCACCACCAAAACGCGGTTTGTGCCCTCTGTCTTCTGGAAGGAAATTCACTCCTCAAGTCAGGGAGAGCAAGTAGGTGTCCTCTCTTGTTCCGACTCTGATTAGTTGGGCAATGGTTGCCTAGAGTGTTGGGTTGAGAAGGATCCTGAGGCTGAGCGTGGGCTTGGTGGGAAAGAATGGTGTGATCTGAGATAATACTCTATTTTGCGTACATATGAGTGTATATAAAATTACTTTTTAAAGAAGTCTTTTTATTGAACTTGTTACAATATTGCTTCTGTTTTATGTTTTTTGATTTTTGACTGTGGGGCATGTGGGCTCTTAGCTCCCTGACCAGGGATCGAACCCACACCCCCTGCATTGGGGGGCAAAGTCTTAAGCACTGGACTGCCAGGGAAGTCCCTAAAATTACTTTTAAAAGATCTAGAAGACACCCATCAAGTTCACAACAGGAGTTTCTTCTGGGGAAAGGTGGAGGGCACTAGAATTGGGAGAAGTTTAATGTTCTAGTTTTTTTTTTCTTAAAAAAAAAAAAACATTACTGGGACTTCCCTGGTGGTGCAGTGGTTAAGAATCCGCCTAGAGAAAGCCCACGTGCAGCAATGAAGACCCAACGCAGCCAAAAAATAAACAAACAAACATTACTTATGTAATTAAAGTTAATTTTATAGCACATTAAAGGTTTTAGGAAAAAGTTCTGAGATTGAATGACAATGTCTGCCATGAGCATGGGACACGTTGGGATGAGCATGAATGCCATGACCTTGACTTTCTTTTTTCTTTGGCTGTGACGCACAGCTTGTGGGATCTTAGTTCCCTGACCAGGGATTGAACCCGTGCCCTCGTCAGTGAAAGCGCAGAGTCCTAACCGCTGGACTGCCAGGGGAAGTCCCATACCCTTGACTTTGATAGAACTGACTTCCATCTGTACCCTCCGTCAACTCCTTGAAGTCTCATGAACGTACAGCTCAACATGGGGAACACCATCCTGACCCTTCTCTTTCCCTGAGTGTCTCCTGCTACTTTCTCACTTGCCCCGAGCTTTCATTCAGGCCGACCCCTTTGTTACCCTTCACTTGGACCCAGATCTTGGGTCACCCCATACCTGCAGCTCAGGACCCCTTCCTGGAGCCCAGCACACTTCTCCCGTGGGCCCTTTGAGTACTCATAACGCTGCACTGGAGTGCAGGGACGCCCCACTGGTCTGGGTGCTGTCCTGGTGGGAAGGTTCCTTCACCACCCCCTGCTGTCCCAGGTGCTCTCCCTTGGTCCCGCTGCTGCCCTGGCATCCCTGGTGCTCTGGGCTCAGGGTCCTAGGGGCTCAGGGTCCCAGGTGCTCCCCCTTTTCCAGGCTGCAGGAGGCCTGCTTTCTAATTCACTGTCTCAGCAAGCGGAGACTCCATCCCCATGTCTCCCAGCAGGGAACCAAGTGTCTGCCTTGCCTCTCCCCTCATCCCTGTGCATTCCAGCTCAAGGACTGCTCTGAGATTTTTCTTTACCACAAGCACTACCCTGGTCCACGGCTCCCTCTTCTCTCTCCTGGACTGGCCTCCCTACCCACTGCGCCTCTCCCCTACTTCCCCTGCAAAGGCAATCACTGTTCTCACTATAGAGTCCAAACTATCTAGCATGGCCTGCCTGGCCTTTCAAAATGAAACAAGGCAGCGTATGTTTAGTATGGGCTTGGGGTGCACAAGGTGATCAAGGCAGGGTAGCCGCTGTTGCTTCCTGGTCTGGTCTTAACTTTCCTCTCCAGCCCTGTGTTCAGACCCCCACTCCCTTGCCCATGGGCCATATGCCATCCTGATGCCTAGTTCCTAGAATGCCCCTGCTTTTACTCACTTCCCTGTCTTTGCCCACACCCTACCCTTTGCCCATGGTGCCCACCCACTTGCCCCTTGGATGACTGCGGTTGTGTCCTCAGGACTCAGTGGAGCCCCACCTCCTCTAGGAAGCCTTCCCTGAACCCCCTTGCCAAGGCTGGACTAGGTGCCCCTCTTGGTACCCCCACTGCACCCATGCTTGTTGCTGAAGCATCCCCTACCATGCTCTATTTTATGTGATGTTTTTTAAGTTTACTTCTTTTTTAATTAATTAATTAGGCTGCGCCGGGTCCTTAGTTGCAGCATGGGCGATCTTTTTTTTTTTTTTTTTTAAATTGCGGCACGCAAACTCTTAGTTGCGGCACATGGGATCTAGTTCCCTGACCAGGGATCGAACCTGGGTTCCCTGAATTTGGAGTGCGGAGCCTTAGCCACTGGACCACCAGGGAAGTCCCATATCATGCTCTATTTTATTTATTTATTTTTTAAATTTAATTTTTTTTATACAGCAGGTTCTTATTGGTCATCAATTTTACACACATCAGTGTTCATGCTCTATTTTAATTAGCTGTGCTTTGCTCTGTGTCTCCCTTTGGACTCTGACCTTTAGACTATCCCCCTGTGTAACTACCAGAAGACCCTCGGCACACGTGCCTCTAAAATGCAGCCTCTTCAGGCCCCCATTCTCCAATGTGCAACCTGCCCAATATTTATACCTCCTAAGGTCCTCTTCTGGGGCAAATAGAATAATAAAACTTGGCACTCTTTTAAAGATTCTACCAATGATTCCCCCCTTCCCAGTCTTCCACATCATTCTTGCTCCAGTTCTGTCCCCTCCTTGTCCAGCCCCCTTGTCACACTCTAGGCACCTCCTCCCCACATTCATCCAGGCCCGGCCAGAGTACTCCCCATGTCTCATGTAGCCTCGTGCCCCCCCACCCCGTCACTCCTGCAGCCTGTTCTTCCTTCTGCCTCTCCCGCTACCCTCCACCAACGGCTCTTGCCCATCCTCACCACCCATCTTAAGCGCTTCTCCTGGGAAGACTTCTCCCTTTGCCCAGACATCTATCGAGAGCGGGTGTGCACTGCTGTGAGTGTGCCTGGTGGGCAGCGGCCAGCTCCTGCTTACCTCATCCCCCACATATGGCACAGGGAGGACACTGAACCAATATTAGCTGACTGACTCTGGCATTTTCTGGGGACATTTCAGCACCAGAGTCATGGACAGAAACCCTTCCCATCAAGCCCTTTGCATCCATCCTGGCCCAGTGAAGGCGACTTTCCAGATGATCTTGGTCTTTCTTCCCAGGCTCCCCCACCCAGGTTGAGCACATCTGAAGCTTACAGGGACACCTCCCTGCTCCTTTTCTCCCAGACCTGACTGCTCCATCTCGCCTTCCCAGAATCTTCCCCAAGGCAGGAGGACAGCCTAGTGCCGAATCCTGGCGCTTACTACCTGTGTGATCTTGGTCAAGCTACTTAGACTCTCGCTGCCTCAGTTTCCTCATCTGTAAACAGATACACGACTATGGAACAGTACCCGTTACATAGTAGATGTTCAATAAAGATTTCTTGAATGAATAAATGAAGGAATTAAGGCATAATACCTACCTGATGGGGATTTTTCAAAATTAAACGATTTAACACATGTGACTGCATGTAGAGACATGCCTGGCATAGAGAATGCTCTCAGTGTTAGCTGTTTATGCATTTCCTTCCTGTTCTGTCCAGGTCCTGGAGAGGCCGGAACGGTCGAGATTATTGGCGAATTACAGGGGCAGGTTTTGATTGGACTGCAGGCCTAGAGAGGACCCTGGAGGACAAGGTCCTGTCCTCCAGGGTCCTCACCTTCACTATCTTCCCCGCCCCCACCCCCAGGGTCCAACCCTCCCTCGGCCGCTAGAGGGAGCGCTCAAAGTGGAGGATAGGGTCCTCCGCTGGGGAGGGTGCGGGGATGGGCAAGCAGGGGTCGCGGGAAGAGGGTGAGGGCTCCCTGACTGACAAGGAGGAATCCGCCATCCTCTGGCTCGCCCCTCCGCGCGACGCCAGTTCAGGGGAGGGCCCGGACACCAAACTGGTTTGTGGGTCGCGATTAGAGCCAGTGATGAAAGCTGCAGAGCCGTCGGGGCGCGGCGCCTGGCCGGATCCGTGTGGTCGCAGAGCTACGGGATTTCTTTCCGAGCTACTCGAGGGACTGCGAGGCCTGGGACAGGCACCACACGGGTGCCTCTGACTGGGCATCCCGGCAACCCAGCCCCATACCCCTTTTTCCAGCCGTCCGGGCTTTTAGCTTCTTCCCGGCTTCGGCGCTCTCTTTCCGCTGTGCGCGCTCGGACCCGGCTAAGGCGCGGGGAGGGGGGGGTGCCCTGCTAACCCCTGCGCGCACCCCGCCCGCGGAAAGGAGACGGGGTGCAGAGCCGGGGTGGGGGCAGAGGGGGGCCGCCGTTCGGGTCACCAAGGGTTGACCTTCCTCCCGTCATCTCGCCCTCCCGCCCCAGTCCCTGCAGCCCCCGGTCTCTGACCCTCGCTTTGGGAGCGGAGTAGGTGTGAGTGTCGAGGATGGGCTCTCGGGAATGTTCCTCCAGGGGTCAGAGGGCGCTCCCGGCCGTAACGGCGCCGCCGGGGAGCCTTACCTGAGGCCTGGGCAGGCATCGCCGCCGGCTGACCACCGCAGCGCGGATCGTCTGTCCGGGTGAGGCCCCTGCGCCGGACCGATGCCTCCGACGCCCTCCCTACGCGGGACTGCGCAGCCGCCTCTCGGGCTCCGCGGCCCATTGATTTTTCTGTTGACTTTGGGGCTCTCATTAATCAATCCTTCGTTAATTACCCCGCCGGGGGCTCCCCGGACAGCTCAGCCAATAACGAGGCGGCTGGACAGGCGGGCGGGGCCGGAGGCGGTGCATGCCTGGGGCTCTGGGTCAGGGGACCCACGAGCAGGCCCGCTTCCGGGGTAGGTCGGGGTGCAATGTCCTTAGGCCGCAACAGAGGCCGTGTAGGGTTCAGGCCACACTTGCCTCTGGCGGCCCAGCAGGGAATGGACCCTCCCCCACAGATCCGGGGTCACCTTCTCTTGTACCCCATGTAGCACCAGACCCGGCCCTGACGCAAGCTCTCTCTCCCTAAGGCAAACGTGAACTTGGGGCGAAAGAGACCCGGTTCTGACACGGCAGGAGGCGCCCCCTGCGGCCCTCCTCAGCTCTTCCTGCAGCCTCTGAGACCTGCCCACCTCGTCGTGCTGGTGCGGTCCTGGCACGTTTTCCTCTAAAGTGCCCTGTGCCCCAGGTGCGGCTGCTCCCACTCTCCCGCACAAAAGCCATCTCCTCCCACCCCAGTCCCCACCCCAGCCTGTCCCCCTTCATCTGACTCGCTGGCCACCAATTCTGCCTCCTCTTCTAGCTGTTGGTACCTCCTTTTCAATCTCTCTCTGCACCGTCTGACTTCCTCAGTCTCTCTGAGTCCATCTCTATATCCCCCCTCCCCACCTTCTTTTGCATCAAACCATTTTATTGAGGGGCTTCGGGGACGGTCGAAGGGCTGGGAAAACAGTGAGATCCCACACCCTCTGCCCTGCCAGGACCTCCCCAGCTTCACAGTTGCCCCGTCTCTATATCTCCTGTAGAGTAGAAGCCAGAGGGCTTTGGAGAGGAGCCTCAGGGACCACGGGGAGTGGGGTTGTGGGTAAGAGGAGGCCCAGGGGGTGAGAATCTGTGCCACCCAAGCCCTGTTTAGTTATAACAGCCCTGTTATAAATTATGTTATAACAGTCTATGAATTGAAGTTGCATTCCTGAAATGTTTCATTTGAGGGGAAAACAAAAGCTCTGATGCATGAAAAAAGTTTGAAAATTATTATTCTTAGTAGAAAGGCACTGGCTCCCTTTCGCTGTGTGACTGTGGGCAAGTCACTTTACCTCTCTGGGCCTCAGTTTTCTTCTTTGTAAAATTGTAGTTGGATTAAGTGAGTCCTTCCTAACCTTTCATGTGTCATGGAACACATTAAAAAATGTATATGTCACTTGAGGATAAGGCGAAGAGGAAGGTGGCAGCCTGGGTACTCCACCCAGCCCCTCCCAGCCACCCAGGTACGAGTCTGTAACTAGTCTGTGACTCAGACTTGGCTCACCCACAGAAAAGCCTGAGACCTGAATATCTCCAGGGGCCCTTGCAGCTCCGACCCCAAGACCCCCTCCTGTGATCATCTTAGATGTGGCTGCTGAGACACGAAGTGGGCACAGGGTGGGGCAGGGAGAAGAGCAGGTTTATTGGTTTCCAGCTCCAGGCGGCAGCATTGGCCAGGACACAGGGTGGGGGTAGGGGTGGAGCTAGAGGCTAGGACACTTCCAGATCTTGCCTGGTCCTAGGAAGGGTGCAGGGAGAGGTCCTCCTCCCCCCCCCCCCCCCCCACCGCTTGCCCCATGCCCCAGGGATATGCATGTCCTGATTGTGATTTAAAAACTCATCCTGGAAAAATAACTTTTGTGAAAATTCCACTCTGAGGCCAGCGGGGGAATGGGTAGTTACGTGGCATAGTGACTGCCAGCCTGGGATTCATTCCCCGGGGGTCTCTGGGTGGGTGCATGAGCTGAGCCCCTCCTCCCCACATCTCTAGCGGGGCTTCAGGACAGCATGTAGACCTCCAGCAGGCTGGAGACAGCGTGCATGCGGTAGAAGATGCCGAAGGGCAGGCAGATGTTGACGATGGCTGCCCAGAGGGAGTAGCCATAGAAGTCCACTTCCACGGTGTTGCTGAAGTGGGGGCGGGCCCCGAAGGCGGGCATGATCCACAGCTGTGGGGACAAAGGGGTGTCAGGACCTGGCCCGGACTCGTGCCAGTGGGTCATTCCGTGGGCTCTGCTGGGTGGGGCGGGGGCAGGATGGGGGTCCCAGCCCTCTGGTTTTGTGGACAGCGAGGGCTGGGTGTTGCTGAGGGGGGACCTCGAGCATCTTGGGCGGGGCCTGGCACTCACTAAGGAGCTCAGTAAATGTGCCCAACTGAGCTTGCCTGCCCCCCAGCCTAGGGCTCCGCCTGCGATCACATCTCCCACCCTCAGTATGGCCCACTTGTGGGACTGGGGAAGGGCAGAAGTCTCAATAGATGCTGTGAGAATTTGGAATAAATGGCTAAATCGGTAGCTCTCTCTTGGAGAGATGTGTGCAGGGTGGTGATGGTAGAATCAGACAGGCCCAGGGCAGGGGTTCAGGATCCTGCCGGAAGGCTCCCCCAGCCCTGCCCGCTAGGAGCTCTGCTCTCCAGCTCTGGCCCCGCACCCCACCCCCTTCCCAGGTCTGGGAGGCGGCTGAAGCTGGAATCCTGCTTCATCCCTGGCTATGAGCTCAGATAGTTCATGTATGGGGTGTGAGGCAAAGAATAAAGGCTTCTAGACTAACCCCCCTCTCCCCACCGCAAATGTATCGCATCCTTGGACACATGACAGCCCAAATCTGAGCCTGCTTCTATCCTATAAAATGAAGGAGTTGGAGATGATGCCCTCAGAGCTGATCCAGGCTCAGATACCTGGAGCAAAAGCGGCCTCCCAGGTGACTCCTAGCCTGTAGGCTCCCAGCCTGTAGGCCTTGGGAGAAGGTGAGGGGGGGCCGAGGCTGGGAGCCACACCAAAGGTGACTCAAGACAGGAGGAGGTTTTGAGCTTTATTGCTTCTACTGGTAGGTCAGAGATGGGTGACTACTCTTTTTTTTACCTGTAGGAGGGGCAATATTGGCAGTGGGGACTTCAAGAATGCACCTCAATTTGGGCGTGTATTTCAGATAGACCCACTGGGGTGGAATCCCTCTGGAGATGTGTTCTATATTGGGATATACCCACATTAAGGCTGTTTTCTATATTAGGGGTATTTTCTATCAGAGGTTATAGCTAAAAGGACTGTCTTTACATTGAGCAAAACTTCACTGAGGTGCGCTCTGTCTTTGGGATGTACTCACAGGGGTCCAGGTTTCTCTGTTAGCGATTTCCCTCCTGGGGATTATATCTACACTGGGGCCTTTCTCTATTAGGTTGGAGCTACACTAGGAGTATTTCTCTGTTGGGATGCACCTTCACAAAGAGTGTTCTTGTACAGGATGTATATTTGTATCGGGTGAAGTCTGCTGCTCTACAGAGGAGTTTCTCTTGGAAAGCGGCTTTGCTGAGTCGCCGGGGAGGGGCGACTGTTGTGGCTGCCCCCCTCCCGGCCAGCCCGCCACTGCACTCTGCTGACAGACCCCTCACGCTCATGCTGGTCTCTGCCACCTCCTGTCACTGCTGCGATTATTCTAAGAAGCAGGTTGGTCACAAGGTCCCGGGAAGAGTCACACCTCCCACCTGGGAGCAAGGGCCCCCCACTCAGCTCCGTCTCACCTCCTCCCAGCCCTCACGCCAGCATCCCCTAAGACCCCTCCAGCTCTGCCTAGATGCCAGAATGCCGGGATCTCATTCTCCCCGTGCGCCCTGAGATGCTGTTCGCCCCCGGGGCTGCACCTGACTCTCCCTGAACCTGCTCCTTTCCTAGAGAGCCAGACGATGCTCGAGTGGGCTGGGGGCCAGACAGAGGGCCAAGTGAACAAACCCGAAAGAGCATCTTTCCTCGGCCTTGCCTTCCTCCCAGCCCACCCCCGTCTCTCCCCAGTTACTCACGATGATGTTGCAGAGCAGGAGAAACAGAGAAATGTCCTTCAAGCACCGGTATTTCCAGTGGCCCCTGGGGGCCAAGGTGATGCTCACTGCTCCCTGAGGTCCTGCTGGGCTGGGGCCAACCAGCCTGGGGGTGGGTGGGCAGGCAGGCAAGGTGTGGAGGGTGTCCAGGTTGGCAAAGGTGAGGCCGTGGCAGGGCTCCTTGGGGGGAGTACCATGAGGCTCAGCCCCGGGGGGAACCCGGTGGAGGCTCTCAATGATGAAAACGTTCTGGAAGGTGTGCTGGGCGATCATGAGCAGAGCGTGGGCCAGGCTGAGCCCCGCCAGCAGCTCCCTGGGTGTGCCCGCCACTGCAGCCACGATAGAGTAGTAGGAGATGGCGTACTGGCCCAGGGCGGCACCCACCAGCAGAGCCATGTCCAGGCTGCGAGTGGGGTTCTTACGGTGGTCCATGGCCCGGCGGTCAAAACGGTAGATGACTGAGCCACTCAGGCTGACCAAGGTCATGAGCCCCAGACAGACGATGTTGAAGCTGTAGTACATGACCAGGGCCTGCTGGGTGTGGCTCCTCTCCCCACTCACTTGGACCTCGTAGATGATGAAGACAGCCAGCCCCACGACGAAAAGCATCAGGCCCAGGATCGGGCCGGCAAAAAAGGTCTCCCGGAAGAGGCTGAGCAGGGATGGGGCGTGGCTGTGGCCGCGGGTAGAGGAGGCCATCAGCCTGCCCACGTTCTTCCACATGACGTAGAGCATGGTGGAAGCAAAGAGGCTGTACTCGATGTTGAAGGGGTACAGGTAGAAGTAGCCCTGCTGGAAGATCTGGCAGACGTCCGTGTTGCAGGAGCAGTCTTCTCCGACTGGGCCGCCCGCACGCTCCGCTGTGGAGAGGGGGGCGCGGAGCTGCACTGCCCTCCCACCTTCCTGGAGGCCCCCACCTGAAGAACCTCACCCCTAGACTGTGACCTTTGGAAGGGCAGGGTTGCTATCCGTCACCACCGTATTCCAAATGCCTACACAGGGCTTGGCACGTCTGTTCATGCCACAGATATTTATTGAGCATCTACTATGTCCCAGAAACTATGGGAGCCAGGGCTCGATTAAGAAAAAAAAATTCCGAGCCGCAGAGTTGCCCGCTTCACCCTGTCCCATTCCTGCAGAAGAAGACTTCCAACCCTTCCCCACCGGTAATGACCCCTGGCTGCCCAAGATAGGCAAGACTCTGGTCCTAATAGAAGGCGGCCCGCTTGGAAACCCCTAAAATTCAAACTGCCTCGCCGCTCTTGCCAGCATCTGCTTCAGCCAGAAAGAAGCTGCTGTGCCCAGGTCTCGACCGTGACCTGCTGTCACTTCGGTTTGCACCACACTGATAGGAATCTCACCCTGCATCCAGCCCGTGCTCTGCTCTGCAGGATCCCTCGGGCCTTGGCAGACAGCTCTTTTGATCCCCAGAACTATCTCAGCTGGTTTTGCAGAAGAAGGAACTGAGGTTCACTCAGAGAAAGTGGCTTGCGATGGCAGAACTGACACCAATGATGTGACTCTCACCCCTGAGGCAGGTACCCCTCTGCACCCTGCAGCCCTAGCACGTAAGGTCGCCCACCTCCCTGGGCTGGGTTTAACCATCCTCAGGACCCCCCTGTATGTGGAGAGTGGCCCTTTTCAGTCCTGCTGGGCTGGGATCTCCTGTAGGCCTGGATCCATGCTTTCCATTCCTGGACCCTCCCATACTGAGTGTGCGTGTGTATTCAGGTAATGTCCAGGTGGACTTGGTCATCTAGTCTGATCCTGGCTGGTGGCGGGGTGGGGGGGCTAGAGAAGTCCAGAGAACCAGGACCAGGGGGACTGTGGGCTCATTCTTCTTCAGCGTAGCATATTGGTTCAAAGCAAAGATGGATCTCAACCCTAGTTCTCCAATTTCAAGCTCTGTGACCTTGGGTAAGCTACTTAACCTCTCTATGCCTTAGTTTCTGCATCCATAACATGGGAATGCTAATAGTACCCATCTCACAGGGAGGTTGCTAGGGTTAAGTGAGATGGTGCTTGAGACACTTGGCACAGTGCCTGACATATAGAGCTCAGAGAACTGTCACTATCGTTATTGCGATTATTACTTCTACATTCTCCTCCTTGTCAGGCACTCCCTTCTGATCCCACGCTTCCACCATTGAGCCACCCTGCCCCCCTTCCCCTCTTTCTACCTTGATCACTCTTGCCCTTTCTTCCTGGAGCATGAATCCCTTCTTTGGTGGGACGGAGACCTGGACAGTGGGACCAAGGCTGTACTGTCCAGGATGAAAAAATGCTCCCCTGTACTCTTCCTCCTGGGTCACCCACATCTAAACTTCTTCAGAGGCATAGCCTGGGGCAGCCACCTTTGCCTCCATGCCCTCTACGAGTCCACAGAGCACCCAGCCCGAGGCCTGGCTGCCACGGGACCAGGGTGAATCTGAAGTGGGCACTCACATTCCAGAGCGAGGCGGGTATGGCTGGTGTTGCCGTGAGGACTGCCGAGGGAATGGGCCTGGTGCACCGATTCATCCACCACGGTTGCCATCCAGATGGCCAGGTTGGTGGTGAGCGTGAACATGAGACCACATCTGTTTGGGGAGGGAGAGCAAAGAGGCCAGTGAGAGTCTGTGGCTCACGTTGGGTCCCCGGCGTGGTGGAGAGCTGGGGATGCTCTCCTGGGAGATGGTGCTGAGAAGCAAGAAAGCAGGCAGACCCCTGTGTGAACAGGGAAGCTGAGTTTGGAAGGAACACTTAGCCTGGCTGAGATGCCTCCCAAAAGAGGGCTGGGGGTGTCGTGGGGTTCAGGCCACGGCTGCTCCCTCTCTTTGGGGAAAGGACATTTGTACATTACACACGCCATCTCACCAAGCACGTCCCCCGTACCCCCAGCAGAGGGTGGTGGAAATCAGGCTGACAAAGCCAGGGGGCCTTGGCTGAAACCCCACCTGGGGGCAGAAAGAGGACCCACGCCCCAGGTTGGGAAGCGCTCATCTCATGCCAGGTGAGCCCAGCCCCTGTGCATGGACACTGAGCCATGGGCATGGAGCAGGCACTCACCGAGTCAGGTCCAGGTGGCTGTGAACACAGTCTTTAGCGGAGATGCAGAGAAAGTAAGTCTGTGTTGAGAGAGAGTGGTGGGGTCATCTACTCTGCAGACGGGCTCAGCCCGGAGTGCCCAGGTCCATGCCCGGCACCATGCGCTTACCGCCTCAAGAGCCCTCCTACTACGTGATCGAGTTTCTTTCAGCTTTACAAAGGGAGACGTGAGCTTTTCTCTGTTTCTATTCTCTGGAGCGATTTGTACAAAATAGTTCTCTGTTCTTTAGAAGTTTGCAAAATGCCACCTGTAAACTCTCTGGGCTTGGTGTTTGTTTTCTGTTTCTTTGTGGGGTGGAGTTTTGACTGCCTAGTTATTTATTCCTGGGAGCGAGGCCAGCCTCGGAAAGAACCTAAGCGGCCTCACAGCTCTCTCTGGCACTGTCCCTGCCTCATCCTCATCCTTTGCTTCCCTGCAAGTCCTTGCTCTCACCTGGTTGCCCACAAATCCTTGCTGTGGTGTTTATTGATGTTGTGGTGTCTGTATTTCCATTTTGCCTGAGTATTCTTTAAAGTCAGAAAATGTAAAATTAAAACTATATAAATGCCAAAGTCGTCAATGTGTTAAATTGTGGAAACCTGGGCAGTAAGGATGATGTTTCAAGAGAGGGAACCATACACGTGGTCATTCTGGGCTGGGGAGGGTTTGGGTCCCACGTTAAGACCAGTCCTGCCTCAGCTCAATCAGAAGATCTTTTCCCGTGTTATTCGTGCAAGAAATAAAAAAGTGAACTTGTTTGAAAAATCCCATATACAGGCTACCCTATTTCCTGAAAAAATACAGAATATAGGGGACATGGCTGAGGCCCAACTGGCCATGCCCACAGCAGGACGCTGAGCTGAGACTGATGCCCTCTATGGGCACCCAAGGAGGGCAGGTCAGGTTCCAGGAGACAGAGCAGCTGCCACAACTGACACCTCCTAGGTGTTAACTACCGGCACTGCTTAAGGTGAAATGAAATCGCAGGGCCCCTAAGGAGGCACTCACATTTGGATATTACGTCATTACCAAGTGCTTCCAGATTTACGGACTCATGTGATCTGCACTACCGTCCTATCCCCACCCTAATCGATTGCTCAGCGTGGAAGTGGAGTGGAGCTCAGATCTCCTGACTCCATGCCACATGTTGGCTCTCTTCCACCACACTCAGGGACACTCCTCCCACCCACCTGCACAATGACAAACACAGCCTGGGTGAGAGGGTACAGGATCTTGATGGCTGACTGGCACTCAAAGGAACTGGAGTAGTAGCCGGTCTTGAAGACATCCATGACGAGAGTGCAGATCCCAAACAGCACCAGCCCACCTGGGAAGGAGGGTGGGGGGTGGATCAGAGAGGCAGGAGAAAATGATTACAGATTTGAGGATGGATGGCCAAATAGTTGGATGATTGGGTGGATGGATGGATGAATAGGGTAAGTGAGAAGACGGATGGAAGGATGGGTGTGTGATCGAGTGGGTAGATGGATGGATGTCCTGTTGAGCCCCCATCCCTTTGGGGCTGCATAGATAAGGGAAAGGACCCTAGAGAGGCTCTTTCAACTGCAGCTGTCATCTGTTTTCTGCTCTCCATCAAAGTCTCTTCCATGGTCACCCTCTTTCAATCTTTAGATAGGGCAGAGAAGTTCCACTCCATCCCTCTCTTCATCCCTCTTCCAGGACTCTTTCCCTTCCTCTTCTGCCTCAGACACAGCCCACCTCACCCTCAGACACATCTAGCCTTGGGGGGTGGGGACTTCTCACCGGTCTACCTCGAAGGGAACCCAGCAATTCCTGCGGGAGCCCCAGCCTCCAGCTCCCCGCCTGGGCCACCCCACCTCCGCCCACACCTCCCCTGGCACCTCGGAGCCAGATGGGGCCCGCGTGCGCGTCCCGGTAGGGGACGGCGTCGGTGTCGGGGCAGCGCACGGTGCGAAGGAGGTAGAAGAGGATCCAGAGCACAGCCAGCAGCATCATGGTGGTGAGCAGGGCGAACACGTCGGTGTCGTACACCGCCACCTTGTTGAAGGCGCCGCCGCTGATAAGCGTGCAGGCGAGGAGCAGCACGTTCACGGCCAGCAGCACGGACAGCAGGCGGCCGCCCTTCTTCCACACCTCGCGGGGGGCTGCCCGCGGTGCCGGCGGGCTCTCCTTGGGGCCCGTGGGCAGCTCCTCGGACATGGCAGAGGCGACTGGAGGAGGCTGGAGGGGTCACTGTCGGGGCGGAGCGGACAGGACCCCAGGTCAGCCTCGAGAGCTCTCCTTCCTCCATCTTATCCCTAGATTTGGGGACCCGAGGGGCGGGGGCTGCGGGGGGTGAAGGAAGCGCTGGGAAGGGGGAGAGAAAAGCCCACTGTGCCGGTCTCGCGCTCGACGGGAGGAAAAGAGAAGCGGCTGCAGCCCCGTCGGACCCCGTCCAAGGTTCCCACTCCCCAAATCCGTCGGCCGGCTAGCCAGGGGCACCCACCTGGCTGGGCCGGGAGCCCGCGCTGAGCTGGGGGTCAGGGGGCGGCGAGTGTGTCCTCTCTCTAACGCCGGGATGAACGGGCGCTTTATACCGGGGAGGGCAGGGTGATTTACAGCCGCGGGAGCTCAGCTCCATAAACCTCTCAGTCCCACTCACATGATCCATCTTTTTCCTGGGCTGAATTTAGTGAAGAGCGTGCGGAGGCAGACAAGGTATGATTTATATTTACCCGTTAAGAGGCGCCCCCTCCCCCGCCGCCCTGTCACCTCGGCGCAGCCAGCCTCGGGCGCGGCCCGGCACTGCGGCACCCAGCGGGCACCCCGCCCCCGGCGCCCAGCGCGCCCTGGCGCCCCTGTCTCCTGACGCCCAGAGTCCTGAGAGCTGACGCTCAACAAACGCCCCAAGGGCCCGCAGGCACCCCGACGCCCTCATGCCCCGCGGCCCTGTACCTTTGGGCTCTTCTGTTGCTGTCCCAAGATCGGGACCCTACCGCCCCTTCCCCGACACCCTCGCAGTGATCGAAGTTCCCTCTTCCTCTCTCCCTTCCCCTGGTCCCCGCTGCGCGGGATGCTGCCGAGTCGGACTTGCGTACGAAGTGCTCGGCCAGTCTTGTAGCGCCTCCTGCTGGAGCGCGGCTGGCCCACCTCGCGCGAAACTGGCCGCCGGGACAGCCGTGTCCCGATCGCTGACGGTCTGGCGGTCGGTCCTCATAACTCTCTTAGGCCCATTGTCCAAGGGGTCAGGACTGCCCTCAGACATCCCTCCTCAGCCCTTGGCCCGTTCCCTTGACGCTTAGAGACTTCGGGGGCCGCAGCGCCGCGGCTCTAGTGAAGACAGACCTCGGACTGTCCCCAGACTGGGCCTCACGGGGCGGGACGCTGGGGTGAGCAGCGTTTTGGAGAGAGGCCGGGCCCGGTTTGCTCGGGAGCAGGGAGTTTAGGACCCAGGGGCAGCCCGGGGCGGCCCTCTGGGCAGCGGGAGATCCTCCCCCCACCTTCCCCGCCCGCTGAGCGGCTCAGATGTCCGAGTAGCGGCGGCTCTGGCGCTCCGCATCTTCTGTTTGCGGCGGCGGGCGCTGGCGGCCCCGGCCCCTGCCCGACCCCCTCCCCCAACCCCATGCCTCAGCTCTAACCCCGCCGCCCTCCCCCGCGGGGGGCATTTCCCCGTGTCCCCTGCCCGTCCCGTCCAAGTCAGGCGCCATGAACGACCAGTACCACCGGGCGGCTCGGGACGGCTACCTGGAACTTCTCAAGGAGGCCACCAGGAAGGAGCTGAACGCGCCCGACGAGGATGGCATGACCCCCACCCTCTGGGCTGCTTACCACGGCAACCTGGAGTCACTGCGCCTCATCGTGAGTCGAGGGTGAGTATCCTACTGTCCCCGCCCAAGCCCCGCCGGGGAGGACTGAGAGTCTCAGGGCCGCTCTAGGCCCCTGAGACACCCCCTCTCAACTCCATAGCATCTCCCCCCCCACCTCCGCTGTGCCACCCTCTTCCTTAGGACAGACCCTAAGGTGGAACCTTGGAGATTGACAGTCGTGGGAGGAGGAAACAAACTGAGGCCTGTGACATTTGTGACCTGGATGCGGGGCTAGGAGGAGAGGGACTGGGACTTGGGGGTCCATGGTTGTGGGAGGGGCTTCAGAGTGAGGAGAAGGTGGGAGGGATCTCCTGGGTGGGTAGCACAAGGAAGCAAGAGTGAAGGGCATAGTGAGACTGGGAGAGAAAGAGCAGAAGCCTCAGAGGGGCCGGAAGGGGGGCTGGGAAAGGAGAAGCTCTTCACTGCCCACCCCCAGCCTGTGGTCCAAGGGGTCCAGCCGGCGCCCACACCTCCCCACACACTGGATTCCACACAGCTCTCTCCCTGCTCGTCCCTGAGACTTGTGGGCACTGTCCACAGCGCCAAATGTCACTCGGTTCAGCCACCCCATGAACTCCCTCTGTGCCCCTCCCCCACCACGGGCTCCATCACCCTCCCTTTGGAGTTGTCTGCGGGGAGGAGTGGGCATTGAATCCAGGTGTCAGGGCCAGGGAAGGGGTTAGGAAGTAGCAGTTGAGGAATGTGGCGTCCAGGGCCACTGACATGGGCTCCCTACGGCTGAATGACCCTGTGGACAACTTGCCAGCCCCAGCGGTTTAATAAAGAGAAGTCAGGTTGACCTGGGGACCAGGGAGGCCTGGACAAGGAAGAGGGATGTACGAGGTGCCCCAGGAGGGTTAACATGAACATCTCAGGCCCTGGGAAATCCTGGTGGAGGGAAAGGGGCCCGGCTGGCCTGGCGCCAGGAGCTGGCCTGTGGTTTGAGCGTGGGGTAGGTGGGGAACCCGCCTTTGCCCTCCCTCCACAGCTGCTCCCCGGGCCCAGCAACAGGTGGAAGCAGCCCCTGAGATCAGGCAGCTGAACCATGCCCCGAGACGCGGAGCCTGGCCCCTGTCCATGCGAAGAGGGCGCACAGTGATCTGCCATTCTGCTCCCCCCCCGGAGAGATTCGTGGGAGGAGGGGACTGGGGGGCCCCCCTTGGTGCACCAACCCCCCCAGCTCCTACAGAGGGTGAGGGCTGGTGCTTGATGGGGTGTGGGCCAGATGCCCAGTAGCTCCTGTCTAGAAGGACTTGAAGACCAGTGAGGGAAGTGGGGAGGGGAATGCGGGGGGTTGGGGACTGGGGAGTGTGGGCAGGAGCTGCTGAGACAATGAAGTGATTCTTCCTTCAGCCCTGCGGGGTGGCCCCCTCATTAGAGTGGGGCAGAGGGCCTGAGCTAGGTCCCTGAGGGAGGCGCAAGCTTGGAGGAGCCAGGGAGAGGGTGCCCAAGGGGGGCACAGTCTGGCGCGGAGGGTGTTGGAGGGGGCTGCGTGGGTCCCTTGGACCTGCCCGAGCCAGCCGCCTCACAGCGCTCCCGAAGATGGGGCCGCCCCGGGAGGGGAGGGCAGCTGGGCCCAGGCTGCAGGCTGCCCTTCCCCTCCCCTCCAGTCCTGGCTGCCCCCATGCTCCCCTCCTGGCCCAGGCCAAGACCCGACACCTGCTCTCACACGCGGCCTTGCCAGGCCTGGCCCTGCTCCCTGCAGACGTGGCCGTGCCCGGCGACACGCAGGCACGCACCCTCACACACTCCCCCAGGGCTCAGGCCCAGCACACACGACCCTCTCGTCCTCTTTTTCGGTCACTCCTGCACTGGCAGCCCCACTCACCGCCGTGCCTGCCTAGAGACCCAGACTCGGCCCTGGCCCACCACCTCTCTGGGCCAGCTCCCCGCCGGGCCCCATGAATAATTCACTCCTTTCTCTCTGGGCATTAAATATTTATCCCCTGAGATTCCCAGCCCTCAGTTCTCTTGGGGAAGGCCCCGCCCCGGCCCCGCCTTCTTTGTCGCCCCACCCACTGCGAGCCTGGAGCCATCTTTAACCCTGGGCTCGCTCGAGCTGCGCCCGGTGGCTCCTGGCGGCGTGTCTCCCGGAGTCAGAGGAGAGGTCTCAGGCCGTCGAGTCCCTCTGGTGTGCCTGTGGGGAAGCTCATCCAGGCTGGGCGCTCCCCCCACCGGCAGCCGCTGCCGACTGCCTGCCTGACCTTGCGATGGCTCGTCACCCCTCCCCGCGTGTCCTCCCTGCAGGGGTGACCCGGACAAGTGTGACATCTGGGGCAACACGCCCTTGCACCTGGCAGCTTCCAATGGCCACCTGCACTGCCTCTCCTTCCTGGTGTCCTTCGGGGCCAACATCTGGTGCCTGGACAACGATTACCACACGCCGCTGGACATGGCCGCCATGAAGGGCCACATGGAATGCGTGCGCTACCTGGACTCCATCGCGGCCAAGCAGAGCAGCCTCAACCCCAAGCTGGTGGGCAAGCTGAAGGACAAGGCCTTCCGCGAGGCGGAGCGGCGCATCCGCGAGTGCGCCAAGATGCAGCGCAAGCACCACGAGCGCATGGAACGGCGTTACCGGCGCGAGCTGGCCGAGCGCTCGGACACACTCAGCTTCTCCAGCATCACGTCCAGCACCCTGAGCCGCCGGCTGCATCATCTGGCGCTCGGCAGCCACCTGCCCTACTCTCAGGCCACGCTGCACGGCACCGCCAAGGGCAAGACCAAGATCCAGAAGAAGCTGGAGCGGCGCAAGCAGGGCGGCGAAGGCACCTTCAAGATCTCCGAGGACGGCCGCAAGAGCGTGCGCTCGCTCTCGGGCCTGCAGCTGGGCAGTGACGTGATGTTTGTGCGCCAGGGCACCTACGCCAACCCCAAGGAGTGGGGCCGCGCCCCGCTCAGGGACATGTTCCTCTCCGACGAGGACAGCGTCTCCCGTGCCACACTGGCGGCCGAGCCTGCGCGCTCGGAGGTCAGCACCGACTCAGGCCACGACTCCCTGTTTACCCGCCCGGGCCTGGGCACCATGGTGTTCCGCAGGAACTACCTGAGCAGCGGGCTGCACGGCCTGGGCCGCGAGGACGCGGCGCTGGACGGCGCGGGCACGCCGCGGGGTCGGCTTCAGAGCTCCCCCAGCCTCGACGACGACAGCCTGGGCAGTGCCAACAGCCTGCAGGACCGCAGCTGCGGGGAGGAGCTGCCCTGGGACGAGCTGGACTTGGGCCTGGATGAAGACCTGGAGCCCGAGACGAGCCCGCTGGAGACGTTCCTGGCCTCCCTGCACATGGAGGCCTTCACCACCATCCTGCGGCAGGAGAAGATCGACCTCGAGGCACTCATGCTGTGCTCGGACCTCGACCTCCGCAGCATCAACGTCCCCCTGGGACCCCGCAAGAAGATCATGGGGGCCGTGCGGAGGCGGAGGCAGGCGCTGGAGCGCCCGCCGGCCCTGGAGGACACAGAGTTGTGAGTGCCCAGAGCCTCGGTGGGGATGGGAAGATAGGGCTTGGAAGGCCCTGGGGTGGGCGTGGATCTGTCTGCCTTTTCGGGTGGGGGATAATAACTAGGTCGCCGTCAATTCCAAGAGGCCCCGCGTATTCACCCCCAATTCGGAAAAAGAAGCTGCCTGTGTCCTTTGCTGGTGTCAAATGCACCTCAATTTTGAAGAAGTCAGAACGCAGGAAAATGGGTGTCTTCGTATGGATGAGACCCAGTAGTCATAGTAACCACGGCCGGGACGTTTTGAGCCCTCCCATCGCCTGGGTACTGGAGTTGCCCTTGCACAAGTCCTCTCATGTGCAGGGGCTGTATCACCCCCATTTTACAGGTGAGCAAGTGGAGGTTCAGAGGCTTCGAGTAGCTCACCCATGGTCCTGCCGCCGCTCAGTGCAGAGCTGGGCCTGATCCCTGGTCTGTGAGGCTCTAGAGCTAGGGAGGGCAAGGTGACTCCCGTGGGGTGGAGGATGTGGCAGCCGGTCATCTCACCAAATGCCCAGGCCCTCAAGACAGATGTCTTACCTACTGGTCCCTGAACCTTGTAACCAGAAACGAGCAGATACTCTCAACAGGGCCAACAGTGGCCTTGAGGGCAGAGCTGTCACGTTCAAAAAGCCATCATGGGGAGCCCAAGGCTGCTGTCAAACTGGCAACGCTGTTGGCCCATCCCTGCCCTGACTCTGCATCCTGGCATCCCACGAGCCCAGCAAACACGGCCGCCCCCTTTTGGTATCTATGGCCTTTACCCTGCATGGCTGGGCAGGGGTGGGTTTGGGAGGAAGTCTGGTTTAGAGTTTGGGGCCGGCGTCCCCATCCCTGATCATCGGTCTGCCTGGAGAGGGTAAGTGGTCAGAATATTTGGTCCTGACTTAAAATGCTGTGTGCGAAGGCCCTTATCTGAGGTCTGTTTCTGTCTCTCTCTCCACAGATAACAGGGGCTCCTATCCCCATACCAAAAAGAGTTGCAAGTTGCCACACCCACGGTGGGACCACGAGGTCCTCACAGTTGCCAGCCCTGCAGCTCCCCAGCCGCTTCCCGGGAGCAAGGACCATGCGGTCATCTCCCTTGAAAGCCTGTCCCCACTCTGCCGCAGAGGGTATGGCCTGGAGGCACCTGGAAGGCCAAGAGAGTGACTCAGAACATCAATTCTGAGGGGTCCCGAGGCCCCTAAGCCACCTCTCTCTGAGTGGCTCTAAAGCATGCACGTGTGCATTCGTGGAAGGCCAGCCCCAGTGCCAGGGCGGGGGCCACTAGATGATCAGCCTGTCAGAGCTGGATGGGAGCGTGTGGTGCGAGTGGGCATGGCTTGCCCCGGGGCCGTTGTCTGTCCCCACCCCTCCTCTACGGGTCCTGTGGTCTGCTCAGTCTGGAGACTCTCCTCCTACATTTTTGTGCAGGAAGAGTTTGGGCTGCCTCCCCTCCCCCTGTACACCCCAGAGAGGAGGTTCCCCGCTAGACTCTTCAGCCAAACGCCCCAGCTTTAGTCCCCACCCCGCCCCAAGCACGGCCGGTCCCCTTCTCCTTCTCCCACTGGCCATGCTGGGGAGTTGGAGCGCCAGGCTGGGCTGGGGTGGGGGTGACCGGTGCCCTTCCAGCCTACCCCGGGGTGGGGCCCAGCCTGACTCCACCCTCCCCGCCCTGTCCTTCTCCACTCACTCTCTCCTTGGTTGTGCAGCCCGGTGCCCCCAACCCCAGGGACCCCAGAGGGTCAGGGCAATAGATCCAAGGTGCTAGAGCGACTGGCTACAGTATTATGGCCTCGAGGCTCGGCGGGCATCTCTGGGCTGGGGAGAGGCATCTGCCAACTGGCTCAGAGTCTCCCAGGCCCAAACCAGGCAGAGACTTGTTGTGGCTGGGTGTTCAGCCTCACGTGGGCGAGTCCCGCCATGTGGACACGGGAGCCTGAGGATGTGGACAGTCTAAACTGCTGATTGCCCCCAGGTTCCCAGGGCTCCGGGCAAAGGGTCTGGAAGCAGCTGGGTGGCTGCCTGATTCTGCATGGGTAGCGGGTAGGGGAGAGTTCTGCACGGGTCCCTGCTCTGTGATGCTGGTGAGACCAGGGGAAAGGCCAGACTCAGAGGGTCCTCAGACCAAGGTCACGGATGTGGGAGGGTCACTCAGGAGCCCCCACGGTGTGCACATATACACCGCATGCAGATGTGCCCTTCCTCCTCTGTCAACAATGGTGCCCCCGTCCCTGACCTTCAGCTTAGGAAGCAACTCCTACCGGGAGCATTGCCACAGCCCCCAGCTCCTTCCTGGGCCCCTTGGCTGGTGCAGGGGACAGAGAACCCCCCCAAAACGCCACAGGCCTCCCTCTGGTGTGTCTCTCTGAGCGTGGGTCCCCGGGCACACACCTGCTCAGAGCTGGGGGCGTGATGGAGGTGGTCCCTGTTCCCACACTGAAGGCCTGGTCGCCTGCCACTGCCACTCTGAGCCCACTGCAGTCCTGCTCCCCGTTCTCTGGGCCTGGGGCCACCCCCAAGTGCCGACTTGACTTTCCTGGAGCCCCAGGTGCTGCCCTTTCTCTCCTGTTCCCTGTCCGTGTACGGCCTCAGCCCCCTCCCTGTTCTCTCAGTGCTGGGGTGGGGCGGGCTCCCAGATTCCCACCACTGTACAAAGTACCCCTCCCTCAGGCTCATTATAATTTTTGTAGAGAACCTTCTCCATCCTTGTCATGCCTGTGTCTTGTTTTAATCATTTGGGGGTGGGAGACGGGTAGGGTGAAAAAAGCAAGAGGTTGGAGGTGGGAGAGGAAGAGGGTCTTTTTGTGCCTATGAGGACTTGGTCCTCTTCCTTGGAGGGGGTCCTGGGGTAGATGGTAGGGCACTCCCCCACCCCATGCATCTCTGCAGGGCCCTCCGTCATCCTTGAGTCTTCACCTTGCTCTCTCTCTGGACCCAGAATTTAGAGCTGATGGAGACGGAGGGTTCAGAAGAACTGGGACAGGAGACCCCCCCCAGCAGCTGAGTCAGGAGGATGGTCCAGGCCTGTCCGCTGCAGCTGCTGAGGGCAGGTCAACACTTCCTGCCTTCCCACCAGGTCCCCCTGAGCTTCTCCAGACATGGGCAGACGCTGTACACGAGGAGGCTGTCACCTATCACCAAGGTCCCATGAACCCCCATCTCAAGGCCCCAGCCCACCCCTGGGAGGCCTCCAGTGGGGTCTCCATTTCCCTCATCACCCCAGGCAGCTCATGTGGCAGCCCTATTTAGAGCCGTCCTTTCTCCCAGGGGTAAGGCGTCCCCTTAAGCTGCAGGACAATGGGCTCTTGTTTTCTTAGTCAAGTCTGGGAAGGGGCACTGGAGTCATTTTGTTTCATTCGCTAAGGCTGCTGGGCCAAGTGCTTCTGCCAAGGGCACTTCAAGACAGCCTCTTCCCTCCAGCATCATCAGAAATGTCCACAGGACGTTGGTGCAGCAAGATTGCCCGGCAACCGTCTAGTGATTCTAGGCCACCTCCCTCCACTTTACAGATGGAAAACCTGAGCCCTGTGGAGGGGAAAGTCCAGACCCAGAACACAGGCCTCCTGACTGCTGCCATGCTTTCCTCACCTCCAGGCTGCCAAAGGGGCCGATAAAGACGCGAGATCCTGCCCTCGGACGCTCCTCGTGGTTCCTCCGCCCTGCGACCCCTACTGGCCGTCCTGGTCACTGCACCTACCTCACGAAAGACCAGCCTCCTGGCGCCGCTGGTTCAGGGAAGGACATGGGGGTGAGGACTCGCAAAGACAAGATAGAGGAGGTCGGAACCTCAGCGTGGAGGCAGAGACTAACCGGAAGCAGTGGGGGCTGGAGCTTCCATGGGTCAGTGTGGCTGGAGGGTAGAAGACTGGGGTGCAGGAGCAGGGGTGGCTCCAGGAAGCCTGAGGGTACTTTAAACACAGTGAAGGGAAGAACTTTACACGGTAGGGACTCAGCTTTCTCTACTTGTCCCCCTAAAAATTTAGATGGAGGTTAGGGAAATTCTAAAAAGCTAGAATAATGAATGATTCTTCGCTTTTGGGGATTAGAATCTGGTGCCAATATGGACACTTGCCCTGGGAAAATGCATGTTGAAATACGTATACACTCACGTACCACTTTCCTCGTAATTCCAGACAGCTCCTGAAGTGCGGAGAGGTCCGGGGACCCCAGGTTAAGAAGCATTAGTTAGACTGCTGTGAAGTTACATCATCAGTGAGATTACCGATTTGATGGAGGTGGGAGTGGTGAAATGAATCAGAGGCAGGAAGGACCTCCGGGGTATGTGGCACAGACTTCTCTCTCTCTCTCTCTTTTGTTTTTTGGCTGCTCTGGGCAGCATACGGGATCTTAGTTCCCCGGCCAGGGATCGAACTCCTGCCCCCTGCTGTGGAAGCGCGGAGTCTTAACCACTGGACCGCCGGGGAAGTCCCACAGACTTCTCATTTTACAGATGAAGTAACCGGGGCCACATGGCAACAGAGCAGTCAAGTGAGCGAAGTGACACTAGGTCTCATGATGCTTCCCATGGTGCCAGCTGCCTCCTGTCCCCAAGTTAGACCAGTCCTGGACAGCACCATACCCCTGTCCTCCCAGCACCTTCTCTGAGACAAGCCTGGGTTGTACGGGAGGTGGCCATGCTCAGGAGACAGCCTGATCTGGGCAGCAAAACTGGCTCTGCCCCTCTTTAGTTGTGTTGCCTTGGGCAAGTTACCCAGTCTCTCGGAGTCTGTTTCCTCATCTGCAAAAGACGTATTACAGTTTATTATAATGTATCAATAAGTGTTAACCCCGCAGGTCATTAGGAGGGTGAAATGATGAGCACGGAAAGCGCTTAACGTGCTGCCCGATATTTACGGCACATCAGTTACTAATGATCACAGTTATTGGTGGTCTGAAACAGGCCCCTGGGGCACTCCTTGCATCTGTGGTCCCAGCCACCCGGTAGGTGAGTCCTAGGCAGTTCCAGGGAGCAGTCCTGCTTTTCTGACCCCTATATAAGAGTGAACCCCGCACCAATCACACTAGCTCCTGGAGACGGCTCTGTGGGCATCCTCATCTGACCAGCAGGGGGTGTTGACAATCCAGCCAGCGGTTAAGAAATAGTCAGCTAGCCACCATCTAGTGGAAGGACCCAGGGAGGAGCCAGAGCTGTTCCTGAGGTGCCCAAGGAACTGGGTGTCTTTTACGGAGGGGGAGTCGCATGCCCACTGGCCTGGGCCCACCTCATGCAACTGTCTGAACTTGACCAAGGCAAGTGAGGGGTTTTTAGCCTTCATAGGTGAAGATATTGAGTATCAGAAAGGTTTTCTGATGTGCCCAAGGTCCCAGTAAATTAAGAAAAGTTCAGGATCCCTGACCTTTGTCCCTTCTGTCACCCTCTCAACAATACTATCAATTGTTGAGAGCTTGTAAGGTGTCAGGTGCTTATGTTAAGCACTTTATATACATTCACCCCTCACAGTAAAATCACAACCCTATAAAACAAGGAACATATTGTGATTATTATCCCCTTTTACAGGTGGGAAAACAGAGGGTCAGAGCGGTGATATGACTTGCCCAAAGTCACAGAGCTATTAGGTGGTGACCTAGGCCTCAAGGACAAATGTCCGTGATACTGAAACCTATGGGCCTGACCGCGGTGCTGTAGGCCCCCAAGCACTCGTACTGTACCCTTTGGTGGGGGTTGTCCTTGATCTTGGGTCCCCTTGACCTGGGCATGCCTGGTCCTGAGCAGGTGCCAGACTCAGCCTGAGGTGGGCTGGGGACATGCTGGCAGATTCAGCAGCCCAAGCACATGGTCTGAGACACAGCGCTCACCTGCCCTGGGGGGAGCTGGGCTGAGAGAGGGCAGGTCGGGTCATGGGGCCACCGGACAGGATACTGGGGGACAGTGTGGGAGGGTAAAAGCTTTGTGTCTCAAGCCTGCCGAGATGGGGGGCAGGCCTGCAGAAGTATTCCCTCCCAGAGAGTCTGTCTGCTTTCTTTTTGTCTTCTTGTCTCTTGGTCCCATTTCTCCCTGTGACACTGGGACTCCTGGTGTCCCCCTCTCTCCCCCTCTTTCTATTATCTCATCTCCCCAGGCCTCAGTCTCTCTTGGTGTCTGTGACATAATCAGAAATAGATAACTGGTCTCTGCTCCTGGCTCCTGACACAGAGCTCCTAAATTCCTTGGAATTTCCTGGGATGACAGGAGCATCTTTTGTTCTAATGGAGTGACTCTGGGTGGGCTCTTTGACGGCTTCAGGATGGGGGCTGGTCACCAGAAAGACCAGGCCACCCCCCATCCTTTGTGGGGTGGGGGAGAGGGGCTGGAGGTTGAGTTAATAATTGATTGTGATGAAGCTTCCATAAAAATCCCTAAACGACAGGGTTCGGAGAGCTTCTGAGTTGGTGAACGCATCCACATGCCGACTCCACGTGGAGTTGGGTACAGAGGTTCCTGCACTTGGGACCTTCCTGTACCCTACATATCTCGATCTGGCTGTTCACGCATAACCTTTACAATAAACCAGGAAATGTAAGGAAAGTGCTTTTCTGAGCTCCGTGAGCTGTTCTAGCAAATTATCGAACCTGAGGTGGTGGGTTGTGGGGACCCCCGAATTTGTAACCAAGCTGTCTCACACCTAGTCAGGCTGGCTCCCGCTGTGCCGTGTCTCATCACGATGGAGGGCATTTACTGAGCGCCTGCTGTATGCCAGCACTTGACATCTGTGATTTTGGTGAATCCTCATGACAGCCTCATTTAATAATGACAGGGGATTATTAAACCCACCTGACAGAGGAGAAAACCGAGACTCCAAGCCACCACGTCGTTGCTCAGGTCACAGAGCCAGTAAGAGCACAAACAGGGCCTGACTCGTCGTCTGTCTGACCCTGGACTGGCTGCTTCTCATCACCCCATTTCCTCCAGGAAGGTTGAGGGCAGTGAGCCCTCCCTGGGTTTCTATCGCTGGATGACTTAACTCCTATGGGATTTGGAGCCCGAGGTGGGGAAACTTCTGACAAGTCCATTCAGAGCCCCAAATGCTTGGTCTTTCGAGAAAGCTCTTGGGGCATGCAGTGTGGTGAGCCCTGGGAAGCTGAAAATCCCCCGGGCACTATTCCTACCTTCATCTACTCCGACTTCTTTATTCCACAGGCGGGAAGGTCTGCATGGGCACGTGTTCTGAGGGCTGCGGGACCCTCTCCCTGCTCTGGGTGTACACACATCTGGGAGGTTGCCCCACTGGACCCTGAACAGTAACGGGTGGTCAGGGGAGGGGGCTTCCTCGGGAGCAACAGCAGCTACCAGTGGAGGCTGGCCCCTGACCTCACTGCCCCGCGGGGGCTCTCTTTATCCACAGAATCAAACTGCCCCTCACAGCACTGTCTCTTCAAGTCTCACAACAGCCATCTGAGCAGGGCGAGGGCAGGAAGGTATTATTTACAAGCTCCAGGTTCGGGGGGCAGTGACCTGCTAGCAACTGCATAAGCCAGGATGGCTAGTCTGGGCCATTTGCACTGCTGTACGTGGCCAGCTGCCTTCTCAGAACACGTATCTAGCACTTTCTACATACCGGGCACAGCAAACCCATGAGAACGGTACCATTGCCCTGCCTCACGGGTAAGGAAACCGGGACTCAGGCAGGTTAAGTCATTTCTCCAAGCCTCGGAGTGCAGAAGTGTCAGGGCTGTGGGATTCGCACCCCAAACTCTCCGTGGCGGCCCCAGCCTCCCCCATTCACTGTGCCGCCTCCCCCGGCGCTCACCCTGCACGAGGGCGGCTCAGGGGCTCCCCAGGTCAGAACAGGGGCTCAGCTGGCCGGGTCTGGGGAGGTGGGATGGGGGTAGGTGGCTCTCACTGCGTCTTCTTCCTCCATTCCTGTTGTCTCCTGCTCAGCCTCTCAGCTGTACCACTGACTGCTCTGTGCCTATGTGTTGGTGTGTGTGTGTGTGTGTGTGTGTCTGTGTGTGCGTGTGTGTGATGTGGCGAGGACCCTGATGTGGATGCATGATGCATGGGGTGGGTGTAGCGGACCCAAAGCTTCCTGTGAAGCTTGCATGTATTTGTGAGCCTGAGTGTGCTTGTGTGTCTCTGTAGTTCTGCTCATTTATCTTTACTTCGGGGTTTCCAAGTTTCCCAGAGGAGAGGTGTGTGGGCGTGTGTGTGCATGTGAGTGTGTGAGCACACACAGAGGCCCCGTGACTTTGTCTAGAGTCTGTTTTAGGCTCCTCCTCCCACCTGTTATCTGTTTTTAGGGCCCCAGCCCCTTTAGACTGGAAGTTTCACTCCCATGGCAGTCATGGCGGCCTGTGTTGGAGGTGGAGGCATCACAGGGTGGGAGGAGTCTGAATCCCCAAGTCCCCACCTGACCCATAGCGGACAGTGATGTGAGCAAGAAATAAACCCGTACTGTGTTTAGCCACTGAGATATTTGGGGTTATTTGTTACAGCAGAGCACACCGGATCTTGTGGCCAGATCATGGTGTGAGGGGAGGATCATTGCTGGAAGTACATGACAGCTGATGCCTAATGCAAGCCGGGAGGACTTCCCTGGCGGTCCAGTGGTTAAGACTCTGCGCTTCTGCTGCAGGGGGCGTGGGTCTGATCCCTGGTCAGGGAACTAAGATCCCGCATGCCACGCATGGCCAAAAAAAAAAAAAAATAATAATAATAATGCAAGCTTGGAGATGCCGAGGTCAGAGGAAGGGAAAGACACAGAGCTGGAGCGCCTGTCATACCGTAGATGCTCAATAAAATGGGTTGAATGAGTGGAATATACGAGAACACTGGAAAAACTTTGCAGGGGTGGCTGATGTCACCAGAGCCCCAGAGGACGGGTGGGGCTTGGACGGGGGGTGAGAGCAGAAACCATTTCCCTGGGAATAAAGACAGAGAAGTGAGAAAGGGCAATACCCACCCAGGGGTCAGAGGTCAGGGAGCAGTCACTCTGGCCCAAGCAGGAGAGTAGTCAGAGGTGGAGCTAGAACTTGGAGGCCCTCAAAGACCAAGCTGAGCATCTAGAATTTAGGCTATGGTCTAGTCATCTCCAAAGTGGGGTATGCACACAGTCTATTGGGGTACAGGAAGAAAATATTAAAACTCCTGTTGATATTTATCTCACTCCTTTTTTAGTGTATATGAAGATACTAAGGCTCAGAGAGGTTGAGTGACTTACCCAAGGTCACACAGCTAGTAAGCATCCCAGACTCTAAAGCTGTGCTCTTCATGTACGCTGACTGAGTCTTGTGTGGACAGGTGAGAGGTTGAGTGGGAGCAGAGGCAGGTCTAGAGAAGGGTGGCTGGGAGGTGTAGACAGCCTCTAGCCCTGGCTGTCTCTTTCTTAGCAGCAGATTAGCAGCCCATTGTGGGCAGAGGGCAAGGAGCCTGCCCAGACCTGCCCCCCAGAACCTGTTGTGAGAAGCCAAGCAGAGAGCCTTGATGGGAGCAGGGCTGCCTGGCCAACCACCCAGAGCCTTTCACGCCAGGCTTTGTTCTCACAAGTCATTCTCACCTTTGCTGGGAGTGGGAGGCAGACGACCAGGAGCTGAGAGCTCAGAATGGGCTGACAGAGAGGAATGGAGAAGAGTTTGGTAAATCAGCCGCTCTGCTCCCCCCCCACCACATGCTCAGCTGCCAGCCCCCCTGGCCAAGGGAACACAGATGCCAGCCCCACCCTGCTTTCCCATCCTTTACTGTTCTGGATTTATGGGTGCCGTCTACCTTCTGATTAATACCTCTTAAAAAAAACCATTACCAATTTTAAAAATCAAAAAAAAGTTTGAAGTACTAGTTGATTTACAATAT